>NW_024870679.1:38432500-39032500 GCF_019054845.1 Dipodomys spectabilis | reverse complement strand
TCATTATCTGAATTGTTCTGAATTATATCTGGCAGCCCTTTCTAGTACCCGGAAGTTTTGGGTTATCGTTAAATTATTGTTTCTCTAGGACAGAGACTTTCTTATGCTCGTGAAAGATAAACATCAGGAGATTAAAAATAGACGATTACTGCCCTAAAATCCTACACATCCTTACAATGCTCTTATCAGCTCTTCCTGGCAACTGACACCATGTCCGGATGGGGTAAGCTATGGGAATACGAAAGCAACTGATTCTACTTTCTCTCCGTATGAGAGATTAAACCTTTACCTCTTAGAAACCCCTCCCCCCCACCCACACTGGAGCATGTTGATAGTTTTTACCTAGTGTTCACACCCTGTTGAAGGGTACTCTGGTGTTTTTTCCCTCCACTTGAATTTGAACTTGGTAGTGGGAAGTCCTGGTCCCACATGTGTAGGAATTTGCAGCCCTAAGGTTTTGCCTGTTTGAGGTTAGCAACAGCTTATTGTACTGTCTTTAATCTACTGTTGATTTCTCTCTCTTTTTTTCTGTGTTGCTCATAGTGTGCTGCCCATTTACATCTGATGTTTCTGAGAGTTGTCAGAAAATCTTTTGGGGGCAAAGCCAGCTGTTGGGGACCTCCCAAGGGGCACTTGATAAGAAAATCCCTCTTCTCACTGAGGAAGCTAGGTTTCTACTGAGCATGCTCCGTTTATCTTTCCCCATTTATCACAATGTTACTGTCTAGGATAGTCCCAAGCCTCTGCAGGGAGGAAAGGGTCAGACTTGGGACCAAACACTGGTCCCACTCCCCAGAAGAAAGTGCCAGGTACCAGTAAAAAGCATTCCTTCCTTCCATTGGCTATAACATGATTTCTTTTAAGTGCCAATCATTAGATTTCTGGGTTGTATTGGAATGAAAACTCCATAGGTAAGATAGTCAAATGGTTTTTACATAAACACTTCTGTGTCTTCGTATCAAGATTTGGGCTTAGAAAGTTTCTTCATCAGTCTATGTTGTTGGTGAAAGTGGCTTCTCCCAGATTCATGGAATCATGTCAACAGCTCCATTGATCTGTCTGCTCATGCTCAGACCAGAGGGTGGGTGTTGGAGGAAGGTAAGGCATAGTTTTCTCACCTGCCCAGTGTGACCTCCTGTGTAAACTCCCAAGTCGCTCCTGCTTCCGCCTGGTTAAATATTTGTTCAGCAGCTCAAGTGGATGAGGAGGAATCTGGGCCAACATCCTTTCCTGTAGGAAGTTCGCTGCTTTTGTTAGGGAAGCAAGATTGATACATCCAAAATGGCTTGAGAAGACAAGACCTGGCCATTGTTCAGGTTCTTTGTTCTGGCCTTTAGGAATTTCCATCCCAGCACCTGTCTCCTCCCTTGCACCTGCAGCTCATGCTGTTGTGGCCTTTCTGCCTCTCCTGGCTGAGAGCCTGCATTGTTCTTCAGCTCTAGCGCCCCGAGTGCTTATTCACCCGCCACCCTGACCTGCTCAGCCTCTGTCCTTCCTCTTCCTGTGCCCTTAACTTCTGCCAGTTTTACCACCATGGGAGTTTCCCTCATACATCGCCTAATACCTAGATTTTAATCTTTGCAGTAGTAGTCATCATCATTTATTGTGAATCTTGGCTGAGTATGTTGTGTTTTGTAGGAGGATCGGATTTGTGTCTTACCAGAATTATTGCCCAAATCCCTCAACTTCCCCACGCTAGCACCCTCAACCCATTCTGCCTGGAAAATGCCTCTCTACTCCTTCCCCAAACTGTTCATGCCTAGGTAATAGGGCTGTCAGCCTACCCTTCAGCCCTCAGTCTGACTGTGCTGGTCAATCAGATTTTCCATGGGATTTAGGGGTAGGTGGTGGTGAAGTCAGTAAGAACTAGAAGAGACGAACAGCCAGAGGAATTAGCTTTCAGTTTGCCTTAAAAGAGGCGATAGATGCTTCTACTTGCAGATAAGGCTGCCATGGGGTGCCGAACCCCGCAGAGATGCCCTGTGTGGGGAAGGGAAGGCTGAGCCTGGCAGTTCAGGAAGGGGCTGGTAGGCGGGCTGGCAGCCTGGCCAGACCTCCTGGAGCTGATGGGTCACTTTCCTCCAGTTGCAAACTGAGAGAAGCTCCTGAGAGAGCTCTGTGGCTTTGGAGCTGTGCTGGCCTCCTCTTCAACGGGAAGAAGGAGTATTTACTTTATGTTCTTTTCCTTTGTTAGCTTGGCAAGATCCAGATCCTAAGGATCTGAAGTGAGCCTGCTAGTTTTAACAAAGTGGTAGAATCGTCCAGGAGGTGAAACAGCCATTTTTTCCCTTTCTTTTCTCTCCTCTCCTCTCCTCTCCTCTCTTCTCCTCTCCTCCCCTCTCCTCCCTTCTTCTCCCCTCTCCTCTCCTTTCCTCTGCTCTCCTCCCTTCTTTCTTCCTTCCCTTTCCCTTTTTCTTTTTCTTTCCTTGTACTGAACTTAAACTCAGTACTTTTTTTTCTCTCTCTCTTTTTTGCTTAAGGCTGGCACAATACCACTTGAGCCACATTTTTACCTCAGGCTTTTTGCTGGTTAATTGGAGATAAGAGGTTAAGAGTCTCTTGGATTTGTGTGTTTCAGCTGGTGTCAAATGGGGACCCTCAGATCTCAAGCCTCCAAGCAAGTCTCCTGACCTTTTAAAGAAAGTCCTTTAGAAAACTTGTGACCAGGTGGTGGAGGGACACTGGGTGGGGGGCACACTGAGGTCTGCTGTGTTCTTGGGCCTGAGGCGATCAATTTCATGGGGCCAGCTTTCGTGAACTCTCAAGATTGTGAACATGTAGACCCAAGCCACAGAAGCCCCTGAGCCTTGTGAGGGTGGGGAGGGGGGATGACTTTCATCCTGCCTAGGGCTCAGACTGCTAAGTGCAGCCTGCAAACACTTCACGGTTCCAGAATGTTCTAGTGCAAAGGATATTCAGAAACATGAAATAACACTGCTGTGGCTGGACAAAGACCCCCTTATCTTTCCCTTAATATTGATTTAGAATCATAGCTGGTTCTGAACATTCTCTCAACACATTAATTTTAAATTTAGAAAGTCCCTTTACGGAAAGCTTCATGTATAAAAACAAAAAGTTTTGGCCAATCAGTATCAAAAGGCTGGAAGTAGAGCTGAAGGTAGAGTCCTAGCCTTGAGCAAAAAAGCTTAGAGACAGTGTCCAGGCTCCAAGTTCAAGCTGCAGGACTGTCACAGAAAAAGAAGAAAAAGTGTATAATCAAAACGCCTTCCACTTATCAAATTAACATGTATGTTGAGTATCTTTTGTCCTGACGCTGAAGAGGAGACTAAGACCTAGCCCTTGTCCTCTATGGGTGTGCATATATGCATATATTGTCTTTGATGAGAAAGAAAAATGAGGCTCCCCTATCCCCGCCATAAAAACATTTTTTTTTCCTCTTTAGAGAAAGGAGGAGATAAGCACAGTACAAAAAGAGCTCTGGACTTAAAGTCTGTAGAACTGAGCTCATCTCCTAGCGCTGTCTTCAACAAACTGTGTGACCCTACATAAAATGTTTGCCTTGTCTGGTCCTCCTATTCTCATCTGCAAAGAAGTGAGACTAGTTATGCTTTATGGACCAGCAGCATTGATATTACTTGGTAGCTTGTGAAAAATACAGCCTAAGATTCCTCTCCAGAACTATACTACTCTAATAGCTAGTATTTTGGATTTTACTTGAATACATATTAAAAATAGGTTTATGAAGATTTTATTCAAGACTGGGTCAAGCATTCTGTGCTATTATTATTATTATTGTGCTGGTATTCAAGTCTTTGTATTCTTGCTTGGAATCTTTGCTCAAGGTTGGTGCTCTTCAACATGGGCCAGACTTTTATTTTCAGCCTTTTAGTGGTTAATTGAAGATAAGATCCTTAGATTTCAGACTCTTGAGTTGCTAGGATTACAGATAAGAGCCATCAGTTCCTGGCAGGGTTAAGCATTCTATATGAAATCTCTTACCCTTCAGGAGTTTGTACTCCGAGAAAGAAATTAAAGGCAGAAACTTGTGCAGATATCCATACAATTGCTCCAAATCTACGTATATGTATATAAGTAGATATGCATATATATGTTGCTACATACATGTTATATATGTGTTTATATCTAAATACACATATGCCTATGTTTAGGTCTTGGCAATGTGGGGAGGGCAGCTGTGGGGGAGGGAAGATGCCCAGGTGATTGGTGGGATAGAGGACAGTGGCTTGTAACTTCTGGGCCAGCAGGGCTACAGTGCATCAGCTCCCAGCTTCCCAGCCTACGGGCCTCACATCATCACAGGGATTCTGAGAATCAAATATCATTATCACCAACCTTGAGCAAAAATGCCAAGCAAGAATGCAAGGACTGGAGTACCAGCACAAAAAAATACCAGAATGCTTGACCCAGTCTTGAATAAATTCTTTATGAGCATATTTCATATCTTTTACATATGTCTGTGTTGTGCTTTGATGAATCAAACCAAGGTCATAGTGACCTTTTGATATTGTGTATTTTTCTAGTCAGTCAGTACTATTAGATGAGAGGAGGAAGAGTCAGGCGTCTGTTTCATCTTTGCACAAAAAGATCCCTTTAGGAACCACTGGAGTGGGGCATAGTTAGTCATAATTATGCTAGAGATGATAGTAATGCTAGAGATGATCATGGGAATGTTGGAAACTTTCTATTTGCTGTGTGTTACAAGGAAGGCCTTGGGTAACTGCTAATGGGTTTAGGGATAAGGCAGCTGAAGTGAAGTTGGTGTAAGGATGTGTTCCAGGTCACCTGAGGCAGTGACTGGTGATACAGGAGTAGAACCAGGTATCTGGCTGCAGGGCTGGCTTCCCCCTGCTGTGCCTGACGTCATGCTCTGTCTGATGCTCTGGAGTAGCGTGTGGAAGGCTGAATGGAGAAGAGAGAATCTTTCTGGTCCCTGTTCTGGGGACAGAGGCGTGAAGAACCTGTGGATGGAAGAACCTGTAGATGGAACATCCCTGGCCCCACAATGGGTAGGGACTTGCCCAAGATCAGTTATGGGGTTTGCTTTGGTCTTCCTCCATTTGAAATTTGGCTTGCTCTATTTCATAGACGAGTTAAGAAGTGTGGATTATATATTATTAGAAAAAATTTAGTTGCATGCTCAATAGTTGTTACAACACTCATTATTATCATCATCATCACCATCATAGTGTGTGTGTGTGTGTGTGTGTGTGTGTGTGTGTGTGTGTGTGTGTGTGTGTTGGTACTATGGCTTGAACTCAGGGCTTGGATGCTGTCCCTGAGCATTTTTTGCTTAAGGTCGGTGCCCTATCACTTGAGCTATAGTTCTATTTTCAGTTTTTTGATGGTTAATTGGAGATAAGAGTCTCACAGACTTTCATGCCTGGGCTGGCTTTGAACTTTGATTTTTAGATCTCAGCCTCCTGAGTTACTAATATTATAGGCATGAGCTACTGGTGCCCAGTCTGAGCCTATCTATTTGAAAGGCATTAGGGAGTTTAAGATTTTCCCTCTACTTTCTGAGGTTCATTAGTGGAATCTCTGGCCTAAGGGGCAGTAGTTACATTAACAGGAGAAAAGGCATGTGCATATATTATGTGCTAATGCATGGGGCATGGGTGCTCTCACAAAGTATGACCCTGAGATGGACTTGTATGTGGGGGGGGGGTTCCTGGTGGAGGTACATCCACTGTTGTTTACTAACATGGAGTGATGCAAAGTTATTTTACAGAAAGACAGCTTTTTAGAGATATTTTTGTGCCTGCCATTTCTCTTAATATTCCAAAGGAATGTATTTTGGAGTGGCACATTTTATTGTCTCACAGAGTGCTATTAGAAAAATCACAGAAAACGTATAGAAAACTCTTGGAACGAAAGTGACCTGGAATATACAGTTCACTGAAGGTTATCTTATCTTATGATGAAGCTGGTATATAAACAGCTTTCAATATGTCATTTTCCTCCCTCCAAAAATCCTTCAATGATGGATCAGTAAGCTTTCTATCATTATAACAAATACCTGAGATCTAGTCAACTTATAAAGAGTAAAGGTTTGTTTTGGCTCACAGTTCTAGAGGTTCCAATATGTGATTGCTTGACCCTGTCGTTTTGTGCCTGTGGTGAGATAGGAGTGTGTGGCAGAGCAAAGTTCATGGCCAGGAAGCAAATGAGAGCAAAGGGCCAGGGTCCCACAATCCCCTTTGAGGACACATCCCCAAGGATCTGAGGCCTTCCTATTAGATGCCATCCCCCACCAGTGCTACTCTGTGACCAAGTCTTTAACCTTTAACCACTGAAGATCTGAACCAAGTCAGGTGGCTCCCTCTTACTATGGCCACAGAAGACAAAGGCTCTTTATGATCTAGCCACAGTTTATGCTCACCTGTGACTAGGGTTTACAAGCCACTTACAGTACTGCTGTTGGTGGCTGTTTTGAATCTTTGTCTGTGTCTCTGTCTCAGTCTCTCTGTCTGTCTGTCTCTCAAGACTATTGAAATGCTTCGAAGGTGGAATTCTAAACGGTTGCCTGGTGCCTCGCAGCCTACCTGGCCTAGCTGGCGACTGATGACGAATTATAGTGTATTTCAACAGAAGATAGCTCTGCTGCTTTTCTATCCTGCTTGTCCCTCTCTGCTCCAAAGATTGAAGTGGATTGTGGCTTCGCATGAGTCAGGGGGAGGGAAAAAGCTATTCATCCTCTCATCTGTTGGTTGTTTCTATTTGTTGGTTTTGAAGCAGCCACTGTTGCTCTCTGTTTGGAATTATTTGCTTACATATTGGTTTCCCCATGTGGACCATGAACTGAGAGCTGGGGGAAGAGATTGAGTTTCAATTTCCTTTAGTGTCCAGCACATGGGACCTCTTCAAATAAAACAGGCATTCACTAAATATTTGCTAAATCAATGGATATTGGGAATCTCAAAGTTTTATGGCAGGCAAGGGAGACAGTGGGAGCTGCCTTTTTACTGGAAAAACATTGTTTATTAGATCTGTATGGATCATTTAGAAAATATGCAGTTGGATATCTTTTATGGTCAAAGAAGAAAATCAGTATAAAATGCTTAATTAAAAACAGAAGCCTATATTTCCTCTTGTAATGAAGGCAGGATTGTGAATATTTTCCTTTCTTGGGCCCAGGAGATGGGCAGGCAGCCAGGCTCAAAGGCAAGGACACTGTCCAGCCAGATAAGAAAGTTTGACTTACAAGAGTGTCTCACTTTAATGTTAAAAACATGACAATATACCTATGACAGTGTCAGCTCCTTTAAGGTGCCTTTTCTGTGTGATCTATGAAGTTAACACTTACCTGTGACCTTATTGCACTAAGGGTATACTTTCAGGAGTGTGTCTGAGGTTAATGATATTTGAGGGCTTCTTGGGTTCTCTTCTTTCTGTTGGTGCTTTCGCTCCAATGGCTGGTATAGAGCAGGCCATTGGTAAGTGTGATGCCCAGAGAGATCTCTCCCCCTGCCAGTCACAGCAGCTGTTGAGGACCAGCACTGGGCAGGGGGAGGGAGCAGAGAGAACAATGATGTTCTGATTGATCTATGGTCTGGGGCAAACTGGGTCCTCTGAGGACCAGGAATGGACTCCGTAGTCTTAGACTTGTAGGATAAGACTTCATTCCTCCTAGCATGTCTAAGACCCATAGTGTGTATCACCTGAGAGATGGTTAACAGTGGCCACTTTCAGATCCTGTGCAGGAAAACCAGACCAGGGATGAGAAAATCTGAGCACTTCTCAAACTTGACCCTGATAGTCTGGACTTCTGTTATTGTAGCATGTGGCATGGTGCTGTTGCACTGACATGATTGAAGTGTTACTGTGCTGTTGTTGTTTTTTAATCTCGGGTTTTTGTCCATGTATAAAATCTATGTTTTCCTGCATTTTTCCATTTGTTTTGGGATAAGGATTAAATGAAATAAGTGTGATGTCTTCAGTGGCTGGTAGAGACCTAATAAATATTGCTTGCTATTGTTGGTATAATTTGATCTGAGCTCCCAGGAAGGGGGTTCAGTTACTTCAGGTGGGGGAAGAGTGTGGCGTCATTGGGATAAATGATGTATTCTATGTAATAACTTACTGGGTTGCTTTGTTGAATTAGTAGGGTTTGAACCCTATTTTCTCTGCCTTTGAATCTTCTACTAGTTCCATGTTGTCTTCTATACTACATACTCATAATGATGTTTGACCTATAAATTAGGCATAGTAAGAGATTAACAAAAACTAATAAGAAAGTAGAACTAGGGTAACAATGTGGTATAATAAAAGTCATATGCATGTAGTCTGTCTCTCAAAATACCTTCTTGTAGTTCCTCTCCATTTTTGTCCCGTGTGGTGACAAAATGTCTAGAGCAAGATGAAGGGAGGTAAATGAATGATGTAGGCGTTAGGCATTAGGCCACCATGTAAGGGTTACCTGAACACACTAGGTGTGATAGCAATACCATGCTTACAAAGTGGATCAGTGATTAAGAGGAGGGTAGGATATATAGTGAAGATATACTGGCCAAGGGAAGATTCATATCCAGGGTAGGACAGAATGAAACATCTTGAGATTTCCTAATGACCTATAATGGTAGAATTTAAAACTTAGGAATTGTTTATTTCTTAAATTTTCTATGTATTATTTTCAAACCTTGGTTTACTCTAGCTAACAGAAACCATACATAACAGGAAAGGTGCTACTGTAGTTTAAAATTCTCTAGTAGTCAAAGCTGAGCTGGGATATAACATAAAATACACATGTGAAGCCAGGCACCAGTGGCTAATGCCTAGCTACTAGTAGCTCCTAGCTACTCAGGAGACTGAGCTCTGAGAATAGTGGTTCAAAGCCCAGCCTGGGAAGGAAAGTCTGTGAGATTTTTATTTCCAATTAACCATTAAAAATCTGGAAATGGAGCTGTGGCTCAAGTGGCAGAGTGCTAGCCTTGAGCAAAATAGCTCAGGGATAGTGCCCAGGCCCTGAATTTAAACCACTTGAGCCACAGCTCCATTTCCAGATTTTTAATGGTTAATTGGAAATAAAAATCTCACAGACTTTCCTTCCCAGGCTGGGCTTTGAACTACTATTCTCAGAGCTCAGTCTCCTGAGTAGCTAGGAGCTACTAGTAGCTAGGCATTAGCCACTGGTGCCTGGCTTCACATGTGTATTTTATGTTATATCCCAGCTCAGCTTAGCTGTATTTCAGTTACTCAGACATTTGTATTGATTACATTTCTATTCTCTGAGGATGATAAATACAGTAAAATATATAAATATGTAAGTGAACACTGAGATCAAAACCTTTAATACTTTGGGGGTTATTTGTTTAGAGACAAATTTCAGTTCATAGACAGATTTCAGTGGTTTATAATAGTGGCCCCAAATAATTAGCAGTAAAGTAAAATCATTATCATCATTTTTATTGTATTGAAGAGGACTGAGTAGGGTTTTAAGTAAGTATTTTTAGGACTATCAAAGAAAAGTTTGTCGTATGACCGAGCAGTTGTACTCCTTGACCCTTGTTCCTAAAGAATAAGAATGTATGTTTTACAAGCCTGTGCATGATTGCTCATAGTAGCTTTATTTGTAAAAATGCCCTTCAGTGCGTAAATGTTATGTCCATATGATTGGGTACTGCTTGGCCTTAGACAGGAACTAATAATACAGGTGACAATTTGATTGACCTGAGGAGAATTTTACAGAATGAACAAAAGCTGATCACACATGTTCACAGTTACAGAGCAGTCCCCAAATAACAATATGAAAAAGAACGAGAGCAAATATCATGGTTGCCAGGCTCAAAACTTGAGGGGGGATGGGGTATGAGAAGGAAGTTATCTATAGAAGGTGGCACGAGGCATGTTTGATCCTTGTGGGGACACGTATCCTACCTCTGGGCTGGATGGCGATTACACAAGTCGACATGTGATCTAATTGCACAGAATTGTATAGATGGACAGAACTATAGGAAATGAATGATGACCAGATGTCAAAATCTGCTCAGGTCTGTGGAGATACTGACTTGGTGTCCTGATTTTTTTTTTTTAAATTGTAGTATCTTCTGACATCTTTTGTAAGATGTTGCCAGTGAGAAAAACTGGGTGAAGGGCATATGAGACCTCTCTCTATTGTTTTCTCCTGAATCTATAATTATTTCACAATTAGAAAAAACAAAGCTTAGTGTTTAAACATATCATTTGGACAGCTTTCTGTCCATCATTGCACAGAGAAGAACGCCCAATGAAGTGGATAGAGTTTGAGGGACCAGGACTACCCCTGTGTTCAGGGCTAGCCTCATCTTAGTCTACAGTGGAACTGTCATCCAGCTGCCCATTCTCTCCAAAGGAAGGAGGCCGATTGAACACTGCCTGTGCCATTATTATTCCGGTTATTATCTTGTCACTACGCTGGCTCATCCTGAGGACCTCTGACCAGGCACCTGACCCTGAATGTCCCCTGAAGTGCCTTTGACACCAAGGCACTTTCACCCCTACCTTGGGAGTCCTGGATCCTGCGGTCCTGATAGTCTGGTCTCAGTTGAGGTCATTTTCACATTTTCATATTAATGTGCCACCAGCTTTCAGCAGTTACCGCTCAGTAATGCGGTTAGGCGCTGGTGAGCATTCCATAGCCAGATGAACTTTAATCCCTGAGCACCCTGCACGGGAGAGGGCTCCGGCCCTCTTTTGAAGATTTTGCTCTCATCTGAAAAGTGCGTAAGTTAATTAATGGATGAAAGGAAAGGCCTAAATGGAGCCAGAAGGAGTCAGACCCAGGAGAGATAAAAGCAGCACCTGAACGGGAGGGAGAGGGCCAGGCTTTGCCGAGTTCTTTTCAGGCAAGATGACCTTGGTGCTTAGCCTCTGTGGGATTCATTTTTCTCATCCTTTGAAAATGGAGATGATAATATACACCCTTCCTCTGGAAATGTGAAGATAGCAGAAAGAGGAAGTCCATTAAAAAGCCCTAGAGTGCAGGTTTGTTTGTTTGAATGCTTGATGTTTTTTTGTTTTGTTTGTTTTTTTTTTAGGCAGGGTGCTGACCTGAAACTCACTATGTAATCTAGTCTGGCCATGAATCCAAGCTTTTCCTAGTGCTGGGATTATATGCCAGTTATGTGCCACCTTGCCCAACTATAGTACAGATTTTTATGATTGCTAATATGTATTATTTAAAATAAATCTGCCAAGCCCCATTAAGAAAAAAAAAGATATCTTGATGAAGAATAGTAGCTCTATCTGTCTTAAAGCATCCCAGGGGAGGTGGGCAGCAGTGAGAACTATCATCTGAACTAGTGCTCTCTGGCTAGGTAAGTAAGACTCTTATACTGGCTTCCTGGAGATGTATAGTGAACATAGCAAGGTTTGGAAAAACTCTGCAAGAAAGATATCCATTTGGCTTTACTGGGTTAGGTGATTCTGCAGTTTATTGTGCATGGTCCTCGTGTGCTGACTTTCTCATATTTTACATAGCCTAGTTAAGTCCTCTTGACTCTTCTACTGTTTAGTAAGACCTATTTCTTTTTTCTTTTATGGTTGAGATTGAACCATTGCCTGTATGTGATGCTAAACACATAGGCCCATACATTACATGCCTTGGCTTTTGAACCGAGTTTTGGGGGTTGTGTTATTTGCTTGTTTATGCTTTTCAGGCAATACATTTTATAATAATTTAGTTCCCCCTTTTCTTCTTCTTTCTCTTTCGCCTGCCCCATTTTTTTTTTTTTTTGCTTTGATTTCAAGGAAGCTCAGGGAGAATTTGTAACTCTGGGTTAGTTTCCATTTTAGAATACTACTGCCTTTTGCCTTTGTACACAGTTTTCTAGCTTTTCCCCCTTGCCTTATTAATAAATTAATTGGTTCTGATTCAAACACTCTTGTTAATACATTTTTTTTATTATGAGGCCCTGTTAGGTCTCTTAGATTGAGATGGGCTATGAATATAAATACAGCAACAAGAAGCAGGGGGAGGGGTTAGAGAAAGGAAAGGGGGAGGGATGTATGAAGGGGAATAGAGGAGGGGAAAAGAGAGTGAGGGAGAGGATTAGGAGGGAGAGAGAATGCCTGCACTGTGGGTATTCTCCTTTTCCCTATTTTATCCCATCTGCTCCTTCAGCTCTTGGGATGGTGGTACCCACATTCGAGACAGCCCCGTGGTTCATCGCCACTGAAACAACTTCATAGACACACCCAGAGGTACATCTCCTAGACATTTCTCAATCCAAACAATTTGACAATCAATATGAATTTGACACAGGAAGATGTGGATTTGAGCTTCATTTTCAAGTCTTTGGACTTGAAGAAGACAGAAGAAGGTTATAAAAGAGGAGGAATGAGCAAATCAATCAGTAGTAGCCATCAGAAGTCACATATAGAGATGTAGTTCTTATCCCTGTCTTCAAAAGAATATAGAAGTCAGGTGCTGGCGACTCACATCTATAATCCTAGCTACTGAGGAAGCCAGCTTAGGCAGGGGAGTCTGTGAGATGCTTATCTTCAGCAAAAAGCAGGAAGTGGAGTTGTGGCTCAAATGGTAGAGTACCAGCCTTGAGTAAAAAAAGCTAAAGGGCAGCACCATGGCCAAGGCCCAGTATGGGACATATGTATGTGTGTTTGTATGTGTTGTGTGTGTATAAATATATATTATATAACATTTTATATATTGTATATATTATATAGCATAGAATATACATTTTATTTATTCTATAAACATTTTGTATAATATGACATATCATAATATACATTATGTAAAACATACAGTATTGTATATTAAACATAATATATTTCATATATATATATACACTCATATAAAATTATCAGTAGATATCCTAGGATAAATGTGTTCATCTTGTTATACAACTTGATGCAGACCCACCTGAAGCCAACTACAAAAGGATGTTGTTACTAAAACTACATGCCTTCAGTGTGTTCAGTGATTTTTGTTTTGGTAGCCTATTTAGGAAATACTCAGCCATCCCAGAATCTGCAGGTGACCTGGACAAGGCAATGTCAGGGCAATCAGAAACCAGTAGCAGATATTCTTTTTAATACTTTTGAGTTCTAACTAACTAGGATACTGGGGATCTATAATGAACTCCTTGACATCAAGAGGCAGATGGAAGGCAGACCAAAGGGTCTCTTGCAATATGCTGACAGCCACATGGAACAGTTGTAATAAGTATTGAAACAAAGATGGAAGCAAGGCAGAAACTTCCAGAAGACTTATGAGAGGTGCAGTGAGCCGAAACATCTACAGTTCTTTGCTGAGGATTTCTACAACAGTGGATCTGAAATTACTGTTCTGCTTACAATTTGTGTTTGAATTAGCACCTCATGGCCACAAACCTTGCCCTTGTTACTCTGGGAGGAATGAAGATGTTCCAGAAAGCTTACAGTTGTGGCCCTATTCTTGTCTGTATCTAGGGAAGGCACTTTAGAGAACTTGAGTCCAGTTTCAGCATGGCACCATGGGTAGAACAAGTTTTATCAGATGAGTTTTTACCCTTTTGCCTATAGAAAGAATATTGTTTATTAATACATTTACTTATGTTTCTGGGTGTTGGAATATGAAAATATCTGTGTAAGAAAATTTTCCTACACTAAAATCTTCTGTACTTCAGCTCATCTTACCAGAGAAATTTTATAAAACAAAGAAAACTCATCAGTGGTTGAAGTCATCAGCTCTTGGATTTCAGTACCAGGCTGGGTGCAGGCAACTTGCCCAGGTTCAGAGTTTAATGGCTGGGTCTTTGTGTAGGAGAAGGAAAACATCACTCTGGTAAGAAAAAAAGAGGTTCCATTAAGACTTTAGTGTGTAAGTTTCCTTTGATAGGTATGTTGGGGGTGTTATCTGAAGGTGAGCAGATTTGGTCACAAAGTTTTGGGGCTGGTTTGTGGGAAGAATTTGGCTCATGGGAAGTGTCAGAGGAGCCAGGAGATGGTTTGGAGGATATTCTACAATTCTTTCTTCCATTCTTTCTCTTTCTTTCTTTCTTTCTTTCTTTCTTTCTTTCTTTCTTTCTTTCTTTCTTTCTTTCTTTCTTTCTTTCTTTCTTTCTTTCTTTCTTTCTTTCTTTCTCTCTTTCTTTCTTTTTTTGTTTTTTTGTTGTTGTTGGTTGTGGGGCTTGAACTCTGGGCCTGAACGCTGTTCCTCAGCTCTTCAGCTCAAGGCAAGCACTCTACCACTTGAGCCACAGTGCCACTTCTGGTTTTCTGGTGGTTTATTGAAGATAAGAGTTTCACAGAGTTTCCTGCCCGGGCTGGCTTTGAACCGCGATCCTCAGATCTCAGCCTCCTGAGTAGCTAGGATTACAGGCGTGAGCCACGGGCACCTGGCTTCATTCTACAACTTTCTTTTTTGTCTTTTCTTTTGTAGATGCCTTCTTAGTTGTCAAGCCCTGAAATGGCTGCTATGCCCGAGGTAACACACAAATAGAAGGCATACTTCATGTCTTTCCTTAGCCAGATGTTGAATAGTGGGGATAAAAAGAGTCAGTTCCAGTCTTTGGAGAACTTAGAAACAGGAAGGGGTCCTGCACTTATGGTCAGATGTAATGTGCTATGAGTAGTGGGGTGTTGGAGAAGAGGACGTATTAGCCGTTCTGAGGACATCAGAGGAGGCTTCACAGGAAGCATGCATGATATTCTGGATGGATTCTGAAGGTCTTGAAGGCCATTGCTGGGAAGAAGAAGAAAGGGCAAGTGGAGAGCTCTGCCTTTGCTAAGGCCTAGAGGTATGAGACAGATGGTCCCTTCAGGAGATGGCTGGTAGTTCACATAGCTGGAGCAAGGGTTTTCTGGGGACGCGTAGAAAGTATTGTGGGGCATAGTGCCACATCAAAAATGGCTTCTATTGCTGATTTTCAGCATCTTATCTTTTAGGAAGTAAACAGATTTTCTATAGGAAATAACTACTAGTGATAGAAATAAATAAAAGAGGACTGATTTGCCAGAAATGGTCAGAAGTTCTAAATATGATGCCCAGGGACTCAGATGTGTTGTCCGGTCATTCCTTGTCTCCATAAAGGGCGTTAGAAACCATATCTGGGCTGGAAAATTGACTTTAAAATAGATAGGTAGTACTGGAAGGCTACAGAGCCAACCAGCTGTAGTCATCTCTGGTGCTTGAGCTTAATGTCTTACTTTGCTTTAACTTAGGTAAGTGTGGGGGAAGGGAGAATGGTAAAAGACAACTTCTTAGGATCCCAGTGTAGTTGTGTAGACTTTTTCTTTAAGTGGGGAGGGGGGAAGCACCTTTTCATTTAAGGGGAGGGGCTGCACATGGAAAGAAATAAAGATCCTTTACCCAGTTGGGGAAAGGCTAGACAACTCTATGGTAGAATCACCAGGAGCTCTCCATGGCTAGATACCCCAGACTAGGGAGAAGCAAATTATTGATGTTCCTAGGGTTGGCAGATAGACAATTGTGAGAAATTGCTTTCAGCTATTTGGGTTACTTTTAAATTAAGAATGTGTATTCTCTTAGAAGGGGAGTGACTTGTCAAAATTCTTTTGTGAAAAGAGAGATGGGTGGCCTATTTTATTTTATTTTTACCCAATTTCTACATGTATTTGTGATAGCAAAAGCCTGGTAGGCCTTGCAGGGCAAGGTCTGTGGTTCTTTTGGAAAGGGATGCTGAGATCAGGGCTGGAGCTTGACTCTTAGTTTTAGCTCTGCTATCACCTGATAAACAGGGACATACATGGCACTTTCCTTGGGGCCAAAGTTCCTTCATCTGTGAGGTGAAGGCTTTGGAGACTGAGGCTTCTTAGGCTGCTGACTAGCTTTCCTTTCTGGACTGTTTTATGGGTCCTCCTTCTATGTTCACGGAACAACAAGTCTACGTGGTTCTGCTGTGATCTGGCAAGAAAAAGCCTTATTTTCTTTGTTTTTGACTTTTTTGACCCAGATTGGAATCAATTTCAGTAGCTGAAGAAGATTCTGGGAGCCAGGAACACGAATAATCCACACCTATAATCCTAGCTACTCAGGAGGTTGAGATCTGAAGATCATGGTTCAAAGTCAGCCGAGGCAGAAAAGTCCCCATGAGACTCTTATTTGCAATTAACCACTCAAAAACCAGAAGTGAAGCTGTGGCTCAAAGTGGTAGAGCACTAACCTTGAGCAAAAGAGCTCTCAGGGACAGCTCTCAGGCCCTGAGTTCAAACCCCATGACTGGGGTGGGGGAGGGGAGGAGAAGATTCTGGAAAAGTAGACTATGCGTTGACAAACTAAGACCTGAGGGCCTGGGGACTAATTTTTTACATATAAAGTTTTATTGGAATATACTCATACCTGTTCATGTACACGTTGTCTGTAATGGTTTTCATTGCTACATTGCCAGAGTTCAACAATTGCAACAAGAATTGCTATTTGGCCTGCAAAGCAGAAAACATTTGTTTCTGGGCCTTTAGTGAAGTATTTGCTGACTCCTCTCCTGGATCATAAGCTCAAGGAAGGCAGAACAATAGAAATGCTCAAGAAGTTTGGAGTGAATAAATGAATGGCTAGATGAACAAATGGACAGAAAATCTGAGTTTATTAAATAAGTGTATAATTTGGCAACCATTTTGCAACCTGCTTCAAGTTTTAGTGTCCCTTCACATAAGAACAACAGTACTTACAAAATAGGCAGTACTTCTGAGGATTACTTGCCATAATATGGCTGAGTGTTTAAAATGCTATTAAAAATATAACTACCATCTATTAAGCTTTAAGTGTGCTAAGCACCCTATTAAGAACTTTATTTTTATTACCTTATTTAATTCTCATGGCCACCCATTGTGAGGGAGGAATTATTGACCCTCATTTATAGATGGTGTAACTGAGTCCAGAGAAGCTAATTCACTTGCTGAGATCACACAGCTGGTAAGGGACTGAGTTAGAGTTTGACTGTAATATATCAGGTCCCAGAGTCTCCCATCAAGGCCTCATTGCTCTGAGTGCTATTAAGTGCTTCGTACCTCCTCTTTAGTAAGAGAGGTAGGAATTAATTTGGAGGAAGTACCCGAGGAAAAACAACAATAATAATAAATAAAAGACCATGATTTCTTAATTTTATTTTAATTTTTGTGCTGGTACTAGGGCTTGAACTCACAGCCTTAGCGCTGTTCCTTAGTTTTTCACTTAAAGTTGGTATTCTACCAGTTGAGCCACAGCTCCGCTTCCAGATTTTTGGTGATGAATTGGAGATAAGAGTCTTACTGACTTTCCTCCCCTGGCTTTGAACTGCCATCCTTAGATCTCAGCCTCCTGAGTGACTAGGATTACAGGCAGGAGCCCCTCCCCTAGCTTTTAGTTCTTTTAACTCACTTAAGTACTGCAGTTTAGAAAACTACAAAGTTTTTTTGTGTAAGAAAAGTATTTTTTAAAAACACCCCTGTAAAAATTCAGCTCAATTGTGCTTTATGGAAAACTTTAATGGAGAGAGCATGCATTTTCTTTGAAAACACTCACTTAGGTGCAGCTTTAGGGAGCTAGAGCATTTCCCGGTTTAGCAATATTTTATGTGATGGGCAAGCACATTTAAATGCTGTCTTCCTCCAGATCCCTCTGCCCTTAGAACTGTGCCCAGAGTGTGGCAGACTTTCAGTGAGGGTTGGTGAGTGAGTGAATGAGCGAATGAAGGAATGAATGAATGTCATCCAGGACTTCACCTGTACTTCCTTCGTGTGTAGTTGACTGTGCATGGTGTGTGTGTGTGTGTGTGTGTGTGTGTGTGTGTGTGTTCATGTGCCCTGTGCCAACAGAAGCATCAGCCAGGTGCTGGCATTCTATCCCCATCTTTGTACCTTACAGAGCCTTCCTTACACTGAGTAGCTGCTTGAGGAATTATTGTGATGGACAATGTGGTCCCAAATGAATGAAGACACATTGGAAACTAGTGTGAAGGTCAAATGGACTTCTCACTGTACTAGGTGTGAAAAGGCCTGGTAGGAACAAAGAGAACCATTATAACTATTAAGTCATTGGATTATTACTAATTTTTGTCCTAGTCAGTTGCTAATTCATGGGCTGGTTTAACTCACATCCCTTACTTTTTAGTAAAGCTTTATAATGTATGTAGCACTGAATTAAGATTCCTCACCCCTCCAACTTCTTTTATTGCCAATTAGTTGTTTGTTTCTTTTGTGCTATTGTTATTTTGCACACCATTTTGGATTTTCTGGCACAGCTACTTTCCACAAGTGTTTGAGGTTTGGGAGTGAGGCAGTTGGTTAGGACCCTGGGTGAAGCAGGCCACTCATCTGCTTTTGTTTTCCTGAAAAAAGTCGTCCCGGAGTCCCAGACAAAGGCCATTTCCTGCCCTTTGACAAGAAGTCAAGAAGACCAAGTTGTGCATCCCATCTGAGACTAGGGAGATCCCTTCAAACAGGTTCCCCAGCTTTTTCTCGTATTTGTGTCATGATTCCTTGCCTAAGATTTCAGGCAACTCCTTTGCTGTTCAGGTTGCCTCCCGGACCCGGGCAGGGCGGTCAGGACCTTTGCCTAACCTTGCAGGCCTTCAGTATTGTGCTGGAATGTCTCCTTTCCCTGTGGCTACACGTTCAGATCCTCTATGTTCCAATCCCATCCCTGTCAGCCCTTTCCCTCTCACTTAATTTCTTCTCGCCCTTGCCTTTGATCTCTGGCAGAGAGCAGTAGGGCGTTGGTATGTCATTACTGGGCTCTTCATGTTTGCAAACGTGCTGTGCTGTAATTCCTGGTTGGTCATGAGGGTAGCCTGAAACGGCTGACCTGCCACAGCCCTGTTCCTCCAGGTCACCATATGTGAGAAAACATGCTTTGCTGCTGTCTCTAATTTGTGTTGGTGAGGGTCTCTTGGTGATGAAGACTTTTTGGATCTGGAGAAAAGTGGAGCCAGAGGAATACCAGTAATTATGCTAATCTGAGGATATTACATCTTCAAATATTGTACATTTTTGTATAAGCAATTGCATTGTTTTTGAAGTTTGGCTGTCTTTTTGTCTCTCGGGTGGTGGCCTGTAATTTTGTATTAAGAAAAAAATGCTGGGGAACACAAGGTTGCATTTTTTCCCCCCTTGACTATTCACGAAAGAAAATCAGGACAATGTGTGGGCCTAATAATATACTACTTTGTATATGAAGACAAAACTCACAATAATAATAATAATATTACCTTCAATAGCAAAATGCTTTCAACTTTCAAAGCAAATTCTTTTTTAAGAATGTATTTTTTAGTTGGAAAGATGATTTTGATTCTTTTCCCTTGAGGAGATGATGGCTCTCAATGTGAGGGTAAGGTTGAGAGACTCTGTTTAGGGTTTTTTTTTTTTTTTCTAATTCCAATCCTGAGGCTTGAACTGTGGGACTGGGCGCTGTCCCTGAGCTTTTTACTCAAGGCTAGCACTCTCCCACTTGAGCCACAGGTCCATCTCTGTTTTTTTTTTTTTTTTTAATGTAGTTTAGTGGCAACAAAAGTCTCATGGATGTTCTTACTTAGGTTGGTTTTGAACCATGATCCTCAGATCTCAGCTTCCTGAGTAGTTAAGACTATAGGTCACTGGTGCCTGACTTTAGAGGTTCTTATTTGAATTGTACTTGCTCAAGTCCTACTCAACTTCTTGATAGACCCAGAGCAAGTAAATGTGCCAATTTGGGAAGAAAAGCTTCTAGGATTCCCCCTTGGCTGGAGGGATCTCCTTGAGGCCTGGGAGAATCCACTGCTGTCACCTTGATGGATGACATGCCCTCTGTGATTCTGTGGTTGAAACCCAAAGAAAAGGATTCCCCATTGGGAAGGTGGAGAAGCCATAAACACAGTCCTTCTTGGAAACTGGCCACAGGCTAACCTTTATTAACCATTTTTTAAAACAAAAACAAGTGTCCCATATGTGTCTCATGGGATTATTTAAACCAAGTCCTGCCCCAGAGAAATGGTTTGCCCATTGAAAGAATGCTGGCCATCCACCAGATTCAGGAGATGTGTCCCAAGGAGAGGAATGAAGTGGGATTTCACCAGCATACATTTCTGTAACCTCTGTTTTGTTGGGCATGTTAGGGAGCTAATAATACGCATCTCACATGAGAGGGAAGAGAGAGATGGGCTCTAGTGTTGCTCTGTCCTGCTTCTGTTACTAAGCTTCCTGATGGTCCCACATCCTCATTTGCAAGATGAAGATAAGACTTCCAGCTTCATAGAGAGGACTTCACACCCTGCCGGCTACAAATTCTCCATCCATGGCAAGAGTTTTCTTTGCTTTCTGGTATGATAGATCTATACAGGTGGCAGGGATATGTTTTATCCAGGTGGCATCCTGGGTCTACCTGATGGCTTTCTCACTGTCATTTGCCCAGAAAATGATGGTCTGTAATTTCCTTTCACTGGGGCTTGGTACTGTGCAGATACTGGGTACTATTCTGGGAGGAGGAAGATAGACCTGATTCCTTGAACTCACCGAGCCTTACAGAGAGAATACCCCAGTGAGACTGGTTTCAAAGCATTGCCCTTCTTTATGTATGCAAGAGGAAGGCTTCAATGGAACAGGACAGCTTGGAAATATGTACTTCATAATGTAGTTGGCAGAATGTGGAACGTGTCTTCTGGGAGGAAGCAGAGTTCTGCATTTCCTGCCTGCCTGCGTTTGAATTTGTGGCTGTAATGCTGCCCTGCCTGAGGTTTCGGCAGCTCAAATTTCCCTGGGCAGCATGATGTAAACGCCCTGTGGTCTCTATGGACTGGAAGGATGGATGTAGGGGTACAGGGGAGAAAGGACTATTTTCAAAGTCTCCCTGGAAGGTTTTGTTGAGTTTCAACTTAAGTTTCTCCCCATCTCCTTTCCTTCCATGTTTCTAGTGCTTGCTACCCATCAAACTATGCCAGTGTTTTGGAAGATTCAGGTTTGACCACTGTAAATTGGTTCATATTTCCAGCAGGGCAGTTATTTAATTTCCTGTTGGAAGTCTACAAATGTTGGCACTGCTTGTTCTTTGGCAAAGGACCAAAAGGCAGTATAGTATCATTAGCATGCTCTGGTACATAGATTAAAGCCCAATTGTCTTTAATAAGAGGCCATCCCTATGTAGGATGAGGCTTGGGGGCTGTGAGGGCACAGAGACGCACAACAGAGCTTTCTAATCAAAACCAACGCACAGTAACTGGGACTCAACTCGAGCAAAGGGTTAGAAGGAGGGCAGAACTCTTGTCTCAGTTTCATTTGTTTGGGTTATTTTTCTGTAGACTTCTGGAAGAGTTTTGGCTGGTTTGTGGAATGGCTTCACTGGGGGCCTGGTGCTTCTTTCCTCTTGAAACTTCCTTTCTGCACCTCCTCTAGAGACCCTTTCGAAACTGCACAGAGCCTACTGGGGAAGTGGCTGCTTTGTGACAGTGGGTGTGATCTTAGGCTCTGTAATCAATGAGGCACTGGGCATGAATTCATTCCTATCTTCATAGTAACCACTACGAGACAGGCAATCTTTAGTGTATGTGCGTGTGAACTTGGAACCTAGGGGCTTGAACTCAGGTCCTCATGCTCTTGCTTGGCTTTTTCTGCTCAAGGCTAGAGCTCTACCACTTGAACCACAGCTCCACTTCTGGCTTTTGGCCTGTTAATTGGAGATAAGAGTCTCAAAGACTTCATTGGCTTCAAATTGTGATCCTCTCAGCCTCTTGAGTAGCTAGGATTATAGACAGGAGCAACCAGCACCCAGCTTCTCTGGCTGTTTTGAGGATGAGGTTGCAGTAATTAGAATGGGTCAGAACCTGTTATTGCTGCTTGGAATATATATATATATATATATATATATATATATATATATATATATATATGTAAATATTGTATCATGAAAAATGTCAGATAAGCCAGGAGCCAGTGGCTATAATCCTATCAACTCAGGAAGCTGACATCTAGAATATCTTGATTTGAAGCCAGCCCAGGCAGTAATATTCTCAACATTCCATCTTCAAAATAACCAGTAAAATGTTAGGCTAGAGGCATGACTCAAGTAGTTCAGTGCAGACTGAGCAAGCAAGCAGAACAAGTACAAAGGCCCTGAGGTCAAATCTCAGTTGTCAGATCAACTGAGAGAATTGTACAATGAACACTTGTTTATCCCTCTCTGGATTCCTAGTCTGGATTCTACCATCACCTTCCATGCTGTTCCCTTTGCTTTATCAACTGCCTCTTCATCTAGCCCCCAAGATGCTTTTGTTTTTGTTAGGACATGTTGGTCCCGCCCTCCTGTCTGTTTCTCTGATTAAGGGCAGAAGCTTAGCTGGAAATGATTAATACATTGAGACAGAAAATATTGAATCTTAAGTCTTTTTTCTATCAAAAAGGGAAAATGGCTCTTGTGAGCCCCAAATGAACATTTTTTCCTCCTTTTATTGTATAAAAGATCAGATGGAAATAAGATGATGATGATATTGATGAGGATATCATCTATATAAGGCACAATGTGTCATCACTCCTGTGCTCTACATGCAGTGCTGCTTTATTAACCATATCTCAATTATTCTTTTTTTTTTTTTTGGTCGGTGTGGGGCTTGAACTCTGGGCTTGGGTGCTGTCCCTCCCTGCGCTCTTCAGCTCAAGGTGAGTGCTCTACCACTTGAGCCACAGTGCCACTTCCGTTTTTTTTTTTTTTTCCTGGTGGTTTATTAGAGATAAGAGTCTCCTGGAGTTTCCTGCCCGGGCTGGTTTTGAACTGTGATCCTCAGATCTCAGCTTCCTGAGTAGTGAGGATTACAGGCGTGAGCCACTGGTGCCTGGCTTCAATTATTCTTTAAACATTGCCAGTTTACAGATGAGCAAACTGAGCCTTAAAAAGGTTAACTTCCTGAACTAGGTCTTGAAGCTAGTATGTGGAGGGCACGGTACTGATCTCTCTATATTTCAAAGTGTACTTGCTTTCCTGTATTTCTGTTCCAAAGTCTTGAGTGAGCAGTGACTAAGAAGGCAAAAAGAAATAAAATAAAATTCCTAGCAATTGAAAGCTATTAGAAACTTCCAAAGCTTCTCTGGGATTAGACCTAATTCTCCCGAGGATGCTTATTCAGCAGACTCCAAGGAACAAGGGGAAGTTCTGCCCTCCAGAGTATCACAGGAAGTTTTTGTAGCTTTGGGAGCCTTGGATGACTAATTACATCTTCCTTTCACACCTGAAAAGATAATGTCCGAATGCTTACCATTATGCCATCAGTCAGTTGTTTTATGGTGGAATTACCTATGCACTCCCTAGTCCTCCAAACTTGTCTTTCCTTCCTTGGAAAGAAGATGGTATTTGTAGACATTGTCTGTGGAAGTAGTTACAAGTGTGTATGCAACTTTTGTAATGAACAAACTTAAATAAGTGTCGCATTTGGAAATATTTGTGCTTAAACCTGCTTCAGGTTTTGGGTATATCACCTATGTTTCGTAAATCTAGGCCTCTCTGCAACAGTAATTATGGTGAGATGGGTAGAGAAAAGGAGCAGGTGCCTATGACCATGAAGTCTAGGAGTTGCTGAAGTCTAGGAGCATGGCCCAGACACGGCTTGGCCCCGTTGGTTGGAATGGGTAAGTAGAGAGACTTAAAGCTAGGTTCTAAATTCTAACCCAGGACTGGTGCTCAGTAGCTATACAATTCAACCTCCTAGGTCTTCACCATTTTTTTTTTTTGAATCATAAAATGGGATTATTAATAGCTGGTTTTGTAGTGTTATTGTAAGGATTAAATGTTCATAGCATCTGCAAATCATCTAATAGAGTAGTTGCCAGTAAAAGATACTTGTTGCAAGAAGGCAGTGAGGGAGATGAGGAAAGCCTGTCTTCTTAGTAGCATTTGTACATGTCAAATAATCTAGGTCTGAAAGTGTCTTTCAACTATTACCACTAAATACTCTACAGGCCTCAAGAAGTATGGCTGAAACCTCAAATGCTTCTTTCTCTCAAGAAAGCAAAGTTGGTTAATTCATGAAGCCCCACATTCCAACTTGTTTGGTCAAATGTCATTGGTAAGATACCAGAATGGCATTGCCATTTTGGGGAAGGCTTAAGTCAGTGAGGACCTGAGCATGGAACTGCTAGGCTGGGCAGTATGCTAGAGGAATGGCAATGTTTTTGATGGTCTCTACGAGGCACATTATGACATTAGGTGCTCTTTTTGTTCCTCTGCAACCCTTACCATCTGGCTGTATTTATCGGCACACCTGTTTAGTTATTTAATGAAATCTATCTGCCTGCACTGCTACAGACCACAAAGAAACAGTGTTCACTAAGGTGGACTTCAGAAGTTGAGGTTGAGGTGCACTAGTGAAGGCTTTTGTCTGTCTGTTTTTTTTTTTTGTCTAGTATACAGAGCACTACTGAAATCCTAGTCCAGCACACAGAAGCAGGTCTTCTCTGCTGACCTGACACAAAGGTCATGTAGTGTGCAGGTAGGGTTTGATGTGCAACTTGGCTGAGTGCAGTTCTTTGGATCCTGGCTTGGGGAGCAGGTGAATATAAGAACTAACACACTCTTGGGTTGACAGTAAAATCCAATGGTCAGAGGAGGTGGGGTGTGCATCCATTTTGTATAGTAACAGTGTTGGGACTTCATAAATATTTGTTATGATATGTATTGAGTTTTTGTTTGTTTTGTTTTGTTTTTGTATTGGTATGGGGCTTGAACTCAAGGGATTGCATTTTTTTTCTCTCTGAAGACTAGTACTCTACCACTTGAGCCACAGCTCTATTTCTGGCTTTTTGGTGGTTAACTGGAGATAAGAGGTTTTTAGATTTGTTTGCCCAAGCTGGCTTTGAACCAGGATCCTCAGATCTCAGCTTCCTGAGTAGCTGGGATTACAGGTGTGAGCCAGTAGCATCTGGTATGACAGGTATAATTTTATTGTTGTTTTTTGTTTATGTGGTGCTGAGGAATCGAACCCAGGGCCTCATGCATGCAAGGCAAGCGCTCTACCACTGAGCCACCTTCCCAGCCTGACAGGTATAATTTTAATTGCCGTTATACAGATAGGGAAAGGGATGAGGTATGGGGAAGTTTGATAACTCGAATCAGCTGGTACAGTTAGGAAATAGCAGAAGAAGCAGAAATGGGATTTGAATTCAGATCTCTGGTATCAAGACTTTCCTTTAGAAAGATGCTTCAGAAAGATGCTCTCTCTCCATCATAGGCTTCTCTCTTATAGCAAGCAGTGCTAATGCTTCTGAAGGAACCCTGGAGAGGAGGGCAAGGGAGAGGCTTTCTGTGTTCACTTTCCATGCAAGTGGGTCTTTTTCTATCCAAGATAAAATCGGGGGGGGGGGGGAAGGCACCAGAATTATGGTGTGCAACATAATCATATCTTGCCTGGATCAAAGCAAGGAACTTTGCATAATTCTAACATTTTACCCCAGTACTATTCATTTTATCCTTGAACTTTGAGGACGTAAGTTCCTCAACCCCAGATTTACCCAGGGAAGTAACGCTGGAAATAACAACTCACATCAGGATGAGTACACCTTGCCTTCTTTATTCAGTTTTCAGTGACTTCTATCTGTTACCTGATGGACTTGGTGCCTTTAGTCTCAAAGACCCTTAATGATATATTTGATATAGTTGATATATTTGGTTTCTATTGGACACTGCTGAAACTTTTCACCTCTATGTTTGGGGGAAAAAAGATCCCAGTGAGTTGACATGTTGGTGATTCAGGACTTGTGGGAGACTGAAAACACCCGTGTGTACTTATTTTGAGTCAGTACTTTATGAACAACTCTGGCCCAAAGGAGAAAACCTTGTCTTCTGAAATTGAGTGCAGGTCTCTTAGTGGCTTAGCTCAGCAAGGAGCCAGTTATTACCTAAGCCAAATCCCAGGTCTGCAAAAGAAGCAGCGTTTGCAGTTATGAGGAAAACAGAAAGCCCCATTTCTCTGTGGCCTGACACTGAACAGGCAGCTTCAGCCAGGAGGAGATTTTGGCCAGAGGAAAATGTAGCTTAAGAAAAGTCCCAGCTGGTTCAAGTAACTTAAGCTGAGCTATTCATGAAATATTATCTGACAGCTTCCCCTCACTCTGAGTGGCTGGGGACTGAGTCAGAGTTACCCTGGGAACCTGTGTTCTCAGGCTGGGTTTTGCATTCCAGGTTTACCCACGATGCTCAGGAGACAGTTTCATGGAAAGCTGTACATAGCTCCAATGTTTTCTTGTGGATCTAAAAGCATGAAGTACATGTGCTGAGAAGCTTGTGATGCATCCTTTTGTTAAGAAATTAATCAATGTCAGCTTGTAGGACTTTTACTTACTGTCCCACGTTGTGCTTGTTGATGAAGAGGATGCAAAGATATGAGACACAATACTTTAGAATGAAAGTTCCAGGAAGGCCATGATTTGTCTATTTTGTGCACTGATAAAACCATAGTATTTGGGATGGTACTGAGACATAGATGATGCTAAATAGATACTTGTTGCCAGAGTGAGCATAGCTCTCTGCCTGATGGTTCTTTTTTCTTTATTTTACTCATGTCGAGACTTAGTCTTTAATCTCTTTATGAAAAATGTTAAATCACTGATGTATTTGCTGTGAAAAATGAGAAAAGAATAGAGAACTAAACGAAAATAATGAAGTGATAATCATTTCCATTTAATCTTATATCCTGTGAACTTTTTTTTTTCATGTGAATAAAGGGATTAATGTTTTTCATGTAAATATGTGGGCTCATCTTCTTGCAAGTTGATTTTTATCACTTACTTTCTTTCCTTCATAGTCATTGATATTATGAGCAGCCTTCTATATCAAAATACAGAATTTTTAGTCATTGCAAAAGTTAGCAGTGTGCATGATTGTAGTACAATTTTATTATTTCCCATTGTTACACACTAGGCTTTCTTTCTTTGTTTCTCTCCCTGATCCCCTAGTATAAACAGTGCTGTGATTATCTGTAAACCGTTGTGCATAGCCATGATTATTTTTGTTGCAGTAATTCTTAGAAGCAGACATAATAAGTTGAAAGCGAAGGATTTTTTGTATATGCAACAGTGTATGCTATAAAGGCTGGGACAACACATACCTTTCTGTGTTTCATTGAAAGGAAGTGACTTTTTGCTTATTCTGATTCTGTACATTGCCAGTTTTTTCCCCCTAAATACTTTATGGATAATTTCTTGACTATATATTAATAATGAGAAACACAGAGAAGCAATATCTTGATCGAAATAATACTTGTTTGGGTATTTGAATAATTTTAGGTTTAAAAGGAAATATTACCATTGTTTAAATTTATGACTTTTCGATTTATTGTTTATATGATGATGTATTGTTTATATGATTGTTTTGGATCATTTGTAGTACTTTTTCTGAGAGATTTTCTGGTTCTTGTTCATTTGCCTTGCTTACAGATTCCTGAAGTCAGATCTTCTCTTGGTTCCTCTCAACCTACAGTGGATCTTGTTGTCACATTTAGTCTGTAGTCACACCTAATGAATCTTGATTGTATACACACACATATACACATACATATATACATAATATATAACACCACCCACTTATTCACCCAACCATTCACATATTCATTTAATTCTTGACCTTTTTTTGATCTGAGACTGGGACTTGAACTTGCTATCTGATATTTGCTTTTGCTTATTGGCTAGTGCCTTACCATTTGAGTCATTCCTCCAACCAAGTTTTGACCTTTTTTCCCTTTTCTGCTGTTTAGGGGAGAGGCAAAGTGAAGGCCCAGAAAAGGAAGGGAGGAAGGGTGAATGTTATCATAGTACTCAGTACATACTCTGTGGAAAATAAAGTATATACCTTGTGGGCAGGGATGGGAGGGGAAACGGGTGAGGTGAAAGGGCGACATTGTCCAAAGGAGAAATGTGTGCATTACCTGAATTGTGAATGGTAACTTCTCTATACCTTACCTTAATAATAACCATAAAGTTATGTTTTTAAAAATTTGACTTTTTAAACAAGTATTGAGCACCTATACTTGATGTTAGGCAAATATTGTAAATGTTTTGAAAGTTATAATTGCTACTGTTAATGGCAAATCTTATATTTCTAGAAAAGTTAATGTGACAGTTAATAAAAAGTGGCTAATCCTCTTGTTTATTTATTTATTTGCTTCAGTTTTGAGATAGGGGCTTGATTTTTGACTGGACCATGCTTGGACCATAAAGCAGAACATGCTTCCACTATAACTGGGATGATAGGTCTAAGCTATCATGCCCAGTTTTATTCCAGTGAGGTGAGGTGTTGTGAGCTTTTTGCCACCATGACCTGTCTGGTCTCAGCCTTCGGAGAAGGATGAGCCACTGGTGTCACTCTTTATTACTGATATAGTGTGCAGCTTCCATATCAAGATACAGAGTTCTCAAACCATTAGTTTTTAGTTATTGCAAAAGTCAACAGCGTTCATGATTATAAGACAATTTTATTATTTTACTCCAATGGGTTTTTTCTTAGAATAATAGAATTGAGCTTCTAAGTACTCCCCAGGAATGAGTAGGCAGAGATCAATCTACTCTAGGTAAGAAGGTAAAAGTTTTGGGCTTTGCAGACCAGAAAATCTCTGTAGTAACTATTCAGCTCCAACAGTGCAAAGACAGCCACAGACAATCCAGAATCAAATGAGTAGGGCTATGTGCCAATAACATTTTATTTATAGGATTGAAATTTGAATTTCATATTACTTTCACATGTCATAAAACATTATTCTTCTTTTGATCCCTGCCTCCTCCCATCATTAAAAAGATGTAAAAACTATTTTTAAGCTTGTAGCTCTTATACAAGCAATGAGCTAGATTTGGCATGGGGTTTGTACTTCTCTGACTGTTGGCATAGGGTCTCACAAGCAAAGAGAGATCAATCTGAACTTGGAAATTTGCTACAACCATTGCCCAGAATGGATAATTTATAAGTGGATAATAGAATTGAGCTTAGTTAAGGCTTGAATGTATATACCCTGATGCTTAATGACTTGGCAATGCATAGTTCTTGGTGTTTTAGCCATATTTTTAATTTCTAAGTCTATTTCTATTATACTCATGCAAAAATCTCACTGTGAAGTATAAAGAAGTATGCTGTCAGATCCTTTGTCAAGATTTTGATGTATTTTTTTCCAATCTCCATGTCTGTGGAGGACCCACATATGTGTAAAATCATTCTGTGTAAACAATGTCTTTTCATATTGTGTGGCAAGTTTTTTTTCTCAATGTTTTTGAATATTCTAATGTAAACTGAAGCCACAGTGAGCCATTACTATACATTCACAGCAGCAGTTAAAAAACTTTTAAAGCACTTCACATTTTTTTTGGGGGGGGATCCGGTCGTGGGCCTGAACTCTGGGCCTGGGCTCTGTCCCTCAGCTCTTCAGCTCAAGGCTAGCACTTTACCACTTAAGCCACAGTGCCACTTCCGGCTTTTTTCTTTTTGCTTATGTGGTGCTGAGGAATCGAACCCAGGGCCTCAGGCATGCAAGGCAAGCGCTCTACCACTGAGCCACCTTCCCAGCCCCTCACATTTCTCACATCATATAGGTCTTCAGCATTGGTTGAAAGCATAGGGATCTGATATGCCTATTCCAAAGACAAGAACTGGAAGTGACTCAGGGCAGTGCAATAAGGACAGGAGGTTGGTAGACTCTGCTGAGTCTGGTCTGCTGGAAGCATTTTGCTTGGTGTTGCTATGGCGTTGATGGTGCTCCATGGGGTGATTTGATAGTGGGGAAGCTTATCTAGGTTTTGTGCTCTAAAGTGCCAGAGTAGAGCTCATAATAGGAAAACCAAGGCTGGAAATACTTTTACAGCCACAAGGTAAGAAATCTCGCAGTGAAAATGATAGGCCATTGTGTTGGCTTTTGTTTGTTTGTCATGTTTTTGTGCTGGTTGAACTCTGATGAGGAGCTCTTTTTTTTGTTCAACCCTGGCACTCTACCACTTGAGCCAGACCTTCATTTCTAGCTTTTTGCTGGTTAATTGGTGATAAGAGTCTCATGGACATTCCTCCCTAGGTTGGCTTCAAACTGTGATCCTCAAGATCTCAGGAGATCCCTGTTCTCTGTGACATTTAAACAGGACAAACTCAAGCTGCTTTCTAGTTCCTTATGTTCTCTGCTTCCTTCTAGGTTCCCGGTTTCTTTTAGAGTCTAGCCAGGAGCATCTGAGCCCAGGGAACACAAAAGGGAAGCTGTGGAAACTGCATCATAAATGTTGTTTTCATTAGCTCCAAGCTCCAAGCACCAATCAACTCTATGCCTTTAAAAATGCTTTATTATTTTCCGAGTTAAAAATGTGCATAAAAATGCACATACTCCTCTTATTTATGTTTCAGCATAAATTCCTCATATTTATGTTACCTATCAAGCGTTTATCTGTGTAATTACACCCGAAAGGTGACAGCATTCTAGTTTTTTTTTCTGTTTTGCATAAAAGAGAAAAAATAGCCATTTCATAAACTTGCTGTAACTTGAGACAGTTGGTGGTCTTGGAACAAACCCAAATCCAGGTTTGGTTGATACTGTGTAATGTGAATGCAATTAGTAGTGGTTTCTCTATAGCAGAAGGAGATGGGGAGACATAATGCACAGCAAATTTAGGTTAGAGCTGGAAGCTTATAAATCCTTATTTTTGTTTTCATTACTTTAAGTAACAGAGAAGCTTTTGTCTTTATTATATAATTTTCCCAGCAATAATATATTTTAAAATATTTTTCTGTTAATTTCAAGCATTTGATCAGAAAGCCACAGCTTACACACCCCTGGGATGTGGTGGCTGGCATTGTTTAGATGCAGAGGTAAGCTTCTTGGTCATCCCTTGTAGCCAACACAAGAATCATCCACAGGAGCAACTTCTATCATCAATTCATTCATTCAGTAGAAGGTCTGACAGTGCAATCTCAAGGGTCAGCCAAGCAGTGATTGACTTTGACCTGAACACTGTGTTTCAGTGGTGGCATTTCATAGTCTGGAAGGACAAGGGTTGTGTCTTTGTGGTTCATTAATTTCTTCTGGCATCTGGTAGGTATTTGGGAAATAGTAGGTGATATTTATTTATGCTAGTACTTAGAATTGAACTTAGGGTCTGGGCAATATCCTTCAGTGGTAGGCTGGTGCTCTACCACTTGAGCCACACCTGCAATTCCAGCTTTTTGCTAGTTAATTGGAGATAAGAGTCTCACAGATCTTTCCTCCCTGGGCTGCCTTAGAATCTAGAGCCTTAGGCCTCCGTCATCTGAGTAGGATTACAAGCATGAGCTCAAGTGCCTAGCCTATCCAAGGTATTTTTCTTCCTTTTCCTCTTCCCCTTCCCCTTTCCCCTCCCCTTCCCTTTCTCCTTCTTCTTCTTCTTCTTCCTCCTCCTCCTCCTCCTCCTCCACCTCTTTTTCCTTCTCTTCCACTTCCTCCTCTTCTTCCTCCTCCTCCTCCTTCTTTGTTGGTCATGGGGCTTGAACTCTGGGCCTGGGCACTGTCCCTCAGCTCTTCAGCTCAAGGCTAACATTCCACTACTTGAGCCCCTTCCAGTTTTCTGGTGGTTTATTGGAGATAAGAGTCTCACTGTACTTTCCTGCCCAGGCTAGCTTTGAACCACAATCCTCAGACCTCAGCCTGCTAAGTAGATAGGATAACAGGCGTGAGCCACCGGTGCCTGGCTGGTATTTTTATTCTTAATTCCCAGCTTTGAGATGCTGCTTATTCCTCTCTAGCTGTGCTGTCCTTCACTTCTCAGGCCTTGTTCTAGTTCAGCCCTTTGGCTCTTACTTTCCCTGGTGACCAGCTACTGGTAGGAGCCACTTTCTCACCTCTTCCTGTCTTCATTTTTGTTATATCATCTCAGTGAGAAACTGCCCTCTTTTTTCCATAGTATCATCATAGTATAGAGTTTGTCATCTGATAAACCAACACATGGTTGGTTGTTCACTTATTTGATTCATTGTCTCACCTTTTACCAGTAAAGTACAAGCTCCATGGGGAAGAAGGTTTCTGTCTGTTTCATTCATTGCTGTGTACTTAGTTACTAGAATGAAATGTAATAACTTGGTTGAATTGATGAGTAAATGAATGAAGGCTTGTTCTGTCATATATTAGCCAATGTGCTTTCTCTCTTGGATCCTTTGTTTGATTCTCTATTTAATTTATCAAATGTCATGTCTGGATCAGAGGAGATATTGCACATGAAATGTTCATGCTATAGGCTATGCAAATGAATCCATTTATCTGTTCATTACCAGATACAGTTCTAGACTTCCCAGAGATAGTAATTGAACATGTATTTGAGTAATTTCAGTAAATGTGTTAGCCACTGTGCTAAGGGATACATAAAAGTTCTGGGAGCACCAGTAAGGGAATTCTAATCTAAAGGTGAGGACAGAACCCCCCGGGGGGCTTTTGGGAGGGGGGGAAACTAAGATTTGGAGGTGTAAAGTCATTGCCAAGTTGGTGGGAGGGGGAGGTGGTGGGTATGGAGAGTTTTCCAGGCAGAAAGGATTAGTCTGGATGATGAGAACTGCCATGGAGTACAGAGGGACCAAAAGTAATTTAGTGTGCCTGCAGCATTGGCATGAAGTCTTGACATGCAGTCTGGGGACAGATCACAGAGAGATTTTTGGGCCATACCAAGGAGCTGGGGTTGGACTTTGAGAGCAATGGGAGACTTCTCCATGCAATAGTCATGTTTTGAGAAACACATTTCCTTCTTGCTAAGGAGCTCAGAAATAAGCTCCCAGCAAGAGAGTGTAAAACAATAATAGGGACTTCCAGAAGATGAATCCTTAAGTTTCAGGAAATAGGCTCAATTTTGTTGAATCAGATGGGTGAGTATTGGAGCAATGAGTTAAGAGACAGAAAAGAAAACAACAACAAAAATGTGTATAGGAAGTTTAATTATCTTTTGTTTTGAGTAAGGGGCAAAGAAATATTACAGGCAGGTAATTGAATTCCATGTGACCCAGACAAATAGTATACAGTAGATTCTACTCTGCCTCTAAACCAAAGCTGCAAGAGTTCTTTCCTCTACCAATAATAAGGACATCAGGTGGTGGAGGAGAGGCCCAGACCTAGGCCCTACCTTGCCCTGTGGTTTTTCTATTACTGGTGATGTGGCTTTAGAAATCATTCTCTTTAGTCTCAGTTTCCCTTTATGGACAAAGAAACAAGCGGAATCTGTCTTTTAATGTTGCTAAGATTCAGTGAGATACAGTGCAGTCACTTTTCTATAATACTTGTTTTAAAAATGGAAAATTGTTCTTTGAGGGTAACACAAACTTTGCATTTTCTTCTAATCCACGAGGTACACCATGTAAACTCAGAAGACAGCCCCCAGCTAAATGAGTTGCCTAGGAACGGATGGAACTCATACCCTCAAACATCTGCCTGCTGCCTCGATCCACTAGCTATGTGAGGAGCCACAGTCATCCACATCTGGAATTTCCAGCTTTCTACTTGGTTTCCCATAAACCGCCTTGCACCTCCTCATAACCAGCCACAGGCTGCAACCTTTCTGATGGCCTCTTTTCAAGCAAATGGTCAGGTCATTTTCAAGGTTAAAGTGCCACATTAATTGCCTAATTTATGTATTTTATAAACCATTTAAGATGTGTAAAATTATGCCACTACTTTTCTTAGATTCTATCTTTTCCATTTTGTTTTCAGTGGTGTGCTCCAACCCCATTTTCCCTGGAGCCCTGTGGTTGTTACTGTGTAATTTTGCCTAGTATGATTTTTTTATTTTGCTATGGGCGGGGGGGGGAGGGGGGAAGGAAGGGTTTGGAACTTTCACGTTATAGCAGAAGTGACTATATCTAAAGAATTTATCATTTAATTCCTAGCAGACAACAGGCAGGTGCTATCTTATTGTTCGTTTGAATCCACTCAAGGACAGATTGACTTTGGATAGGGCAGGGATCACTAACTAGTAATTCAGGTAACATTGAATAAGGAAGCACATGGAGTAGAAGGTTGTGTTTTTTAAAAATCTTTCCTTAGTATCTGCTAATTGGACTACTCTTGGGGTAGTAATGGGGGAAAACCAACTATGTTGGAAAAAAGAGCAAGCTGGGGAAAGAGCAGGTTAATGGTCTCTAGACAATTAGTGGGCTGGCTCTCTTGGGGAAGAAGGATTGCCTTGTGAAGGAGGGGTTTCAGGGCCTATGTGAAGGCGCTCCCAGGGCCCAGGGTGCAGCTTGGAGCTAGTAAGAGCCCCAGAATGGTCCCCAGGGGCAGTGTGTTTTCCAGGTGCTCACTGATTGCTTTGGGATGGAATTTGGCAGAGAGTCAAGCTAGGGTTCAGAGGTTCAATCTTTCTCTTTTCCTTTTTTAAAAAAAATTTTCTTAAGGTACTATGCCAAGACAATGAGGTTGACCAGAGTAAATTTCACACAGAAACAATCTGTCTTTCCCCCCAGCAGTACTAGGACTTCTGCTTGTCATTTTCCTTTTATAAAAGAATAGTTAGCACATGTGCATATTTTCCACACTGATTTCTTTAGTTATACCCTTGAATGCTGCGCATACAAAGATTATGCTTTACAAATATTTATGGCTTCTGGCTAGCTTAGAATCAGTGACATCACATTAGTGGGTTTTTTTTTTTGTCCATAATGATTGCCTTTTCCTTTTCCTCCTCCTTTTCCTCCTCCTCCTTCTCCTTTTCCTCCTTTACCTCCTCTTCTTTTACCTTCCTACCCTCCTCCTGCTTCTCCTTTATCTTCTTCTGTTGATTTTATTCAGCTTAGGGAAATGAGTTATGGTCTGGTTTTAATTTCTCATAACATACTGGCTCACTTTTGCTCTTCCCAACCTACCCAGGATGATGAACCCTTGTAATAGGGAAGATAACACCCTATTCTTGGATGCTATTGAGTAGAACTAAGGTATGTGAGCATCTGGGGACATGGGACATTTGAGAGGGCTGGTAGGATCTGCCTCATGTGTCTGTAGGACGATTACTTTTGGACTCTGAGATGTATTCAAAGTTAATTAAACCAAGTGTTTTGCTTGTTCCTGAGTATGTTTGCTGTTATTAAAAATAGAGAAGATGTTTCAGACATATGAGATTTCACTACACTGACTTTCCCTCCAACATAGAAGGGCTACTGCTTGCTTATATGCTGAATCTTCATAAAACTATTTAAAAATCCCTAACAAAATCATTAAAAAAAAAACAGTAGCTGTCCTGCTCTGATGGTTGGAAAGATGAAATATCAGCCAAAGAAGCACTTGGTTCAAACCCCAGTACCACTTAAAAAACTTCTCTTATGCCTAATTTCAGATTTCATAATGAGAATGGGAATTGTGAGTAGACGAATATACAAAAGCCTCTCAGATAGCCCACAAGAAGAAACCAAAGTCCAGACATCATAAAAAGAAAGAAACAGCCAGGTACCAGTGGCTCATGCCTATAATCTAGTTACTTAAGAGGCCAGACATCTGAAGATTGAGATTCAAAGCCAGACCAGCTTAAGCAGAAAAGTCCATGAGACTTTTATTTCCAATTAATCAGCAGAAAGCCAAAAGTGGGACTGTGGTAGAATACCAGCACTGAGTAAAAAGCTAAGGGATAACACTTAAGTCCTAAATTCAAGCCCTGATATCAACACACAGACACACAGCACACAGACACACAGGCAGACACACAGGCATGTATGCATACACACATGCACACACCCATACACCCACACCCAGCCACACACACATGCACACATGAAAGGAACAGGCAGTGTTATAGATTTCCCTTCATTCTACCACATCATCTTTGTAAGTTTCTGAAAGTGGCATAGCTGAAACCTGAAGTTAATTTCTTAAAATCACTGGTGCCTTATTTAAAAAGATTAAAATTCTGAAGCTAACAACTCAAGCCAAACAAAAACACTCCCTGGTTCCTTTGTGACCACCAATGCACTTGACTCTACACCTTCTAAGAATGCCCTCTTCCCCCGATTTTTTTGTCTCCCAGTTAATTTCTGTTGATTTTGTAAAAGCTGTGTGGTCTTGTTTCTTTGATGTTGCTGAAGGCTGACAGCCACAGAGAGGTACTTCAGATAGAAGAGAGCCAGTGAAACTGTGAATTTTAACCAGCATCAAGACATTGGAGGGCTATGTTGGGTGAGTGGCAGGGGAAACTGGGCTTAACTTTGCCAAAGCAGCAGGGAGCTAATAGAATGTTTCTGCTCCCTGTATAGAAAGGTAGCCAGGGCTCCATACTTCCCACTGAACTCCAATTTCCATTCCGCTTTGAAGAGCTGTTTGTTCTGTCAGTGAGAGCCATATGACAAATGTTCAGTGTGTCAGATTTGTTTTCATTTTGTACTGCATATGAATTTGACCTCCACAGTAGGGCTGTGTTAATTTCCCAAAGCTCTTCCAATAATTGTATTCTTTTAAAAATGTGCATAATATTATTCTTTTTAGAGGGCTGTGTGGTGACTGGTGTTTTGAAAGTGGTTAAGGGATTATAGTTGCATATGGAGCCATGTGTGTGAGATGCACATTCTCAGATGTAAACAGCCACTAAAACTCATTATATAATTTGTATAGCGACTCTACTTCTTTCACCAGACTTAGCTCAGTAATATCTGGCCAGAAGAGTCAGGTTTTTTCTTTAAGCAAATTAAGTCTGGATATCCTTTTCCAAAAGGCAGCGTTATTTCTCTCCATGTTAGAATAGATAGTGGAAGGTGTTTGCTGAAATAATATCTATGTCTAGTATCTATGTATTTATCTTCCTCTCAAGTTGGTATCTATTTACCCCACCAATCCATCCGTAAAACACAAAAACAGGAATATAAAATGGCTTTTCAGTGTACTAGATAGCGTATTGGGCTTCCAAAAAGTATGAAAAGTATAGATCTTGGAAGAGGTTAATACTTTGAGAAGAAGCTCTGAGAGGAATAAGGAAGGTGTCAGATGCCTCCAGTTGTTTTTTAGTTTTCCTCCTTTCCCCCATTAGTTCCTCTTTCTAAATTGTTTTTAAGTCAGTTTACTACAATTAGAAATGTACACATGATAACTGTGACCAAGGAAAATTCAGAAGAGAGATATTGGGGAAATGTAATAATGTTTTTCCTAGCCTAAAAAATGCATACATAATTAGCTTTGCCAGTTGCAGATGACTCATACCTGTAACTCTGGCTGATCAGGAGGCTAAGATATAGAGGACTGAGGTTTAAAGCCAGCTTACATAGAGAAGTTTACAAAACTGGATCTCCAGTTACCTAGAAAAATGCTGGACTGGAGGCTCAAGTGGTATCACATCAGCAAAGAGCAAGAAAGCCAAGTGAGAATTCCATGTCTTGAGTTCAAACCCAGTATCGAATAACAGCAACAACAACTCTCCACAAAAAAAAAACAACTTGGAATATTTCAGTGTATTTCTTTAAATATATTTTCCCTCTGACCATATACTTAAAAAATGTAAATGTGACCATCCTATGTACTCCATATTGTGTTGCACCTTAGATGGCATTACTACTTTTTCCAAGTCCAGAGTGTTTGTGTGATATTATACGGAGTGATCACAAACTACAGGTATATTTAAGTTGGATATTTATCATTTTTTACCTCCATTTTCTTTGAAAAGTAACTCAAACTAAACCTCTTTTTGGAGCTGGGAAATTACAATTTTGCTTTAAGTTATATACGTTTATTTTGGTGGTGCTGGGCATTGAAACTAGACTTTGAATATAATAGTCAAGTACTCTAGCCTGAGAAAATAGTTTGATTAAGGTAGGCCATAGTTGCTATCTATTGTAGGAGTCTGTTATCTATATTAAAAACAACAATAACACCAATGGCCCCAACTCTCTGCATCGGAGAGGAATTTATGTTAAAAAGCAAGTGTTCACGAAAAACCACACAACAGTCAGAAACAAGAGTTGGTAAAAGGAGCAATTTTATTTCATAAAGGTGTCTCAGAGCTTAGACTCCCAACTCCTTGACTTTGAGTCACATTGGATCTCGTGGGTCAGTCTATGCTGTGCTCTGATTTTTGTCTTAGATGATGTTTGGCAGTAGACCTCACATCTTTCTTGCTCAGTGTTCAGTCTATGAAATAGGACTGAAGTAACCTGGAAGTACATGTCCATGTGTGTGTTGAGATATTTATGAGTGGTCTTTCAATACTGAGTAGAGTTGTATTGGACTTGTGGGTTGAAGGCAGATGCTTGCCATGATTTCTATTCTTCTATAAAAATATTTTTAAAAGTGCATTGCTACTCTCTCTGGGGAAGCAGTTTGGTAACCTAGAACTTAAACCAGGCAGCCTGGGTTTATTTCCTGCTCCATCACTCTCTACTAGATGACCTTGTGTGTGTGTGTGTGTGTGTGTGTGTGTGTGTGTGTGTGTGTGTGTGTGTGTGTGTGTGTGTGTGTGATTTTTCAAAAAAAATCTGGTAAATAGCAATAATATGATTCATTCCTGTGTTTGTAGAGATGAATTAAATAAGTTTTTAAAACATAAAAGGGACTCAGTAGTGTTAATTATATTTCCTCTAGGCTTCTAATGTTCTGAGTTTCTGGTATTTTAAACTACTTTTGTGGTGTTTATAATGTTCTGCATTTTCTCTAAGTGAGTGGTGTTCTTTATTCTTTGTTTTTAAATGAGTAATTCTTCCCTAACTGGCTTATAAAGATGCTAGTAATACTGGCCACTGCTTTACTGTTTTTTCTTCCCTCCCTCCCTCCCTCCCTCCCTCCCTCCCTCCCTCCCTCCCTCCCTCCCTCCCTCCCTTCCCCCTCCCTCCCTTCATTCCTTCCTTCCTTCCCCATCCTTCTTTTTCCTTTCTTTCTTTTCTTTGTGCCAGGACTAGAGTTTGAACTCAGGGCCTAGTCACTATCCCTTAGCTTTTCTACCAAGGCTGGTGCTCTAACACTTGAGCCATAGTTCCACTTACGACTTTTTGGTGGCTAATTGGAGATAAGAGTCTTGGGTACTTTTGTGCCTGGGCTGGCTTTCAACCATGATACTCAGATTTTAGCCTCCTAAGTTGTTAGATTACAGATGTGAGCTACCTCTCTGATTTGGAGATTATCTTAAGAAAAGGGCTTTTTAACTTTCTTACAGCTTTTTTCCCCTCTGGGTTTTGAATTTAGGGCCTGGGTGTTGTCCCTGTGCTTTTTTACTTCAGGCTGTTGCTCTACCACTTGATCCACAATTTCCCTTCTGGATTTTTGGTGGTTAATTGTAGATAAAAGTCTCATGGATTTTCCTGGTTTGGAAGGATGGCTTCAAACCTTGATCTTCAGAACTTACCCTCCTGAGTAGCTAAGATTAAATGTATAAGCCACTGGCACTTGGCTCCTTACAATTTTTAACACAGTTCTTTAGGCTTATTAAGTCTTACTAAGTTTGTTCATTTGCTATTTTCTAATGAGTAAATGAATACAATGATTCTGTGGCTAAGAGAGCTTGGTATGTCTCTCTGATAAGAAAACCCACAGTCCTACTTTTCAATAACCATGAAATTATGACCCTTAGAATTGTGTTCTATTTCTGTATTGAGAATGAATGATAAATTTGTAACTATCTGCACATAAATCTGCATTTTCTCTGAAACAAACTTAAGAGACCCTATCTTTGAAACCCTGTATTTGGGTGAGCTTTATATAGGTTATTGCTAAAGCAACTTTCAACAAAAGCTATACCCAATTCTAGGTATGTTTTTGGCTCTTCGTGCAATAGCTACTTATTCGGCAATTGCATTGTGCTAAGCCCTGTTCTGGGCACTAGGATTTCATGATAAATAGGGTGATTCTTTTGTATGCTCTGCTGTGGCTTCACTGAAAATCCAACAACCTTTTTATATATTGGATAGATCATCCTGTCCACTCTCATGATTCAGCTAGCCCTAACATGAATGACTCCCATATTTTCAGCTTAGTCCTTCTTTTGATTTCACTGTCTAATTCTGTGTTAAATATTTCCCCATCGATGATTTATAGGACTCCAAACTAAAGTTAACTATCCAATTCACAGCAGCCAATGTACTTTCATCTTGTACCTTGATCTCAGTTGGTGGCGCCCGTTCTGGCCTTCACCTAAACTAGAAATCCAGAGCTTACTAATCTCTCTATGTCTTCCTCCTTCTATGTCTATAATCTCCAGTTCTGATTTTTCCTACTAACTATAGTCAGGAGCTGTGAAAGAGTTAAAACTTCACCCTGCTTACAAATTGGTTAGCCTACCACCGTCACATGGAAATTGGTAGAAGACATGAGGTTTCTGGGTTAGGGACAAATGACTTCATTGCTTACAAGTAGACAGTAGGCCAGCATTTTGTAGCTTCTCTACAACAATTCTTAAGAGCCAGGTGAAATTGACATGTGCATGACTATATTACAGAAGAAGAGCTATGAACTTAGGAAATACATATGCCTTGTATTAAGCAATAAACACATTTTTTTCTCCTTTGCTTCAGAGGGAAGCCATTCTTCTAGTGCGATTTGTCATCCATGCATCTTTGAAAAGACAGTTTGGAATCAAGAGCAGTGGATACTATGCTCCAAGATGTTCAGAAACTGAAGAGACCTGTGGAGAACTGTCTCTCCCAACAAATATGTCTGAGTCTATTCCCTCTGCTCCTTCCTTAGCTTGCTAGACCAGTCTGCCCCTTGCAATATCATAACTTTTTAGCTGAGACACCAATCTGACTGTCTCTTCCTTCCTGCTTAAAATCATTTACTGCCTTCTTATTGATGGTAGAGCTCAGGCTCTGTAGCATGACTTCAAAGGGATTCTTAGGTCTGTCCTCTCTCTGACCTTCAGGCTTCCAGGAGGCTGTACACAGAGCAACTCCCCAAGTCACTTAACCTATTGGCTGTAGTTTTCTTGTCCATAATATTCAGATACAGAGCCTACTTTATGGGATCATTGTGCAAGAAATAGTTAACTCAGCACCCAGTAGTCCCCAGTAAATGCTGACTGTAGGGTTATACCTTCCCATTCTTTGTTTCGCACTTCTAGATATGGCCATGTGGTTCTCTGCTCAGGCTGTGCACATTTTCACCACAGATAGCCTTTGTCTCTGCCATCCTCTCCTCTTAGAATGTCTTTTCATTCTTATTATCTAGGTCCAGGATGCATATCACTGTCATGGAGTTGTTGGTATCCTTATTTATTGTGCATGGCTGGCACCTAGCATGTTGGAGAAAATAATGAATAAATGAAAGAATAAAAAATCATAGTCTGCTGGAGTGTGTGGGGACAAGAGATGAGAGATAGAAGTCAGTTAAATGACTTGATGATAGATAAGAGAATGTGGGTTCGTGTTGAGGCCAGGGATGAAAATTAGGCCCTAGAGGAGCCCAATGCAGAGAGTTTGCTTATTGAGTGTGGTTCATGTGGTTTGGAAGCCTGTTTAAAGTTATCTCTTTAGTGAAATAAAGCAGCTCATTCTGTGTGATCCTCACGATTCCCTTTCCTGAAAGAAGCTGTTGCCAGTGGAAGGTCATACAATCTGGCTTCTTGTAAGAATTTCTGTTTCTCAGCATACAAAGGATTCTCTGTTACCTGGTGGAGTGGGTTAGAATGGAGCTTCTTTTTTAATTAAGTTGTCTCTGCAACAACTATCCTTCTATCCCTCCTGCTGAAGTCTCCCAGTTCTCTAAAGCCTGGCTCAAATACCCCTCCTTGATTTTACTGCTCCCTTGGTCACCCAGCATGTGAGTTATAGTTCTGTGTGAGCATGTCTAATTCTCTTATGGGATCCAGTCTCTTTTGGGAATTTATATTTCCTTCTGAAATATTTAATGCTATGCTATTGAATTAAGAAGGCTATCTATAAACATTTATTGACTGTCTAGGATTCTCCATATATGGGGTGACACTTTCTGAATAATTACAACACAGCCTTCATCTCAAGACACCAATGATCATCTCCAGGGATTTTACTTTCCTGATAAGTTATAGTTGTACATTGTATTTTATTCAATGCCTGATGTACTATTTTTATTATTTTTGAGATAAGAAATACAGAAGTTTTATTACATAGGCATATCTATTATAAATAATTTGGAAAGTATTGATAAGCAAACAGAAACCCAGAAATAACTCTAGTAATGAGAATTACTCTTAGAGTTTAGAGTATGTCTCTGTACTCTCTTTTCTTTTGCTTTATATTTCTGTCTTCTAGCATATGTGAGATCATCATTTGACACTCATCTGGCAGTCTTACTTTTTTTCCCCCTTCACGGCAATAGAATATATTAAAAGTAACAATGCTGAAGGATGTCTTGTTTGTTGCTATTTTAGCTGTTGTCCATTTATTTTGCCTTATCACTCTCTGCCCTTATATTTATTTTTCCCTAGTGCTGGGGATCTACCTAATCCAGGGTAGGCTAAAGTGTTAGGCATAAACAGGCTAGGCAACTGTCTACCACGAAGCTACATCCACAGTCTCTCTGTGCCTTTTCCTGATTTATTTGTCTCTGAAGGAACTCCTTGTTGTGCTCTGGTTTTTTTTTTTTTTTTTTTGATCAGTCATGGGGCTTGAACTCTGCCTGGGTGCTGTCCCTCAGCTCTTCAGCTCAAGGCAAGTGCTCTACCACTTGAGCCACAGTGCCACTTCTGGTTTTCTGAGTGGTTTATTGGAGATAAGAGCCTCACGGAGTTTCCTGCCCGGGCTGGCTTTGAACCATGATCCTCAGATCTCAGCCTCCTGAGTAGCTATAGGTGTGAGCCACTGGCTCTCAGCTGTGCTCTGATTTTTTTTTTTGTCGGTCGTGGGGCTTGAACTCTGGGCCTGGGCGCTGTCCCTCAGCTCTTCAGCTCAAGGTGAGCGCTCTACCACTTGAGCTACAGTGCCACTTCCGGTTTTCTGGTGGTTTATTGGAGATAGGAGTCTCACGGTCTCTCCTGCCCGGGCTGGCCTTGAACTGAGATCCTCAGATCTCAGCCTCCTGAGTAGCTAGGATTACAGGTGTGAGCCACCAGCGCCTGGCTTGTGCTCTGATTTTTTTTATGCCTACATGTATCTTTATAGTGAACACAGTAGTGAACTTTATAGTGAGCACAGTTTTGTGTGATGTCTACTGTGTTTCAAATATTCTTATTTAATTTGTTTTCTGATGGGCTGGTTGTTTGCAAACTCCATTTTTACAGAAGAGGAATATAATATAGAAATTAGGTAATTTATAAAAAAAAGCACAAGGTTCTGGAGCTTGAAGTTACAGTCTTTATGCCCAACCCCCACTTCATGGTATGAAACTGCCTCTCCTCCACAGGCCTTCCTTAGCCTTCCTGCTCCTGGAATACTGGTGTTTAGATACTGTGTCTAATCAACTTTGAGTCCCATGTCATCCTTCCAGGGCCTACAATCCACACTCTTGGACCAGTATAGTGTGTGTGTGTGTGTGTGTGTGTGTGTGTGTGTAAAGCGGGGGCATGTCTGAGAAATGTCATGGCTCTCACTTTCAGTCTTCTTGGTGATCAGGTCGCTAGCCCATCTGTTTTCCACTCCCATCTCTCCATACCAAAGTTATTTCCTATTAACTCAACATACCTTTTCTTTGTAATTCATGTCAGTTTTCCTTGCAGCCACCTGCACAGGCTCTGCCTTTCTCTCTGGCTTGCTCTCAAGACCCTGAGTAAGTTCTTTGTGTCCTTGCTGTTTTTGATAACTTCAGCTCAAGATTTAATGTCAAGGTGGAGGCCCTATTAAAGATGCTGCTGCTAATCACCTCCATCTTTGTTTGAAGATTTCTGTGATAACTACCAGGCGGATAGAAGTAGCTGTGTTTCCCAACCAGATGTACTGGAAGCTGGGATGGAGTCCTTCAACTGAAGTACATTCCAATCATTATTTGGCAAAGACAAGGCCAGTGTGATTAATAGAATAATCCCTGCTTGTGATCTGGATTCATCAGTGGAATTACAGGGCCTCTGTGTTGGGAAGGACCTTAAAATCATCTGTTCCAACTGCTCAGTTTGATACTGGAAAGAATTGAGGCAGCAGATAAGGGAAATGGTGTATATAAAATGTCAAGGCTTCCAGGCATTGTGAACATGACCTACGCTTGCTGTCTGATACCATGGGGTAGGGCAGTGAGACCTTGAGAAGTTCTTATGTACTACCGAACTGCTTGTTCCTGCAGTGTGGACTCTACTGGCTTCTGGCTGCAGGTCTGAGAGGGTGATCTGGCCACAAAGTCATTGCCTATCATTCACTTGGGTGGGTATGTAGGTCTTGGCTGGTTACTGCTGTAACCTTCAAGTTGACTCCTCAGAAGGTCTCATCCAGGAACTCCTACTTATACTTATGAACCACCTCAGTCCCACCTATTCTCTGTTCTGCTGTTTCTCTGGGTACAGCCTGTGTACTGGGTTAGAATGGTGAGGTGCATACAAAGGTCTTTCTTTCTCCTGTGCTTTAGGTGGCTTCCTGCCAGAAGATCTGGGGCAGAGGATGTGGAGAGGGCATGTGTGTGACTCCCTACATTTGGTAGTACAAAAAAGGACTTTTGTCTGCCCTACAAGGCTAGATGGGTTAAACTCTCCTCAGTCTAAAGTCATTGTATTTTAGCAAGTTGGTCATTAAAATTCTAATATTGAAATCAAGGGGAGGTCTGTATTAACTGAAATTAAAGCATTGGCCAGGAAGACTGGCTGTTTTCCATAGCTATGCCAGAGTCCTTGATTCACACACACATGCTCACCGTAGGGGCTAAGTCCAACATTCTCCTCACTGGTTCAACAGTGCATCTGATGATTCTCTTGTGACATGCAAAAACAAAAGATAGTGTCTTTAGTCTCTGTGAGGGGTCAGAGCCGTCTTGTCAAGAGCCTGGGGAAGAAATTCATAGCAAACGCACTATCAGAGTTCCTGGTTTGTTTCCTTTGGGAGAAGAGGGAGAGAGTGCAGTCAAGAATCCAATGTGTACCCTACCAAATTAAGAAGAGTGGGGGAAAAGGTGGAGAGGGGAGGGATGGGTGAGAATGTTGGAAGGGGTGACACTGGTTAAGATGCATTATATTCATAAACTGCTTTGTTAAATGGCAACTCCTTTGTACAAAAAATCAAAGCTATGCTGTGATGGGCCATCAGCCTGAGCCTAGGGATGGATTTGTGTCCTAGAATACACTGAGAAAATGGCCATTGTCACTTTCTGTGATTACTGAAGAGGTCATTGTATCATTGAGTCTACATTTAATGGCTTCATTAAATGGTGATGATTTTTTACTTAATGTGGACACCTTGTTAAGAAAGCTGATGGAGAGAAAAAGGGCTTGCTTGCTTATTTATTTGTTTATTTATTGGAAACTGGGGTTTGAATTCAGGATCCTGTGCCTTCTCTACACGTATCCAGCCTACACCTTTCTTTATTTTTCACTTTTCACTTCAGAAGTATAATACTCATGTCTCCTAACTTTCCTTTGTAAAGAGAGCAGAGAAAGTGGCTGCAGTAAGACTCAGTACCACATTTGAGGTACTTCCTGGGGGTGAGGGCAACTACCTTTGAATTCTTCCTCTGTGTGTGTGTGTGTGTGTGTGTGTGTGTGTGTGTGTGTGTATGTGTGTGTGTGTGTGTTATTATTGATTGGGGCTTGAACTCAGGGCCTGGGCATTGTCTTTGAACTCTTTTTTGCTTAAGACTAGTACTCCACCACTTTGAGCCTGGCCCCACTTCCATTTTTTGAGTGGTTAATTGGAGATAAGAGTCTCACAGGGACTTTTCCACCTTGGCCAGCTTTAAACCACAATCTTCAGATCTCCTGAGTAGTGAGGAATAGAGATGTGAACCTCCTGTGCCTTTCTCTGTGTGTATGTTGCTTTTATTTTATTTATTTATTTTTGTTTTTAAAAGAACATTATTAATACTTACCTGTCTATGGAGAAGTGTGTGTGTGTGTGTGTGTGTGTGTGTGTGTGTACTTGTATGCATGCACGTGCTGAACCTGGGGCTTGAACTCAGGGTCTGAGTGCTGTCCCTGATCAGTTTTGCTCGAGTACTGTTCTACCACTTGAGCCACAGTTTCATTTCTAATATTTTTGGAGTTAATTGGAGTTAAGTGTCTTACAAATGTTTCCATTTGGACTGTCTTTGAACTACCATCCTCAGATTTGGGCCTCCTGAGTAGCTAGGATTATAAGCATGAGCTACTTGTGCCTGGCAGAAGAAGATATTTTGAAGGGCACTAGAGAAATTATATTTAACCCCTGTGAATTCTTTCTGACAATAGATGAGTTCCTGTTGCTCTTTTCCCTTTCCAGTTTTTGGGAGTATTTTTGGATTTTGCTTAGTCAATGAATATGACATAATAATGTAATTAGAATGTATAAATATATGTCAAAAGCTGAGGGAAGACATTACAATGGAGACTATAGACTGTTTCCTCTCCCTCCCATTCTATCCTATTATAGAGCATGTTTGAGTTGTCTTATTGTTTAGTCATCTTTATGAAAGCGTACATTGACTTCATTAGTTTGCTATGTGCATCCACTGTCCACCAAACATATTATGTACCTTTCTATAGAAAGGGAAGAGACAAAATCTTGGGGCCTATAAAGATGGCAGGGAGCAGTCACAGGGACAGTATCTTAATTTGCAATGGATTCATTGTAGTAGTCATGGAGAGTAGACTTCTGCCTACTTGACTCAGCTTTGATATTCTCGTCCATAAAATAAGTGGTTGGTTGCATTTCCTTCTTCCAGTAATGATTTTCTTTTCCCATTTCAAAATGTCAATGTCCCTTGGTACTTTAAAAGAGTTCCCCACAGACTTTATAGCTAACTTTATTAATAATTTTAACAATATGATTTTGAGATTTTTTTCAAATGCTCAAAAACAATTACTAACCTGTGTAATTGGAAGATAGGCACTGAACCCGGAAAGAAACTTTTGATAATTAAGTTCAGTGAATTATCTGGGAGAAATAACAATAGGCTATTCAAGAAAAGAAATATAATATATAAAAACTGGATTTACAAATGCCATAAACCATACAAAGTAAGACATCTGAAGTTAAATGATGTATGTTAAGAACTATTATTATCCAATCTGTTGGACAAAATTATGAGGAAACAAAAGCACTCATTCATTCATTTATTAATTCATCTTATATTAGTTTTGTTTCTTGATGCAAAGAACAATAAAATACTCCCTCATCCTTGAAGTGAAGTGAAAAGTTTATTATAAATCTGAGAATCACATCATAAGAAGGCTTACAGAAGTTTAAATATCATTGATGAATAAATTCTGAAGTATGATAACTTAGAAGGGTTTTAAAACACGTATACTCAATTTGTTTTGAGAATAGAGGTACAATGCAGGAAATTACTAAGTGAAGAGCAGTTAAAATGCTTTTTAAAAAGTCACCTGTGAAATTACAATCTCAGTTATAATAATGTAAAACAATGACCAGCAGACATTAATACAGATGATAGGAAAAAAATAATTTATAGGTGGTGGGTAATTATCCTCTTAGCCCATTTTTCTGTTTTCCAAATTTTCTTTAATGGCTACGTAATAGTATTTTTGAAATAAAATAATAAGCATATGTAAGCAATTAAAAGCTCATTTGGTAGGGGAAAAAAGATTGTGATTTATACAAAACATATGCTGGGCAAACGGGGGAACACCTGTATATGAAAAAGGAACCATAATAATTCCTCACATCATCCCTATAATCTTTCCACGGGTTAAGGCTGGTGGATGATTCTTGCCTTTATGTGTTGCTGTCAGAGGACTCATGGAAGATGAAAGACAGCCAGATTGGCTTTTTACATAAAAGCAATGGCAAAGCAGAAAGCAGGACAACTAGTTTTTCTTCAGTGGGTTTGAAGACCAAAAGGGAAGATAAGAAGCAGAATTTGTTTTCTATGCCTGCTCCCAAGGCAGCTGACAAATCCATACTAGTTGGCAGAGGTAACAAGGATAGTGAGAGTAATCATATCAAGCATCAACGATGTGTCTTTTCTTTTTCTTCTGAGACAACCTCAGGATGGAGGAGTAACTATACTAGCTGAGAGTAAAGAATGCAGTTTGAGAAATGTGCTGGTGGGGGTTGTGGGGCATGGGGTGGGGGGAACTTTCATCAGTACGTCTTCCTGGATGTCCTCTTTCTTTCGTTCTCTTTCTTTCTTTCTTTCCTTCGCTCTTTCCTTCTTTCTCTCTCTCTCTCTCTTTCTTTCTTTCTTTCTTTCTTTCTTTCTTTCTTTCTTTCTTTCTTTCTTTCTTTCTGTCTCTGTCTGTCTTCCTTCCTGTCTTCCTTCCTTCCTTCCTTCCTTCCTTCCTTCCTTCCTTCCTTCCTTTCTTTCTTTCTTCCCTCCTTCCTTCCTTTCTTTCTTTCTTCCTTTCTCTTCCTTCCTTCCTTCCTTCTTTTTTCTTTCTTCCTTCCTTCCTTCTCTTTCTTCCTTCCTTGCCTCCCTCCCCCCTCTCTTTCTCTTTTTCTCTCTCTCTTTAGCCTTCCTACCTTCCTTCCTTCCTTCCTTCCTTCCTTCCTTCCTTCCTTCCTTCCTTCCTTCCTTCCTTCCTTCCTTCTTCTTCCTGTCTGGAGTATGCCAAGTATGAACCCTTGGCCTGGCAGCTTCCTTTCCTAGAGCTGGAAGCTGCCCCTCTGTGACTATTCCATACATCTGTTCCCTCTGTCCTCTGGAGGGCTCAGCCTTGGTGCTCTCTCTGTTAGGAGGCAATAGTTCTATCTCCTTCCCCTCACTGGAGAGGTTTGTGTGCCTGTGGCCCTTCAGCCTGTTCTTTCTGGAAAACTTGAAGAGGTATTTTTATTTACAGATGCCTTGGGAAATTTCATGATTTTTAGACTCATGCTGAGTTTGTCCAGATGTGCCAATATTTGTCTTAGATGATATAAATTAATTGTCCAGAAGAGGAAGAAACTTTTGTAGGCACTTACTAATGCAAGCTAGTTCCCTTGGGCATTGATGGAAGGGGAAAACCTAAAAATGAACCAAATCATTTTTTTCTGGGTATGTGTAGTTGTTGCATTCACATTCTCCTTTTAGGAGAAGTCTGTAGCATGACAGGACAGACTTACCATGCACTTTAGCCATAGGAAACCCAAGGCGACACTTGGCATAAGGCCCGGCTTGTATGTAAGAACTTCCACTGCTCTTACTTACATCTTTGACCAAGCTGTATGTTCCAGTGTTTATAGCACAAGATAGCAAACTCAGACCTAGGAGAGCAATTGCTCTTCTTATTATAAATAAGGTTTACATGGGCAGCACCATACAAACTCTTAAGGAGAGGAATTCTAAGAATACGGTTGCTGAGTACTTCTAGTATCTGGCACATGCATAACCTGAGTTTATTTGAGGAATCAGAATAGAGAAGGTATTAATAAAGATGGCAATCATAATATAACACCTCCTTTTTAACAGCAGTCATCAACTGTGGCAACAGCAGCTGCTGACGTTTGTGAACTCTTGTGATGTGCCTGGCAACATGTATCACATCAGTTATCCCAACTGAAGTCTCAAAACTTAGGCAGTGGGTCACTATTGCTAGCTTCATATCTCAGACAATTGAGAGGTGGTTTCCTATACAAGATCCTTTATCTATGTATAGCGGAGCAAGAATGTAGCTCAGGCTTTGTTCTTATACTTGGTTTCTTTTCTCAACAAAATAGCCTATAAATTGAATGTAACAGCACTCTGGAGACACATTAAGGAATTGTTCTTCGTAAGTGTATGTGAATGCAAAGTTTCCCAGCATGTTTTCTTAAGTGCAATACTCTTTCTTATCACAACCATTAAACTAAGGCTTTTGATAAAGAATCACTTTGCACATCCCAACAGTAGTCTTTCCTGTATTAGCATACTTCTCTATGACTACCATGCACATATTCATTAGTTTTAAGAGACAGATGAAGGCAACATGATTTCATGTGAGGATCTCTAGCTCCCTGGAGTTGGGATGACATGAATTTTAATAGTACTGCCACTAACTTGTGTCTGGGCCTTGGCCTATACTCTTACTGTCTCTGGATCTCAGTGTTTCCATCTGTGAAATGTGATCAGGAGACTCTGATCACAAAGACTCCTTTTAGCTTTCTTTGCATAATACATAACCACATGGTTACTAGCTTCAGGAAAAAGAAAACATCTTTGTTTTTTAATAAAAATAGTTGGATATCAGGCTCTTGCTTTGAGATTGTTTTATTCACTGCAGCTTTAAGTGTCTAGGCTACATTGCTGCCTGATGTCCTTCTATTTAAGGCATTTTTCAACAAACTTGTCAGGGCTTATCAAAATCCTAGTTCCCTGTAGGTGTGGCTGACTGCCCTGAAGGATACATACAGCTCCTGACACTTCTTCCTTGTACATGCTAGTGAATTGAAATCACGTCAGAAACTGTTTGGTTTCCTGCCTCCTTCCATGATCCTCTTTTTCTCATAGCTTCCAGTAGCTCTTTTGACAACCAGGTCTGGAAGCAGGATGGGGTGTAGATTTCTTTTCCCTAGTAAAGTCAACTCATGGCCTCCTCACAATGCTGAGTGTATGTGGTAGGGTGGCCAATGGCCATTTCTCTTTTTTGCCTCCCCTGGCTTATAGACACATGGTAGGTAGAGACAGATTATGCCTGTACTTAGTTTCTGACTCATAAATGCAGTCCAACATACGGCAAAAGAATGAATGCAGGAGAGAAAGAAATCGTTTCCAAATGTACACTCTTAAACAGTGCTTTAAGTAAGCTAGCTGACTATCTCCCTTTCTGAAACAGATAATTCAAATGTTTTCTCTTTGACACTTCGTACTCTGAACCTATATGAAGTAATCTTTGCCTTTCTTCTAAATAGTTACATGTCCCCCTTTTTTAGTAATTAATCATGTATAGTGCCTCATGATACTTTTTCTGTTCTCATAAAGTATTTTCTTTAAGACAAAAATACTTTTTGTCTTAAAAATAAGTTTTCTTAAAATATGTTTCCTCACTAAGGCTGTAAATTATTTGAGGTCAGGGGCAAATATGATTAATATATAATAATTAATTATCTTCTCTCTTTTGGGGGGACCAATTACATGTGTTTTAGGCCAGATGAAATTGTTCCTCAATGTGATACTTTCTTTTTTTCCTCTTCATTTCATTTTGGATAATTTTGATTTCTGTGTTTTTAAGTTCTGCAGTATTTATCTTCTGCAATGTCTAACCTGATGTTAATCAGTGTATTTTTCATTTCATATGTTGTACATTTTACTTCTAATAGGTTAATCTGGATCCTTTTCATAAATGTATCCATTTAATTTTTGAACATGTAGCATATAATTGTAGTAACTGTTTTAATCTTCTTTTCTACAAATTGTAATATCCCTGTCAGTTTTAGGTCTATTTTGATTGATTGACTTTTTTCCCCCCTCATTCATGCCAACTAATTTTATCATATGTCAGACATTATTAATATTCTCAACTAGGCTATTTATTTATTTAGTCAATACTAGGGTATGAACTCAGGACCTGGGCTCCATCCCAAGCTTTTTTTGTTCAGGGTTGGTGGTCTACCACTTAAGCTGTAGCTCTACTTCTGGCTTTTGGTGTTTAATTGGAGATATGAGTCTTACATGGACTTTCCTGTCTGGGCTGGCTTTGAACCATGATCCCCACATCTCAACCTCTTGAGTATCTAGGATGATAGTGGTGAGCCACTGGCTCCTGACATGCTGGATATGTTTTGTATCGCTGTAACTAGTCAGTGATGAACCTTGTTCTGGGATACAGTTACTCTGCTTAGAAGTGGTTTGATCCTTTTGGGTTTTGCCTTGGAAGGTTGTTAGACAGGATATGGGAATACTAGCAGTCAGCTCTCTGACATGTACTCTATCCAGCACCTGGGAAATCAGAATCTGCAAACATCTTTCTGGATGTGGCTTTCCCTACCCTTGGGAAGTTGCCCCACATGCATGCAGTGTTGAGGAGGATTCTTTGTGGCTTTCTAGGCAGCTTCTCTTTCCTTGCACTTGGTCTTGCAAACTCTAGTTAACTTGGTCTCCCTGGCCATTGACTCCATTCACTCAGCTCAGGAGGTTCAGTGTGCTCATCTGTCTTATTGTTCCTCATCCTCCTATTCCTCGTTCACTCAGGTGTGGAACTCTCAGTTAGTATGCTGGGGACTCAGTAGATTTAATTTGTCATTTTCCTTCTCTCAGAGATGGCCCTTTCTTGCCTGTTACATTCACCTTAATGATCATTTTGTTGCTCTTTGTTGGCCAGAAGTGGAATGTATCTGCTTTACTCTTTTTAACTGGAATTATTTTCCATTTCTAATATCTATATCCTGCCAATTCTGCTTCCATGAGATTAGATTAGGAGCCTTTCTTCTGGCCTCCTATAATTGCCATGCTCACAATAACCCATTTTTTAGCCTTTCTTTTCATTAGATTTTATTTCCTTGGGTATATAGAATGCCTTTTATATCTACATGTTAATATCTCATTGTTGCTCATGAAGAATTTGTCAAATGAATGAATGAATAAACAAATGGGATTCAGTTGTCAAAATAACAGCTATGAACAACTTTTAGGAGCATTTTTCTATATGACTGAGATTAAATCATTATATATGCTATTAAAATCTCTTAGAATTCTCAGTAAACAATTTTTAAAACTAATTTTTAATATTTTTTCTTTTAATTTCATTTATTTATTTATTTTGTTTATATGGTCTCAATGAATCAAATCCAGGGCCTCATGCATGCTAGGCAAGCACTCTACCACCAAGCCACATTCCCAGCCCTAACCAATTATTTTTAAGGTATAGTTTTGTTTTGTTTTTTTTACTTTTTTTTAATAGCCTCTCCCTGGAAAGTGTTTATAAAAGTCATTTCTATGTGTTATTTTAGACATATAAAATAACTTGAAATAACATATGAAACTCAAGGAACTAAACAAAGCAGCTATATTACAAAGATAATAAAACGAGAGCTAAATTTTGGGTAATCCACTTTATGGTGTGGTGAATCCAAGTCTGAACTTCCCTGAGGAGGTTGTGTTTATCTTAAGTACCTTTTCCATAGTGGATGTTCTTTTATCTGAGTGGACTGAAACTGTTCTGCAAATAGCTATGAGCCTGTGCATTCTTTATCAACGGGAGACAATTGAGAGTGGATCTGTGCCACTAGGGTTATGGTCAAGAGCAAGTTCATACTATATTTGGGTCTTTGAGGGTCGGTACCATGGGCCATATTTGGTAAGCCCTCTCAAGACTATCTTGCTCTGTTTCCTTAGCAGCTTGGAACGAAAGGTGGGTCTGGCAACCAAATCCCATCCTGCACAGTTGACATGGTGGAAGGGGCTGATGCCTGTGTTCTCCTGGATTTACTGTTTTCATCTGTGCAAGGCAGATAGTGAAGTCTATGTGGTCAAGTTTCCTTTTCTTTTCCCTCCCCTCCTCCCTCCCCTCCCCTGTCTTCCTTTCCCCTTCCTTCTCTTTTCCCTCCCTCCCTCCCTTCTTCCCTCCCTTCCTCCCTTCTTCTTTCCTTCTTCTTAGTGCTGGTCCTGCAACTTGAACTCAGGGCATGAATGCTGGCTCAAGGCTAGAGCTCTACCATTTAAACACACCCTCATTTCCAGCTTTTTGGTTAGTTAATTGAGATAAGTCTCACATACTTTCCTGCCTGGGCTGGCTTTGAACTGTGATCTTTAGCTCTCAGCCTCCTGAGTAGTTAGGATTATAGGCATGAGTCTACAGCATGTGGTGGGGTTTCTGAGGACTAAATACATATTGGTTTCCTATTACAGGTCCAGGTACATAGGAACCCTCCTTCACTGCCCACTCACGTAAAAGGCAGGCATTGTCCTCTGCAGTTGTACTGAATGGCTACCAACGCTAAAGAAACACAGAGTCACTGTATCTGTCTATTACCAATTATTTTTTCCTTTTAAGGTTGAATGGGTGCTTCTGTGCTTTTAGACCAATTGCTTATTTTCCCCAAATGATATTCTCTTTATGTAAAACTCAGTCATTGGTTTTCTTGTCTTCTAAGTTCCTCCCTCCGTGCTTCCCGTCTCCCTTTCCCTCTTCCTTTCCTCCTTCCCCCTTCCTCTCTTACCCTTCCTTCTTCCTTTCTTGTCTCTTTAATTTTAAATAACTGTTTTTTCTTAGTGATAGAGTTATTCAAAGCTATTTTCATCCTTTCCCATTGGAATTCATGGCCTAGAGTGTCTTCAATAGACAGGACACAGTATTCACTGAGCAATTTCTCATTCTATGTCTCTGATAGTAAGTTTCCCTTTGATGCACAAATGAATATTGAGTCCATTTTGTATATTTTCTTAGAGTGATACAGTGATTCTAAGGCTAAGTCAATATTAGGCCCTGCTCACTAAAAAAGTCTGACATTATGCTTTAAGAATACTATCTTAACTCACAAACTACTAGTTGAGTTTAACTTTTAAGTGTTGTATTTAAATCTGATGATAGTGTTGTTTTTCCTTTTGTCTTGTTAGATGAGGCTATTTTCCTTGCTGGTATTGAAAAGCCATCCTGACCCCTAGTGCCTCATTGATCTAAGCAGAAAGTACCTTGATGTTGTCTAGAATGTTAATTAAGGTATTTATTCTGTTTTGCCTTATTGTTTGAGTCTTGCAATCTTGTCCATTAGATGGTAAGTTCTATTACTTTTCACTCTATAAAGTCCAGTGTCTGCATGTATTTATGTAGCTACTAGTTTAAAGATTTTCAGGATCAAGGTATAAATATGTGCCTAGCAGGAATGAAATTGACATGGAATAGTTGAGTAAGAACTTAAACTGTGTTTGTTATAAGTCAAAGCCTTTCTTATGTATTATACAAATTAGAAAAGGTGCCCCTTGTGTGTGTGTGTGTGTGTGTGTGTGTGTGTCTTGTACCACGAGGCTGTGGGGCTGGAGGAGTCCACTAGTATTTTTGTCCTCAGGTGTGTGGATTGGATGTACTTCTACAGGGTACTCAGTGCAGCACAATGAAGATCCTCTGTCATTTGTTTTCTACATGGCTAGGAATTTGATATTTAATGCTTTGAAGGAGGGCACTTGCTCTGATCTGATTGATGCTGATTCCTGTTTCTTTGTGGAGCAGGTACCATGAAGACCAAACTGTCCCCTCCTCCATTCCATTCTGTCTGTAGAACTCTTATGCTGGTACTGAGGCTTTGTCGTTTAGCTTTTCTGGTCAAGGCTGGTTCTCTACCACAGCTCCATTTCTGTTTTTTTGGTTTTGTTTTGTTTTTTAGGTAAGAGTTTTAGGTACTTTCTTGCCTAGGCTGACTTTGAACCACAGTCCTCAGATCTAAGTGGTGGGACTCTTGTGATGTTTCCACTTGCCTCCCCCAAATTAGATTCAGATTCTCTGTGTGACATTTGTCTTTTTTGGGGAAGACTTGAAACAGAATGCTATGTGGACATTGCTTAATGATGACAGCAGCTTCATTAGCTTCTCCTGTTTGGTGGACTTAGTGCCACATATTCACTCATCCTGGTATTGGAGGCTAATTGGATAGTGTTCCTCAGTTATCTAATCCCAGGTCCCTGACCCATCCTCACTCTTCTCTGTATTCCTTACTCTCATTCTCCATGTGGTTCTCCTTGTCAGGGATTCCTCCTCTTCTTCCGTAAGTGCTATAGGTTCTCTGCAGCCACTTTCAGAAAAGGAGCTGCTCCGCTACAAAAATTGGCCCTCCCATTGTCCTAAACAGCCAATTTGATTTTTAAAGTAATATGTTAGTACATGTTGCTTTCTTAGGACAGTGACCAGCGCCTAGTTGATGCTTGGTACTTAGCTATCATTATTACTTACTAAACTCCTTACCATCTGTTCAACACTCAAGTAATTAATCTCTATAGGTGTTGCCCCAGGTCTGGAGATGCAGATATGGGTCAAGCTCGGTACTTGTGAGTAAATGAAGGATTAAACAACTGCCAATTCACTAGAGAAGTCCTAGCAGGGATTGGACTGAGTCCCCAAGGCCCTACCAGCACTGGACTGCTTCTGATGTGTGTTCTTCAACATTCTTGGTCAGAGTGAGTCAGGAGAAAGAGCACAGGCTTTCCTATTGGGTGGGTATGGATTTGAGTCTCAGCTGTGTTATGTGCTGGCTCTGAATAAAAAGGTAGTAGCCTTGTGTCATTATGAACTTGACCTAGACTTTCGATTTTACAAGATACTTAAACCAGCCCTATGAGGTGTATCCTGTTAATATGCATATTTTACAGATGAGAAACTTGGAGTCCAGCAGGGTAAGGAACCTGACCTAAATGGTAGAATTTTCAGCTGGACCCAGCCCTCCAGAGAAGAGAGACCACATGCCTTACTATTATGTAGAATTAAGCTATGTCATGGATCTAGACATAGTGATATTCCTGGCACAAAGGGTAAGAGAAATAGTAGCAATTATTATGGTTTTACGAGTCAGACCTTTTTCTCTCACACTAACACCAAATCTTATAAGTGACACTTGATGAGATAGATTTAACTGGTATGGATTTTCTGAATGGGAAAGTGGTTAATTCCAATGTTTTGAGAAAGGGAAACGCTTAGTAGGATATTTTAAAATGGGAAAAGTTATGAACATACCAAATAGCAGCCAGAGAAGCAAACCAGTTAATGAGATTCTGCTTTGGAAAGTTGGAAGGGAGAAAAAAATTGAAGGATACAATCTGGTGGTAGACAATATTTGGAAATACTCTGGTTAGCAGATAGTATTTTTGAGCAAGAGAAATTAAGATGGTAAGTTACTTGGTTATGCAGACAACTTTTATGATAATGGTGAACACACAGGCAAGCATTCAATCTTTAAGGTTTAAAAATCAATTTTTCTTCTGCCATTCTCCCTTTATTTTGATGCAAACTTGGCAATGACTGTTCAGTTATGTTTTGCCTGTGAAGTTTTTGCACAAATTAGTTTTAGTTGTTTGGAATGGCTGGATCAGAAAACCTAAGATCTCTCTCTCTCTCTCTCTCTCTCTCTCTCTCTCTCTCTCTGTCTTGGGAAAAAGTGCTTTACTTTGGAGAGAAGCTCAGCAGCTGTCAAGGAGGGCTTTGAGGATATCGAGTCCAGAAACTTCCATCCTTCCTTGTCCTTTCCCCCATGTTTTACCAGCAGAAAAAGGATGTTGTTAGAAGTATGTGATAAAGCAAAGCTGTACACGGGGATGTGGCTGCCAGACTTTTAATCTTTATGAGTCTTTTGAGTTTAGACAAGAAATAATTAAATGTAGCAAATGTAAATTGGGAGTAACATTTTCCATTTTGTTTAGCTGTCACTTCTATGGCTTTTGTTTTGCCCTTGGATTTTATTTATTTCTCTCTCTTTTGGGGCATTGCTCTGTCACCGTCTACCTGAATGTTGTATTTCCAGGAGGGAGATTAAGCCAGGTTTAGATGCTACATAGCTAAGAGTATTCCTTCTACAGTTGGACAGTTATACTACGAGACAGGTACAGCAAAAATGCCATTGGCGCTGCTGCCTGGCACTTTGAAATGAAGAATATACTAGAAGCTCCCTGCTCCCTGCCATCACCAGTAGATTTGCTGGTGAAGGTTTCCCAAAAGTCAGTTCTGCTTTCTCTGACTTTGTTTTGCATCCATGCTTTAAAAGGGGCATGAGATTACTTTACTATTGGAAACCCAGGAGAGACCATTTGAGGAGGCTCTACTCTGAGTTAATGACACTCACCAATAAAGTGGAAAACTGCTCAAAAGGCCTTAACAATTTTTGAAAGATAAATGTCCATTCCAATTAGCCAGTGGCCAGTCTTCTGAGAATTTCTGTGATGACATAAATCTTTGGTGTTAAGTAATGAATGAATTTTGATCTAGGATCAATGAATCTACATATCAGTGATCTTATATATTTGTTAAGGTTTATTAAAATAAAAAATATCCAACATATTCTATTAATGACATTTAATTCACATCAAACAATATTGGCCATTATGTAATTTCCATTTGTTATCTTTTCCTCTGTTTCAGGATCTTTCTTCCTGTGCAATTTCAATAAAATGCTTAGAAATATTTTACTTTATTGCAGGCAGGATACATTTCATGAGACTTCCCCTTCTTTGTCTGATCTATCTGCCAAATCTCTTGACTTTATATCTCCCATAACCTATCTGTTCTTCCGGTGGCTGTGGAAGAGCCGTATCTTTGAAAGTAGGAGTTAAAGTAAAGAAATCTACAAGTTAGGGAGGAATGACCAGGCTCCAAGGCTCCTGGTTAATTTCAGCTTGAAGCCATGTACTGCTTTCCTTAGGCCCCTCATCTGCCACTGTGTGTATCTTTTTCTTAGTGTGTGCTTGCTTCTCAGTGCAGGTGGTGTGCATTACTTAATTCTACTGTAAGCATGCGGCCTTTGTGCGTGGGTGCCATCCATGTGTAAATGGAATTGTAAGGCATTTCCTGACCTACTTAAGGTTACATTGAAAATTAAGTGATCATGGAGAAAAGAGCCTTTGAAGAATTATTAAGTTGAGCACAAACATAAAGTAACATAAAAGTCATTAGAACCTTTATTATTGAATTCTGCTTTGTGACCTTATAAAATTTGATTCCTTTCAATTTTATTAAGGAAATTGTCTTGCCTAGTCATCTCACAGAAAAGACAAATGCTAGTAGGGCACTAGTGGCACCAATAATCCTAGCTACTCAGGAGGCTGAGATCTGAGAATCACAGTTTGAAGCCAACCAGGGCAAGACAGTCTTTGAGACTCTTTTTTTTTTATTGTAAAGAAAGGTTATTGTATTGAAGGGTTACAGTTATATAAGTCAGGTAAGGAGTTCATATCTTTTTATCTCCAGTAAACTACTCAGAAAAAGCTGGGGAATGGTTCTTTGGCTCAAAGAGGTAGAGCCCTAACCTTGAGCAAAAGAAGCTCAGGGACAGCTCCCAATCCCAGAGTTCAAGTCCCAGGACTGGCCAAAAAAAAAAAAAAAAGACAAATGCTTGTCCAATGTCACATAGCAAGTTAGGGTAGTAGTGGGATGAAAGCTCCTGTCTCTTGGCTGGCACACTGAGAGTGCCCAAATGGATTTCTGATTTGCTTAGCATTTGTGCCATCTTTTCAGTGAGCAAGGTCACTAGCTCTCCTTTCTTGGTTTAGAAGTAAAGACTCAGCCTCATTTGCTATTGTTCTCTGTGTCTGCCTCTGTGTGCTGAGCTAACACTAAGCAGTGAAGTCAAATGGGTGGAAGTTTTAGCCTCCAGCATTTTACAGTCTAGAGAAGGAGAGAGAGGAATAAACAGGCATTTTTAGCTCTGCTATTTAATGAACAAGGTCTCTCTGGCAAGTCATTAATGTCTGTGGGCTTAGGTTTCCCAGGTGTATAATAGGGTCACATGGACTAAACTTACAGAGTAAGTAAAAACTTGAAGTCTCTTTCAATTTGTCATATCTGTAGGATTAATTCACTGTTCATAAACTGAAATGAAGGAAAATTATTAATCCTGTTGGCATACTTTTAAAAAGTAAACATTATTTGTGATTGATTTCACAGATTACTACATTGTTAGCGTTCAGTACTTGTATTTGCATTGTCTTGTCTTGTCTTGGCACATAGATGTCCTATGTGGGTAGTTAGCTAGTCTGCAAAGATAGCAGAAATAAACACCTGCTGATTAATGCATGCCTGCAAATTCAGTGATGTTACTGCAGTCCTTAGTTATGCAATATCTTTCTGAGGGGATTCTTTATATTTAGGCTACCTTCTTTTTTTCTCTGAAAGGGCCATAGGATAATTGCAATGAACACTTATTTAGTGTTTGCTTGTGTGCTAGAGTCTAAGTGCTTTCCAGAGAAAAATCTATACATCATTTTCAAGTAGGTGTTATTGTCATTAATATTTTAGAGATGAAGCATCTGAGATATAGGAAATCAAATTAAACAGATCAAGATCAAAACTTGTACATGGCCATTCAGAGATCAGACAGGATTTAAACTGAGGCATACATACTCTTAGTGTCCCAAGCATCTCTGAAATGAGACCTGCACCTGTTCAGTTTACAGGCTAAGAAAGCAGGTGAAACATCTTGTTTGCAGCCCTGGGCCTGGCCATTTCCTCATACAGAGGATTTTTAGCTTTATAGGAGGGTTGTCAGTCTTGAATCCATATCCAGTCTTGAATCCAGGTAGCTCATGGGCCCTTGGGAATTGTGTATGGAACTGTATTTATGTGCCCAGGTGTGTTGTTTTGGTGCAAGCAGAGGCACAGGCCCTGACTTTCGGAATGTTATCATAAAAGATCTTCTCCTCTGTCACTGGTGCAATCCTTCCTGGGAAGGTCCTGTTCAGCCCTATGCCTGAACGAATATTCTACTGTTGGAAGTTAGCAATGAGGGGCCAGGAGAACCCAGGAGAACCAGGCTTTGCAAAGGTCTCTCTGCCCCTTGGAAATTAGTGAGGTACAATTGGACAATGCCGTCTCTCCTTGAAGCCTTCTGACCTTTTCCTTCCTTTTTGCTCCTTGAAATTTTGGTATCTCAAGATTTAAAGCTTGCCCCCCCCCCCTTTTTTCCCCCTCTCCTTTCCTCTTCCTTTCTGGTTTACTTCAAGAATTAAACAGCAGTCTGCTTTTTTTTTTTTTAATACATGGTTTTTTTTTTTATTGTGAAAATACTGTACAGAGGGGTTACAATTACATGGGCAAGATAATGAGTACATTTCTTATCAAGCATTGTAGCCTCCTCCTTTATTTCCCCTATCATCCCTTCCCATCCTCCCCCTGCCCCCCACCTGATCCTCCCTGCTCCCCACCCAGGAGTCTGCTTTTCATAGCTCATCCTATACAAGAATTTAGTTACCTATTTAACTTTTATGAATATTCATTTTTAAAGTAAGTCCTTTCAAAACTCTGTAAAGAATATTTTACCATATACTAACATCTGATTGGAGCATTAAAACTAGATGATCAAATAGGGAACACACACACACACACACACACACACACACACATACATACACACTCAAATACACTTTACCTTAGGCAGTTTAGCTTTACAGATCACAGAAAATAAGTTTGTCTACACAGGGAAAAAGGCTTTTTTTAAAAGTTATCTTTTAATTGTCTTGTTATTTTTATATTACCTAATTTGACTTATTTTTATAGTTGTAGGTAGGTCTTTTAGGACTAGAAGTGGGTCATACCTTTTATACTGTATCAAATATGAGAAAGATGACACTTCTACTACAGAGTAGTTTAGATATACTCTTGGTCAAATGTGAGTAACTATCCATGCAATCTGGAAATCTTCACAATTTATCTCATGCTTACATGCTGCAACAAACTTTTCCTCCCTCTTTTCCTTCTTGGTGCTAGGAATGTAAACCAGGATGAATGTACCAGGGTCTATATACTAGGCAACTGCTCTACCCTGTGCTACATTCTCACCCCTTAAAACACCCTTTTTTTTTGTTGGTCATGGGGCTTGAACTCTGGACCTGGGTGCTGCCCCTGACCTCTTCAGCTCAAGGCTGTTGCTCAACCACTTGAGCCACAGCACCACTTCCGGTTTTCTGGTGATTAATTGGAGATAAGAGTCTCATCGGCTTTCCTGCTTGGGCTAGCTTTGAACCATGATCCTTGGATCTCAGCCTCCTGAGTAGCTAGGATTACAGACGAGCCACGGGTGCCTGGCTTACAACAAACTATTAATATTGTTTCTTGTGATTTTTTTTATTATGACTTATTCAGGTCTTATCTAAAATAGGCTTGGGCTCACATCTCAGCTCTGTCACTTAAGCTGTGTGATTTTAGGCAAGTTTATTTCATTTCTGTTGGAGTAAGCTGAGGCATAGTTATATAATATTCATATATTTAACTTGGGCTTTCCCAGATAAATGATTCTGTTGTTGACTGCTATCACAAACATCATTAAAATGAAGGCTTGTAATATAGGAGGCGCAATGCCCAGCACACAGGGCAAATATTTTATTGGATTTGATTATATATAGTTTTTGTGCTCAAATCAGAAGTTACTTGCAGTAGTTTTTTTGTTTCTTCTTCTTTTTTGTTTTTATCATCAAGGAGGAAACTGCTGAGTGGAACAAATGATACTCTACCTTTAAGTCAGCTGGCTTCATCGCAAGGTGTCCTAATAGCAGACCATGTGATGTGTCAGTGGGCAGAAAAAGACCTTGTTTCTGTGCTCAGGAACAGCAGTTGCTTGGCTGCCTCCTCTCCACCCCCCATGGCTGATGTTTTACTTTTTTTCCTTCAATGAGGGCAGAAAGGTTATTGGTTGTGTTCATTAATTTTCTTTCAAGAATTGCCACATGTCACCAGATTGCCATTCCCTGACCCCTCAGCACCAGGCCTGTTTGGCTGTCTTCTCTTTGCCCAGGAGAAGCCAAAAAAATGTTAAATTGGTAGAGCTTACAAGATCTGACAGAGAAATTCCTCACGTCTGGCCTGAATGTCTAAGTAAATTTGGTGTACTCCTTGTGGTCTGGGGCAAATGCTGGAAGCTATTAGAAATCTGAACAAAACCCTCCATTCAAAGACTGCTCGTTTCCTGCTGGGGTAATCCAAGTATCAAACATCAAGAAATATGGGCTAGGAGAATTCGGCTGCCCTGTGCAGAACCCACCAAGGTGTCTACGACATCTCCCCAGATGACTTAGAATGTTACTTCCACTTGATCATCTTGAGTAAGTGGTTTCTTTTGAAAATAAGAGCTGGACTTTTCCTTCACTAGAGGAGAATTGCTTGAATTTCCTCTTGTCAGTCACATTTAGGAGAGGGCAACTTTCTCTTTCCCTTGAAGTTCCAGGGATCTTAGTGTTTGGTTTGGTTTGGTTTTCTTTTCCTTTTCTTAGAAATTTCCTTGCAAAATCAAAAAGGTATCTTTCATTTCGTTATGATTGTGGAGTCTCCTGATTTCAACTTGGCCAGCTCAGTGGCTGGAAACTATTTTTTATTAAGAAGGCTTTATGGAGAAGCAATGGTTTATCTCCTGAAATCTCTGAGTTTGTCATAAGCTGTTTCCTTTCTGTAGAGAAATTTATTTTCTGTGAAATTCCAGGTGTTCTTTTACATAGACTTGAAAGGAATCAATTTGATAGTCAGTCCAGGTTTTGTTTTTGCTTTTTACCCTGGGAATAATATTTTCTTGTGGTGGATTAATTGAGGATGAAATCAGATAAACTAAGTGAAACCACTGGCTGTGGAGAGTGGAGCCATTATTTTAATTAATTTTAGTTAGGCTGTGCAGTCCAGCCAGCTATGCAGTTGGGTGCTATAGGTAGCAGCTGGAAGTGAGCACCACCCAGCAGATGCCCTTATCGTATGGCATGGGAGCTATTTTCTTAGACAGTCTCACTTGTACAAGGCTGGAAACTTCTGGAAAAGCGAGACAAAGGCTTATTCATCATGCTATTCACAGTACCACATCAGACGCTCAATTAATACTTTAAAAAAATCCATGAATGAATAGAAGAATTTTACAAAATCTGAGTGTTAGACCAGGTGGTCTCACGAAATAAAGGATGACAGAAAGCATTCTCCAAGGTTTCCAGCCTCTTCCTTAGCTTCATCCCTGCTTTCATGTTCTTTCTCTGAGGTGGTGATTGTAGCAAATCCAGTTTTCTTTTATCATGAAGGAATTCAGTTACATTATTTAGTAGTTCCAATCACATTCTTGACTGTTCTTTTCCCCACAGAATCTGTATGAGATATGAAGTGCTTGAACAGATAATGTCAAACGGGAAAATCTCACCCATTTTGATGTCTTTTAAGGAGTTGTAACTGTGCTCGATAGTAACAACTCACTTGTCAGGAGCAAACAGGCCTGGGCTATGTCAGGAGTAATGTGGTGGTTCCTTTCTGGGGAGATTTTTTTTTTCCGGTCTTTTCTTCCAAGTTGTGCTGACCTCTTGGGCAAAAATATTCTCCATCTAATAAAAGTCAGAGCAAATTTATGGACTTACTCCTGACCACTTGTCCTTTATGCTTTAAAAGAAAAAAAATAAATCTAGAAGATTCACGGATTACTGTGAGACCATGTAAGTGGTGTGTAGGGGCCAGGTCATCCCCCTTTCTCAGCTTGATGCCAGTGGGCTGGAGGACGGTGAAGCCAAGAGAGTGTGGTGCTTGCCAGGGAGAGCAAATCAATCGGTTCTCTTTTGAAATAAATGCGGGCTGTGGCTCTTACTGCCTTCCCACAGGCCTCATTCTAGGCACCCAGAGAGGGGCTGAGGTAAGACTACTCTTGAACAGGTAGGCCCTTGACTAGTTATGTTCAGGTTAGCCAGTAGGAGGATGTTTTGTAATTAGACGCCCAGAAAATATATTATTAATATAGTTTGTTGTGACTGACATTATAACAGTTGTCCTTTCTACTTCTTTCTGTCATTTTATCATTCATTCATTTCACAAGTAGTTATTAACGTCCACTCTGTTCCCTTCTCTTCTCTGCCCCCCGCCCCCCACTACCAGTCCTGGAGCTTGAACTCAGGACCCTGAATTCTCACTTGGCTTTTTCACTCAAGGCTAGTACTCTACCACTTGAAACACAGCTCCACTTTTGGCTTTTTACTGGTTAATCGGAGATAAGAGTTACACAGACTTTTTTCCCCTTGGGCTGGCTTGAACATGATCCTTAGGTCATCAGCACCCAACTTACTGTGTTCTGTTTGATATACTTAAGGGATTATTTTAAACAGCTCCTAATTGAGTATGTTAAGACTCAGGCATAAGTCTTGTCTTCAAGTCTTGTCACTTAATAAGAGAGACAAATATTAGGCAATGGCCAGACATGAGGTAAAGCAGGACTAGAGCCAAGGACTTGAGTTCAAATTCAGCCTTTACTTATTACCTCTTTGGGATTGGGTAAGTGGTGCAGGCCTTTCTGGAAAGGGTGTGTTAGGATTGAGAGAAGCTATGGAAAGAGCCTGGCACAGACTTGGCATTTGATAGATGACAATTCTTAACATTTAACTATTACAGGTGTGGTACATCTAAGCCCTGGTGCTGTCCCATGGGGACAGGAGTGAGGACATGAGGAGTTTCATGGGGACCTGTATATGCACTGAGCTTTGGAATATGAATAGTATTTGGAAGTGCGACAGAGGCTAGCAGGGGAAAAGAACCTGTAGGTTCAATGAATAGCTAAGCTATGGAAGCAACCCAGACGCCCCTCAGTAGATGAATGGATCAAGAAAATGTGGAAGTCTATGCCTCCATCAGAAAGAATGGCATTGCCCATTCGTAAGGAAATGGAGACTTAGAAAAAACCATATTAAGTGCAGTAAGCCAGGCCCAAAGAAACATAGGCTCCATGGTTTCCCTTATTTGTAATAATTAGTATACGTCTAGGGCCATCCTAGCAGAGGACTACAATAGCTCAATAGCTATGTACGTATGATCTTATAAAATGATACTAATCAAAATGAACCCCACGATATGGAAACAAGAGGTTTTTAAAAAAAATATACTGTGTAAAGTTCGTTCTTTCTTGCTTTCTTGCTTGCTTTCTTTTCCTTTGTTTCTTTTCTCCCCTGTTGTCATTATTTTTTATTTTGGTACCCTGTATTTTGTATATACGTTTATCTGATTTGGGGAGGTATGGGGAAAATAAAATGGTGAGATAAAGGACAAAGGATGAACCAGTGCAACAGTGATACTCACAAGACAATACGTTGGAAATAAACGTTATACCTGCAGGGGAGGGGAGTTGTGGCAGGGGGAGGGAAAACGGGAGGAAACCAAGGAAGGGGGAAACAATATTCTATAAGAAATGTACTCACTACCTTACTTAATGTAACTGTAACCCCTCTGACATCACCCTTACAATAAAATAAAATAAAAACCTATAGCTTAGTCATATTTTTTGAACTTCTTCAACTGGTTTTATAGATAGACCTAAATTTTATATTGTTTTATTTCACATTATATAAATCAAATCAGGAGGTTACTGAAGCCTTAGCATGAGTCCTGAGGCCAATGAAGGTGTCCTTTCCTTCCCTCCCCTCCCATTCCATTCCGTTCCCTTCCCTTCCCTTCCGTTCCGTTCCGTTCTCTTCCCTTCCTTTTTTACTTTTCTTTGATTTTTGTCATCTCCCACAATACCCTTGAAATAGAATCTGTTGGCTGTGGAGAGTCAGGACCTGGCTGTGTTGATGTCTCTGTGTTACTACTGTGGATGTCCTTACAATTCCTCAATTCAATCATATAATCAGAGGTGTTCTAGAGGTAGCTCAAAGCCCATGTTCTCTGTTTATTCTCAGAGTGGTGAAAGCTAAGAGACACTAGAGCAGTCTGCCCCTGTGTGTGTGTGGCAAGCTCATAACAATGATGATAGTTGTGACTATTATCCATTGCTTATAACTGACTAATCCAGAATTTAATTTATCCAAGACATGACATTCTTTGTGAAGCCTGTACACATGGACAACAATCTACTCTCCTTGCACGTGGCCTGTAGCTGCTTTGACTTGGCTAACATTGTGCATAGCCATGTGTCTGTGTGCTCACCTCTGTGCCAGCTCACAGAGGCTATGTCCTTGAGATAACGTGTACCTTACTGTATATCTTTGTTACACTTACTAAGAAAGGGACTTGTGTCCTGGAGAACAAGTAAAAATATCTTTGTTTAAATGTCTGATGTGGAATCTGTTTCAGCCCTGAACTTAGCTTTGTGATGCTGGGTTGTTAAAGATGCCAACTTGTATCCTCCGTGGTGATCTTGCTAGTCTTTCTGTGAATTGGAAATATGTGGTGTAGAAACTTCAATGTGTAACTCTAGAACGCTTTTTGGGCTCCTGGAAGAGGAGTTTTCTCTATAAGGTTTGTACCTAGAAGCAAAGAGACTGACTAAAAGAAACTTGTCACAGGGCAGAGTCTCTCTTTAGAGGGAAAGATACTAAGTGACTTCAGTTAGGCATTGAGACTCTTACTTTTGAATGTTAATGCTTGGCTGATACGTTATAAAACTAATTTGTTTATAGTTGTGTCATATAATTATACTCCGTATATAAATGCTTTTGCAATTATTATTTATTGCATAAACACTAAAACAGAAACGGAACTCAAAGCACAAGAAAAAAATGGGTGTGGGTTAGCACCCTTAGCACAATGCCTGGTATAAATTGTTAGTACTCAATGTGTCACCACTGGTACCAATCAAATTTGAATGTATCATTGTGCTGATGAGTAGTGCCTGTTCATGAATCCTTAACTTTGACCCACAGCAGAGATTCTACTGTAGATACCCCTGGCCTTCTGTTTCTTCCAGCAACCACTCTACCTACTGTATATGCTGTGAACATTAGTCTGCATATAGACAGTTATATTAGAAAATCCATGATTTGAGTTCTGAGTATGTACAATGTTCACCCTACCCAAATCTATTCTTTTCTCTTTGCTTCAGTAGGAATTAGAGATGGTAGTAATAGTGCCCAGATTTCACTGTCCAAGGTTGTCTCAGTACTTTGACCAGAATTGCTGGTCAGAAATGTCTTAGGTTTTTTACACTCAAAGAAGAAAATTCAGATGGAAACATTTGGTGACTTTGATATGGGAAGAGGAAAAGTCCCTACATTATTAGTTTTCGTAGAGGATGTTAAGAAATGGTAAATGTAAAAATTTAGTTCATTGGTTTATTCTGGAATGGTTTTGAGTTGGATTCAAATGTGTTTGATTCTGTAATTGTTCTCTCAGTCTCTGTCTCTGTCTGTCTCTCTGTTACTTTCCTTTGAAGGTGAGCAATAATACCTGTATAACAGGAAAGAGCTGTTGGGAGAGTAAGAAGATAACATGACACTTTCCAAATGTTCCCAAAGTGGGCATAGTGTATAGGAGCAGAAGCTGGAAATGCAGCTAGGAGAGGCAGGCTTTGAAGTCAGTGAGGATTCAGATCTGCTCTGGCACTAGTTTGGTGGCCTTGGGCAAATTACTTAATGTTTCGGAATCTGTGAGCAACATAATTGCAGTGCCTACCTCACATAGTTGTGGTGAAGATTAAATTGGATAATGTAAACAATGCATTTGGCACAATGGCTGACATAAATAAGCACTCAATAAATGTGAAGCACTATGGTTACTTCCTATTTCACATTATACTTTTATTGCTTTCCAAACTGTTATCCCGAAACTAAAATAGTGTTAGGTAAAGTAGCGTTATTTTCATTTCTCAAAAATGTAAGAGAAATAGACAGTTCTGGGTCCTTGTAATCATCATGCAGTAGATAGAGTTTTTGAAACATGGTACCCACAGGAGAAGATTAATCAAAGGGGTCCATGGTGTTGAAAAATTTGAGGCCTCTAGCTGAGGAAGTTAGCAATTTCTTTAGTGAAAGCTGGTGAGCTTCCAGTAACAATGGAAGTAAATACAGGGACGTTAAGAGCACTGGGCTTGATTGATTACTTCAAGTGATGAATTCCCTGTGGAACATCCCCATTTGCTCAGATATGTTTACTGGATGTGAGAGTGTGCTATCACTGCCAAGTGCCTTGGAAGCCGTGAGAAAAACTAGAAACCTGGAAGCAGTGGGAAAATGGCTAGGCAAATGGAAACCGGTTTTGCTACCCACCTTGGTAGGGCATTTGCTCTAGGCAATCAGACTGGCTCAGGAGACATTTGTCTTTACAGTACTTTTTTTTCTTTTCCTTTTTTTAAGCTATAATTTAAACTGACATCATTTGATTTTGACATTACATCAAGGTCTCTGTAGACTTAACATTATGTTCATTTTCCCATAATCATTCTTGTTGGGGATTCATGCGTTTATACCAACATGGAAGCTAGTTGGAATGGAAACCATCCAGAAAATGATTAGGGAGCTTGAAGCTTTCTGAAACTGAGCACAGGATGTATTAAGTCATTATTGCTTTCATGAAACTTGTTTTAGCTGGGGGTCCCCTAACCACCTTGTTTTCTAGTTTTAATACTAAGTCATTAACTAAGACTAATGAGTCAAGATTCAACACCAGTCTTACTCTGGGTTTGCCAAAGTGCAAGATTTAACCAAAATTGTGGCTTTGCAAAATGCTATGTATTAAACTTCATGGAGAAATTGAAAGCAAGTAACTGGTTTCAACAGAACCTGTCAACATACCCATGCTATAAAGACATTTGTGGCAAATATGTTTTATATTATGTACCAGGGTGGTCTATAGAGAAGGTCTCATGACCTTTCACTAGTAAATTTGCATACTTTCGCATTTGGTGTTTAATCTACACATCTCATCTTTGGGTTTTCTTGTGGATTATTTGTTTTGAGAATTACCTCTTAAAAATTGAGAAGCACAAAGAAACATAGGTCCCATGATTTCCCTTATTTGCAATAACTAGTATAAGTTTAGGACTAGCATAAAAGGTCATAAGCTATGTACATATGACCATATAGGATGACGTTAAGTGATATGAACCCCAAGATAGGGACACAACTTGTTTTGTCTTTCTTGCTATTGTTTTAATGTATTTAAAATGTACTAGGTGATTTTTTTGTTTCTCTTGTATGTTCTTCCCCCACGGTATAACCCCTGTTTTCACTGTATTTGATGTTGGTGCCCTGCATCTTGTATGTACATTTTTTTAATTTGGGGAGGGGAAGGGAAATAACAAAATGCTGAAGCAAGGATACGGGCTGACCTATTGTAACAGTGACATATACAAGAAACTATGTTAAAAACAACTTTACAACTTGGGGGGGGGGTAGGGGAGCTAGGAAGGTGGGGAGGGAAGGGATAGTAGGGGGAAAAACAAAGGAGGAGGTAACAATGCATGAAAGGAAATGTACTCATTACCTTACTCATGTAACTGTAACCCCTCTGTAGACTATTTTTACAATAAAAAAAAAAAAACAACAAAAAAATTTTGGGAAGCAGCAAGGCATAGTGGAAAGAAGATGGGAAGCAGCCATGTGGATTGGATTGGGGCCTGAGTCTCAGCTCTCTTCTCTCCCTGTTGTTGGGTAGACTCCTTAACTTCCTTCTGCCTTGGTTTTCTCATGGGCAGCATGGGGATCATAGTATTTATAGGGCATTGGTATCCAGAGGCTTAGTAGATATGCTATAAGAAGCAAATGGCTGCCTTATGTTATGTCCCTAAAGGGTATACTCAATGACATGCACAGCACCTAATTGAATTCCTCCCATATGTGTCCAAGGCCACCCAGCCTTTCTTGGCCTTCTCTCAAATTATCTGTTAGTGTGAGTTCTGAAAAGTAATCTGATTTTATCATAGTCTCAGTGTGGGGAAATGCTTAGAAAAGTAACTCTACAACAACAATGGACCCATCTATCTTGCTACAGGATCAAATAAAATGTTTTTTGGATTGTCCAATATTTATCTTTCACTTCTCCTCTTCATTAGTAGTGCTCACGGAGACATAATTAACATAGAATTGGTTAGTCATAATCTCTTGGTTTCTTCAGATTCCACAGTAGCAAGACTATGTGGTGCTTTTATGATTCCTTTTGGTTCTCTACATCTAGAGAAAGAGTGAGAGAGTGGGAGAAGATGATTTAAGAAGTCATTTACATCCCCCAGATATGCAGGGTACATTTGGGTAATACGTTTTGGAGACAGTTTTAGTATAGAGAGATACCTTCCTCATACCTAGTCCCACCCTTTTTCCTCTTTGAATTGGAAAAATTGTGAGTGATGAGCGAGATAAACCCTGAATCGCCTTCACCAGATTCTACCTGCAGACTTTTACCTTCTACTGACTTTGGTTCCTTGATTCAAAGCCCAGGGACTATGTGATTCTGACTAGGGCTGAGTAGTGTTTCTATTATCAGAGAGAATTGTGAACTCTAGAAGGTTGGGAAAACTTCATTTTTAGTGAACCCCAAACCCCTCTCTCTCTCTCTCTCTCTCTCTCCCTCTCTCTCTCTCTCTGTGTGTGTGTGTGTGTGTGTGTGTGTGTTACTAGGGCTTGACCTCAGGGCCTTGTGCTCTCACTTGGCTTTTTCCTCTAAGGCTCTATCAGTGGAGTCACACCTCCACTTTCTCTTCCTGCTTTCTGTTGGCTAATGGGAGATAAGAGTCTCAAGGACTTTCCTGCCTTGATCTGGCTTCTAACTGAGATCCTCAGGTCTTAACCTCCTTAGTAGCTAGGTTTATAGGCATGAGCCATTGGCACCCAGCTCCAACTTAAAGAACAACAAAATTGACAAAACAAACCGTCTCTCCTCAAACAACAAACTTGTATTGAAGCAATGCCCAGAAGGAATGAGCAAACTTAGGCTGAGGCCTTATTTTGACAAGACAGCAACATTCACATTTGGTAGGCAAATTCCAATTTTAGACTGATCCATGCATCCATCCATCACCCAATGGAATTGATGGAGATGAAAGAAAATATATTAGTAAGAACTTCCAAAATTGGTTCCAGAAAAATATTTCCTGGAAAATTCATTGTCCTATCTACAAGAGTACTTGAAGGAACATATTTTCTTGTTATGTCTTTTAAGTAATACATTGTGTACAAAAACTTAAAACATTAAAACCTTATTAATAATGATTCTGAAAATATTTTCCTATCTTAATTTTAATAAAGGATACCATATTCAAGAGAAGTATTGTTGGACTTAAATCTAAAACCAATCTAATAGCTTTGTTGTTCTTTTTTCATTTGGAAATGCTTATATTTTGGAATGTGTTTATCAATCTTGACCTCAGATGCTTCTCTTGATTCAAAAATTTGGAAACCGTTTTGCTGGAGGAAGTCAAAGGCAAGTACTGGTTGTGAATTGGGCCCTTGGTTAATTTGTGATGAGCTGGTCTTGTCCTTTGGGAGAATTAAGATGCTGAAGCCACAGTTTCTTTGTTTGTACCAAAACATAAAAAATAGAGAAGGCATTCTCTAAGAGCAAGATAATTATTAGATATATTCATGAATTCAGTAAATGAAAAAGGAACTTGAAGAAAAGGAAATGGAGGCAAGAAATGGCATTTTCCCTGTATAATTACCTCTTGTTTTAAAACTCTGTTGTTTTGGCTTATTTTCAAAGTGTGGTATGTTGTACTGTTGTTCCAACTTGTCAAATTCTCAATATAAAATCCACTTGAAACATTTATTTTCCTTGTTCTTTTTTCGAGGCTGCTTCTTTGGGCCTCTTGGAGATGATTAAGAGCTGTAATCTGCAAAGATTTGTATAGCATTTTTGGCCATGATAGTGCAGAACAGAATAGATGGATTGTAGCATCTGCTTATTAGCAGAGTCTCACAGGTCTCCTGTCTGCCTTTCTACCAGTGCAGGAATGCTCTCTGCTCTCTGCTCTTTTCACCTCTGCTAGATAAATGGCAGAAAGGGGATCTCACTGTTGAATGAGCAGTTCTTCCACTTTTGAAATGGAGGATTAGTAAACTAGGGGACTCTCCCTCCACCTGCACATATTGGCCATTCAGTAAAAATTGATGAGTAAATGAATGATGAAGGAGCGAAGTCTTGGAGCTGCTTCCCACTTCTTTACAGGGTTGCTAAGACCCTCAACATTTTTGGAAGATGACAAATATGTCCTTGAATTTTTTTTTTGTCCAGCTAATAGCCTTAATGATTCCAGTCTTAACACATTGTTTAGACATTTTCTTTCCTTGCTTTCCGCTGGATAGATTTGTGTGTCAATGTGTTTTTTTTTAAGTGCTTGTAAAAATACCTGAAAGAAATGTCCCAGGTACTATCTGATGAGCAGAGCGCTGTAGAGCATTTCTCTCATGGGCTGAGCACTAGTGTTCTATTCATGAAGGCAAAATTCTCTGTATCTCCTGGGCACCCCATGATTAGATGGGTATATAATAGGTAGAGGTGAGTTCAGCCTTAAGCCAACTGTCTCTGTTTGAAATGTTTGACCCTGGGCAAATTAAACTTCTCTGTTCCTCAGTATCCTCATCTGCAGAATTAGGGTTAATCATAGTACTTAATTATAGGCTATTGTAAGAAATAAATGAATTAGTTTGTGCCAAGTGCTTAAAACATTGTCTGGAAAATAAGGAGGTACTAGGCATGTTTGTTGTGTTAGTTTTTATTGAACTAATAATAAAAAAACCCTGTATTACTATCTAAAGCACAGTTAACTTTTCCTTTGAGCTTTACAACAGTTCTGTTTAACTCCTAGATCTGCCATTTTGTATTCTTGGGCAAGTTAACTTACCTTTTTAGGCATCTGTCTCCTCATTTGCAAAACAAAAAAAGTGCATGAAGGGATATTATATGGCATTTGGAGGGCTGTAATTAAGATTCTTGAAGCCAGTAGCCATGGTTTACATGTCTTTGTTTTAGTTGTTATTGTTGTTTTTATTTTTACGCTACCTGATAGGCCACGTGGATAATCACTGCTATATTAAAGGAGGAAATATCTGAATTAAGCTTTCCCTTATGGGTCTTGGCTTAGAGTGGAAAATGAAGCTCTATGCTATTTCAGATTGTGTACTCACAAGTGTATGGAGTGTTTATGCTGGTTGTTTTGAAAGATACATTGTTTGCCACTGAGAATTGTGTAACTGATCTGGGCATCAGGATAAATTGACTTACTTGATTACCTCTCTTCCCAATCATTACTGTCAAGAATTCTAGGGACTATTTAGATTGGTAGTTCTATTGTCCACCAGTCTTTGATCAGGTGAGTAACAAAGGTTATAACCATATTCTGATGACTCTGGGGTTAATTTTTCTGGTGTCCTTAAAGCTTGAAACAACTGAGCTGTAGAGTATTTATTAAAAATAGTTTGTGGTTATTAATGTTTCAAGTCTTGGATGATTTTTTAATTCAGTTTTTTATTGTGAAAATACTGTACAAAGGGGTTACAGTTACAAGAGCAAGGTACATTTCTTATCCTGCATTGTTGCCTCCTCCTTTGTTTTCCCCCTACCATCCCTTCCCTCCCACCTCCTCAGCTAATGTTGTATGATTTTAGAGGTAGGTTAAACTGATAAGGTGAATATAAATTAAAACCAGTTAAATAGAGGAGCCCCTACACCATTCTTGTCTTTGGTGTGCTTAGAATTCCATAAAATTTATGGGTTTCGAAATCCTTGCCTTGTTTTGAATGTTTCTAATAAGATGGAGTAAAGTGGCTTATACCTCCTGAGACATGGAACTGTTACCCAGGAATGCTACTTGGCGCACATATAAAGAAAGCACGGGTCTGTTGATTCATAAAAAGAATGTGTGGCTGATTTTCCTGGGATATGTGCATTGTTTTCACAGAAGAATTTCATTTTTCACTCCCTCTCAACTGTGTATCACTTGCACACGTTTGCAGCTCATCAGTTGTGATCCCCAAAGTCTTACTCCATCTCTCGAACGACTTCCTCCTTCCTTCCAACTACTGGAAGAGAAGACAAAGACTCTATGAAGAGAAGGGAAAATTTCTTAAATGCCTCATTTTCCTGAGTGTAGGGGGCTTAATGAATCTGAGCAGTGGCCTTGACATTGCTCATGACTCAGTGCAAGGGTGAGGCAAATTGGAAACGGTGTGAGAGGATGTTTGCCTGTTTTTACTAGTGTCTGTGCGCGCATGCGTGGGTACATGCATGTGTGTGCATATGTGTATGTTTGTGCATGTGTCAGCTCTCTTTGCTTTGAAGTCTCAAGGCTGTATTTTAGGTTGGCTGTACAGAAATGAGATCATTCTGCACAGCTTCATCCTCAAAACTCAAAATACACCAAGTGGAAGACTGAAAGTTCATCTAATAAAAATCTCTTGTGTTGAGTGTCACTGTTGTGGCGGCTGCCAGCAAAATGTAAACTCTTTTCATTGCAGGAAAGAGTCATAGCTTTGACTTGAAAAGCAATGACTTTTTCCTGCAATGAAACTAGTATTTATTTTCTTCTGAAGAGATTTTCTTAGAAAATAGGGTGTGCAAGGATTAGTGCTGACTCCTCTATTTCGGATACCCAGCTGTCAATTTTGCTGTTAAGCACCTTTGGGTGCTTGATGTAGTGGAAAGAGCAATGATCTCCAGTTTTGTTCTTCTTCAGCCACCAAGACCTAAAGAGTTAATAGCTTTGAGAGAAAAAGGCTCTAGGAGGAAAGTAAGATTCCTCTAGGTGGAAAGCCATTGTGGTTAAATATGGGACCTTTCGTGCCAGATTGACAGAAATCAAATTGTGGCTGTCAGTACATAACTGGGGCAGGTTGTTTCATTTAAGCCTCAGTTTCCTCATCCGTATGATGGTATAGTGTAGACTATCTGGTATAGTGTACACCATCGTTCTTGCAGTAAATCAGTTGTTTAAAGCATTAGTGTAGATGTGAGTTGTGGAAAGAATAGAGTACATGTCCTGTACACGCTTTCTCTCGTTCATACAGTTGCACTGAGAGGATTCATCCTGTCTAGCATGAGGTGGAATTTGTTGGAAGGTGGGACCCTGGAGTGTGGCAGGGGATGCACTTCATTGCTTCTTTTATTTCATTTTTAATTTGTTATTGTAAAGGTGATGTACAGAGAGATTACAGCTACATAAGTCAGGTATTGACTACATTTCTTTGAACAGTGTCACTCTCCCTTATTTCCTCCCAGTTTTTCCTCTCCCAACCCCCCTTCCCAGCCCCACTCCTGCATTGCTTTTTGCAAGTCAGAGATCTCTGCATTTTCAGGTAAACAAATTTCTAGTGGAAACAATTTTTAGGAAAGAATTTGACTTTCATTTGTGTGTGTGTGTGTGTGTGTGTGTGTGTGTGTGTGTGCACGTGCGTGTGTGCACACATACACTTAATTGGAGATAAGACTCTTATGGACTTTTCTGTCCCAGCTGGCTTTGAATTGTCATCCTCAGATTTCAGCCTCCTTAGTAGCTAGGATTACAGGTGTGAAACACTGGGGCCTAACTTCTGACTTCCAATTTTGAGAGGAAAATTGATTAGCATCTCTCTTTGGAAGTAAACAGTTTAGGAGATATTTTGCAGGGCTGGAAGCAAATGAATGATGTGTGCTGCCATAGTTCATCAATAAACTGGTAAATTTACTAGGAAGATGGCAAATGAGACAAGGCCTCCTTACAGAAGCATACAGGAGAGGCTGCTCAGGCCTCCCTTGGGGAGAACTCTCTCTACCTGAGCCTAGTTCTCATTAGGGAATACTCCTGTGTGTCCAGAGCTTTACCCTGTGAACCTGTCTGGCATCCTATTCAATTTCATGGCAATTTTTTTCTGGTCATCTTGGGGCTTGAACTCTGGGCCTGGGGGCTGTCCTTGAGCTCTTCAGCTCAAGGCTAGCACTCTACTACATGAGCCACAGCACTACTTCTTCATGCCATTTTTTTTCTCCTTTTTGTTGGTTATGGGATTTGAACCCAAGGCCTAGGTGCTGTCTCCTGAGCCCTTTTGCTTAAGGCTAGTGCTCTGCCACTTTGAGCCACAGCTTCACTTCAAGTTTTCCGGTGGTTAATTGGAAATAAGAGTCTCACAGGGACTTTTCTGCCCAGGCTGGCTTTGAACCACGATCCTTAGATCTTGGCCTCTTGAGTGGTTAGGGTTATAGGAGTGATCCACCAGGGCTCAGCCTTTTACTCCTTTTTGTCTGCTTTCTTACTTGGCTTTGATACATAGCCCGTAAGCTGTCATCTGTGGTCAGGTCAGGCCTAGGGGCTTCAGCATGTCATTGCGTTCCTTTCCTTTCCTGCTAGTAGAAAACTAGGGAGTGGAAAGGGTCTGACAGGATACCTGTGGATGCTTTTGTTCCAAACTTAATCTTTTCATTTCTCATTGGCTTAGGGAATACTTCACCATTTCTGGGCCATGAAGCATTGATTGGAAATGAACAGACATGAACAGAAGTGAATCCGACTGTGGATTCACAGTCTTCAGCTCCCCAGTTTCCAGCAGCTAGTGACTGTCCCTTTGCCTTTTTCCTGCCTCTTCTAATCTATCCACCACATTGTAGCTGAAACAGTTTTGTTACCAGAAATCTGATCATGAGGCCTCTGAGCTTACAACTCTTTAATGGCTGACACTTGCTTAGCGACGAAGGACTGAAATCCATATTGTGGCTTGGCTCACAGTCTCCTGGCTTCAGTCTCTGCTGACTTGCTCCTCAGTCCTGGACATTTTTATCTTCTTTCCAGAACACTGAAAGACAGAGTCCTTCCTATCCCCATTCCTCTCCCTGCTTGTTTTCATGTGCTTTGCTTTATTTAGAAGCACTGTCAAGCATTTCCCGCCACTCATTGTAGGGTTTATACTTATTTCTTGTCTGTCTCCCCAACAAGAGCACAGTCACTGTGTGTACAGCTGTACACCCATTTATTGAATAACTTCACTTGTTCCTTCCCTAGCAGCTCTGACAATCAATATATTAAAGCTTATATTAAAAGGAAAACTTAGTTTAAGAGAAGATAAAAACACATGAAGGCAGGAAAAGTGTGTTTTTAAAAAAAAATATTTATTTATTTTTTATTGCTACTAGTCCTGGGGCTTGAACTTCCTATGGCTTGAACTTGGGACCTGGGTGCTGTCCCTTAGTTTTTTCTTGAGAGGCTGGTGCTCTCCAAGTTGAGTCACAGCTCCACTTCTGGCTTTTTTGTTGCTTAATTAAAGACAAGACTCTCTCCAATGCTTTGAACTACAATTCTTTGATTTTAGCCTTGTGAGTAGCTAGAATTACAGGTATGAACCATTGATACCTGTCTTATGGGTGGGAAACCCAACTATGTTACTTACTTACTTACTTAATTTATAAGATAGTATCATACCAGGCTGGCCTTCTGATTCTATTTCCCGTGTCCAATTACAGCTGTGCATCACCGTGCTTTGCTTAGATTACTTAATTCTTAGCATCTAGTGAAAAGAAGCACATCTGGAGTGAATAGTATTTCCTGACAATACAGGTGACTTGAAAATACTGAAACGAATCCACTTAAATAAGTGAAATCTCTAACTCTTGTTGTAAATGGTATCTTCTAGTATGATTTTGCCAAAGGGACAGAGTTTTAGAAAGGGTGTAAGTAAGATGACAAGGGACTAAAAGCCTGTGAATAGTCTATGAAGTGCTTTAGACAACTGGTGATCTGGGCTGAGAGCTATGGCCACAGATGTGGCAACTACCTGCCTTTCTGGAAGCATCATGTATACTCCCAGGGACACCAATATGTTCTGTGAAGAAAGAATCTTCTAGACAGATAAGTTTACTAAACACTACATATTTTTACATAAACCCATTAAAAACTGATTGAATGAATCTTAAGATTGAGGAAATATCTTTTACATATTATATACAGCCTATTCTTGGAAATACAGAACACATGAGAAGTCTGAAATGTGCTATTTAGCTGTTTAAGTCTCTATTTTTCCAACTTATTTGACCATAGAAAAATTATTTTAGGATAGCCTTCAGGGAAACAATGTTTCCTGGGGAAATGCTACTGGTCTCTTAAAAAAAGTACTAGTATAGCTTGGCGCTGGTGGCTCACACCTGTAATCCTAGCTACTCAGGAGACTGAGCTCTGAGGATCATGGTTCAAAACCAGCCAAGGCAGGAAAGTCTGTGAGACTCTTATCTCCAATTAAACACCAGAAAACTGACAGTGGCACAGTGGCTCAAGTGGTAGAGCACTTGCCTTGAGCTAAAGAGCGGAAGGACAGCGCCCAGGCCCTGTGTTCAAGCCCCATGACCGACAAAGAATAAAAAAAAAAATGTACCAATATAATGTGAAGGTACAAAAGTCAATTATCTACATTGTTGAGAAAAATTGCAATATTTTTATTGCAATAATGAATAGCGGTATTTAAGATACAGAAGTGTGAGGAATAAGGGTCTTTTTTTCTTTTGCGGAGGTGGGCCATCAGCCTTTCATAGAGATTTCTGGTTATTCTGACAGTTCATTGGGTCTCCTGTCTGGGGTAACACAGGAATTTACCTAAAATCTGTGCCTACTTTGTCATCTGTAGAATGCTGGTAAAAATGGTGGTAAGGACAAAGCTCCTCTAAGAGTTAAACATGATGATATTTATGTAATGCAGAGAACAGAGCCTGTTTCAAGAAACTGCTTAATAAATGTTGGCTATGATTATTAATATTGTGGATTAAAGAATGCCAAGGAATTAACAAGCATAGAGAGATTACAGCTCTTTATTCAAAACAAAATCAAGAAATATGTAATGAATACAAAATATTCTTCTCATTGGGCTCTTTCCAGCTTGAGTCTGGGGAAAATATATTTAGAAGCTGATGGAGTAGTAGGATCCCAGTTGGGGAAAAAATCCCAAGCTCCCTGTGAGTGGGGAGAACCACAATGTATGTTCCTCCATTACTGCTGTAGAAGCCATGCTATGCACACCCCAATTAGAAATCATGATTAGCCTTAGATAGCTAAGCCCAAAATTGTTTCTTTGAAGAATACTTTGCCTGTTAAAGAGTTTGAATCCAGTAAATTTACTAGTGACTTATTTGAGCTCTGTTTTAGGTGTTGTTTCTCTTGTTGATTATGCCAGGTTCTTTTTGGTTCCTGGCCGTTTTAAATGTAAAAGAAAGAATGTATTATGTTCTACTTACTCTGTAGAGAAAGTTGCATCTTCACCCATCAATCCATCAGTCCATCTACCTACCCATCCATCCATCCATCCATCCACCCACCCACTCACCCACACATCTATTCACTCTTCCACTCATCTATCCATCTATCCAATAAGTACTTATTCATCATCCAACTCTAGCCAAGAACTCTTATCCCACTTCTAAGCCCCAGAGTGTAGTTCAAATATGGAATTTGAAATTGTTTATGTCTTTGAAAGTTATTTATGTAAGTGAAGGAGACCTTTCTTCTTCTTCTTTTTATTGTGAAAATACTGTACAGAGGGGCCACAATTACATGGGCAAGATAATGAGTGCATTTCTTATAAAGCATTGTTGCCTCCTCCTTTGTTTCCCCTTACCATCCCTTCCCATCCCCCCCCCCCCGCCCCGCCCCTGCCAAAGTTGTAAAGTACGTTTTTCGACATAACGATTTGTACATCTCATTGTTGCAATGGGTCCACCTGTATCCCTATTTAAATGATTTGTTTTTTCCCTTCCCCTCCACAAATTATATCAACATCAAATACAGTGAAAGCAGGGGTTATACCTTGGGGGAGGGACATACAAAGCAACAAAGAAATCATTTTATAAATATGTTAGAAACAATTGCATGAAAGCAAAAACATTTGAATACTTATCTTGGGGTTCATTTCACCTAACATCAACTTATCTGACCTTTTCTGCTTGTCTCAAACATATACTAGTTATTGCAAATAAGACAAACCATGGGACCTATGTTTCTTTGGGCCTGGCTTACTTCACTTAATATGATTTTTTCCAAATCTTTCCATTTCCTAACAAATGGGGCAATGCCATTCTTTCTGATGGAGGCATACAATTCCATTGTGTATAATACCACATTTTCTTGATCCATTCATCTACTGAGGGGCATCTGGGTTGGTTCCATATCTTAGCTATGGTAAATAATGCTGCAATAAACATAGTTGTGCTGGTAGCTTTAGTGTGGTCTTGTTTGTAATCATTTGGGTACATGCCCAAAAGTGGGATTGCTGGGTCATAGGGGAGCTCTATGTGGAATCTTTTGAGGAACTTCCATACCACTTTCCAAAGTGGATGAACAAGTTTACACTCCCACCAACAATGCAGTAAGGTTCCCTTCTGTCCACATTTGCTCCAGCATCTGTTGTTATTAGAGTTCTTGATTATAGCCATTCTAACTGGAGTGAGGTGGAATCTCAATGTTGTTTTGATTTGCATTTCTTTTATGGCTAGGGAGGTTGAACATTTCTGCATGTGTCTATTGGCCATCCTTCTTTCCTCTTCAGAGAAGTTTCTCCTTAAATCTTTAGCCCACTTATATATTGGGCAGTTGTTTCTTTGAGGATTTGTTGTTGGGAGATTTAATTTTTTGAGTTCCAGGTATATTTTAGATATGAGACCCTTGTCCTTTGTATGGCTAGTGAAGATCTTCTCCCAATCCGTGGGCTTTCTATTGATTTTGCTAGCTATGTCCTTTGCCATGCAGAAGCTCTGCAATTTCATGCAATCCCATTTGTCCAACTTTTCTTTGATTTGTTGTGTTTCTGGGTCGAGGAGACCTTTTTGTCTCAGCTATTGTCCTCTTCACTTGAAAATTCTGTTCTGTGCACCAGTATGCCTTTGTAAGAGTAATACTGGAGATAAGATTAAGACCTTAAAATGTTCTTTTTATAGGTAGAGATACATAGAGGAAGGGTTAGTTACTGAATAATTAATTAAGTAGCCAGTGATTCTGCAGCCCTTATTCACTTGTCCATATGCACAGCTACCCTTATGCTCGTCCTAATGGTTATCTTTAATAATATTGCATTGTAATCATAAATGAGTTTCTTTAGGCATTTCTCTTTTTGGTTGACTATTTGTGAAGAGTTCCATCTGAAGCAATCTTCACAATACAGATAAAACTTTGGCAAATCCATTTTTGACCTGGGCATTCAAGCTTCCTAAAATTACTGACAGCTAGGAAGTATGAGAGACAGGGAGCTAGAAAGGCAGTCATTTTGGCTCCAGGCTCCAGAGGTCCTGGCATGTATGTGAATCAAGCAAGAGACACGACCACCAGGACCAATCTGGCTGCCTTTTGAGGGACCTCTGCTCAGAATCAGATGGAGAATATTTTAAATAGTGGGCAACAATTCTCTAATATTAATCACACTACATCTAAATGACCACTTCTTCTCACTACTAGAGTTATTTTGTGTAGGGGGTTATTATTTGTACAAGGAGAAATTCATTTTCTATAGGCTAGTTGTCAATATTTACTCAACAGATACATATCGAGATGATTACATACAAAAGTTTTCCAGGCCTAGCAGTACAAAGGTGAATGAGGCAGGTAGGGCTTCTACTCTTAAGGAAATATAACATAGTATAGGTTTGGTCTAGTGAATTAATTAAGAATGACTGGTTGGAGGGTTGGTTGGGGTGCAGATTTTGAAGCTTCCTACAATTTACAGAAACTAATTAATACCATCTTCCACGAGGATAGAGGAGACAGATGTGTCATTGTCTCTGCTCTTCTGGGAGAGAGGCAGGGAGGTACAGTTCAGGACCTCATGTGGAGTAGGGCAGGGTCATACAAGATGCTCTGAGGAGCATCTACTTCTATGTATGGAGCAGAGAGGGTTGACATTCTGAGCTGGGATATGGAATAGTAGTAGGAGTTCATCAGGTGAAGGTGTTCATCAGGAAAAGGTAGACAAAGAAGGCACAGTTAGAACCCAGAGGTAAGAACTAGCAGGAAAGGCAAATTGTTCTCTGAACAAGGAAGGATGAACAGCAATTCAAAAGTGAGACCATGTGGAGGAACTGAATGTTATATCCTAGAAGGACCTTGACACAGCACCAAAAAATACTGAAATATATCAATCTGGAAGCTCTAGCTTCTAGCCTTATAGCCTTTTAAAATGACAATGACTTGATTAGACCAAGATGACATACAAGATGATAGATCAGATTAGAGGTCAGCAGAAGGCACAGAGTTTGGAAGGCATGTGAACTTGAGGATGGCTTCATCTGAAACCAGATGCTTCAAACATATTTGAGTCTAATCAGATACTTAAGAGGGATGATTGTAAACTTATGCACTTTGGATCACACAACCAAATTGTATAAGAAAGTATGGCAGGATGCTTAGGCTGGCAATAGTATGTGTGAAAATGATCAGATTTTTTTTTTTTTTGATAAACCTTACCAGTTCACAGTATGATGAGGCTGATTTGAGAAAACAGAGTGTGTTGGGCATATTGTTCCTAAAGAGGCAAAATAGTCCTGAGTACTCCTGCCATGGTCAGATCTTAAGGAATTTCCTGTGAAGAATTGAAAGATAAAAATTAGCCAGGTACCAATGGCTCATTCCTGAAATCCTGGCTACTCAGGAGGATGAGATCTGAGGACTGGAGTTTGAAGCCAGCCTGGGTAGGAAATTCACTGTGAGACTCTTATCTCCAATAAACTACTGAGAAAAAGCCAGAAGTGGCACTGTGGCTCAAGTGGTAGAGTGCTAGCTTGGAACACAAGGAGGCTCAGGGACAGTGCCCAGGCCCTGAGTTCAAGCCCCAGGACTGGCAAAAAAAAAAAAAAGAAGAAGAAGAAGATAAAAATTAACTGGCACATGTACAGAGGAAAACAACTAGGCTATTAAGATATTTTGGTTGGTTGATGACTTTGAGATTGCTAAATCTGGAAAGAGCAAAGCAAAGTTCTGTTCTTAAATATTTCAACTCTAGCCCAAAAGTTAGTTGTATGTTTTATAGGGAGATGTTTCTGGAGCACAAATTTGAGCTCAGTTTCTGGGTAAAGCCACCAAAGAAAAGAGCTTCTGCTAAAGGAACCAGCCAAATAGCTTTAGTTGAGTTCCTGCTTTGGAGATGAGTAACTATTCTGAGAAAAGGCTGAAAACATTTGTTGAAGATGTTGTCAGAAGGGCTGACCTAATAGTTAGTATTTGGCCACAGGTAGTCCTTTGAGCTCTGAAAGAGCTCTGTTTCTCAAAGAGAGACAGAGACAGAGATAGAGACAGAGAGATTCCAGCTTAAGCCAGATGCTGGTGATTCACACCTGCAATCTTAGCTACTCAGGAGAATGAGATCTTACAGAAAAGTCTATAAGACTCTTATGTGCAATAAAAGAGCTGGAAGTGGAGGTAGCTAAAATGCTAGAGTGCCAGCTTTGAGCAAAAAAGCTAACAGACAGAAGACAGACCCCAAGTTCTAGCTCTAGTACTGGCACACACAATAAATAAAACATAAATAATACATAAATATTAGCTCCGTATAGGGGTACTGTGTGTGCTGAAGCCAGCAAATGTATTTGAGTCAGCCTTTTAGATAAGTCTGTGGTTGAGATGATGGTGGTAATGATGATGATGATTATTTTGGTGGTGCTGGAGTTTGAACTCAAGGTCCTCAGGTTTACTAGACAGGTGCTCCATTACCTGAGCCCTTTTGCTTTTATTTTATTCTTAGGGGTTTTGAGTTTTTGTCCTTGCTGGCCTTCAACCTTTGTTCTTCTTTAACTCAGAGTAGCAGGGATTACACATGTGCTCTATTACATCTGGCTTTTGAAAAGATTTCTTGTTGGGGCAAGTTTCTTGACTCTCTGTGATGACAGTGGAATCCTTTTGTTCCTCACCTGGACTTTCCTTGTTCTATTCTTTTTTTTTTTTTTCAAATTTTTTATTGTGATTAAGTGGTTACATAATTTCCCAAATTTCACAGTATTGTGGGATAATGATGCTCAGTTAAAGTCACAAACACATTCTAACTTTCCTGGAGCAAATTGTCTATCACGGTCTATAACATTTATGAGTTCTATGAGCTTTCTTCCACATTGGGTGGTATGTATATTTCTTTTGTTTTGCATAACATCAGCTGTTCCCTCTTTCCCACTTGTTCCCTCCCTCCTATCAATGCCATTAAGTTGCTTAGTTCATTTTGGTCAATGTCTAGTGCAGCTGATGGGTCCTGCTGTTGTATGTTTTCCCCTGATTCCCTCTAGTTCTATGTCGTCCTCCTGGTTTCCCTCCGGTGTGCACATATATACCATACATGTGATCAGCAGCATAGGGTTATTTAGTAATGATTTGACCACATGAGTGGAAGTCTTTTGTTTCTTAAGTCATGTTAATTTTGTCGTATCACCTAACATTTTGGATTTAACATCCACTTATCAGGGAGACCATGTACCGTTTGTCTCTTTGCTCTTGGCTTACCTCGTTCAACATGATTTCTTCTAGCTCCATCCATTTCCCTGCAAATGCCATTTTGTCATTTCTAATGGCTGCATAATATTCCACTGTATATCGATACCACAATTTTTGGATCTATTCATCTGTGGTGGGATATCTGGGTTGTTTCCATATCCTGGCTATTGTGAACAGTGCTGCAATAAACATGGAGGTGCATGTGTCCTTGTATACTGGTTCCTGTTGTTCAGGATAGATGCCTAGAAGTGGTATGACTGGGTCATAAGGAAGGTCAATCTTTAGCTTTCTGAGGACCCTCCAGACTGCTTTCCAAAGTGGTTGTATAAGTGTACATTCCCACCAGCAGTGTAAGAGGGTTTGTCTTTCTCCGCATCCCCTTCAGCATTTGTCGTTGGCTGATTTGAGGATGTGGGCCATTCTGACTGGGGTAAGGTGGTATCTCAGGGTTGTCCCTTGTTCTGTTCTTGTAATCCTCATTTCCTTAAAAAATTTCCTCCTGCCCTTGCTTCCTGGGCACATCACTCAAAGGTACCACATATTTGCCCAGAAAGGAAGACACTTCTAATAAAAATACCTATAACCTGGTTGCCCGGGCTGGGCGGGGAGGATACAAAAGCTCCCTTTCCCAGCTCTCAGCTTTTGTTCCAACCTGTGTTATGACTGGGTGAAATGAGCTGGCTTCAGAGCAAAGTCCAGGAAGTACAAGCTACCCTGTAGCTGATTGGCATCCTCTGCCATTCAGGACTGCACAACCCGTGTTGTCTCTGGCTGCCAGCCCCTGTCAGATGTTTTGCCAACTTCAGCCCTTTTCATGCCAGGTTCATCCTGTTGGATGAATGTGGTCCCCGTTCTCCTGATCCTCCTTTTCCCCAGCCCAGGAGGAACCTTTTTTCCAGAGAGCTCAGCAGACATTAGGGATGCCTTGGTTCATAGATGTGCTGTCTTTGTGGCAACTCTCGCTGGAGGGAGGGAGAAGAGCCAAACTCTGGTTCAGCACCTCCTCCTGGTTTCCCTCAATGCCTGGTAATCACTTGTTTGCATTGCCAAGAATGCCTGACTGGGTAATGTCAACAGGGCGAAAACAGAGAGAGGAACATCCTAGATTCTGCTCAAGTGGAGTAATCCCTTCCTGCTCTGCAGGCGATTCTGTGGCTCTATGCAGACAGCGTGGCTGGTGTCATTCCTCTTGCACTGATGGCCAGCAACCCCCACAGTGCACTTGGATGCTTTGTACGATTGTTTCAGCGGGCTATCTCTGGTGCTTCTCACATGGAGTGTGGCACCACCGTCTTGCTTACGGTCTTGTGGCACTCCATTCCAGTTAGCTTTCCAGCCTGCTATTCGAAGGTTTCTGTTAGGCCAGATTTGTGAGAGTCACACCTTGGAACAGACATGAGGAATACAAGATGACCATTTATTTCCAGTCCCTGACCCAGTTGTTTCCAAGCCTACACCAGGGCCACAGACCTAGAACTTCACAGATCATTTCCTTGGGTGCTGCATTCTGGGTTGGAAGCTTACATGGTTGCAAGGGATAGTCTGGTAACTCCCCTTGCGTGTTCATGCTCTGTCTGCTTCTTCTATTCTGGCTTCGATGCTCTAGCTCTCACCCAGGCTGTTTTCACTGCTTACCGGGAAATTGTGAAGAGCCATGGTGCACAGTCGCTTACAGTTCTGTTGAGGCAAAGTTCTGGCTGGAGTGAGTCATGCGGCTGGTGGGAAGAGCTGGGTGATCACCTAACCTCCACACACACTCATGGGGCATTTACAGATTGGGGGCAGGGATGGGAGTCTCTGGGCCTTCCCCTTAAGAGTGTTGAAGCCCATCTGCTATACAATTTTCTCTGATTTAGAGAAGGAATATGTTTTCCTCTTAGGGCTCATATTTCTTCCTTCTCCAAAAGAGACTTTTATTTTTTAAATGAGGGGAAAAAACCCCTCCATACTCAACTGTCTATCTCTACCCTGGCATAGAGCCAGATTAAATGTACAGCTCTCTCAACTCAACCCAGTCCCACTACATATTCCACTGCCAGGCAGGTGGGATGAGAAGGGGAGGTGAAGTTGAACAACTTTGAATGATTACAAGTTCACTTGGATACATGGTGTTTTTCTGCTCCATATAAAGAAGGTTGGAAGGATTCTGACCTTTCCATGCTCCCTCCTTTTCCCAAATGAATTTCCTGTTTGTTGGAGGTGCTAGATTGACAGTCTAGGAGACCAAGGCTTTCCGTCTCCTCCTGGGCAGTTGGGTACAAGCCCATGTGGGTGGGTTGGAGCATGTCTCTGGAGAGTGGGCATAGACTACCTGTGAGGGAGCAAGAGGAGGTGGTCTGGTTCCATGTAGGAGCTTGGGATGTGTCCTCTCTTCCAATGAGAATCTATGAGGAAGGAAGAGGAGAGCAGGGGATCAGGATCAGGGGATTCTATTTTTGACATCCTGACAGGGTCCACAGCTTTTTTTTTTTTTTCATAAAGAAGCTGTTTGTCATTATTTTAGAGATTACAAAACACATACAAGTGAATTTTATCAAAATACAACACATTTCTTCTACTATATCCATAAAAAATCAATCCTATGCAAATAGCACTGAAGATGAATTAAAATTTACAAAGAATTGTTAAAGGTTTCAATCAAAATACTAAAACTATACAGTACAATTACCAATTAACATTTGAAAGAAGTGCAATATCTTTTTAAAAAGTGCTGCCTAAATACTGACTAAAAGAATGGAGCTGAACCCAACTCAATTTTGCAAAAATTAATGTTGGTGTTTTAGCTAGCCTGTAAGCCTTAATTAAATCAAAGTTGAAAAGAAAGCATAATACATTAAAAAATCCTGTTTATTTCTTTGAAATTAAAAAAATGAACATAAGAATTGCATATTGTCCAGAGCTTTTTAACTTTGTGGTACATAAGGTATTTTTTGTTTCTATTTTACTCTAATTAAAAAATATATAATTATAAAGGTGATACGAAGAGGTGTTACAGTTACACAAGTCAGGTAAAGGAAACATTTCTTTTTGGACAATGTCACCCTTTCCCTTGCTCTCTCCCAGTTTTTATTTCTGTTTAATTTTATTCTTTGTAATTCGTCTACTCATGAAATCTTGACCTAAAGAACCATCCTTCTCTACTGTTCTCTGTGACCCCCACTCTCCCTTTGAGGCAATCTATCTCCTTCCCCAACCGCATACTTCACCCGGAAGTAATCACTCTCTGACTTCTATGCTATGCTAATAGCTTATACACAGAGCACTTTTCAAGACTGTTTAGGTAGGAGTTGGGAGCAGCTTTTCCTCTTACCTTGAGCTGGTCTTTGACATCACAGACCTCCATGACCTCATGTCGACAACGAATATAATACTTTCTGCCTTTGAGCAGAAATGCTAATCATAATTGCACTCATCTGTCACTTTGCTTCACTCTTCTAAACACTCAATTCTCTTAGGACACCCTAGATAATAAGTACCATATTTCCTATTTTATATGAAGTGAAACTGAGGTTTAAGAGAGTTTAAGTCACTTGCTTACAGCCATGAAGATGTTCTTATTTAAAAGCAGGAGCCTCTGTGTCCAGAGCTTTAACCCAGGCAGGTCTGAGTGATGGATTTCTGTGAACGAATGTAGCAGCTGAGCACAGGTCATTATTCCCTAAAGCCAGTGACTGCTAGTTAGAGAAACACTCTTCTTTTTCTCATGTCCTTTTTCCTTACCCTTTAAATATTTACATGAAAAATTCCATACCTGAATTCTTGATGTTGGTAGACAATCTGTAAATTAGAACTATAGGTGCTAAGATTAAGCCTAATTCTAACAACAGGAACTAAGGAGAAACATCTGTCATTAAGACCAACCCTTCTAGTACTTTCTCTCACAGCAAAGAGTTAGGATTAATGTATAGTAGTTAATATTTTTCTGTGATATAAATTAATAAGATAATTATTGAGAATATAGTCAGTAATAATAATGTGATTTTGACTTTCATAGCTACCAGTGTTGTGCCTAATATGTGCTACAGTTATGCTCAGAATTTGTATTTCTAATACTTGCTAGCATTCTGCATACTAGACATTGCAGTGGTTTTTCGTTGCTTAATAATAAAGAATCCCCAAATCTATTAGGTTGAAACAATGAATTATTTGTTCACTCATATGGTTTCTAAGGATCAGGAATCTGTGAGCTGGGTAGATTGGGCACTTGCCGTCAAGCTGTTTGAAGGATGACTTAGAGCTAGAAATTCTGCTCCAGGCTCATGCAGCGACTGTTCACAAGAAGTTTCAGAACCTTGACATGTCAGCATCTTGGTAGGGCTGCTCATGATGTGATGATGTGTGATGTGGGGGGGGGGGGGGGGAGAAGGAGGGAGAAAGAGAAAAAAAGCATACAGTTGAGAAATGAATGCTCAGAGTGAAACAGCTCTAGGAAGTGAATAGCTGGGATTCTACACTGACCTGGTGAGCTACTCTACCTTACCTTTCCATAGGAAATGTCCTGTGCAGGGATCCTGCATGTGCACACCTGGGTTTGGTTGTCTTTGCATGTCCCAAAGATTTGTATGTACATACTTATCTGCCATTTTATAGTTAGTATTCCCTAAAGAGCTGGGTATAACCCAAGATTTGGGTACTGATTTATTTAAAGTATGTTGAAAAGTGTTCAATAGTTGAAAGAGTTTTACTTACATCTTTCTGTAGTTCTCTGTTGGTAATTTATAACTGGCTTTATTTGAAGTGGTAGGATTTGAACTCAAGGCTTCATGCTTGTTAGAGACTCCACAGCTTAAGCCATGTCTCTGGTCCCTTTTCCCTAGTTACTTTGAGATAGCATCTTATATTATGCCAAAGCCAACTTGGACTGCTCTCCTCCTGTTTATGCTTTCCATCTTACCTGGGATGAGAGGCACATACTACCACACCCAGCTTTTTTTTTTTTTTTTTTTTTTGTGATGGAGTTTTATAAACTTCCTGCTCAAGTTGCCTTCAAACTGTAATCCTCCTGATATCAGCCTCCCGCGTAGCTAAAACTATAGACATAAGCCATTGTTCTCAGTTCACCACTGGTTTTCACATGCGTGTTTCGATGCTGGAGTCCACTAGTAGTATTCTAATTGTGTGAATGAAACAACTCTGAAGGGGATATTTTGCTTTTCCTCTTTTGGGATAAATATAGAGTTAAATCTCATTGACAAATATTTTGAGGTCCATAGGGGACAGTAGTAAGCTATGTAAAGGTCTAGTGGTGTTTAAGAGTCAAGGAGGTGGGTGTGTTGGTGGTGTTTTCCCAGACCATCCCAAGCCACCCTGGCTTACCACATCCAGAAAAGGACATTTTTACAGTTGCCTCCACTATGAAAGAACCTGACCACTGAGATAAATCTTCCCGTCATGACCTACTTAAGGGAATTTCATTTTAGGGAAAGAATTTGGGGAGATTATATGGTTTCTAGCTGGCCCATTAAAAATGTAAACATTTATCTACTTTTAAATGTCCATACCCAGCAAATAATAAAACTTGCATATCCTTTTCAAGCTCCCCTTCTTTGGAGATCTTGGGATATTTTTCAGAAACAGGAAAATGTCACTTTCCTGAATCGTATTCCCTGAGTCCTTCCTGTTGTTATTAATTTACAATTCTGTGCTAAATTAATAAATGTTTCATTCCATGCTGCATTCAATTAACATGTATTTTATGCCAGAAGAAATAGGCATAAAATTCCATAATAGATACTGGAGATCAAAAGATGAAAAAAGACAAACTGGGAGCTCACAGTCCACTGGGAAATCCAAGGTAACTTCCAATTTATTTGAAGTCAAAGAAAAAGGAATATTTAACAAAAGGCAGGGTTGCTAGAAGGTCTTCAGGCTATGATGCATCTAGAAGGACGAGGCAGAGTTTGCTGATTACAAGAAGCAAGGAAGGGAAAATGGAAGGTTGGGATACTGGTGGAAGAATCCTAGATGGAAAGAATTGTTTGCAAAGCCACTAAATGCAGAGCCACTTGGGAACACAGGTTGCCAAGGCTCCAACATGTAACTGTCTCCCTACTTTCAACAACAGAGCAATAAGAATGCTGTCATTTTCTAGGACAGTTATAATTCCAAAGGTTGTGTCATTGTCATTTATTCTAAAAGTGTAGTTCATGATAAGGAGCTCAAGAATGCTAGTCTTTATTCTGAGTCCTTTTGTCATGACTAATGGTACTTTTAACCTACATTTTCTACTTCTTTACCAGGCCCTTTGAGAACAAATCTATAATATATTCGATTATGGTTTACCATAGTCAGGTGAGGGAGCATCTCCTATCAAACTATCCCCAGCAAACCTGCTAAATATTGTTTCTCTCTGTGTTCTCCAGATTTATAGTAGCCACAGTTCATTTTGATAAGGAAAGCCCTGTGCTCAGTTGATTGCCGTACAGTTTCCATAAGACCTAGAATTGAATGTGTCTCTAAGAAAAGGAAAGAAACCGAGTATGCTTTATAAAATATGATGAGCAATGCTATCATGGTTATTTATTTCTATAAGCATTTTAAAACATTACAGCAGGTACATGTCTTATGTAATACGCTATAGTCCTATTTGTGGACTGTTTTAGAGGTGAGAAATGCAGAGGATGTGTAGGGAGTTAAAGGCTACTTCCTGCAGGCCATAGTGAGTAGTGACTCTAGGTCTGAAACCTAGCATTTTTCATTTTTTTTCCTTACTGTAAACCCCATGCTTGTGTAAGAGCTTAGTGGATTAGAACCAGCAGTCCTAGATTGGCCCAGCCATCCTACCACTAATGAATCCTGTGAGCATAAACATGCTGTCAAAACTTTTCTAAACTTTGATTTTTCTCATCTGCAGCACAGAGAGAGTATACATCTTTGATTTCTAGAAACACAACAGGGAAGGGTGAGGGGATGACAGGAGACCAGTGGCTGCAGCAGCAAAAGCTAGCTTTGTATGCAATCTGGTTTTCCAAGACAAACCCTTCCCCAAATCTCCTTCGGGGCAGAAAAACACATTGTGGCCCGGCACCAGTGGCTCACGCCTGTAATTCTAGCTACTCAGGAGGCTGAGATCTGAGGATTATGGTTCAAAGCCAGCCCAGGCAGGAAGGTCTGTGAGAATGTTATCTCTAATTAAATACTAACTACCAAAAGTGGCACTGTGGCTCAAGTGGTAGAGCATTAGTCTTGAGCTGAAGAGCTCAGGGACAATGACTTGGTCCAGAGTTCAAGCCCCATGGCTAACCAAAAAGAAAAAAGAAAAACACATGGTGACATTAAAGATAGAGTCGATTGTTTCTCCTGTATGAGCCATGTTGGGGATGGCTCTCCTGCATCTACAGTGCTAGACAGTCTTCAGCAGGAAGAATGTTTCTGTGAGGGACGAATGACTGCCTAGGCAGTAAACATCTTCTGGGCTCAGTGTGGCTGGGAGTATTTTGTATTGAGAGGGCAGTGAGGCATGAAACCTCAGACTTGTGTGGTACTTTCTGCTACCAAAGTGAGGTCAGAGACTTGCTGCTCAGAGCTCTGGGCTCTAGTCCCTGTTTCCTTGGCTCTGCATCATGTTTGGGAGAAGAGGACTGATAAACACGATATAACCCACCTCCTGGAAGGACACACACAGACTGGGCCAGAAAAGGATGTATTAACATTTGATATTAAAGGCAGTTATTCATTTTGTTTGCTGATAATTGCTTACATGCCAAGTGAAATGAAAAGAGGCTTATTTTCATATTTTAATTTCAAGTGTATTTTTTATGACATTGACATAAACAAAGTTTGTGTGTGTGTGTGTGTGTGTGTAATTGAGTGTGGAATGTTTTCTTCTGTTTTTCCTGGTCATTTTTGCCAGACTTATAGACTTCGGTGTTTCTAGGCAAACACCAAACAGACTTGGTGCTTTTTTCCATTAAGGAATAACACCGAATGTAGTGGTCATTTCCAAGTGCTGCCTAAAGTGATGAAGGGATGATTCTAAAAGTTTATAAGAGAAAGCAATTTGATGGTAATAATATATGGCATGAGTTGTACTCTACAGCAGCCCCATCCATCCATCCATCCATCCATCCATCCATCCATCCATCCATCCATCCATCCATCCATCATTAATTCCCTCCCATCTCCTACAATATACACATAGGACATTGGTGCAGTTTTTTTTTTTGTGTGAGCCTGGTGTTTATTTTGATCTCATTAAGAGAGAGGCTGCTGTAGCAATGGGACAGTTCAGGGACTCAGTAAGTAGGAGGAATCTAATAAAGGATAAGCACAGGGATCTGATTTGTTATGGTTTATCACAGAAACCATCACCCTGTGCATAAGCTCTTCTTTCAGGGCATTGGGTTATGAGCTAGCAGAATCAGAAAGATGGAAATGGTAGTTACAAATATTCTCCAGTTTGTAGTTTATTTCAATGAGCCACTAGGTTGGAATCTTCCTGGCCAGAAGGCCAAAACCATTTTTCTACCAAGAGTAACACATCTTAAATGCATGCTGTTTGTTTTGCCAAGAAGACTAAGACACTCAAGTCTTCAACAGGGATGTGGGAATTCTGCATACTTGTTTTCCCTTATTTAAAAAAGCTCTTGGATATGACGTGTAGAAGCTTTTAGGCCACATTATCTATTCAAACTCAGTATTTCTTTAATAACATATATTTGGAGGATATACAACACTGACAAACTCTTATGACATGATCACATTTTACATAATTATATGATTCAGCTTCAGCTAGAGAAAATTTATCAAGCTGGTTTGATAAAACTTTATAACCTCTCAAGATAGAAATGGCATACTATAGCTAGCTGATAGTTGGCCAGAAAAGATACTTAGATAATCTGTTTATCTTCTTTGACACAGGACTATTACTTAGATTCAGAACTAAAAATAAATGATTTACATTCTCCATTGTCCTTTATAAGGCAGGCAGATATATTTTAATTTTTAGGTTGGCTATATTTGGGAATTGAAACTCTGGGTATAGAGTGTGCATGTGTGTGCGTTGTGTGTGTGTGTATGTGTGTGTGTGTGTGTGTGAACTCAGGGCTTGGTTGCTCTCCTTGAGCTTTTTTTGTTAAAGGATAGCTTTCTACCATTTTAGTCACAGTTCCACTTCCAGATTTTTTTGTCAGTTAAGAAAGAAGGGTCTCAGGGACTCTTCTCCCTGGGCTGGCTTCAAACCTTGACCCTCAGATCTCAGTCTCCTAAGTAGCTAGGATTACAGCCATGAGTCATGGGAGCCCAACTAGGTATAGTTTTAGCAGTCATTAAAAAATATAATGTATACTTTGGTCTCATTTAGAAAATAGACCTTAGAAAGAGAACAACTTGGGGTTGGGAAGGTGGCTCAGTGGTAGAGTGTTTGTTTTGCATGCATGAGGCCCTGGGTTCGATTCCTTAGCACCACATAAGCAGAAAAACCTGGAAGTGGCAGTATGGCTCAGGTGGTAGAGTGCTAGCCTTGAGTTGAAGAGCTGAGAGACAGTGCCCAGGCCCAGAGTTCAGGCCCCATGACCTACAAAAAAAAAAAAAAAGGAAAACAAATCGTTTAAATAGGGATAAAGGTGGACCCATTGCAACAATGAGATGTACAAGTCGTTATGGTTATGTTGAAAACGAAAACGAACTTTGGTGCGGGGGGTGGGGGGGGAGGTGGGGAGGAGGATTAGGTGGGGGGTGGGGAGGGAGAATGGGAAGGGATGGGAAGGGGAAACAAAGCAGGAGGCTACAATGCTTGATAAGAAATGTACTCATTATCTTGCCCATGTAATTGTAACCCCTCTGTACAGTATTTTCACAATAAAAAAAGAGAACAACTTTGTTGATCATGTTAGAGACATAGCAAAGGAAGGATGAAATCTGGGTGACATTTTGTCATTTTGAGTTTCCCAAACAGAAAAGCCTGTTAGGTACCTCCTATCCTAAAAGTTATTATTTTTTGGGGGGGAGGTCCGGTCGTATGGCCTGAACTCTGGGCCTGGGCACTATCCCTCAGCTCTTCAGCTCAAGGCTAGCGCTCTACCACTTAAGCCACAGTGCCACTTCCGGCTTTTTTCTTTTTGCTTATGTGGTGCTGAGGAATTGAACCCAGGGCCTCATGCATGCAAGGCAAGCGCTCTACCACTGAGCCACCTTCCCAGCCCCTAAAAGTTATTTTTCTTGAAATCACTATATCGGGGACTATTTGAGCTGATGGTGAATTTTGAAGTACTCCTTAGTTTCTCTTTGTTCTCACTTTGTCCCCTGACAACTAGGATTCAGAGTGATGAAACCATTGGCCCTGAATACTTACTAGTTATTAAATACTGTGTTCCATTTTTGAAAATTGGAATTTAAGGTGAGAGTTCTTCTAGTCTACCATATTGTATCAACTTTATTTAGTACTATGTATTATTTCTGCTCAGGTAGTAATACTAGAGATATCTTGACTTTGATTAGTTAATTCAGATTGGGGGATACATTTTGATTTCACTGCTGCTGTTCAGGTTCAATGGCACTACCAGTTTTTCAATGTCAAGTTGCCATATATAAAGCTGACAGTTTCCTTGGCTAAAATCCTCCACCTCTCTTAAAAAAATAATGTTCCTCTTAGGCAGAGACTCATCCTTTTCCCCTCATGATTTTCAGTAGCCTTCCTTCCCTCCCCTGTGTAGCTTTGACAGAGCTGATTGTGAACTTCAAATCTCCTGTAATTCCAGTATTCATAGGATCTTGAAAATATATCCTTGAGATGCAAGCTGTGGCATGTACAAGTTCAGGGCTCCCTGTGATTATTCAATAGGAGTGTCACAGATTGCCAGATGGACTTGGAGATCATACAATCCGTGTCCCTCCATAATAGTGGTATGTACTCACACCTTCCTATGTAGGTAGCTACCATCTTGAGTCTTCTGTTCTTGGTGTATTTTCTCTTTAACCAAAGCAGCCAGTCCTATGATTACTGGATAGATTTCAGAGTCCATTACATTCACTCGATAACTTCTATAAGAAACACGTAAGCAAATAACAAGACAACTCCTAGAACTAATAGCTCTTGTGATAGCAAGTGAAATACTTTTAGGTTTGGTGAGTAGATCACCAAAGCTTTGCTCAGATTTTGTTGACATTTCTGGAAATATAACCCTTTTGTATTCTAAAACTTTAGCTTCATACTATTGGAAACTTTCTCCAAAGGTACTAGGTACCTTCCTTTACTCCAAAAGATTGACTTAAACATTTGGGAGGCAATAAAGAATGCTCCTCCTCCTGCCTTGTGACTTTAAAGTGACTTGTCAGACTTAAATGTTCCTTCTATGTCTAACTGAAGTGCTGGGTTCTGTTTCCTAATCTTGTAATCAGGTAAGATGGTGATGTTGGCAAAGCACCAGTACTGACTGGTGGGATGATAGAAAAAAACTTGACTAGTCTGTGTTTCCTTTTTGAGACAATCTGGAATTTTTTTAAGCAGAGGGGAACTAGTCACTGAAAATGTTATGTGAACATATTTCATCATCTTCTCCAGGATAGCTGGTCCTCCAAAAGCCCAACATATATACTTTCCATCTCAACCCATTCCAGATGCAGAATAAAAAGACCAGAGTTCGAGTTCTGACTCTCTATTAATTATTAGGTGGTGAGTTTGAGCAAATCCCTTAATCTCTTGAGGTTAATACTTCTACTACTCTGAGAGCTATTAAATGTGTCAACTGAAGTAATAGATGTGGGAATGCTTTGTAAACTGTACAAGGTCATAAAAATTGAGTAGTTATTATTCACAGTATTTTCTGTAAGATTTCTCTACAGCTACTTTTACTCTTAGAATTCTTCCTCTTGTCTGCACTTACTAATGGTTCTTCCTTCCTGCCCTCTCACAGACTTACCTGTGGTGAGATTAACCCCTCCCCTCCCCTCTTGAGCCCTCTGGGTAGATCTTCTGTAGGCAGAAAGTTTTTAGTTCTAACTTTTTTAATCCAGTGTCCTATTTTTAAAAACTGTAATCTTTGACAAAAGGAAATACATAGCACATGGTAGGTATTCAATAAACAGTGAAAAATAATGAAACATGGAAAACAGAAGAAAAGAAAAGGAAACTGGGAAGGAGAGGGGTAAGAAAGTGAAAAGAGAAAAAAGGAGGGGGAATGAGGTGGAGTGAATGGTAGAGACAGAAGGAATGAAAGGGAAAAAGAAAGGGAGAAGGGAAAGGAGAGAGCAGAGCGGGGAAAGAAAGGAAGAGGACTGAGAGGTAAGCTGTGTGGTGCCACACTCCCCCAAAAGGAAGCGCTTCCTGGGCCTAGAAGTTCAGGAAAGGCATCCAGAGAAGCCTTGCCTATAGCTTTAGTCCTTCCTGGTCCCTCTGCCCAACTGTACGGGAGCGCACAAATATCTCCCAGTTGTCTGAAGGGGAAATGAAGTTAATAAATCGCCCAGAAAGTTTGTCCTTCTCTATGGAAACTACATAAAGTTCTCCTGCCACCCACTGAGAAGCACCAGGAAGGGCAGAGCACTCAGTCACACAGGACTTGGACCTACTTGGATCTTTCCAGAACATGATTTCAAATGTCAGGTTTGCGCCACTTAGATACAGACTTGGGGAGGTGGGTAGAGCAGGTGACCCCAGACAACTGTGCTAATTTTTCCTCCCTAATCAGCCTCATTCAGTTTCTCCACAACATCCAAATGCAGAAGTTTTGGGGTGATTTGGGTTCCTGTATTTACACACACAGCCATAGTATATTTAATCTTGTCAGTTTTCTGCCAACATATTGCTAGTAGGAGCCTCACCACATATCCGTGGGGTCTTCTGTCTTTTGCTTATCTCTATGCCTTTAGCATTTCCCACCACATCTCATATTCATTAGGGACTATACATTGAACCACCTGCTTTCAATCAGTTTCACAGCCATTTCATAAAGGTAATATCAATATGCCCATTTTACGGTTGAGGTGGGTGAGGCACTGGTAGGTTTGATGTTTTGTTCATAGTGCTGGACATGAGTCCCAGTTGTTGGATGTATTAAAACTAAGCTTCTTTTCAATGGTGTCATGGCCTTCCTGTCAAGATGTAGATGTGAAATCAAAACAATACTCCTGGTGTTGCTGGCACCAGGAATATCTGTTTTTCCATGAACAGTGTCTTACAGTGAATTTAACATCACAGGAGGAAAGGAACACTCCTTTGTTCTCTGTTCAGATCCTCTTCTACTTGTTTGGCTTTATAAATTTCTTCTAATTTATGTGTGGGATTGGGCACTGCTATAAAATTACTAGCACCAGGTCTGGGGGCTTAGCGATAGAGCACCTGCCTCACAGGCATACGGCCCTGGGTTCAGACCACAGTAACCCCTTCCCCCAGTGTAACACCATAAGCTCTTAGTCCTGGTTTTAAATATCAAGCCAGGTGAAGGGGTAGAAAGAACTTCTCATCATTAGGGAAGGGAAAACCACTTAAGTATCAGAACAGACACCATATGGCAGAGATTTTTTTTCTTTTTTTCTTTAAAGATAGTGTGTTATTTCTCTCCTCTAGAGACAGCCCAGTAATGGCCTGTTACCACCTCATCCAGGTCTGGGAGAAGAACCTGGGGTTTAGGAGTTAGTGAGACTAGTATTTTTCCAATTAACTTTGTAAGGCAAATGTGCCTGCTCACGATACTAATTTCCATGCTTACCCCAAAAGAAAGGCATTTCTAAGAGGCCATTTTTAATGTAACGAGAAGAAACAGTTGACTTTAATGTCTCTTTGGCTGGGCATCTAGTAATCGTGTATGGGATTGTGAAATGCACTGAGGTTACTTTTACCATTACTAACTGTTGTTCTTCCTAATTTTGAGGCCTGGTCTCTCTAAGTAGCCCAGGCTAGAATTGAACTTGTGAGCTTCCCACCCCAGCTCTGAACTTTGGGATTATAGGCATGTACCATGCATGGCCAAGAATGATGGATATATAAGCTTTTAAAATTTAAATTAAAAGCATTTTTAATTTCCAGGAGTAGAAATTATATTCAAGGCCATGTACATCTCTAGAAAGTGCTTTACTACTGATTCACACCCATGGTACATTGTTGTTTTGCTTATGATAAAATTTATATAGAAAATTATAAAGTATAAGATACAAGTGATAAATAATTCTACATTTAGGAGGAAGCCACTGTTGATATCTTTATTTTCCTATTTATTTATTTAGTTGTTAGTGCTGGTATTGGGACTAAATTTATATTGAACTCAGGGCCTTTTGCTCTTGCTTGGCTTTTTCCTTCAAGGCTGGTGCTTAGCCACTTGAGCCACACCTCCACTTCAGCTTTTTGCTGGGGTCTCTCAGATTTATCTTCCTAAGAAGCTTTGAACCTTGATCATCAGATCTCAGCCTCCTGAGTAGCTACCATTAGACTTATGAGCCACTAGTACCCAGCTATTTTTATCTAGATTTCTTTTTATGTACATTCATATTGATTTGATATATATTACCTGTTCTGAAATATAATTTTGTTATAACTTAAATATATTATGGAAATTTTCTCACATTATTGTTTCTTCATTCAGCAAATTCTGAACCAGCACCTGTTGCCTGCAAGTCTGCAGATGTTCTAACCCAGAGTCAACTCATTTCGCCTTGAGTATTATTGGCTGGCTCCCTTTCACCTCCAGTCAAGACTCTCACTAAATCAGCACTCAGGGTTGGTAACCCTAACAGAGATAATACCAACAGAATAGGGCCAGGAGTGCTGCTTGAAGTATTTGAGCATTTCTGGCCTAATGGACTCAGTAAACATGACTTTCACTCTTAAGATTCCAATAATGTATTAAAAGGTAAGAAACAATACAGTAATCTATTAAAATGTGAGAATATTTTATCTCAGATCTGTGAACAATATATAGCTCTCCATGAAGCTCCAATATATACTTCTCTGTTTATAAATGAAATTTCTTTATTGATTTTTTTCCTGAAAGGAACAAAATTAATCTTTTTAACCCTACATTGTCTTTTGTGGGGTCCAGCCATAATCTATTCTGTAAGGAGTCTGTATAATCCTTTCCATCACTTGTGAATGACTGCAACTCCTTTAAGATAAAAATTGTGCTGGGTAGTAAACACACTAGGCTTGACCTCAGGAAGCTAACACTCCAATGAGGAGATCAAACCAGAAGAGAAACACAACACAGTGGCCTGTGGAAGAAAGTGAAGTGTGGAACTTGGAAAGAGGAAGGGTCTTTTTATGGTCTGCTGTTAACAAAACATTCAAACTATAATCTGTCCAACATGTTGGACTTTCAGATATATTCAGTCTCAGTAATTAGTGCAAGCCACTAATTATCTACAGCTTTAACTTTTCTTTGTCTATTACTATTTAAAATAAAACTAAAATTATTAGCAAAAGTTTAAATATAATACCAAGAGTTCCACATAAATTAATGGAAACAATTGAAATCATTATAACTTATAATACAATCAGATCTGAGTATGCAGTAAAGACATTGTTCTCCCTTTGGATAAATAAGGTGCAGAAGGGATTACTTGGAATGAGTGGTTCAACATTCTATACACTGGGAGGTAATAGATGTAGATTAAGTGTACCTTTTATTACTAGCTTCAACTACATTATAATCTGTGTTCAGCTATGAGTTAGAGATAGGAAAAACACCAGCTTAAATCTTCGAAGAAATCTCTTATGGAATGAATCCTGCTCGTTTCTATCCCTACCTCTTCTTAAGGCATATATTGAGCCCAGAACCTCAGAATTCAAAAACAGAACCTTTAAAGAGGAAATTTAAGTTAAGACAGGGCCCTGAGGGAGGAATTCAGTTGTATGACTGTGTCTTATGAGAAGAGAGTAGAACATGCACATGTGTGAAGGAAGGACCATATGAAGAGCAGGGAGAAGTCAGCCATCTGCAAGCCAAGGGGGGAGACTCAGCAGGACTCACCCCTGCCCACATGTTGCTCTTCAACTTCCAATCTCCAAACCTGTGAGAAAACAAGCCACCTAGTCGGTTGTACTTTCTTCTAACCCTAGTAAACCAACTGGGAGCTTTACGTAGGGCTCTTAACACTGAATGTATCCCTTTCTCTGTGTCTGCCCTCCATACGCAGAGAGCCCTTGTTGGCACAGTTGCCTGTCCTCTATTTGGACACAGTGACAGAGACATGGGAGAACATTGGACAGGGGTCCAATGAGTGCTGGGAGTTCCTCTGAGTGCTGGGAACCCAGAGGAGAGAATGGGGGTCTAAGAAAGCTGTTTACTGGCCAGACAAATCACTTAGCCCTCTAGGTCCAATGGTATGATCGAGCTAGCAATTTCTAAGGCCATTTTCAACTTTATGGTTTTTAAATAAAGTGGGTAGAAATGATTTTTTTTTTTTTTGGTTTGAAGTGCACACTCTGGGATTGAAAGGTATTTATTTTTTTAAAACTCATGCTTTTTGTTTTCTTTTTTTAACATTTCTCAAATGCTCTGGCTATGATAGTAACCTGGTTTATAAACAAGCGGGTGGAATTGAGTTTTTTAAAATTATTTCCTTTATGCCATGCATTTCTCTAGATGTGGAGAAAATGATTTAATTTTCTGATGCAAATGGTAAGGGAAAATAAAGTTGTCCAAGTTTATAGTAATGGATATAGAATGTATAGAAGTAAATATAGATTTTTGAGCTCATACTTCCTCAAGCTGAGGATGGAAAAAGCTGTCCCGAGATACAGAGTGATGATTTATAATTTAGGTCACCACAAAAAGCAAGCGTGATGACAGACTCATAGCATCTTGGAAATGTTCACATTCTGGCTGGGCATTTGGGAAGAAGATGCTAGAGATAAAAGTGTAATTTGAAACTAGCGAAAAGGAATTGGATTCAGAAATAACAGACATAGCCAAATGGTCTCATAAGAAAGATGAGAAAATTTCAGTGTAATTTAAGGCTTAATTCCTTCGATAACAAGAATAGCGAGCTATTGAACTCATGAATAATAAAAATAGAGCAGTGCACTTGAGATTACTGGGCTATGTAGACCAGCAAGTATCATAATTATTGCCAATTTTTAGCCAAGTATAAGTGAACCTTCCCATCTGGAATGCCCTTCTGTCCTTTCCCATAGATGGTTTACAAGCACAGGTGAAATAGAACCCCTGTGTGATGTGGGGAAGAACCAAATGTGGTAATGGCACTGATCTGAGGAGCAGGGTAGAGATCTGCCCACCTGCATGAACCCTCTAGGTGACTGCCTGCTCCTACAAGCCCTGGCATTTAGATCTGAAGTCTGATAACCTAAGCCCTAAGCTTGGGATGGATTACAGATTCTAGGAGCCATCACTACTCCTCTGTCTACTATTAGAAAACAAGGATCATTTTGGAAACATCTGGTTTCACCTCAGAAACACACATGCTATGAAGATGTGTGTGTGTGTGTGTGTGTGTGTGTGTGTGTAAAAGCCAGGCAATGTAGGCCTTGCAATGACCTTTCCAAGAATCTCATGCAGCTTGTGGCTATTCTGGCCTTCCTCTGAATTTCTCTATAAATGCAAATCCAGCTGTGTGAGTTCCTTAACCCCTTCCTGTGCCTGCTCAAGGTTAAGCCTGCAGACAGCTATTCCATAAGTGTCCAGAGGGTAATTACCTAGATGCACCTGGGTGGGGTTTTGCCCCTCTTCCCCCACCCTCTCTGCTGGAGTTGTAGACGAGGCTTGTGTGCAAGCGAAGGGCAGTTATGAAATTGCTTCCCTCCCTGGAGGTAATTTGATCTTGTCAAACAATGCTTTTTACAGAACATATGTGCTTTAGTTTTATTTTAAGTTTCTGGAATAACATTCTCCATTTTGTTCACTACTGAGGCATATGGGCGAAACAGAAAACCCTCTTTTGGTTACGCATGGACTTTTTTTTCTCCTTCTGGTCACAAAAGAAAGCCACACACATTTCCCCAAGTCAAACGAAAAGCCAGTCTTGAATTTTTCCTATATTCAGCCCCATAGGCAGGAGTTAAAAATGTTGAGAAAATTGAAATCAGGGAGGATGGCAGAATGACTGGCTCAGAAATGTGTGTTTGTTGGCTACAGTTGGGAGAAGAGAAAGGAAGAGTTGTTTAAAAGCAAAACTATAAATCTTCTTAGCTATGAACAGCTCTTCCCATAATTCTTATCCAGACCCTCTAGGTGTCATTTAGGCTGGACTTAGATAGGGTCTCTCTGGCTCCCACACTGTAGGTCATGAGGGCTTATTTATTACCTCACCTGCAGTAGCCGCATGATTGAGGAGTGGCTAGATCTTGGTTGCTATTTCGCCTCAAGGCAAGTTGCTCCTGAACCCCAGTTCCCTCCTCTGTAAGGGGGTCGGTTGTTGGTACCTCCTTGCAGGTTGTTTTGAAGATAAAATGAAGTCAACACTGTTGAGTCTTTATACATGCTAGGCACTGAAGATTTATTTTACTTTATTATTACACAAGACACTTTTGCCCCAAACCAGATATGTGACTTGGTACCAGTCTCTCTGTTCAGGTGGTTGGATAAAATATAAAATTTTGGTTCATTCCAGTTCTAAAATTCGATAGCTTTCAAACCATGGCTTATTTTTTAAGTTAATTAATTATTGTGCAAGTTCTGGGACTTGAATTCAGAGCCTAGAATCTGTTTTTTAGTTTTTTCACTCAAGACTGGTGCTCTACCACTTGAGACACAACTCAACTTTCTGCCTTTTGGTGATTAATTGGAGATAAGAATTTCATAGACTTTCCTGTCTACGCTGGCCCTGAACCTGGCTTTCTGATTTATTCTTCAGAGCACATGGTTGCTTCAGAGTTCTTGGATTTCAGGGAGCAGGTTTATTATCTCCCCAATTTCCAGATGAGAAAACTGAGGGCTAGATTTGCTGAGTTCATAAAGCCAAGACTTCTCCAGTACATGGAACCATATTTGGGTCTTTGGCTACAAAAACATGTTGCTGAAGATCATTGAAACAAGTTCCCCTGCAAAGTCCCAGCTATTTTACTTATAAATGGGGAGAGAGAAAGCAAAGGTGCAGTCACATGGAATATAGAAATACTGATTCCTTCAGGATCACAAGATCTAGTCTACAATTCCCACCCTGTGTAGAGGACATATTTTGGGGGGGTGGGAAATAGAATTTGGTAATTATCTTATATAGATAAAATACAGATGCCTGGAAAAAAGGAAGTTACTAAAATGTCTTTATATTGCAGTGATAACCAGTATTGACATTTTTGGAACCACTTCCACACTTCTCTTTTTCTATTTATGTTTATATGAACATATATTCAACACAATGCCTTCCATACATACCCATACTGCAGTCTCCAATTTTAGAAAGAAAGAAAATGCTCTGTTATTGCCCACAGACAGTTGTAGGGAGCCCAGATTATGCACCTTCCCAGAGAGGCTCACCTGTGTTCCTGTTGGGCTTCTGGCCACTTGTAGGGGAAAGCTGGCTGTCATGAATGCCATTTTCTAGGCTACTTTTTTCCCCTAGGACAAGCCAGCAGATCAGCCTGCCCCACTGCTGACACAGTGCAGTCCACAGGGCCTCACCAAGCCCTCCCCCAAACCCCGGAAGTTCTGGGTTCCCCCACCAGGCCAGGCCTCAGCAAGAGACACTCCCTGATGAAGCCAGAAGGGCTCATGAGCAACTCCAGGCAAGAGGAAGCAAGAGAGTGGGAAACTATATGAACTTTGGTGGGTCCTCCACAACCCTGTTCAGGAGACCCAGCAACTGGCAAATTTGTGTTGTCCTGCCTTGTCTACCTTTCTACCACTTGCTTTTCAGGGTGAGATTCCTCTACCTCTCTCATGTAAAGCCTTAGCAAGTATCTCCCTTTCTCCCTCCCTTCTTCCTTTCTTTCCTCCTTTCCTCCTTCATCTCTTCTCTCTAGGCTCTGAAACTGAGCTGATGTCTACCACACATGAAAAAAATTCACTTTTAGAGAATGTGAATTTTACTCATTATAACTGCATCTGACCAGACAATGGTGACTCATACATGTAATCCTAGCTATTCAGTAGACTGAGATCTGAGCCAGCTGGGGTAGGACAAAGTCCTTGAGACTCTTATCTCCAATTCACAAGCAAAGAGCTGGAAGTGGAGGTGTGGTTCAAGTGAGGGAAAAAGTTAAAGGACAACATCCAGGGCCTGAATTCAAGCCCTAGTACCAGCATGAAAGACAATAATAACCACAATGAAGTTTTCTTCATCTTTTTGTACTTGAGGTAGTGTATTGATATAATCCTCAAGTATCCTTTGGTAGCAGAAGGATTGAAGGATCCCTTAAAAGCATGGCTATGCCTCTTTCTGCCTCTTTATCCTCAAGAAGAAGCCACAGCCACAGCCAGGTCATTTTGGTGAGCTGCAGGTCAGTGCAGCTGTTTTACCCTCAAGTTGACCTCAGGGATGCAGTTAAGAGTCTCAGACAAGAACTTTCTTCTGTCCAGCCGTGTGCCCCTGGCGCCTTGCAAGTGTGGGAGGTTTGAAATTTGCACACATTTTCCCAGAGATCAATGGTGCACACATCTGGGTCGGCTTTGTTCCCGTTTTCTTTTCTTTCTCTCTTTTTTTTTTTTTAATTTTCAGAAAGTCAATCAGCGTGAGTAACTGCTACATGAAACCGTGGAGAAAATGGAATAAATATGTTAGAAATGCTCAAAAGGGATGGGCACTTATTGATTGGCCCCAGTCTCACTTCCTAAGCTTATTTTACAACATTCAAGGGACTGTACAATCTTTAAGACTTGTGTGGCATGCTGCAAGAAGTAAAAAAGGTCTATTGTCTAATGTGGAAGGACTTTGCTATGTGCGCCCTTGTTGGGAAGTATATAAGAAAGGGAAAAAGAGGAAACAAATTAGAGTACAATGCTCATGGCCTTTTGTTTTCTAATTAAGGTTCTCTTAATGCTTTATTTACTTTAAGGTTAATTAATTATTTTTGAGACAGAGTGTAGCTGTATTGCCAGAGTAAGAGTAGTCTCAAACTCCTGGGCTCAAATGATCCTCTATCTTCAGCCTCCTGAATAATGGGGACTGCAGGTATATGCAAATGTGTCTGGCACATTCTCTTTATAGGAGCCTTGATCTATTACATAATTCAATGCAGTGAATCTATGCAGTAGGACACCAGGTTCCCTTTTGCTTCTTCAGGGTGGACACACTGTCCTGCGCGTCTCTTCATTCTCTAGCAGTGGCACACCTAACAGATACTGCTTAAGCTCTCAGTGATGTGTGTGCCTGCATGTGCATGCATGTGCCTGTGTTTGTGCTTATATGTGTGTAAAATTTTCACCTGGATGAGAGAATAACAATGAGCTGTTCCAGAAGCCCATGTGACAAAGAGCAAATGCTGGAAGCCGGAGAGTGTGGTTTAGTGGTAATATGCTTGCCTGACATATGCCTGGGTTTCCATCTTTGGCACTGTAAAGAATGAACAGTCAAGCAAACAGAAAACAACAACCCAGGGCAAGTGCTAGCAATGCATTGTGAATGTGAATAGTACATGGCTTACACTGGACAGCTAGATGTGTGAAGGCCAGAGAGGGCCATCTCCAGGCTCTCTTGGAGATGGAAGATGAAACGCTGGCCTTTGAAGGTTGAGAGTTCTTTAGTTTTTGCTTCATGAAATCTAGTTTGGCTTTGCGACTGGCCTGTCCCCTTCTCTCTCTCTATTTTTCTGATCCATGAATCAGCTAATTCATCTTCTATGTTGCCAACTTTGTTCTAGGACATTTCTCTGTTTCTGTTCCTCACTAGCTGTTTCTGTTCTTGCCTGACACCTTCTACTGGATTACTAAGGAATGTCTGTGGGTGCTGGACTCTCTCTACCTGGTCTACATGGCTCCTAGTGGGGTGAGGCCCTGTAGGGATGCCTGTAGAAACTGGCTTGGCCAGGTCAGCCATTCAGAAGCTAGGGGCATCCATTCAGTTTGGGTCTTCTGAATTAGTGCCATCCCCAATCCACACATGCCCGTGTCCCTTTTCATCATCCCTGGGCCATGTGCTTCTGGTTTGTGGAGGTAAGACAGGCGTTTATGGAAATATATTCTCTATGAGTTGGGAACTTCAGGGCAATTGCATTAATTGCTCATTACCTGGACTGGTGCCCTTTAGATGTCTGAGGGGACAGAGTCACATGAGAGATGCTTTCAATCTGTTCTTCATCATGGTACTTCTAAGCTTGTGGCCTCCTTTCTTTTTCTTTATCCCAGGAAGCCTGGAGCATAAACTGTGGAGTTAAACAGGCCTGGGCTAAAACCTTGATTTTGTCACTTACTCCTGTGATGAGGCTTGAATCTCCCTGTGCCTCAATTTTCTCATCTGTAAAACAGATGGAATAGTAACTAACTCTTAGGGCTGTTATTCTGGGCACGGAATGATATTATGTCTATTAATAGATGCTGTTTGTAGTAGTATTGCAACATCATTTTGTCTGGACTATTAAAATCACTAAAATCAGTAAGTAAGCTTCCTGTAGCAGAAGAAACAAACAAAGGAATAAAAGAAACAAACATCCAAGATTGAATACAAAGTTTTAAGTCATAAACCATTAGAAAGAATACTTTGACTTACACAAGGGATATGCTGCAGGGAATGGAGAAAATTCATTCTTCCTAAAGCTATTGGTATCTGTTTTAGCCATGAGGTGGAGGCTGGACTTTTTCCATTCATTCTGTGAACATATCTTGAGCCCTTACCTTGTGCCAGGTTTTGGTGCTATGGTGAAGTAGAGGACCTGATATGTTCTTGTTGCCGACATACGGATCAAGTGGCAAAAACAAAGATTCTTATGACGCGAGGAGAGTTTTGGTCAAAACACACTGGTTACAAAGTAACCAGTGGGAACTCAGGAGTCTGTTTGAGAGAATTGGAGAAAGGTAGACTTCATTTAGACAGGGTCTTGTAGGAGTTTCCCAAGAGTGTAGAATGGATAGATAACATGTACGAAGGCAAAGAGATGTAACAGTGTAATGACATGATATTGGTCATGAATGGCCTATTATGTTTCTGGGGTTGAGAAGGGATCATTAGACAGGTCAGCAGGATCCTTGGTGCTGCTGGACTGAGAAGTTGGATTACTTTTAGTTAGGGAATGGCTGTAAACCATTGTTGGTTTATTCCTTTCTTCTTTTGAGTTGGATGGTTACATCTAAAAGGCAGAGCAGGAACAACTAGCCAGCTAGTCACAGGGAGACATGGACATACTCCGTCTGGGCCTAGATGAACAAATCAACTTCAGTGTAAGAAGTTAAGAAGTGAGCAAAACTTGATAGCTTTGCCTGGAGTGACCCATCTTCCCTATCTTTACTTGGCTGGGCAATTTAGTTTTTTTTTTTCTCTCTCTCTTTAATCCTGTTATATACTGTACCTTAGGGAATGCAATATGATTTACTCATGGTAAGAAAGAAGGAAATTTAGTTTGGTGATTTTATGATAAAAGGCATAGAATGCAAATGTAAATTACAAGACCCCATCCCCAATCTGTTCTCAGATTTGTAAAGAAAAAAATTGCATATGCAATTGCATATGTAATACAGATGGTCCATTGGGTTACAAGATTTTTCTCTATGCTTTCTACTTTTTTTCCCATGAGTAAATAAATCTTAAATATTTTTCAACAAACATACCCAGCATTATCCCTCCACGCAACCTCAGAAATAGAAACAAAGACAACTGTGGGAGGAGGAGGGATAACATTAGGGGTAGAAGAGTGTTTTGGAAGGAGAGTAGCTTCTCTCTTGTCCATGCCTTTTCCTGCTTGGTGATGGTTCTTTCATTATTCATTCAATGTGTATTTGTTAAGCATCTATTCAGCAATCAGATGCACCTTCCAAGGCAGGCTTATTTTAGACCAAAAGTCAGTCCTTACCCTTCTTGCTACCTCCCCTTGAGATTTTTTTAAAGCTGGTCTGAATGTGGCCACAACACTCTGTGATTCTGTCATCACCTCTTTCTCTTGCTACAAGGCCAGTCCACAGCCCTTCATAAACAAATATACAGGCTGTTTGGATAAGAGTTGGGAAAGATGATTATGGACTCAGGAGGATGGCATGGCCAAGGTGGTTCATACTGATGGTTTTTAACGGGGTTTCACACATAATGAGCACTTCATTGTCCAGTTGAAGACACTGTCTTAGCACTGTGTTGCTCTGTGGATCCCAGCCTTGCCTCTAATCTTTGCCTAGCAGTGTGGATTCAAGTTCAAGGGAAGACTACTTGACTTGCTTCTGAGAACAAACATTGTGTTGGTGTCAGGACCTGTTGGCTAGATGGCAAAAAAACATGGTTGAGTTTCTGAAGCTACATTAGTGATTTAAAAATAGGTATTTTGACTAGACACTGGCAACTCACACTTGTCGTCTTAGCTACTGAGAAGTTGAGATCTAGCTCAAAGCCAGCCAAGGCAGGACAGTCTTTGAGACTCTAATCTCCAATTAATTCTCCAAAATCTGTAATGGCTCAAGTGCTAATAGAGCACCTGCCTTGGATGGAAAAAAGCTCAAGGAATATTTGGTGCCTTGGGATTCCACTAAAATCCCAGCATTTGGGAGGCTGAAGCAGGAGAATCTTAATTATTAATTCAAAGCTAGTCTGGACTTCATAGCAACACCCTGTCTTTAAAAAAAAAGACATTTGGGAAAAAAAGTTAAGGTTAAAAAATGGCATTAGATTTCACTAGCTCTCGTTTTTTCCTCAACATCAACTCCATTACCAGAACTCTGAAATGAACTTGAACATTCAGGAAGGTGAAGCACAGAAGGTAAAGTTTTATTAGAAACATGCCTTTTAGTAATGACAAATTATATGTGAAATTTCACATACTTCAGACCCCTAGGGCTGTGGTGACTGTAAGCATATTCACATGACCTGCCTGGTGTGCTGTGGCTTTGCTTCCTAGGGGAGATGAGTAGGCAGGAAAAGAGAACTATGTGAGACCTGCTGGGCTCTGACTGTGGCCTTACCAGAACCTCAGCTCAAGGGGGGATTGTAGGGGGAGGCAGGGAGGCAGAAGACCTGGAACTGCAGAGAAAGAGCAAAACTGACTTAGGAAAAAACTGAGAACCTGGAAGTCTACGGTGAAAAACCATTGTCAATTTCCTGGGAAAGCTCTTGAGGTTTTTCAAAGTCCAGTTCCAACTTACCTTCCCAGATCATTCTATTCACCTAGCCAGATACCAAATGATTTGTGTGATTCTAACCCTTAGAGTCCTTTTCTCTGCTTGTCAGAATGAAAATCTTCCCTTAAGAAGGAATTCAGGAAGTGGAGCTGTGGCTCAAGTGGTAGACAGAGCTTTATCCTTGAGCAAAAAATCTCAGGGAAACCACCAAGGCCCTGAGTTCAAACCCCAGGACCAGCACACAAACACACACACAAAATGAGTTCAGAAGTCATCATTGAAGTTGTCTTTCAATAAACGATTGAAATCTGCTCTCCTCTTCCTCTGCCCCTTGTCTCTCCCCTCCCCAAGCAAATCAGTCTCTCCTGTGTTGCTTCTATGTAGCTTGTTGCTGGGTGCCATTGGGATGAAGCATCTGAGCTCAGATGAGCAGCTGGGATGTGGGGTGTGGAAGGGCCTCTGGAGACTGGAGGATAGGAGACAATGGCTGTGAAGCTGTCCCTGTGGAACACTGGACCAGCACTTTGTTATCTAATCCTCACAACACTTGAAGTGAAGGTAGAGATTGTGGGAATCTTCCCTTTAAAGATGGTAAAGCTCAATCTCTGAGAGAGTGAATGGGACACTTAGGGCCATGTTAAATGACAAGTGTCAAAATTAGAACAGAAATCTAGTTCTGTCTCCATTGTCTTAATCCATGATACTGTATTTCTGGGAATGTGGATGGGGGACAGATGTGGTCCTGCATCACAGTTTCAGACCTGGGGTGGTAGGAAGGCAACCGCTGCCATGTGGTCTGGAGAGTTGAGTTGTTCTTTAGAGAAAGAAAGAGGCTTTGTGGAAAGCCCACAGCTCTGCTGCATCTTGGGGAACAGGAAGAGAATGGGGAAAGGAAGACATGTGTGAATGAGGGTTCTGGGAAAGGGCTTGAAAGTGAGTCCCTTCTCTTGCCACTGAAGACTTAAGAGTTCTAGCCCTCTGCTGCCCTCTGTCATGGTGTTTGGTTGCCAGCTGCTGCACAGGTCTAGGGATTCTCACCTGCTTTCCTGAATTTCAAAACTTGTTTTCACACCAGGCATTGAACCCAGTGCCTCATACCTGCTGGGCCTGTGTTTTACCACTTGAGCCATGCCCTCAGCCTTATTGCTTTTTATTCTGGTTTTGATATAGGCTCTTGTTACCTTTATCCAGACTGGCCTTGAACTCATGATTCTCCTGCCTCAGATTCTGGTCCATCTAGGATTAGAGGCATGCACTACCACGCTCAGCTCCCAGGCAACAATTTTAGTGGTCACAATAGTGCACAAAGCACATTCTGCTCTTGACACTTGGTCTTCCCCTGAACCAAAAATGTTAAATACTTTGCAATGTATAGGTCACTCTTGCTCAGGCCTAAGGAAGAATTCTCCTCACCAAAGACCAGGATGGCCTGTTAAAGAGCACGATTCTTTCTTAAAGAGGATCTGTACAGAATTCTGCCCCAGCTATCACAGGATTCTTTCGAGAAGCCCTCCTCTGATGGATACTCTAGAAAAATCCGAATTCTTCTATCTCCTTTCTATACTTAACCCCTAGAGACAGTTCTTTATGTGGCTCCTAAAGCTTAGAGCTGAAAAAAAGAAATAAGAATTGCTGCCCTGTTTTCTTCCCCCTGCCCCCCACTCCCAGGTGTCTGCCTCTGAGACCATTTAAAGAAAAGGCTGTCATAGATATTCCTAACCTTCGCATGAACAATAAGTACAAGATGACCCATGTGGTCTGGCTACCATTGTGCTTGGGAAGGAGGTAAGGAGAGCATTAGTGGGGCCCCCCACTGCTCAACCAGGGCTGCTGGAGGAGTGGAATGAAGTGGTGCATACCTGTGGAGAAGATTTGAAAGGAGGAAGGAGGGGATTGGTAGGGATTGAGAAAAAACCTAATAACATGGTAAGAAGAGATAGCAGACTACAAAACCCTCATGAAGCCAGAAATAAAAGAGCCCGATGCTCCGCAAACACAGAGCCAAATGAGTTTCATGTTTAATGTAAATACACCTGCCATTTGTTCTCTGAAGCATTAGGTCCAGGTTTTGAGATACTAGAGAGATTTGTACGTTGTACCAGTCTAGTTTGCCTTTCCCTGGGTACAGACTGTACATTTTGTTCCCCAGCAGTCCCTAGAAAAAAGAGAGTGCTCTGGCCAGCCTGCAGATCTCACTTCCACCAGTTCAGTTTGCCCACCCACTGGGAGCAAGGCATGCTTCCTTCCAAAACCCATCCTTCCACTTGCTTGCTTTCTGATACTGTCCACTGCATTGGGGATAAAAGAGAAAAACATAAATTTCTTTGTCCCTTTCTTTGTCTCTTCCTTCCTTCCTTCCTTCCTTCCTTCCTTCCTTCCTTCCTTCCTTCCTTCCTTCCTTCCTTCCTTCCTTCCTTCCTTCCTTCCTCATTTTGTTCCTTCTCTTCTCTCCCTCCCTCCTTCCCTCCCTCCTTCCTTCCTTCCTCATTTCGTTCCTTCTCTCTCCCTCCCTCCTTCCCTCCTTCCCTTCCAGCCTCTCACTCACTCTCCTCTTTATTTCTTTCTTCTGTCCCTCCCTCCCTCCCTCCCTCTCTCCCTTCCTCCCTCCCTCCCTCCCTCTCTCTCTTTTTCTCTCTCTCTTTCTTTCTTTCTTTTTCTTTTTTTTTTCTCTTTTGTGTGTGCTGGTCCTGGGCCTTGAATTTAGGGCCTGGACACTGTTGCTGAACTTTTTTGTTCCAGGCTAGTGCTCTGCCACTAGGGCCACAACTCCGCTTTTTGGTGATTAATTGGATATAAGAGTCTTATAGACATTCCTGTCCTGGCTGACTTTGAACTGTGACCCTCGGATCTCAGCCTCCTGAGTAGCTAGGATTACAGGGGTGGACCTTCAATTTTTCCAGAAAAGCTTCAAGTCCTGTTTTTGCCTGTCTTGCAGTCCTCTTATTAGGCGCTCACTCCAGCTACCCAGGTCTGCTTTCAGCTGCTTGCTGTCCCCTGGTGCTGCTGCCCTGGGCTTCTGCTGGTCTGCTTGCCAGGCCTCTTCTTCTTCCTCAGCGTCCTTGGATTTGTTCCATAATGCATTGCTATGTATGACATCTTCACAGTGAACTCTGCTTGTCAATCCAGTCCCTTGTACATTGTCACCATGCTCCATGTGGCTTTTGTCTCAGATTATGATTATAAATTTGCATGATTGCTGAATGTTTCTCTCTTTTATCAGACTCTAGGGGCCTTAAGACTAGGTATGTTGTATTCTCCATGGTAATTTTGGCCTACAGCACAGATCTGACATACAGAAAGTATCCAGTAGATGTATATTCACTGAGTGGCTTGACTGTATGATAATATAACTAGGCAAACAAGAGGAGAAAATGCAGCTATAATCCTACAACCAAAAAAATAATCTTTTTTTTTATCACAGGTCTTGAACTCACAGCCTGGGCACTGTTTCTGAGCTCTTTCCCTCAAGGGTAGTGTTGTACTACTTTGAGCCACAGTGCCACTTCTGATTGTCTGGTAATTGACTGGAGATAAGAGTCTCACAGATTTTCCTGCCATGGCTGGCTTTCAATTTTGCTCTTTGGATCTCAGCTTCCTGAGTAGCTAGGATTATAGGTGTGAGCCACAAGTGTCTGCCTAGCTGAAAATCCACTTTTGACTTTTTTTCCCTATTGTGTAAGATAACACAATTGTGTGTTATCTTATGCCAGTGCTGGGGCTTGAACTCTGGGTCTGGGCACTATCCTTTAGCTTTTTTCTCAAGACTGGTCTACTACTTGAGACACAGCTCTTCTTCCAGCTTAATTAAAGATAATTAATTAAAATAAGATAAAGAGTTAATTGAAGATAAGAGTTCACAGATTTTCCTGTCTGGGCTGGCTTCAATCCACCATCCTCAAATCTGTCTCCTGAGTGGATAGGATTAGAGGTGTGAGCCATTGGCACTTAGTGATAATACTATTTTTTTATTTAATGACATTGTAAACAAGATTAAATGTCCACTAGCTATGTTTAATCTTCCATCATTTTATTTAGTGAATGATTTCTTGTTAGGTTTATGTGTTGTTTTGTGGAAAGGGACAGAGTTGTAAAAGGTCCTCCCCTGTGGACGTCTTACCTTACCCAAAGGAGTATATTATGTGAGATCTCACATAATACACTCCCAGCAAATGGAGCCACGTGGTAGATGGAGCAGTAGACCACGTGGGGACAGCTCTGGCCACAGGAAATGGCTGTGGTTGGCTGTGGGGAAAGTGGATGGGGCTATTAGAGTCAGCACCTGCTTCTGGTAAAAGCAGGTGGGCTTATGTGAGGGCCATGGTGGTGTGATGGCAGGCTCTCTGCTGACTCAGGAAGGTGGGAAAAGCAGCAGATCTGCCTTGGGATTAACTGGGGGCTGGGGGGCTGGCAGGATAGTGGCTGGGGGTTGGGAGAGGGATTGTATTCCCCAGTACTGCTTTCTACTCTCTAGCTGGCTGGCTGACTGAACAGAAATCAGTCCTTGGGCAAGAGGGTTGTTCCAAACTCTCCCCCGGGTTCTGGCTTAGTGCCCCCTTGTGGCTGCCCCAGTAGTTGTGGCAAACTGAGGCCGACCCAGGTTATTTCTGGGTGGCTGCAACGGAAGATGCTGTTGGAATTTGCCTTTCAGATTTACTGTTTCCTACTTTCTGGGGAAGAAGGCTTCCACCCACAGTTTGGATAATGGAAGGCTAACTGTATTTCAACGATACATTAGGCGTTTATTTTGAGTAGACACTTGGGTTACAGAAATCTCACACCAAATCAATGAGGTCGTTACTTTCTATTATCCCTAATTTATAGACTAAATCCCTGAGACTTAAGGAGTGTGAAAACCAGAATTTGAACGCAGGTCTATGTGAGTCCAAAGCTTGCACTCTCTTGACTGCTCTTTATGAAGAATCCCAATAAGTTCTTAAGAAGGAGGCACGCTTCTCTCTGGTAGTTTGTGACCCAGCAGTATGAACTGAAACAAGGCAAGCTCTGTGCTCCCATTTGGGGAAAGTTAATATTTCACATGCTCTTGAGAATTTAGGAGCTTGGTAAGAAAAAAATTACTATTAAACTGGGATTTTCTTTAATTCCTTTTGTTTAAAGATTTTCTTGTGAAACACTCTATGTACTGTGCCTCCCTCTGAGACTTCACTGGTGCCAGAGACCGTTAGGGAGTTTGTGTAAATAGAGAAAAGGCCAAATGCTGCCCACACAAGTTGTGAGGCGTGAGACTAAGTGTATGGAGCAGCTTCACAGTCAGCCAGAGCTCCGGGGAGTGGCTTGCTGCCTCACCTGCCCACACAAGACCTGTGTCCCAGGACCTGTGTCCAGTATGAGGAAATACCTTCAGCCTATTCATCTCGAAAAAGATAGGTTTGTTAAGGAAATAAAACCAGTTCATCACAAAAGGTCCAGTAGGAGCTATCATTAATGCATGGTTCGATGTTTTTTTCCAACTGACACAACTTACAGAAGACAGGGATGTCTAGAGAGTAAATAATGAGACAGAAATGCTTTGAACATCTTTGACAGGATGGTTCAATGCATGGGGTCAAAGGGTAGAACTGGTTCTCTTCAGACTTTTTTTTTAATGCCTCATTTTTTCTTTAGCATTGTTTTGGGAAGGATTGCATTATATTGAAACATGGAGAGGGGAGAAAAATCTACTTTTTGTTTTTCTAAAACTAATAAGAGCTTAGGCATTATGATTAAGGGGCAAAAAGAGCCAATGCCAATGAATACCCTCTTTCTTCAGCTGCAAAATTTAATAGCCGCCACCGAGAGCTTTTTCTTTTAATCAGCAAAAAATTTATTTTGTCCTTGACATTTTATGCCAAAAAATCTGCCTGCAGAGTATGTTTTATAGCCAGAGCTGAATTACCCTCAAGGTGGAGTTTTCCTCTGAGCAGTGTTCATGCAATTGGCTTTATTGCTTTAGATAACAAACCAATAACCATTTATTAAATAACAATTTTTTAGCATTTTGGAAAGATAAAAGGAATTTAAGAGGCTGTAGAGCGTAATAGCTGAGCACCTATGTTCTTTTGGAAGACAAGATGTGTTCCACTGGCCCTAGGACTTCCTGCTCTGAGACTTTGAGTAAATTGTCTGTTTTTTTATTCAGCTGAAGGGTCACAGTGCTGCTAGAAGTAATCGTGTTGTCATAATGATTGCCACACCTACTGCATTTAGTGTAGTCTGCGTCTCATTGATTATTCAGTAAATATTAGTGATATATTAGTACTAGAGCTTCAAACTCACCTCAGAGACTGCCTTCTTAAGATATGGCAAGAAATAGAAGGATGGGCCAAAAATAGGATGATTTAATTATCCAGAACGATTACCAAAGATATATTTAGTAGAAGTGAGTAAGTGCAGATAGAAACCCTGCACCCTGAACTTGTTCCTTCTATGTTACAGAAATGTGGTTATTTTATTAAAAGTGGTATAAAACCCAACTGAAATCTCATTTTTCTTCTATCTGTTTATAAAAAACAACTTAGTCAATCCTTAAATGCTTGAGCATGATGAAAGAGCTCAAAGTAGTATAAGTTCCAGTTCCCTGGTACAATTAACTTGGGAAATTAAAGAGATAAAAATGATTAAAGTAACACCTAGCTGCTAAATGAATGAGGAAGGAAAGAGACCAGGCTAAAGCATCAGTGGTACTGTAGGGCTGGATTTGTATTAAGCATGCAGAGGGGGCAGGAAGTCTCTTGCAAGTCTGGGTAAAGGCAAGAAGGAAACTGGTGTGGTGAGAAAGACCAAGGCACTTGTGAGGAGAAGTGGCTAGCTGGTGACGCTCATTAACAATGAAGGCTCCCTTTGAAGCAGAAGTGTCTGGGAGCCTGCATTGAACAGGCTTGTCCATCTCGCCCTTCTCCACCACAATGATTCATGATGCCAGGTTCTCTTATCTTCATATCAAAAGTAAGATGAGAGACAGACACAGATAGGAGGAAGTACTTAGCTTTACCCTCCTGTGCCAAACATAGCTTACATACCAACACTGATAAGCTGTCAGCCCACCTTTCCTGGACACTTTATCATTTCACTGGAATCCACTGGAATAATTTTCCTGTGCATTACAAAGTGTGCTCCAGAGTGTCTCCTTTTTTTTTTCCAAGATAAGTTTATAGTCCTTCAACCAATGGGCATTCTCACAAAGCTACAGGATGGCGATGTGTTACCCAATTCTTCTCAAGACTGAAGTGGTCAGTTATGAAGACAGCTAACTACCTTGTGGCCTGTTGATAAGGATGTTGGCCCAGGAGGGGCACTTGGAATGTGCCAGGCACTGCTCTGGGTCATTTTCCCTGTACACATTTAGTTAGTTCTTCAGGAGAAAGTCGCAGCAGGAACCCAGGGACTGGCAACTTTCGATGTGCTAACTTACTACATAATCTAGCATCAATTCTATAAAGACAGATTGAGTAACTATTGTATGCTAGGCACTAGGACTAAAGGCTGGCAAAATTCATGAGTAGATAATCCAAAAGCTAAAGTAGTCATATTCTAATGGATGTTTAATCAGTATCTTAAGTAGTGGGATTGACTATTTTGTTGAACTCAGCCTGTGTTCTTACTCAGTGTGAATATGGACCACCTTGGAATTAGATGAAAATGCTGTAATTGAGGTAGAAAGAGTCTGAATTTCTAACACATTCCCAGGGATGGTGATGCTGTGCCTCCCCAGTGACTTTTTGAAGTACTAAGGATTTAGAAAGTCAAGCAAATGGCACAGGAAGCGAGTGAAACAAGGGTGGGTCTGGGTACAGGGCTTATACCTGTAATCTCAGTTACCTGGGAGACAGATAGGGAGAATCATGGTTGGAGACTAGCCAGGGCAAAAAGTTAGCAAGACTGTATCTCAACCAATAAGCTTAGTGTGATGGTTTACACCTGTCATCCTAGCTAGGTGGGAAGCATAAATAGGAGGATTATAGTTCCAGCTCAGGTAGGCCAAAAGTGAGACTCTATCTGAAAAACCAACCTCAAGTAAAAAGGGCGGTGCAAGTGGTAGAGCTGAACGACTAGCAAGCCTAAAACCCCGAGTTCAAACTACAGCAATACCTCCCCCCAAAAGGAAGTTAAAAAAGAAAAAAGGGGGTAAAAAAGAAAGGAAGATATATCGCTTGAACACTAGAAGAGGCAGCAGGTCCCACTTAGCATGATCCCCATACCATAGCCACCTCTGCAGGAATCTCTGTAAGAGATGGGACCCTCAGGGCCCTGTGGCATGGTTCCTGACACCCCTTCAATGAGAGGAAACCTGCAGCTGCCCTCCTAGGAGCACTGCTTTTCAGGTACATCTGAAGGAGTGAGGGGCTGGAGGCCAGGGTTAACTTACAGATGGTGTCCCTAGTTGAGTCACTGAGCTTGCCTCTCCTCTGTGAGATAGACTGGTACCTTCTGCTAGGTTTACCATATGGCTCTAGAAGTTAGCAGTTGAGCTCCATATACAGAAGCTCATGGAAGAACCAAAGGAGAGCTACAAAGTGGTGGACATAGTTTAGCATCTAGGATCTCAAGAAAGCCAGTTTCTTGTGCTTCCAGACTTAGGCTACCTCAGTCTTGGCTTGACCAAAAGAAGCTCCCAGACTATCTCAAAACCTACTAAGACTAAACAAGTATGGGTATAGAGGTGTGGCTCTGTGGCAAAGTAATGAAAGCCTGTCATGCTTAAGGCCCTGGGTTTGATCCCCAGACCTGTAAATAAAATAAAATTAAAGCTGGATACCAGTGGCTCATGCCTGTAATCCTAACTATGCAGGAGGCTGAGATCTGAGGATCGAGGTTCAAAGTCAGCCCAGGCAGGAAAGTCCATAAGACTTATCTCCAATAAACCACTCAGAAAAAACAGGTAGTGACACTGTGGGTTAAGTGGTAGAGCACTAGCCTTGAGCACAGAAGAGGCTCCTAGATCCTAGATCCAGGGACAGCCCCTAGATCCTAAGTACAAGACAGTTCAGAACTAGCAAAATTACATAACTAATAAATAATAAAAGAAAAAATAAGGGCTATAGGACATATGAAGAGGGACATTGAAAGGAAGGTAATGTCCACTGAGAATTGTTTTATTTGGTGGTACTGGAATTTGAACTCAGGGCTTCATGTTTGCTAGGCAAGTGCTCTACCACTTGAGTCGTACAACCATCCTTTTAGATGCTGTCGACTTTTGATACAGGGTCTTACTTTTTACCTAGGCCATTCTGTTACTTACGCTTTCTGCCATGGTTTCAGTGAGTGCATGGTAACGCTGGGCTTATTCTGTTGATATGGAGTCTCACACATTTTTTGCTCAGGTAGTCTGAAACCTAGATCTTCTTGGTTTTAGCCTATGTCATTCAGCTACATAGCTGGGCTGATAGATGCCCACTGTTACACTCAGCTATTGGTTGAGATGGAGTGTCACAAACTTTTTGCCTGGGCTGGCTGTGATCTGTCATCCTCCTGATCTCTGCCTCTTGTTAGGATTATAAGCATGAGGTATTGATGCCCAGTTTACTGAGCATTTTGCCCAGGTTATTTCACTTCATCTTTGCAACATACTTTTTTGGAGGAAAGCCTTATCCCAATTTCTTATTTATTTATTTACTTATTTACTCAGTCCTGGGGCTTGAAGTCAGGGCCCGAGTACTGTCCCTGAGCTTCTTTTTGCTCAAGGCTAGCACTCTACCACTTGAGCCACAGAGCCACTTCATGCTTTTTCTGTGTATGTGGTACTGAGGAATCAAACCCAGGGCTTCATTCGTGCTAGGCAAGCACTCTACTACTAAACCATATTCCCAGCCCGCATTATCTCAGTTTCACAGATGAGGTCCTAAAGTAGCATTGGGGTCACTTGTCTGAAGTTTTGTTCTGTTCCTCTTTGTAAAAAGAAATCCTTTTACAACTTTATAGCTCCAAAAATGGGTTATTTCTCCCTCACAACCATCTATTAGTTACCATCTAATATCAACTAGCAGGTTGCTTTGTGCACGGTGTTACAGGGCTAGATACAGCCTTAGGAAGAAGCCTGGGTTTTTGTGATTCACCCATTTCTTTGCAACAGAAAGTAGAGAAGTATTTCAGAACAATTTGGACTTTAAGTTTGGAGACTTTTATGAAGAAGTTGTACAGCTTACCTCTCCTAGGAATAGAGGAGAGTGGCAACCGAAGACAGCAGCTGTGCATTTTTTAGCATTGACAATGAGAATGATGATGAAGGGTTTTTTTTTTTGAGTAATTGCCATGTGCTGTGCATCAGGGGAAGTCCTTCACCCAGATCATCCACATAGCCTGTTGCAGTCGTAGGAGTCAGTACTTTTCTCTCTGCATTCCACAACAAGGAAGCAGAGAGCAGGAGACTTTGAGAGCTAAGCTACTTGGGGGCACAGCCTGCCACCTCCAAGTAAGGCAGCCTAGACTTCAGACCTGGACTCTCCAGCTCCGACCTCTTATGCTTGTCTTGTCCCCAGAGGCCTTTGCATCCAGGGAATTAACCACCCCCAGTGACAATCCACACTTTAGAGATTCACAGTGGCATGTAGGGAAAAAGAGCTCTCTGATCCATATAATAATAACCGTAATGAGAACAACTGCCCGCTCTCTCTGCTGTTGCTAAGGCCTCCTCCGCTGGCCCTGCCACATCCCATCATGTCACAGGGCACGTGAGATCATGGGACTGAAATAACCCTGGGTGACTCATGTAAAACAGATTGCGTGTGACACCTGCCCTTGGGTTTCCCAGCATGGCACTACAGCTTTTTAGCACAGAGAGCATTTAATTTACCAGCAAAGTTCCTGCTCCCCCAAACGCTTTCTGTAGCTTCACTCTATTAGCTTAGGCTAGTTGCTGGGTACACTCTCACCTCCACTCCAGCGCTGTGAGGGTTAATTGAGCCAGTGCTGTCAGATCCGCAGTCTGTACACAAGGAGGACCATGGTGGTTGCCTTCATTCTGGAGCATGTACCATCCTTACTTTTTCCTTTCCTTCCCCTTACTCTTGTGGTCCATCAATGCCCTCTGTCACCTTGTCTCTAACTTCCATCTATGCCCAGTACCAGACTCGTCTCTAGCCTAGATTATTGCACTAGCCTGACACCTGGTCTCCTGCCTGTACTCCTGCTTGACAGCCTCCAGAGCAATTTTTTTTTATTAAAATATAAACCAGATCATTCATTCTCTCCCATAAAACTCTCGTGGTTTCCTGTTGCACTTAGCACCTCTCTGTTGCTTGTACTCTGTGAGTCAGCACTTCATGTGGACTCTGCCACTTTCCCACCTTCTCCAGGGACCTCTGTGCTCTGTGACCTTCTTCCTTTTCCTCTGATACACCAAGACTAGTGGCCGAAGGGCCTTTTCCCCTTTGGTTTCTAATCCTGACCCCAAGATCTTTGCAGGGGTCATGTCACCTAGAGAGGCCCTCAACATTTGTTGGGGCCCTTCTAACATATCACTTTATTTTAATTTTCTTTGTGTATTTATTACTACCTGAATTTTGTTTATAGTTTGTCTCCTTCTCAACTAGAAGGCAAACTCTATGAGTCTGCTTATGATTACATTCTATTTACTAGTAAAACCCCTGGAATAACACAAAGTACCGATTGATTGATTAAATGAATTAATTGTATTTTAAATTCAAGAGCAGTATAGACAATGCAGTGGGAAGGTTTTCAGTATAGTGGGCATGGGTAGGCATTGTGAGAAGGGGTAGGTGGAGATAAGCCTGTCTATAGAGCCATAGGGGTAGAAAAAGTCTACTGCCTCCAGATGCTTCAACTTACTTGTCTAGTTATTCAACAAGAACTTGTTCTAAGTAGAGCTTTGTTGGCTCACAGCCTATAATCTTAGCCACCAGGAGGCCGAGGTTTGAAGCCAGCCTGGGCAGGAAAGTCTGTAAGACTCCAATTAATCAGCAAAAAGCCAGAAATGGAGGTGCGGCTCAAGTGGTACCAGCCTTGAGTGGAAAGGTCAAATGAGAGAATGAGGCCCTGAGTTCAAGCCATGATATTCACATATACACACACAAAAGTTCTTGCTGTAGGTTGTTTCTGTATTGAACTCTCAGCCAACAGCCATTAACTGTAAGAGGTCCAGGTCCTGTCTTCACTGAATTGATATTTGACAGAGAAGTCTGGCATTGAGGGCAAAGCTTTTCAAATGAAATATGTACATGTATTTTACAAGGAAACTAGTACAAGAGGCTCTGGAAGCATTTATAGCAGATTTTGTACAGGTTAATCAGCCATCATTGTCTGAAAGAGTATTCTGGTTTGGCTGTAGTTTGAGTGCATCCTCCAAAGGTTCATGAGGTAGAAGCTTAGTCCTCAATATAGCAGTGTTGTGATGTGGTGGGAACCTTGAAGAGTGGAGTCGTGGGGGTGGGGGGCACGTATCCTCTGGACAGATTAAGATAGTTCTTGCAGGATGTAGCTGGTTGCTACAAAAACAGCAAGACTGGCCCTGGAAACTCTCTGGCTTTTTGTCTCGGTGTGATTGCTTCTACCTTCTCTGCCATGAGATTCTCACAGAGGCTGAACTGGTGGGACTGCCAAATCTTGCCCTTTTTGCCTCCAAAACTTTGAGCTATCTGTCTTTTATCAGGTTTCTAGCCTCAGATAGTTTGTTTTAGCTGTAGATGAAGGACAAAGCTTTACTAAATCTTGGAGTGGCCTTATTATTAAATCTTGGATGCCTAACTTTGCCCACATTTTCTTATAATCAGCACTCGAGCAGGGTGCAAAGTCATATAGGTTAGACCAGGGAAGGGAGTGGGTTTTTTTAAAATCCTCCACTCACAGAACACCTTTTTTTCTTTCTTCATTTATTAATCCTTTTCCTTTCTTCATTTATTAAGTAGTTCATTTGTACTGTTAGTGGAACTAAAGAGGTCCAGCCCTAAAAGTGGTAGATTAGGCTCATTCCCATGACTTCCAAGCTTTACATGTTGGTAGACAACTTTAGTTCTCCCTCTTTCTTGGTGATCATGAGAAATGGAAGGTTTAGGATGTTCTGTCCTGTTGCTTTGGTCTCCTCAAGCCAGTGGCCTGTCCTGGATTTTTAGGAGTTAAAGGGTGGGCGAATGACCCTTTAATCCTAACAAAATGTCTCAATATCTGTAAGTCCTTTGAAATCTCCTGGCAAAAAGCGAAACCAAAAATGTGAGTAGCCCTTTTCTGCCAGCCAGCCTGATGATCTGGCACACTGGAGCTGAGTGAGTGGTTCTGAACCTTGAGGCTGCCTCAGGGTGCCAGCCTCCTTACTCGCCTGTGCGTCACCAAAACTCTTTGTAAAATGGCCAAAACAATTTTATAGAGGGGGGCCGGGGAAATGCTCATGAAATTGATCTTGGAGTACTTGGCAAGCTTCATAAGAATCCTGACTAGGAATAATTAACTGATTTCGGAGGATGGATTTACTTAGGAAAGCTCCAACTGCAATGAGGGTAGGCCCCTCTTTCTGTTACTCCTGGCACGCGCTCTTCTCCAAGTAACATTTGCAGCACTCTGGGTGGTTTGTCTGCTTCGAGTCATCCAGAAAAGTTGGTGGGAAAAGCCAAGAGACCACTGGCACTTAGTGATGGGGGTTGGCACCAGTTATAGTGAGAGGCATTGCTTATATTAGCAACTTAGTCATTTTATAGCAGGCATGGCAGAAGTGCCTTCTGAGTGGACTCAGGATGCTAATGTGGTTATTAGGGTAAAAGAAGCAGATTTACCCAGCATCCCACAGAAGTTTCACATTTTAGACATAGTAGACCTTTCACTAGCGTGGCAATAACACCTGCTTTATGTGCTTGCTTTCAGAAAAACTTGTTGTTTCTCACATAGCCTCATGCTGTGGTATCCGAGCTGTTTTGTCACTTACCATTGGTCTTTGTGATTGCATGGTTATCCTCCCTGTTCTCATCTCTGTAATAGGGATGTTAATGGCACTGTAGGAGAGGGAAGGCACTCTAGCCTTTAAAAGCTAGGTAGTAGAGTTGATGGGATGAATTGATAACAAGCCAAACAGGAGAAAACTTGCACAAATGTAAACATGCATAGAGGCATCTTGGGAAAGGAAAGTGAACACTCAAACCAGAACCCACAATCTAGAGGCTGGTGACTCTGCTCAGAAACAAGGGAGAGATAAATTTTGAGAGAGAGAAGTGGGCCCTCAGTAGAAGAGGTGACAGCTTGTGGTGAAGGCAGTCTGGGTGTGCTGACAACCTTAATCTCCTCTGCCTTTAGCCAAATAAAGAAGCATAGAGAGGCCTCTGGCTGTATCCACTACTCCTCAGGTTCCAAGTCATCAGACACTAAAGTGGCAATTCTAGGATATCACTTCCCAAAGTCCTCCAGCATCAACCCCAGAGAGCCATAGTTAATGGTAATGGAATCACAGTAATATTTTAGTTAGAATACAATGGCATTTAATGTGGAGCAGTAAAAGAACCCTTTTTTATTGCTAACCTTCCTAATCTCACCCCTCATTCATTCCTCAGAGGTTTTGAGGGTCTCTTTGGTCCATTCTTAGGAGGTTCTCAAATCTGAGCCCTGCTACCCACTGATCCTTCCTTCATACCTGAAAGGAAAGCCTAATATGACCTTGAGTTGACTTTTGTTAGAGGCTGAGCTCATCATATAAGTCAGGAGGAAAGCTTTGAACAATGGAAAAGATTTTTTTCTATGTTTTTTATTGTAAAAATACTGTTATAGAGGGGTTACAGTTACATGAGCAAGTTAATGAGTACATTTCCTATCTAGCATTGTTGCCTCTTCCTCTATTTTTCCCCTACCATCCCTTCCCTCCCACCTCCACAACTATCTCCACCCCCCCGTACCTCAACAAAGTTGTAAAGTTGGTTTTCAACATAGTGTCTTGTACATCTCATTGTTACAATGGGTCACCTGTATCCCTATTTAAGCATTTTGTTATTTCTCTTCCCCTCCCCGAATTAGAGAAGTGTATATATAAGATGCAGGGCACCAACATCAAATACAGTGAAAAGAGGAGCTATACTGTGGGGGAAGAACATACAAAGAAACAAAAAAAAATCACATTGGTATATTATAAATACATTAGAAACAACAGCAAGAAAGAAAAAAAATTTGTGTCCCTATCTTGGGGTTCATTTCACTTAACATCATCTTATCTGGTCATATGTACACAGCTTTTGACCTTTTGTACTTGTCCTATACATGTACTAGTTATTGCAAATAAGGGAAACCATGGGACCTATGTTTCTTTGGGCCTGGCTTACTTCACTTAATACAATTTTTTCCAAGTCTTTCCAATTCCTAACAATTCATATATATATATATATATATCACATTTTCTTGATCCATTCACTTACTGAGGGGCATCTGGGTTGGTTCCATATCTTAGCTATGATAAATAATGCTGTGATAAACATAGTTGTGCTGGTAGCCTTAGTTTGGCCTTGTTTGTGATCATTGGGTAAATACCCAAAAGTAGGATTGCTGGGTCATAGGGGAGCTCTATGTGGAGTCTTTTGAGGAACCTCCATACTGCTTTCCTAAGTGGTTGAACAAACAAGTTTACACTCCCACCAACAATGCAGTAGGGTTCCCTTTTGGCCACATCCCCTCCAGCATCTGTTGTTATTAGATTTCTTGATTATAGCCATTCTAACTGGGGTGAGGTGGAATCTCAATGTTGTTTTGATTTGCATTTCTTTTATGGCTAGAGAAGTTGACCATTTCTTCATGTGTCTATTGGCCATTCTTATTTCCTCTTCAGAGAAGTTTCTCTTTAAGTCTTTAGCCCACTTATTAATCGAGCAGTTATTTCTTGGAGGATTTGTTGTTGGAAGATTTAATTTTTTGAGTTCCAAGTATATTTTAGATATCAGAACCTTGTCCATTGTATGACTAGTGAAGATCTCCCAATCCATGGGCTTTCTGTTGATCTTGCTAGCTATGTCCTTTGCCATGCAGAAGCTCTACAGTTTCATGCAATCCTATTTATCCAATCTTTCTTTGATTTGATGTGTTTCTGTGTCTTTATTAAGAAAATTTTGGCCCGTGCCAAGGAGCCCTACAGTTTCTCCTGTCCCTTCCTGTAATGTTTTCATGGTGTCTGCTTTGACTTAGAGGTCTTTGATACATTTGGAGATGATTCTCGTGCAGAGTGATATATAAGGATCTAGCTTTAGTTTTCTACAGGTGATTAACCAATTTTGCCAGCACCACTTACTGAAGAGGCTGTCTTTCTTCCATTCTATATTTTTTAGCTCCCTTATGGAAGATTATGTGGCTATAGATCTGTGGGTTCATTTCTGGGTCTTCAGTTCTATTCCATTGGTCCTAAGGTCTGTTCTTGTGCCAGTACCAAGCTGCTTTGATTACTATGGCTTTGTAGTAGAGTTTGAAATTTGGTATTGATATTCCTCCAGCACTGTTCTTTCTATTAAGATCATTTTTCCTATTCAGGGTCTTTTATTGTTCCATATGAATTTTTGGATTGCTGAAAAAATTTGTTTTATTTTAGTTTTTGTGCTGGTACTTTGGCTTGAACTGAGGACCGCACACTTTTTCTTGATTTTCTTGCTCACAGCTGATGCTCTACCACTTGAATTATACCTCTAGTTTGACATTTGGCTAGTTAATTGGAGATGGAGCCTCATGGACTTTTATACCTGGGCTGGCTTTGAACTGTAATCCTCTGATCATAGTCTCCCTGAGTAGCTAAGATTGTAGCTCTGAGTCATCAGTGCCCAGCAAAAGGAATGAGTTTTAAAGACCCATTACCACTTACTGAGTGCGCACATGAGTGTGCAGATTGACACTTTCTGCCTCAGAGATGGGGCACCAGCAGCATTATCTCTTTCTTCTTTTCCTTTGACTTTTTTTCCTTGCCAGGGTTGGGGCTTAGACTCAGTGCCTAGATGCTGTCCTTGAGCTTTTTCACTCAAGGCTAGAGCTCTACCACCTGAGCTGCAGCTCCATTTCCAGCTTTTTGGCGGTTAATTGGAGATAAGAGTTTCATAGATTTTCCTGTGTGGGCTGGCTTTGAACTACAACTACTGGGATCTCAGCCTCCTGAGAGGCTAGGCTTACAGCCATGAGCCACCTGTACCCAGCTTCTTCCTTTGCCTTTAAGCCCTGCATCTGTCCTTGGAGAACTGAGATTAATAAGAGAAAGTCAGTTCCAGTCCTTGGAACATCAAGCAAGTTGAGAGATATACCTTTATGTTTGGGCACATTTACTCCAGCCAATTCCTATTCTTTAAACCCAGCCTAAACACATTAGAATTCTTTGCACCTAGGGGCTATGATGGTTAACTTGTTTGACTTACATATTAGACTTGAACTTTGGAGAGCAGATCCTATGGAAAGTTGTCTAGGAAGATATAACTTGGATTCTTTTGTCTCCATATCTCCTAGTGCCCTGAGCACTCAATACATGTTTGTCGATTGACATGTTGCATAAAAGTACATTGTAAATATAAAGAATAGCTCACACTGAGACCCTTTTGAAAAAAAAGGAGCTCTTATCCCCCTCCACCAGAGAGGTGGCTGACTGAGGACTTCCTCCTCTTTAGCACCCTGTGTCCATCAGCAGCTTCTCTGGTCATCTTGCTTTATGAAGGTATGTAATATTGCCACTTTGTAGTAGATGAAACAAAGGACAGAATTTTGGTAACTCACACTGGACTTCTAACCCAGAAATTAGCCGAGACCTTATAACTATATGAAACTTTCTCTGCAGTGAAACTTGAGACAGAGTATTAGGATTTTTAGTGGGTCTTCTCTTTCTTTCCTTTTATAACCCAAAGACCAATGAAAGCAAGTCATAGATGAATTTTTTCATAAGTTCAAGCATTTATTAGCTTGAAAGCACACACACACACACACACACACACACACACACACACACACACACACACACACACACACACACACACACACACACACCCTTCCTATAGAGGATAGGCTCTATGAAATTTCTTTTCTCTGTGCTCAGGCCCACTGACCATTCATGCATAAAAGTTCTGGTCTAGGTGAGTATAATAACATTCTAACATCAGGGCTAGCCAGTCCTCTAGCAGCCCTGGTCAGTAGATTCCCTGTGTAGGGGACCTGGACAGCACTCCCAAATTCTGTTCAAATGACCTGGAGAGGCCACACACTATTTTAAGTCACTCCTATTTCTTGAATATCTGTTCATCTTGTGAATGATTTATTTTTTTTTAATGTTCCTGTTACTGACTTTCCTTACTGCAGATTTGAGTAGCAGCACATGAAGTTCTTACAATTATATCCTCCTCATTGTACCCAGTCATTCTTCACATGGGAATTCTCAATTAGGATTCGTAGATGTCTCTATCAACCTCTGGAATTGAGATCTCTATTTAGGCAAATGCTAAGTAGCTTATGCATCCCCTAAGCAAACGTTAACTTAGAAATAGACACATCTATGTCTCAGCATTGTGGAGCTTTAAGAGGTTCTGTAGAGTACCAGGAAGATGTGGTTTTGAAATCAAGCAGAAGTGGTTCAAGTTCCATCTTCTTCTGTGGCAGTGGGCCAATGACCACTTGTCAGAATCCCAATTACTTATAACAACCTTTACCTCCCAGGATAGCGGTGGGGATTAAATGAGATAATATTTAGAAAGCACTTAGCTCAGGGCCTGGCTCTGAGCCACACATATATAAAACCAACATAATTAACTGCAATTCCTGGAGTGCCGCTCAACAGGTGCTCATGGAATGAGTGAGCGTGAGGTTGCTTGGCATGGGTGAGAGGAGGGAAGGTGGTGAGGAGGATTTTTCATCTGCCTCTTGAACTTATCAGACAGGAATGGGATGCAAGGAGTGGCACCAGGCTGTTGGTCTGGGGGTGAAAGAACACTGTCTCCTGATGGTAGGTACCATGTGGGGTACGTACCAGTTATGGTTTGCATACCATGTCTAGTCTGCTGCTCAGCAGAGCCCTCAACGGATGCTATCATCATCTGTTGTCATTATTTTCTCTGCTTGGCAGAGGGAAGACTGTTCCAGAGAAGGTAGTCGACTCCTTCAACCAGAAGGTGATCAGGGCAGGATTTTAACATACTTCCAGCTAACTCTGTGGTTCTTGCTGTGAGGGCGTTTCCCCAGATCCATGCTGGAGATCCATTCCATCTGGACATTCAGTCTACTGAATTTTGCTTGAAGCTTAAAGACCGATCTGAGTAGCCAACATGCAGGTGTGGAGCCTAAAATAAAGCTGGAGGGATGGCCGGTGACAATATTGAGTTTTCTTAGCCCACCTGTCTGGAAGTTCTTTATGTGTGTAGTAATTGCTAAGAGTCCTGAAATATAGATGCTGCTTTGTGTTCTGTTTGTTTTGGTTTCCTATCTAGGTTCAGGGCCTAAGGTTGAGGCCAGGGACCATGGCAGCCTTCAATGTCTTTTGTTGAAAGTTAGAAGAACTGATCTTCCTTCTAATTTTTTTTTAAATTGAACACTGTGGATGGAAGAGATGATGAGAAGGGACCAGAAGCCCTGAGAAAGGATCATTCACCTGGAATCTAATGTAACTTGAATATTAGGGCAGAAGAGTGGTCATGGCTGCTGCTTTCAGAGCTGTGGGACCTTGGATGAATTTCAGAGGGAAGCTCATTTTCTCACATTTAAAAACAGAGCTAATATCACTGGCTCAAAACATTTGGACTGTCAATGAGATTCTCTTTGTTAAAGTGCCTAGTACTAGTCAAGATACTTGTTTATGAATGTTCTCTTACATCCTCAGAAGTGAGCTGTTAGCCCAATGTGGGTTTCAAGCCCTCATTCAACTATCTAGCATATAAAAGGTGCTCAGTAAATATTTATTGGATGAATGAACCTGGTTGCTTTGCTGTCTTTCAGAAAATCATCAGCTCAGCATGGAAGGCTGAAAAGGTCATTACCATCCTTCCTTTTAAGCTGGGAGTTTAGCTTAGTGTTAGAGTGATTGCCCAGCATGCATGAAGACTCTGAGTGTGATGCCCAGCACTGCAAACAAAGAAAAATGCCTTTTTTTATAGACAAAGAAAATAACAATTATTGAGCATTAGTTTCCACAAAGTGCTTTAATTATTTTGTTACACTGGTTCCCAAAACATTATACTTGTGTCTTAAGTGAAGAAATGATGGTGCTGAGAGGTTCCATGGGAAAAGCCAAGGTCACTAATGGTGGAGTTGAAATCTGAACCAAGTCTGACACCAAAGCCCGTGTTGCCACCCATGAGTGTCATGTACACGGATGTTAGGAGTGTTGTGTATACATATGTCAGGTGAGCTATGCCATCTGCCTCAACTAAACACACCACCAGACAAGTTCAGACCTTTTTGTGTCTGGCTGTGGATTCAATACAGTCCACATACAGTGCTTGTAGTGAGGAAGGAAGTAGAGAGTCAGGGTGAGGGCTGATTGGAGCCCAGGGGTTTTTGCCTCTGCCTCAGTCTCCGTTGCAGGTACAGGACTCAGTCTGGGCTTATAATAATGGTAAAGAGCAGTGTTAGGAGAAGCCAGAAGCAGTGAGGACATTTAATAATAAGAACCTGAGGAAACTGCACTGAGTTCCATCAGGTGGCGTGCTATGGAGCAGAGGGCTCTGGAATTTTCCAGGGAGGACTTTGTCTCTGAGATGGACCATCCGATTGAGCTCAGCTTTGCCACTCATATACTATGTGACCTTGGACAAGAGTGTTAAACTCGTGAAGGCACAGGGTGTTCATCTGTGAAATGGGCATGCTGCTTATGACCTCATGGGCTTGTTATATGGGGTCACATATTAGGCCTATATAAACTTCAACATCATATCTGACCCCTGAAGTAAATGTATAACAAATTTTAGGTGTTACCACTGGCCAAAAGGATACATTCTATCTTGAATACATTCTATTGTTTATTTCCTGAATGGATTGATGGATCCTCTCAGTGTGCATATGTGTGTGTGCATGTGCATGTGTGTATATATACATATGTGCATGTGACACTGATACTGGGGCTTGAACTTAGGACCTTGCAATCTTGTCCAGGTTTTTCACTCAAAACTAGTGCTTTATCACAGCTCAACTTTATTCTCTTTGCTGGTTAATTGGAGATAAGAAACACAAGGATTTGTGTGCCTAGGCTGGTTTTGAGCCATGATCCTCAGATCTCAGCCTCTGGATAGCTAGTATTATAGATGTGATCTACTAGTGTCCTGGCTTTCCTGAATGGATCTTATGGGATGACTTGGACAGATAGAGCTATTTTTCAAATTTTTAACACCTCCTGACAACTCAGATTCATAATGACTGCTAGGCAGAATCCAGCTCAGCATATTTAAATTTTGCAGAAGGAAAACATTTGGGTTGGCTTTGGTAGGGTTTCCTTTTTATAAAACCTTATTTATTTATTTATTTTTTGCTTTTGAGATATCAGGGTCTTGAGGGATAAACAGCCTGTGTTTAATGTCTGGGCCTGAGAAGATCTTTTAAGAGTCAGGCCTACCAGGTTAAATTGCTTTTCAGACAGAGCCTGCCATAGATTTTCTGTGAATTTAGATGATGTAAAGGGAGTTAACCCATCTCACATAATAAATTATGTTTTTTTCAAAGGAAAGATGAGGGAGCCAAGAAACCATTTGTCATGATTCTTTTACATTTTGACTTGGCAAGAATTTAGCAATCAGCATTTATCTCTAGGTTTTTGATTTGGGAGAATTTTGATAAATCAAATGTTTAAAAGTAACATGTTTGGAAATCAGAAAGCTGGAAAAGTTGGTAAAAATCAAAGCTGCTCGTAGAATTTTGGAAGTTTCTATTGTAAAAAAAAGTTTTTTTTGTGTGTATGCTAGTTCTGGGGTTTGAACTCAGGGCCTGGATGCTGTCCCTCAAATTTTTTGTCTGTTTGTTTTTGGCTAAGGTTAGTGCTCTACCATTGAGCCATAGCTCCACTTCTAGCCTTTTTTGGCAGTTAATTGAAGATTAAGTCTCACTCATTTTCTTGCCTGAGCAACCTTCAAACTGTAATCCCCAGATCTCAGCCTGCTGAGTAGCTAGGATTACAGGCATCAGCCACTAGCAGGTAGCTTCTTTTGTAAAATGTTTTATTAGGGAAAGCTAATTGTTCCAAGGGGATTCATTGTGATATTTACTTACATGTTTATAAAATACTTTAATCATGCTGGATGCCAGTATCTTCCTCCTGTAACCTGAGGCTGAGATCTGAGGATCACAGTTCGAAGCTAGCCTGGGCAAGAAAGTCTATGAGAGTCTTATGTCCAATTAACCATCAAAGAAGACAGAAGTAGAGTTGTGGCTCAAGTGGTAGAGTGCCAGACTTGTGTAAAAATGTTAAGGGACAGCACCTAGGCTGAATACAAGCCCCAGAACTATCACAAACAAAAACTGATACTTTGACCACTTAAAATATACCAGAAGATAATTTAGTATGAAGCAGAGATATCCAAAATGATTTGGGAGGATGGGCAATGGAGGTTCTAACTAGGATGTTGGGCACAGTTTCCACTTCAACTGGGCCTGGGAAGTGAGTGGCAAGACTGTCCATCTGGGAAGAAAAAAGCTGAAGCCTTTGCCTACCAACGACAAAGCAGGTAGACCTAGTGAAGTGATTAGTTGTAGAAGATGGTGCAGATTAGGCCAAGGTATGTAGAATTAGAGAAAAATGGGGTTTCTGTGAGAAGTGATTAAGACACAGTTTCTCTCTGTTCATTTACTGGGTATATTTATTTTTTTCTTTTCTGTGGGTAGATTCCAAAAAATTCCTCTTTCTCAGGATTATATATAATGTCTACATACCTGACTACTGAGAAAGGAGGCTACGCCTATATTTAATCACAAACTGTCCAGTGTCAGAAAAGGTCCTTGTGTCCTGTGCTGCCACTGCTCTGAGTGGAGGTAATTTATAGCTTGAGCCAGCAGCTGGAGCAGGAGAAAGCCTTTAAAGCAGTCAGGTTTGCTGGTTAACTTGGGTTAACCCAGAGGTCAAATGCAGTTTCTGTCTAGCACATTAGATAACTTGGGAAATGTTTGACATGTTGCAGGTAGCATTACAGGAACATCCACACTTGTGATAAAAGGAGTTATTTATGAGGTAGCTGTGATCTCAAATGCAAAAGAGAAAAAAGTATTGTAAATTATGTGGGCTTTGGTAGTAACCACTAGTTGGATATTACAGGCATTTCTGAGAGGAAGGCAGAATGGCGAAGAATAAAGTGGGAAAGCCAGTGCCTCACCTGCTGATTGAAATACACCACAGAGAAGGTTTAATGTGTTCAGTATTCCAACTTCTTGTATCATGAATTACTGTTGACAACTACAAGTATTTCCTAGTGGATTGAATAATGTTCAGAAATAAGTGGGGAAAAACCACTGGGTTTCAAAAATATTGTCACAGAACACTTACAATGCATTAGCCTCCTTTCTTGGTTTATTAAATCCGAGAAGGATAGGATGGTCTAAAGCCAAGCAATGGCACTTTGGATTATCTGCTTTTGGAATTCTTAACAATAAAGTACCTGCTTCGAGGAACTATTTTTTTCTTTATAAAACTATGACTATTTTATAAAACATCTTCAGTGTTTTCTCAAAGTGTTTCTAGGTCTGTAGTCTCTAGGATACACGACTAAGTTCAGGATTCGTTTTCAACATGTTATGAACACTGGAAAAGCATAAGTTAAGTAGGAAGAAAAAAATACTGTACTTAGCACTATTTAGATTCTTTTCTTCTATCTTTCCTTCCTTGTCTATTAATGTGTATTCAAATATCAGACCACAAGATGTAGTGATTTGGAGAAATTATCTTGGAATAATATATCCCCTAACAATGCCAATTTTAGCTAGAATCTGGGGCAAGTAATGGAACCTTTCAGAGACTCCAAGGAATGCTAGGCACCTACTTTAGCTCGTTATGATTGTTATCAGAAACAATTATAAGTCTGTGCATTCTCTCTGAATATTTGTAAAGTATCAACTAGATACATGGTGGTAAATATAAACTCCTTGAGGTCAAAACCATGTCTATTTTAAACTTCTCTATATCCACTTGACCAAGCATAGGGTCATTTGTTGTATAAATGAAGCAGTCATCTGGTAGATAGCCTTTCAGTTAAGGGTGTTTTTGTTTTTGTTTTGCAGTACTGGGGCCGTACTCAGGCCGCCACACTTGTGAGACAGGCACTCTACCATGTAAGCCATACTGCCATCATCTTGGTTATTTTCAAGGTAGAGTCTAGCTTTATATCCTGGCCAGCCTGAGCCATGATCATCTGCTTGTGCTTTCCAGTACCGTTGGAGCTCACAAGTATTTGCTACTGTACCCAGCCTCTGTAGTTCCTCTGCAGCTAGTGTGACAGGCTGTAATATCTCACCCAGACATTGGTTGAGAAAGAGTTTTGCAACCTTTCAAGCTTAGGCTGGCCCCAATCAGCAGTTCCTTGATCTCTGCCTTCTAAGTAGCTAGGATTATAAGTACGAGCCAATTCACCCAGCTTGTGGACACCTTATCTCATCACTGGTCCAGTTTTTATACATTCCATTGTGTTTCCTGCTGAGGAAAAACATGGGGCAAGATGCTATCAATTTTCTGCTTCCTTCATTTTCTATATTTTAGTGCGTCTATGTTTGTGTGTATGAGAGAGAGGGGGGAAGGAGAGAGAGAGAGAGGAGAGAGAGAGAGGGAAGGAGGGAGGGAGGGAGGGAGAGAGGGAGGGAGGGAGGGAGGAGAGAAAGGAAGGGGAGAGAGTACTGAGGCTTGGAATCAGGGCCTGGCCATTGTCCCTTATATATTTTACTCAGGGCTGGAGTTGGGCCTCTTGAGCCACACCTCCACTTCCAGATTTTACTGGTTCATTGGAGATAAGAGTCTCGTGGACTTTTCTGCCTGGGCTGGCTTTGAACCATGATCTTCAGATCTTCCTGAGTAGCTAGGATTCCAGGTATTAGTCACAGGTGCCCTGTGACATTGTGCTTTTGAGGGCATTCATCTTTCTGTTTCTTTAGTTACTGAGGCTTTTATGTCATGCTGTGCACTTATCAGGGAACCAGCTATTTCTAGAGGGAATTTTCAATTATCCTGTGCCATAAGTATGCCATCCCATACACTTTCTGTTCTGAACTGGGATTTGAACTTGGGCAGGATTATGGATTTGTCTTTTTCCTGCAGATACCCTGCCAGGTGCCACAACAGCTAGATATGCTTCCATATTCTTCAGTGTCCATATTAAATAATCTTTAGCTGTCCTCTGGAGAGAGCCCAGCCACCCCTCTAAGTTCTACAGTTGTCACTGGAGACATTTTGAATCTATATGATTAAATCACTCGTACACATGTAGTGACCTTGCCTCAACTTCCAAGATAATCTCCCAATCACCACTGTGGGCCCTGGTAGCTCAGAGAACAAATTTAAAAACTATACAGAGAAAGAGCATAGCTATGTGAATGTGCTTTACAAATGAAGCTCACGCTTAAAATAATAATTGAGGATGCTCAAGTCAGAAGATCACATATCCAAGCCAGTCCACGACAGAAAAGTTCATAAAACTCTTATCTCCAATTAATCTGCTAAAAACTAGAAGTGGAACTGTAGCCCAAGTGGTAGAGAGTCAACTTTGAGCAAAAAAAAAGCTGAGGCACAGTGCCTAAGCCCTGATTTCAAGCCCCAGTGCTGGCAAACGATGATGATGATGATGATGATGATGATGAAGCAGAATAAGAATAATTGAGGATTATCTGAGCTACAGGTAGAAGCTAGGCAAGATACATCTCAGAGGAGAAAGTTAGTGAGGATTATCTGAGCTACAGGTAGAAGCTAGGCAAGATACATCTCAGAGGAGAAAGTTAGCTAGCTATTGACCTGTCTTTTGTGTTCATATAGCCTACATTACAAAGGAGGAAGCTACTAAGTTTGTAGATTTTGACTAGTTGCTTATTCCAGTGTTTTGTAGCATCTGTTGCTTTAGGGCCCATTTGGGCAGGCACAGAGCCCAACATTGTTCAAACTTTCAGAAGGTTCGGGTTGGTCTTCTGCAACTCTCCCGTCTTCCTTCGAGCTGACCACCATGGGATGTCACTGTCTTTTCTCAGGCTTTTACAGTGCTGTGTGTGTCCACTGTCTCTCCACTGCATTCCCACTGTCTTGTATGTTGGGTTGCTCCATAAATGCTGACTGGATTATTGTTCAATAAAATTTCAGTTTAATCCATAATGTCAATCACATTTCGTGAGTATTTATTTACTTATCAACAGTAATGGGAGTTGAGTCCACCAAAAGTGGGACCTGTAAGAGGTAATCAGGTCATGAGAGCTTTGCCTTCATGAGTGGATTAATCCATTCATGGATTCATGAAGTTGTGGGTTATCTCAAGAAATGGGTCTGTTATAAAAACCAGTTTGGCCCAGTTTGGCCCATCCGTGGGATTCTTTCCCCCTTACCATATGATGCCCTGAATTGCCTTGAAACCTTGTAGATAGTGCCCATCAGCAACCCTCTTTATAAATTGCCTAGGCTGTGGTATTGAGTTATGGTAGCAAAAAATGCATTAAGATAGTCTAAACAATTATATAGATTAAAAGGAAAAAATAGAAATGAAAATAAGGAGCATAGCTTCTCAATGGACATCTATGATATATTTCAAAGCATGTACTTTGCAGTCAGGTGAGCCTGGATTTGAACTCAACAATTCTCCCTGTGTGCTTTTAAACAGAGGACATTATGTCACTCCGAACTGCATATGGGGATAAAAGTACCTGACATGTGAAGGAAAGGTGAGGCGTATTTTCAGTTATTAGAGTCAAGTCCTTTTCCTAAACTTGTCACCAGAGATGGGCCAGCTGTAAGGATTCCTGAAGTTTAGAGAGATTAACTTCCTTAAGTGCTCCCTGAATTACCAAGGACAATTACCAAAGACCCTTTTCTTGTAATGAACTAGGGAAGAACTTAAGGGTTCTTCACATAAAAGTGGATCAAACCCAATGTTTGGCAATGCCAGTTTTCTAGGAAGAGTTGGAAGGTGATTTTCTGGCCCCACATAAACCCCACAGGAAAGACAGGTTTTCATTCATTCCCTTATTCATTAAACAGCTATGTGCCAGGCTGAGAATAGAAGTATCAGGTTATACCATTTTCCACTATAAAGAACCAGAGATCTTGAGACAAAAAGGCTATGATTATCCCATGGCTTGGGCAAGGAAGGTTCAAATTAAGCCTGGGACATTTTATTGTGCCAGAAAGTAGGCAAACATCAGCGATGTCTGGAAGATACAAGAACCAGCCTAAAGAGGTAGATCTGAGGGATAAATAAGGACTGTAATATTTGATAGTCTATTGAATAAGATAGGAATCCATAAGTGTATTCTATGATGGATAAACAGACAGACAATGGAAGGGGTCTTTCTCACAGTATAATGCCAACTGATAGATGTAGAAGAAGTGGTAGATTTGTAAAGTGATCATCTTGTCTGGATAAGAATTATTAATGTAGTTTCTAGCTGCTCAGGAGACAGACGCAGGAGAATTGCAAGTTTGCCATCAGCCGAGGCAAAAGGTAGTAGGATCCTATCTCAAAAACTAAATTAAAACAAAAGAGTTGGAGGTATGCCTCAAGTGGTAGAGTGCTTTCCTCATTGAGTTCAATTTCCAGTTACACTTCTCCCCTGCCCCCAAATCATCAATAGATGTTAAATATAGAGTTGTTTGATATGGAGCAGTATATTCGTGTAGGTTTAAAGCATCTTCTCATATTACTTAGGTTGAGGGTGGGTGAATGGTAACCATGTAGTACAGAAAATGGACAGCATTTGTTTTTTCCCTTCCCCTCCACAGATTATACCTACCTCAAATACAGTGAAAGCAGGGGTTATACCATGGGAGAGGGACATACAAACCACAAATCGTTTAAATAGGGATACAGGTAAATCCATTGCAACAATGAGATGTACAAGTAAATATGTGGAAAAACGAACTTTACAACTTTGGTGGGGGGGGTAGGAGGGTTGGGTGGGGGGTGGGGGGTGAATGGGAAGGGATGGGAAGGGGAAACAAAGGAGGAGGCTACAATGCTTGATAAGAAATGTACTCATTACCTTGCCTATGTAATTGTAACCCCTCTGTACAGTATTTTCACAATAAAAAAATAAACTAAATAGAAAAAAAAGAAAATGGACAGCATTAGTCCAGGCAATAAGGTTAACATGACCAATGAAAAGCAGACAGATATTGTAAGGCCTACAAGACATCTTGGTCCAGGTATAGAACATTGAAAGGGATACATTGTTGTGTAGTATTTGCCGGGTGTGCAAACCTGAGGCTACTCACAGAAAGGAGGAACATTCTGTATAATTACTGGTCTACATCCTAGACAGGTCCGTGCACAGAAATCAAAGCTGGGCAAGTGTTTCAAGTTTAAAAAGACTACAGACACATGACGACTATATATAGGAAGTGTTTCTGCACTTGGTTTTATGCTGGAGGAGAAAAAAATTTGCAATGATAGACATTGTTGAAAAAACTGGAATGTGACCTTTTGATAAATATATGTTATTGCAAAATACTGCGTATGTATTAAAATTCATTTTGAAGTATTAAGGGCATAATGAAAGCACATTACTTTTCAGTTACAAAGCTGTCACAAAGATGTTGAAATTGACAAATTTGGGTAAAAAGGGTGTATAAAATTTGTGTAGATTCTTCTTACAACTGTCTTATTAGCTTGAAATAATTTCAAAATGGAATGATTTTTTTCTTTATTTTTGTTTTTAGTAGTATCAGGGTGCAGTAAACAAGCACAGCTCAGAAGTCTACCCCTACTTGATTGTCTTATTTTGGTGAAGTTATTGAGCACATTTGATCCTAGATTTCCTTGCCTTTCAAGTGGAGATAACATCAGCCCTTTCATCAGCCTGTGTGATAGGCTTTCTACGTGTCTAGAGCTGTGGACATCTTTAGAGAGGTTTTAATCTGAGCATGTCCACACATCTCAGGTTTTGTAGTGATCGTAAGGCTTTGGTCCCTTCTCAGTGCAGTTGCTTGTGTTTATAAACTTAGAGATAATGAAACAGCTAGTACAACTACTACCAATAATATCTAACACACTGCTCCATACCCTTTGTAGTGCTTTTTGTGTACCAGGCATTTTGCCAGACTCTTCACACCTATATTCTTATTTAATCCTTACTGAGAACCATGTTAGGTAGGTCTAGCCATCCTTCTGTATCTGAGTGGGATTTCTTTCCATCCCACCATGAATTCTAAAATCTGTAGAAAGCACATTACATAACATGGTATAGTATTTGCATCCTTGTATACTCTACTCTTCCCTATATTACTAATAATACCTAATCCGAGGTAAATGATCTATGAATAGTTGTTATCTTGTTTAGGGAATAATGACAAGACCTAAATCTGTACATGTTCAGTACAGACATATTCCTCTCTCCCCCATCTTTCCAGTACAGCTGCATTCCTTGCCCCTGATATTTCCACTCTTAGATTGATTGAATCTGTGGATGAACATTCTACTATATAAAAGCAAACAGAGGTGAGAGGAGGCAGACAAGGATTCATTCCAGCCACTCTGCTCTCAGTTTACATTCTCAATCATAACCCTCTAGTGCATCTGGAAGCTGTGCCCACCCCCTTGCTTGGCACAATCTGGAAAAAGCCTGATAAATGTCTGTGCACGGAATAGTGGGAAAGAGTGTTTTATGAAGTGTGAGGGCTCTGGAACTATCTGGACCTGGCCAAAGATCTTCGCTCCTTCTTGAGGAACTACACCAACCCTTCTGAGCCCAGCTTCAACGTTTGATATAGACAGTCTTAGCCCAGAAGATCTTTTCTTTCTTATCTATCCTTTTGAACATTTCTGTGCGGATAATGTTAATACTATGTTGAACCAGGAGTACTTTCTCCTGCTTCTATTGTGATTTTTACAAACTATTTTTATGGTCATGGTGGTGTCTTATTGTGCTTATTTACTTTCTACCTCCACTTAGCTGAATTGGCTTGAGGGAAAGAGTCAAACCATTTAAGAGTTTGTATCCGTTGCCCAATGCAATGCATAGCCTTTGGAGCAGGGCAGCTGCTAGCTCATGTATCACTTTTGTGAGATTTTGAAAAATGTACTTGCTCTATCCAGATACTGCTCCGCAGTCAGGGTGATTGCTCAGTGGATATCTTTTTTCTGCTCATGTGGTACTGAGGAATTGAACCCAGAGCCTCATACATGCAAGACAAGCACTCTACCAGCTCAGTGGATATCTTTAAAGAAAACTTTTCTTCTCTTGGACAGCCACAGTCCTAGGCAGAGCTATATCCCACCTTCTACTATTCCTTGTAGATAGGCATTTGTACAATTTGAAAACTAAATAATTATGTGCAATAGTCAAGTGTTTGAGCTACTCAGGAAATGTTTGTTGAATGAATAAGCAAACAGAATCCTTCCCAGATTCTTGGCTCTTGACAGCCTCCTGTGGTATTACTATTTATCCAGGAAATTTTCATGAGGCAGCCTGTTACACTGTGGGAATTAGCTCCTCTGTAACAGTCTTTGAACAAAAGCTCCATGGATGTCCAAACCTGAGCCATGCACCAGTACCCAAGCTCCAATTGTTCTTCCCTGATCAGAACAGATGGTCTTGGCATGCATGGTCTTGGCCCTAGCACAGGGCTGTAGGCTTGGCAGCCTTGTCTAGAAGAAACCTATAAGATGCTGGTCAGCGCCCATGAACTCTGCTTAGTCTTCAGACCTCTCTCAAAGCATTCTCCCCAGGCCTAGGTTGAGAAAAAGAGATCATCCGGTTACTGCTGACATTAGCAATGCAGATACTAGGTAATAGCTCTCCTCTGCAGATTAGAGATGGAGCCATATATATCTGGCTGGTCCTATTTGAAGAAAGAATTTGACCTCATCATTCAATTACAGAAAGGGTCATTACCACTTTCACTTGTGATTCGTGATTATTCTTTGTCAGTTAAAATGATCTTGAGATTGCAAAGTGCTAAATATTTGTCACAGAAGTGATTCTAATACAAACAAAAATGAAAGAATATTGTAATCCCACTTAGACATAATCATAACCGATATCTAAGGACATTCTTTCCATCTTTCTCCATACACACACACACACACACACACACACACACACACACACACACAATCTAGTTTCAGTTAGTGCATTTTGGAACAACTTGGAAATTTCAAGATTGATTGATTCCATTTGTAGAAATGCTCAAGTGATCTGAAATGCAAAGTATTATTAATATGATGGTGATGGAGATGAGAGTCTACCTTAAGTTCTACAGATATATGCTTCTAGTCTATCATTCCTGAAATAAACTTGCTGGAATTTGAGCCTTTCTTTGATGCCAAACATACAATACACAAAGAGCCTACTTCCCAGGAGACTGGCTAAACCAAGCACATTGTGTTCCATCTTTATGATGAAATACAGATTTCCCATTAAAAGGAAAATCTCTTCCTTTCAGAAGGTTGAAAAAGATGATACTTAGGAAGAAGGGAGGGAGGACAAAAAGAATCCCAGCTGGTTAAATTTAGGGCGCTGAAAGAGATCCAATTGGCAGATAATCCCTGGCCACTGGCCCACAACATTTTCATTTGATTGTGCATTGGATACATTTTCATTCATTTTAAGCCCTTGCCTTTCAGTATTTTGTTCCTTGGAGACAGGGAAACTAGTATCAATAGCTCTTTTGGCCTCCACCAAATGGCTTGATTTACTTAAATGGTATATTTTGTTATTCCAGTGAGGAGCATCTTGTGTTTGTTGATACATTTCTGAGAATTATTGTGTAAAGAAATGCTACAATTCTGACCCTATTTCTTCCTCTGTGCTCTCACTGGTAACCTTGTCCGAAGCTGAAAGATGTGGAATGAAGTAATGAGCATTATACACCAGGAAGAGGTCGCTGTGGAGCCACAAGCAAGAGACCAGTTCTTCACCCAGTTCTTACATAAACACTGTATAGTGGTACAAGCCATGGCCAAATCTGCCTTGGACCAAGGATCCTCAGATCTCAACTCTTTTTCTCCTAGCAAAGTGGTAAAGGTCAAATGACCTCATTGGGTGGTTCCCAACCTTGGCTGCATATTAGAATTACTCAGTTTGTCACAGTACTCTTTGCTGCATCCGGTCACTCACTGGTGACGGCTGTTGATCCCCTGTAACTCCACATGCTACCAACTGCTGCTTACATGGGCCATTCCATCCTCCCTTCCTGTGCTTATCCTTATTCTAGCAAATATACCTAGCAAGGATTTACTGGTTCTACATTTCTTTGGTCCTTTATTTGATAACTTGGAGCCCTGGCTTCCATATTCTAACCCTTGAAAGGATAGGCCTTACACAGTAACTCTTCTTCCCATATGGGATTAGTGAAGCAAACTTAACCCACATTGGCAATTGCTTTTTATGTAGTGTACTAAGGAGATTTCTTAGCAAAACATGTGGGAAGCTACAGTGAGGAGAGCACTCTAGCTGTAATTTGGTTCTCATGGCAATTCCAGTCCTTCTACTTTGGAAAAGTGGGGAGACCTTAGGCCAGATATGGTAAAGGAGACCATCTTCTTCTTGTTCTGCTCAGACTCTCCACCTTTTGGGACCTTTCTGACATCTTGTGCTTGTGAGAAGGTCTGCATCAGGTACAGAACATTCTCAGCTTCTCTCTCTGCATTCATTAAAAGTATAGCCCAGAGCCATCCTCTGTTACACGTCTTTAGTGACAGTTTCTGTGTGCTGGTGTGTGGGCTCTGGTCAGGTGCTCAAGGCTCATGGTTGGCTCTCAGGACACAATCTGTAATAGTCAATTAATAAAGTACCCACTAGTTCCTTCTCCCTGTAATATTGTTATAAAGTTTAGATGATCTGTAGATATTTGGGCAAGAAGGGAATATCTTCATGGTATAGCTGTTTCTAAAATTTTCCTCCATCTTTTTGTCTGCTTTGCTTGTGAAATATGGCTTTCCACTTTGTTTGACATTGGCATGAAATCCAAAAATATTTTTATTGATAAAAATTGAATATATTTGTGGTTTACAACATGATGTTTTGATAGATATATCATTGTGGGATGGCTGAATCTAATTTCATCATAATAATTGAGCAGAGTTTTTGTTTGTTATTCCTGTTTAACTTCTAAAGCAATCTTTGAAGAGAGATATTATCATTTCCATTATTTTGGGGGACCTAAAATAGGGAAATTATATGGCTACTAAGTATCAGAGGTGGGATTTGAACCTAGATCCTCAGATTCTGAATCATGGCATTCTTGTGTACGAGCTGGCTATGTGTGTTACAACTGTGGTGGTCCTTACTTTTCCAGTAACCAAGATGGTCTGGTAAAGAGGGTACCGTAATGCCAGTCAGGAGCGTGGCAAGGACGGAGGTGGGGTATTACCACCTGACTAGTTGATGGGGTTCTCTATACCTATCACCTAGCTGAAGCTTTACATTGAAGCCCCAGGTTGGCCTAAAGCTACCAACCATGATGAAGCAACAAACCAAATTCTTCCCGGCAGTAGAGACAGAATTAGGCTGGGAAAAGAATCTTGTGGGAAAAATAGATTTACCTCTCCTGACTTGGGCTCTCCAGGGCATTCTGAGTCCTCTCTCAGACCGCCGTCTCGGTTCCATAGCGATAGGCGTCCTGAGTAAATACTCTGATAGACTAAACACACGTTGCCCATGTTGGCCCAGGAGCAGCAGTGCAAAAGCGCGCCCAGTATGGTCCCCTGTGTGGCAGCTCAACTTGTTAATCATTGCATTGGCAGGCTGGCCTGGACAAGGCTATTTAGCTTGGGGCTCATGCAATACCTTCTATGCTAATATGAGCATTCTTAGAACTATAATTTCCATCTGACTTCCATGGACAGTCCTTATAGGGAATACAGACATAAAACAATTCTTAAAATGTCAGGAAGAAATTGCATCTAATGGTGAAGGTACCTCTGCCAAGGAAAACATACTTCAGTTTTAAGGCATTCCCATCTAAACAGGGAAAATTGAAAACTACTCCTGGATCTGTATTGAGCCTAGACAATTTTTCCTGGCCCTTTAAAAATGTATAATGCACATACTAACCAGCTCTATGCAAGCCCCTCTGTACCCCCGGACCCCAATGGCTGCAGAGGGGAGGCAGCCCATAAAGGAAGAACAGAAGATTGGAGGTGACAGCTGAGACTTGTATGAACTGGTACCAGTGACAAACCCTTCCTGGGAGATTTACAATGGGGCAGATAATCATTTACCATAGTCCTACCTGCATCTGTTACCATGGAGAATCAGATCCCCAGTTGGGTCTTGAACTCTTAGCCTCCTTGATATCTGATACCAATGCTTAAAAAGCATGTCCTCAGAGTTTTGAATGTGGAGACACACAATCTGTCTTCTAAAATTGTGCTTTTGAGTAGATACCACTTACAAATAATAATACTACATTGATAATAATTGTAGTCATTTTGCGTGTTTATAATATGCCAAGAATAAGTACTTTTCCTAAATGATCTCATTCTACCCCTCCCAAATACACTGCAAGATGGGTTCTGCTGTTATCTTCATTTACAGAAAGTAGAGCACAGAATGATAACTTGTCCCTGGAATTTGAAAAAAAAAATACTCTAAGGCTCACACAAGGTGATCCACTGGGATAACAAAAAACAAAACAAAACAAAAACACAGAAGAGAGAGTATTAGAATTTATATTTATTTTAGAAATCTCATTCCTCAAATATTTCCTTTTATGTACATGTTTTATAACATATACTATAATGGTATAGAGTGACATATATGTATATTTAAGTTTGGAATATGTCACTATCTTCCTAGGTATCTGTCTACCAAGCATCTGCCTATCCATCCATGCATCCATCCTCCATCCATCCATTTATCCATCTATTATCTATCCATCAAGGATAGAGGTTTGTGGTCAAATATTTCTTATTGATTGGGCAGATTTGGAGAGTACTAAACTTAACTTTTCTTTCAAGTTTCATTGAAAGACGAGACTTAGTGTTTTGCTGAGTAGCTTGAGATTGGTGATATTATGGAAAGTCGAAAGTCTCTAGAGGGCCAAGGTCCTTGGAGGCAGTCTTGCTCACCACTGTTTACTTGAGATAGAGTTAATGCCTAGAAGATATTCAATATGAGAGATGTCAGCCAAGTTTGGAAGCTGATGCACATATGTGACTTTATAAACTGAATGTCTGCATCCCCTCCAAACTCCCATGTTGAGATATGAATTCACAGTATATGGGTCTCTGGTCAGTGATGAGGCAAGGGTGAAATCCTCATAAATAGGATTAGCACCCTTACAAAAGAAGCTGCAGTGAGCTCCTTCCCTCCTTGCCTCATGTGAGGTTTATAATGAGAACAAAACCATCTATGAACCACCACAAGTACACAGGCATCAAACACTACATCTATCAGCAACTTGATTCTAGACATCTGGTCCTCCCGAACTGTGAGAAATAAACTTCCTTGTTTATTAGCCACAAAGTCTTTGAAAGTAGCCCAAACTAAGATACATAGTAAGTCCATAATTGGTATTTCATTTTAACTTATGACATAGTCAGTGACATTGTACCATGTGTTGAATGATCCTCCTTCATGAACAACACATGCTCATTGTGCTGTGCAGAGGGGAAGTGCAGGTGGTAGACTTTCATCATTCCTCACACAAACATCTGGACCATTCCATAGAATGAAGGGCTTTTTATTTATTTATTTTTTAAGAGAAGGAAGAAGTCCAAATATAGTGCCATGAAGTGATTTTTCCTGATGAATCGACAGCTTTCCTTTCTCCACTCCATTCATCAAGAGAAAGGAAAGATTGTGCTTTAGCTGAGGCAACAGGGATTAGGTTCTATCAAATCAAAGTAAGATTTGAGCCTGGCTTTGGTTATCCAATCGGCTAGTCGGAGAGAAGCCACATTATTTGAACAGTGCTTGATCCACAGACTTGAACTTGTTCTGTTCTGTGAAGTAGACTGGTCTTGAAGTGATTCTGCAGTTTTCCCAAGACCACAAAGTGGGCAATTTGCCTATGGGTGCTCCTCTCTTTCTGCCACACTCTAGCCAATCCCCCACCATGTGTTTCCAGCCTATTTAGAGTGTCTGTAATCTTAGCCTGAGCTAAAATTCTTCCAACGCTAGGAGCTTAGTGATTCTCTTTCAGTGGCCTGTCTCCCTCAGAACTAGAAACATTTCACACTAATTACAGAAATGCTTAAGTTTCTGAACGGGGGTTACCTGGGAACTTGAGGACTTCTGCAGTTTTTCTCTGTTTTTGAATGTCCCAGTCTAGCCAGTGCTGTAAGTTGCACAAAGGAAATTGGATTTGTATATTGGAGGTAAAGGGAATAATTTCATTTTTTTCATTTAGCAACACATAAATTTGCTTGTTGGTCCAATTGTTTTGATCTTTGTCTTTCATGATGATGTGAGCTTCTTGGAATCACAGCCATTTCCAAACTTGGCTGTACGTCCAGATCACTCCAGGCCCTTATTCAGACCTGCTGGCCATTGGAGGTTCAGATAAGGACTGAGGGAAAGGCCTCAAAAGTCTGTTTCTGGTAAGCACCACAAATGAATGTGGAGAACAATCAGATTTAGGAACCAGAAGGCTACCCCACACTTTAAACACAAGTGAATAAACAGAGTCCTTCAGGGGTTAAAGCATTTTGAAACCACAGAGAAGGGAGCAGAAATTGGCAGTGAAATTTCATCCAGGCAATAAACCTACGAAGGCAAGATCACTATTCATTATGTATGAGAAAATGTGATGAAATGCCACCAAAAGCCTTTATGTAACAATCTGTCTAAATTTGCTGGGAAGTTGTAGCATCTCCAAGAATAACATGTCAAATAAAGCCTCAAACTTTGCATTCTATGCAAGCAAGAAATTTTCTCTGGAAAGTAGAACGTGGTGGCTCACACCTGTAATCACAGAGTTTGGGAACCTGAGGCAGGAGGCTGGAGAGTTGAAAGCTAATCTGGGCTGCATATGGAGACTGGAGACCCTATCTCAAAAGGAAAAAAGAACACAAAAACAAAAACAAAATAAAACAAAAACTCCAGAAGTCTCTATAGGGATTTCTAGGGGATTTTTAGAGTTAGAAAACAATCTGAAGGAACCCAATGAAGGCTAATAGTGATTCATTGTTTGTGGTCATTAGCAATTGACGAATCATGGATCACTTTTCCAAAGGTCAAGCATAGCAAGAAAAAGAGGCTAGTTAATTTACTGAGTCCCTTTGCCCTGATCCTGTTCATCATTTGGGTTTTCATAGAGCGTGGGAGTGGCCACTGAGCTCTTTGTATTTTGCAGCAAATCTTTTTAAAATTTTTATTTTATTGTAAAGATGCTGTACAGAGGGGTTACAGTTACATGAGTAAAGCAATGAGTATATTTCTCGAGAAGAAATGTACTCAGCGCATCTTTTATAGAGCATGACCATATGACAAACATTGCTCTAGGCATCCTGCACTGTTGAACCAGACAATATCCCTAAAAGTGGCATTCTTGAGGTTAAGACAGACAATAAACAAGTAAATGAAATACTAATAAAGAGCATATCTGTTCATGAAAAGCGATATAAAAGACATGAAGTAGTGTAATGGAGTGGGCTGGGAGAACTCATCTCTGAGACATAATGTATATGGTGTTCTCACCTGGAAGCGGGGAAGAAGAGAGAGGGAGAAAGAGAGAGATGGAATATATGCAGTGTGTAGAAGTGTTTTCCAGGGAGCCACAAACACAATGCCCTTGGCTCAACTTTACACAACTTCTCCAAGGTCCTGAAAAGGGTCTAAGCCTGTTTGAAATTTTTCTTATAAACACATCTCACCCACCTACTCATTTCTGGTTATATAGGTTTCAGGCTCCATAATATTTTAGTCTGCCTTTGGGAACATGAAGTACAAAGGTCCTGAGGTAGCAATGAGCTGTGTATGTCCTGAGACCCCAAAGAAATAAAAGTTAAGAAGTTAAGAGAGGGCTTGGTCAGCCTAGTGTGTGGTGATTCACTCCATCATTCCTTTATTTAGCCAATCTTGGTTTATTGAGTCCAGGCACCACTTTGAAGAAAGTGAATCAAGTTACTGTTCTCATGGAGCTTCTAGTCCAGAAACAAAATAAACACAAATTTAAAGCATCATGTGGTAATGGTGGAAAATAAATGAGATCCCCTTATATGTTTCTTAATTTAAATTTGTCCCAGTGGAAGGTGTTTCTTTCTTGCTACTTCCTGGTAGCAATCTTTGACCTAATCTGGTCAAAGAATTTGTTTGGCTAAACTTCCTGGCAAAAGAACTTCTTTGGGTTTACTAGAAAGCGTTTGTGACCTGCTAGATAATTTTTGTATGGGGCCAGGCTCCATAGGTAATGTAGCCTCTTATCTTCTTTTTAGTGGCAGGGGACACCCCAGATTCATGCCCTCAGATCCACTGCTGTGCCTGTAGAACTGAGTGTAGAGAAAGGCAGGGCATGGACAGTTTGCTGTTGCTTAAGGAATGAACCAAGAAGTTCTCTTAGAAGTTCTAATGGTTCCAGATCTGGAGGAGGCAAGCATGTAGGTCACATGGAGGAAGACTGTATGGGGTAGAGCTAGGTTATGGAGGAATTTTTTTTAAATAAGTCTTTTATTGTGAAAATACTGTACAGAGGGATTACAGTTATATGAGCAAGGTAATGAATACATTGCTTATTAAGCATTGTTGCCTATGCAGGATCTTGATAAGAAATTTGGGTTTTACTTTTAGAACAGTTGGGAACTTTTCAACGATTTCTTTAGAAATTTAAAGAAAACATTGGAGGTCAGAAGCCTGAGCACTGACTTCAAGTTGAGTCTTGAAGGATCCAGTAGAATAGCCAGAGTACTACATAGAAAGAAGATCAAACAGGAGCCCAGGATGGAATGGGAAAAGGCACTTGTCTGGGCATGTTGACAGACAAGTACTGCCTGTAGTCTTAGTCTTTGGGCAAGGATTAAGCATGAAGTTGCAAAGGCCAATTTGCCTGTATCACAGACAGCCTTGAATATTTATAAATGTGAACAAAACCATGGTACCTCTAAAATATTGAGGAGTAGTCCACAATAGTCCACAATGCCTCCAAGCATCTGGAGGGATAGCTATCTTGTTGGAAGTAAGGGTGATGGAGAGGGACAAAGGGATTTGTACAGAACTGGCAAGCAAAAGTTTTTAGCTAGATCGTGCATTTTCTCATGGATGCTTTGAGGGAGGGAATAGTGGTAAGGACCTGAGGTCCTGTCCAAAAGCTACATTACATAGCAAGCACACTGTTTTTACTTGCATGGGTAAGGGGTGTGGGGCAGTGAAAATTATGAGGGCTTTATTCTTGACTCTCTACTGAGGGGATTGAAATTACATAATGAGAGCTGTGATTTAGAAAGGCTCGCAATAATGAGTATGGGGAGGCCTTAATTCATTCACTCATTCATTCATCTTTCTGTGTAATTATGTACTGGATAGTCCAAGGTGCCAAGTGGCAAAATGGAACTTGGATATTCCCGTGTTCAAGCCACATTCCTATTACTTAGTAGTGGTGTGATTTGAGTAAGGTTTTGCTTAATCTCTTAGGCCTGCCGCTTCCTTATCTATAAAACAATATTGTTAATATCTGCCTTCCTGGTGGTTGTGAGTAGAGGTAATGAGCACTTAGTGTTCAAGCCAGTGCTTAGCATGTAGTAGATGCTCAGTAACTGGTGGCAACTACTGGGTCGCAGTAGATAGGGGGCATTGTAGGCAGAAAATGGTTACCATGGCAGTACAGATTTGCCACAATGAAAGCCTTCATTTAATGATGGTGAGATCTGTAGGGGAGGGGACATTTTGAGGGAGGGGACATCATGAAAAGGACTTGGGACCTGAAAGAGAAGGTGGACTAAGAAGTAACATAAAGATTTTAAGCACAGAGAATGTGAAACTAGATGCTCCCCTGCAAACGTAGGGGGAGGGAGATTGGGAAGAAAGTATAGTGGGAAATAAGTCACAGTTAAGGTTGAATCTGGGAGAGCTGCCAAGTAGAGGGAGTCTCTAGATTTGTGGGATACTGTGAATTTCAGTAGGAAGACTTGGGCTAAGCAAACAGATTTAGTATAATCATGACTGTGATGGTGTAATAGTCAGGATATAAATTTGGTTGCTAGAATAAAGACTCCAGACAACAATGATTTATATGAGAAAAGTCAGAGCATAAGCCATCCAGGGCTTTAGCTTGTTATCCTGTAGCTCCATCTTGCCATTTGGTAGGCTTCATGCTAGCAGAGCTGGGATGGTTTGCCACTGTGCTGGCACCCCATTACCAGGTGAAGTGTTCTATCCCACCCTTTTCAGATCTCAAGTCCTATGCAAGGTGTTCTTTCAAGACCACGAACTGTTCTCTGCTCTGCAGATCCCACTGTCATCTGATGATACCCTCCTTGTGGCACATCTGCATTGCCTGGGTCACTGCAGAAAATACAAAGGGAGTTATTGGAGAGCACACTCAGCCCATCTGAGGGCAAACCTGAGTAGCACAAGCATGCTTTGTACATCTCACAGGCCAGGTATGGTTGGAAGGTCATTCCTAGCTGCACGGGAGGCAAAGCAGTGTTTATTTTGCAAAACCACATTCTTAGCTGCAATGATATTATTTTTGGAATAATAATTTTGGAAGAGGGGGACACCTGTGTTCAGAGTAGCTAGCAGTCTGTGCCAGGTAGCGTTAAACAGAAACCTGAGGTTGGGTGAGATCACAGACAAAAAGCTTGTAATTGATGTAATTATACTGGAATAATATGCTGTAATAGGGTTAGGCCCACTCCATAATATAGCAACTCAGGAGGTTGAGACCTGGAGGATCACAGTTCAAAGCCAGCTCAGTCAAAAATGTCTATATGTCTAATATTCAATCTCCAATTAATTAATAAAATACTGGACTGGAGGCATAGGTCAAGTGATAGTATGCCTGATCAAGAAAGTCAAGGGAGAGCAGGAGGCCCCGAGTTCAAGCCTGGGTACAGGCACACAGACAAGAAAAGACTCAGAACTGTCAGGGAATAGCAGTGGGAAGGAGGATTGGCCTGCTGTATCTGATCCTGAAAGTTCTGGTGACCTGGCTCTGGTGTGTAGGAACTTACTGAGAGAAGACTGATCCAGGGTGAACTGCAGAGACAGGGAGTCTGTGTCAAGCTAGGCAGTGGGTGTGTATCACAGTGGAGAGGGTTAGCACACAGAAGACCTTGGAAGGGGTGGAACCCCAGGGTCAGCCAGGATAAGTGAAATGCAGTTCACATGTCTGAAGGGTTTTACAGATATTAATTTTACTTTTTTTAATTGGAAAGAAGCTTTTAAAGCAACAAAAAAAAAAAATCATCTTTAACTGGGAGGAACGAATCCTTTTAGGGAGTTTGCTAATGTGGGCATAAATTTTTTTCTTTGGCAGTTTTTTTTTAATTCCTCTCTCTTTCAGATAATCTTATCTCAATTTTGAATCAGAAATCTTATTTATAGCTTTTCTGAAGAGAATTATTTGAAAGAGGGCAGATTCTTTGCCCTTCGGACTTATTTTCGTTTTAAAAACAGATAAGTTATCCCTCCTTTTTCCTGGGAGAGACAGTTAAAATATTAATTTAAAAACAATGATTGTGAGCTGAAAGGGGGTGTAAATCAAAGCCGGATGAATAAATTCAGCTGCTTCCTGTTTTTGTGGTTTTTCTTTTTCTTCTTTTGGAGGGAATCTAACAATGCTGAACTCCGTGTTTCCCTCAGGACTGGAACGGAGCACAACACTGTTTATATCCTGAGGGAGGGTCAGGGGAAGGTATGTTCTTCTCTCAGTTCTTCTCCTCTCAGCCACTGTGCTGATTATGGAGAACTTGGCCTTCAAGGCTTTTCAAGCCGCTTAGCATATACACTGGTCACAATTAGAAGTCATTGCAAGTACCACTGCCAAACTCATACTGTGTGCATGACATCACATTTTGAGCTTCCTGATTTCCTCTCACCAGCCTCTTTCTGTTAACCATTCATGAAGGAATGGTCCAAGAGTGCTCTCAGCTTGTGGTGCTGAGCATAGACAATACTTATCCAATGCTGCTTTTAAAAAAAATGTCTCATTGACAAAACTTGGTCAGATAGCCACGTCTAGTTGTAGTTAGAATGGTCCTCTACCTTCCTGAGCAAAAGTAAGGAATAAAAGAAGCGTTGATGACTGAGTAGGCTGCCTGCAGTCTCCACTGGTGTGATTTGATTCCTGGTTTAGGTGTTTTATTTCTGTAAGCGCTCACATGTATGTAATGGTACTTGCTTCTCACAACAGAATTGTCAAGAGGTCTTAGTTCATTTACCAACTCTGTCATCTGGGGTTTGACCCCCTTCTTCTTCAGGATCTTCTCATGAACTCATGCTTTCTAAAGGGACAAGGTGTCACAACATACAAAAGTGTTTCAGGCAGTCAGAGTTCCTTTTTCCTTCCAAACTTACCTGTTGTATGTGCTGTCTCCCCTGGGTAAAGTTAGGCTTGTCAATGAGTACACTGCCCCATTTGTTAGGACACAGAAAGACTTGGGAAAAAATTATATTAAGTGAAGTAAGCCAGACCCAAAGAAACATAGGTCCCTTGGTTTCCCTTAACTGCAATAACTAGTATATGTCTAGGACAAGCAGAAAAGGTCAAAAGCTATGTACATATGACCATATAACCGGATGCTAAGCAAAATGAACCCCAAGATAGGGACCTAAGAGATTTTATCTTTCTTGTTTTTTTTTTAATGTACTTATAATGTAGTATGTGATTTTTTTTGTTTCTTTGTATGTTCTTCGCCCATGGTACAACCCCTGTTGTCACTGTATTTGATTCCAGAGTCCTGCATCTTGTATATACATTTTTCTAATTTGGGGAGGGGAAGGGAAATAACAAAATGCTGAAATAAGGATACAGGATGACCCATTATAACAATGAGATGTACAAGACACTATGTTGAAAACGAACTTTACAACTTTGCGGGGGTGAGGGGGAGAGGGGTTGAGGAGGTGGGGAGGAAGAGGATGGCAGGGGAAAAACAAAGGAGGGGTAACAATGCTCCATAGGAAATGTACTCATTACCTTACTCATGTAACTATAACCTCTCTATACAGTATCTTTACCATAATGTATATACATATATATATATATATATATATATATATATATATATTTTTTTTTTTTTTAAATGAGTGTGAACAGAGGGGCTGAGGACTACTGGCTTCACTTTCCGGCTCTGTTGGCCTCTTTGCCCTTACAAGGTGAAGTCTACTAAATCTCCACCCTTGGATTTAAAGTGTGCTTTTGTAGGTCTGGGGAGCATCTCCTTTTGCCTGGAATGCCCTCCTCATCTTCAGGTCACCTCTTCTGCAGAGGCATACTCTAGCATACTCTGCTTATTTTAAGTTGCATCGATCAAGCATCAGCTCACACAGGAACCCTTTTCTGATATCCTCTCCTCTGAGGTCCCAAAGTTCCACCAGTGACTGCCTGACAGCATTTATCACTCTGGGTTATCATTGTTAATGTATGAGTCTGTCTTCTTCCACTCAACATAAGCCCTTTGGAAGACAAGACAGTGAGTTTGCCACCCACTTTTCTCATCCCTAGAAACCATGTTGCTGTGTGTCAAGTGAATATAAATACGACTGAGTACTTGGATGCCCTGTTTAAGAAAGATTTTTCCTGGTAGGGTTATCTTTGTGGGTGTTAGTGGCAGGGGGAGATATCTTTTGGTGATCTTCACCCTGAGTCATATTGTGGGTGAAATGATCGCTTTCTTCATCAATGAGGAAAGCATGCCTGGGATTACTGCTATATTAAAAATTGCAATAACAGTTCTGTGGTCAAGACTGTCAAGAGAGAAGGTTCTGGTTTGTGCAGCTGAAGGCACCACCAACTTGAATAAATGCTGGGCTTTCTCTAATGGTTTATTTTTGAATAGGAATAGGTCCTTGGCGGTAATCCTATTTGAGTCCTAGAGCTCTGTGGAGCAGAAAGATGAGCCAGAGACCTCAAGTTACGTTTGTTGTTGAAGTTTGACCAGACACTTGGGCTAAGTGTGTGTCATGCTTAAGTAATTAACATTCCTGTCAGGCTCCCTTAAAGAGTCCTGTGTTAGAGCCTCTCAAACAGCTAGTTTAGACCTTTGGACTCTCAGGCTTTCCATTCATTGCCAGTTGCTGATATGATGCTGAAGTTTCATTTTTCCAAAGAAATACAAAAAGGATTAGATTTTTCTAGGAGAAATGTTTATTATTAAGAGAACCAACCTTGGATATTAGAGTGATCTCAAAATGAAGAGAGTAATTGTAGAAGTGACATTGGAGAATATTTTTTTTTGTGGAGGGAAACGGTCTAAAAATACTTTTTAAATTAAGAAAATAGAAGACTGAAATGTGAATATGACAGCAGCCGTCAAATAATTGGGGGACTGTCACAGGCAAAGTCATCTGATGCAACGAAGGACTGAACTACTATTTTCTTTTATTTTCTCTCTGTTATTTGTCCTTCCTCCTTTCCTTCGTTCCTTCCAATTTCTGCTTGGTACCTTTAAGAATATAAAGTCTGTCTGAGTTGGAGGTGGGTACTGCTCAAACACTGATCAAGCATCAGTCAGACGAGGGGGTAGAGAGAAGGCCTTGAGTGGCATCACAGATGAGCCAAGGCTGGAGATTATAGCATCATGAACCCCAGCTCTCTTCTGTGTATGGGAAAACTGAACGCAGGCAATAGGGGCCAATGAGAGAAGAGTCACTGGAGGTCATATGATTAGCAGCCCCACTCTATTTTAAATATATAATGGTTATATAATAGGTATTTCTATTATGTCATGACTATATGATACATAATTACAAGAAGTAGATTCTTTCTGGACAGATAGAATGCTGATGTTAAGCAGGAGAACAACTTTGTACCTATATGAAGGTTATCTTTGAGGGCAAAAGATAACTCAGACTAGGTACAATGTTCAGAAGCCCAGATGAAGGCTAAACCATGGATATTTATTGTAGAAGTTGAGTTTAAGAAGTATTAGGGGGTCTGGGAATGTGGCTTAGTGGTGGAGTGCTTGCCTAGCAGGCATGAAGCCCTGGGTTCAATTCCTCAGTACCACATAAACAGAAAAAGCCGGAAGTAGTACTGTGGCTTGAGTGATAGAGCACTAGCCCTGAGCAAAAGAAGCTTGAGGACAGTGCCTAGGTGCTAAGTTCAAGCCCCAGGGCTGGTATAAACAAAGAAAAATAGAGAAATATGAGAGACTAATACTTGAACAGCTTAGTTGACAGTGGGTTTCTCACTAGTAGATTCCATATGTAATCATTAGATCTTCTATGCCTGGGTAATAGCTAATATTTGGCAATGTTTTAATTTTTCTATCTATCTATCTATCTATCTATCTATCTATCTATCTATCTATCTATCTATCTATCTATCTGTCTGTGTCTGTCTGTCTGTCTGTCTGTCTGTCTGTCTGTCCACCCATCCATCTACCTATCTAGTATTTATCTATTTTTATGTTGATACTGGGACTTGAATTTAGGGTCTCACACTTGTGCTTAGCTTTTTTACTCAAGGCTGGTGTTCTACCACTTGAGCCACACCTCTTCATAATTTTTGCTGGTTAATTGGAGATAGGAGTGTCTCATATTTGTCTATCTGGGCTGGCTTCCAACGTCTGTCCTCAGATCTCAGCCTCCTGTGTAGTAAGGATTACAGGAGTGAGCCACCAATTCTGGGCCTAACAAGGTTTTAATTACAGTTGTTTGTCATAGGGAGCATCTAGTTATTAATTATAGTAGCTTACACATCAAATTTTCCAGGGTGCTATATTCTTCTCAATAAAACAGATCTGGCTTGAAGCTTGCCACCATATCTGTCTTAGTTTCTTATAAGGAAGGAATTCACTTTTCTTGAAGCTATTTGCTTTCATTTAAATTTTCCGGCTACATTTAGCTGAGCCTAGTTTTAACTGGATCAGTTAGAGTTTTGATGTATTTGTTTTCATTTGGCTTTAACAGCAACCCCGTAAGATATTATAGTAATCATTATGGGATAGGTGAGGAAACTGTGACTCAGAAGCATTATTTAGTTTCTGTAAGTGAGAACAGATACCTACTAAGTCTTTTGACCTAGGTCAGCACTGTTTTCTACCACATCAGACACACTTTTCTTAGCAAGCAAATGCTGATGAAATTTAATTGATGTAAACTGTGATGTCTTTGTGTATCCATATTGGATTGGGTTTCTTAATATGCGTTCAATGTCTATGGCTTTTCTAGGATAAATACAATTTATCTGTGGTCCATCTTACACACTCACGCACACATGCACGTGCGCACTCGCGCATACACACACACACACACACACATGAATACACATACACACACACACACACACACACACACACACACATGAATACACATACACACAGAGTTAGTTCGCTGGTGTAGATTCAACAGCCAACCATTGATTAAACTAGTAGTCATGTCTATGATTGTTGTGTTTGTATTGAGCATATATAAACTTTCTCATGACATTATACCCTAAATAATACAGGATAATAGCTACTTATATAGCACTTACATTGTATCAGGAAGAATAAGTAATAATAAAGATGATTGAAAGTGTAAGGGAGAATACAGATAGGATATTTGCAAGCATTTTGTGATTTTTTTTTTTTTGTCGGTCGTGGGGCTTGAACTCTGGGCCTGGGCGCTGTCCCTCAGCTCTTCAGCTCAAGGTGAGCGCTCTACCACTTGAGCTACAGCGCCACTTCCGGTTTTCTGGTGGTTTATTGGAGATAGGAGTCTCAGGGTCTTTCCTGCCCGGGCTGGCTTTGAACCGTGATCCTCAGATCTCAGCCTCCTGAGTAGCTAGGATTACAGGCGTGAGCCACCAGCGCCCGGCACATTTTGTGATTTTATATGAGGGCCTTGAGCATCCTTCAATTTTTATAGAGGGTCCTAAGAACTAAACCCCCAAAATACTAGTAGCCATTGATTATGGAAAAACTTACATAGCAGTCTGAATTCACTCAGTTCATCCTATTTATCCATGTCTATTAATGAAATTCTTATGTATATTTAGTGCTGTGCTATGAACACAGGAAATAACTGGAAAATAAAACAGTCCATGCCCCATCAAGAGCTTAAGGTTGACCTATCAGAGTTTAGAAGGAAGAATTTCTGTGCAGTCTTACTTCTGAGATGAGGCCAGCTTATATGAAATGAATTGACCAAATCATTGAGCAGGACAGGTGGAGTAAGATCACTTGACTTTTCAGCACCTGCTCACAACAAGAGTTGCCACTACTGGCAGGTTAGTATCATTACAAACTTCAGTAATATACTTTTCCATATAATATTTTTGTGATATTATACTTGTTTAGGAAAATACCAAACTTGTTAACCTATCCAAACTAAGCAATATTTGTAATATTTTTCTTTCTTTAAAGGAAATAGGTTTCTGAAAGCCCATCTGAACAATGAAAGGGCTGTTTCCACTGGGGACTTGCAGAGTTGTATGGCAAGTCCTCTGAGAATTACAAATGTTAGGAAAGGTTATTTTATTCTATTATATGGCTCTGCCTCATTCAGCACAATCTTGAGTTCTCTTTCCTTGGCCAAGGAGCTTGAACTTAATGAGATCAGATAAATATTGAAAAAGAGTTCCTTTGAGGAGACTTTTCGATGAAAGATTCATTGACCAAACAACAAATTAAACTTGGGCAAAGCTTGGAGTAAATTTGGGAGGCAATAGTTGAAGCAATCCATTCTACAGAGGCTTTGGAGTCGGGTAGATCTGGATTCTGTTGTCATGTCTCTACTACCCATATGGCCTTGGGTAAGTCATTAAATCTCTCTAAGACCATCTTAGTCTTCTTTAAAATGGGGGGATGACTATGACTGATTGTAACCCCTCAAAGGATTACCACGAAGTTTAGACCCTATGCTGAACTTGAGTGTAGTGCTTGACAGCATATACTGAATACGTGTCACTTATGATCCCTTATCATTCTGATCATCATGCTCTGTCATGCAGTGTGCTGGATGTGGGTTAGACTAGTTAGCTCCTTTGGAATTTGTCAAACAGGTAGACAGGTATAAAATGTTGAGCAACTGGAGATGCTGTGATTTTGACTCAGTTACACAGAACTGTCATGTAGCAGCCTGAATCCCTTTCATTGAACATCAATGCCCTGTGTCTCTGACAGCAGGGTATATCCAGCTTGGTATGTTGACTTAGTCATCATCATGGCTTAATTCTCTTCTGTGTTGAAACCATTTGATTTTTGCACCGAAAGTTAACTAGTCTGAGGTCAGTTATTGAAAAGAAATAATACAGAATGACTGGATAATTCTCTTAAGATGTTAAGACCAAATCCTGTACCTCAATTCTTCTTCATGTCACAAAATAATTGTTTTCTCCCATCTCTCCTAATTTAGAGCTGCTGGGATTCTTTCTGTTGTTTGTCTTTTGGTAATGAGTTACTTTTTTGTTCTGATTGGCTGCCTCTGTGAAGTTTATAATTGAGAAATAAATAACATTGCCTCTGGTCAGTCAAACTATTTTTTTCACTTCGAGGAAAAGAATTAGTATGATAAATGGCAAGCCTATTTTTCTTATCTAGAAAATAGCCAAGCATCGAACTAGTTGGTCTGAAAAGTCCTAACTTCAGAACAGTCTGTGGCTCTAGATGGCGTGTCTTGTTTTACAAGGATAATTTTTTATATTTATATCTTTGATATGTATACACATATATTTTGCATACATAAATGTATGTATGTAGACATAAAATGACAGCCCAATATGATTTTTCATTTGCTCCTTCCCATTTTTATGTTTGCAGAGGAAACTCTTATCTGTTCTCCTAAATGCTAGATTGGCTAATGCTGACTTAATGTGCTAACCCTCTCAGAGATGTAGTAACTAATACGCACACTTTGCTATTTAAGTATTGAACACCTTCAACCAGTGCAGTGGTTCTATATTATATATATTGTAAAAATATTGTACAGAGGGGTAACAGTTATATGAGTAGGATAATGAGTACATTTTGTAGCAAGCATTGTTACCTCCTTTGTTTTCCCCTACCATCACTTCCTTCCCCACCTCCCCAACTCCTCCCATCCCCAACCCTGACATTGTAAAGTTCAGTTTTCAGCATAGTGTCCTGAGATCTCGTTGTCACAATGGGTCAGCCTGTATCTCCATTTAAGCATTCCCTAATATCCCTTCCCTTCCCCAAATTGCAAAAACATATATACAAGATACAGAACACCGGCATCAAATCCAGTGAAAACAGGGGTTATACCATGGGGGAAGAACATATATAAAAAAAAAAAAAGAATCACATAGTGCATACAATGATTTTTTATGTTCCCATTTACATGGTTACATTCTCCTCTGATTAGGTGATGCCTCAGCTGACTGGACTCTCTAGACTCTATGAGATGGCCCTATTAAGTTTAGATTTTCTAAAATTAGATCTTAAATAAATTACTCCAAGAAATGGGCATAGAATGTACCTGGCACATAGTAAACCCTCAATAAATGTTAATTATTGCAGTGATAACAACTATTTTAGCCACTTGGGGAAATAAGTTTCCATTCCTTCTTGGCATTTTAAGATCCAAGGTTGAGGAAAAAAAAAACCATCCTGGTTAAGTTGGAAATGGTATATTAAAGATCATATTTTATAGAGAAAAATGAATATCATAATTCTTGTAACTCCTATCAAGTTCTCCTCCATCCCCCTACCACTATCATCAAACAAAAGAGAAAAAAGAAAGAAAACAGAACAGAAACATGGCTGACAAGGCCCTAAGTTTCTAAGTCCAGTACCATCAAAAGTAGTAAAAAATAATACCAAAGAAAGAGGGATATTTGAAATGCTCGAGTATATGTTATTTCCCATTCTACATTTCCAGTATTTGATAGAGTACTAGCATGTAGAAAATGTTCAGTCAGCACTTACTGAAAGTAACCTGTGTAGTTATCATTCTGCCATTTCCCGTTGTGTTACTTTATCACTGAAGTGATGAAATCCGTTTTCCTTTCTGAGCTTGACTCATTCATTCAGAGACTGGAAAGTGTAGTTGGATGATAGGATCTGTCCCTGATACTTTATTCTTCCTTGTAACATTTGGGTATCAGTAAACTGACAGTGTACTGTAACACTATGTGCTAATATTCTGATGAAGATAGCGTATAGTTTCCCACAAGTTTTTTTTTAAATTCTGGCAAATAAATTAGGCAAAAATTTGTTCAGTAACTTCCTCTTGGAAGTTACATTTTGTACTCTTTTTAAGGCTTTTAAAATTGGTAGGAACATATGTGAGTATGTCTTTCTTTTGTATTAAATCTGTACATACTTGTATATCTGTTTGTAATTTACAGACAGATGTCAAAATTTTTTTTATCAGATCCAAGAAAGTTAAATAGTTATGTCTGAGCTAGTAATTTACTCTTAAGAAACTATTACCTAGAATAAATAGCTTAACAGTAGATAACAATTTATGGATACGATTATATTAACAGCAATCTTATTTATAATATTAAAAAACTAGATATAAAATAAATGCAATCTCAGCTCTTTAAAAATGTAAATATAAAAGTAGAGACTTATGAGATGGTTTTCAGCTTATGTTTTCCTCCTTCTGGGGCTTGAGTTCAGGGTCTGGATTCTGTCCCTAAACTTCTTTTGTTCTACCACTTGAGCTGCAGCTCCACTTTCAGCATTTTTGGTAATTTATTGGCGGTAAGAGTGTAACAGACTTTCCTGCTCAGTTTGGCTTCAGACTGTGATCCTCAGATCTCAGCCTCCTGAACAGCTAGGATTACAGCATCTAGCACCCAGCATCAACTATTTTTTAAAATTATCTTTAGCTAGTTGTACAAAGGAACTGCCATTTATCAAGCACTTTAAGAAAGCCATCCATCTTGAGCAATGTCACCTCTTTCAACATTTGCGATACTTTGTTCTTTTGAGGTTTTTTGGATTACTTTTGCAATCACTATCATTTGATTTGTGAGAACATTTTTATTTTAAAATCTTAAACATCTAAAACTGTGCATATTCCTGAAATGAGCACTAGAAACAGCAGTGATGTTTTCTTTGCTGTGTGGGAACTGCCAGGGCAGAAAAGAAGGGGATGAAGTATTCTGTTCCTGAGTTCATTGTATGCACTCACCAATTTCATACTTGGCAGATGGACCTGCTCTGAAAGGTCCTGACTATGGCTTATATCAAGCTCCTTGGCTGAGATTCATGTCCACAGCCCTTGTAGTTTTGGGTGGAAAGAGAAGGTCGCTCTGTAACCATTTGCCAATGAGCATAGGAACACAACCTGTAAGAATTACAGTGCAGACCTAGGAGGTAACTGACTGAACATAACTTCCCATTAGGTGTTTATGATAGAGTATTAAGTAGGGGTTTCCTTGGAATACTATCATCAATGAACTGGTAGAGAACTTTCCCTGTTATCTATTACTCCAAAAGCTGGATGCTCTGGGAGAAATCCTGTTAGGAATTAATCTAGGCTGTGGTGGCTGGACTACTCTCTGATTGTGTGGCCTTGGATAGTACACTCATTCACATGTATTGAATGCCAGGCTCTGGGCCAGACCTGAGAATAAAATAATGAACAAGATGGAGGCCCAGACCTTTGAAGTTTATCATCTTTAATGTTTTGCTTCTTTCCAACTCCTGTTTTCTTTGCTTATCTCATAAATTCTACTTTCCTCATAGTTTGGTCTTGGGCTGTCTTATCCCACATCCAACAATCTCATATGAGATTTACAAAGTGATGACTTTCGATCAGTGCATCCAGCTTAGGTGTCTTCCTGAGCTACAATCTCATATAGCTGTCTAGTCATTTGGGAGTCTTCATCATCAAAGCTTGGCTTGTCCAAAACATTTTGGTGTTATGTACTTCGTCACCCAACCAACTTCATTTCCTTCGTTTCAGATGGATGAGCCCATAGTCCATAGTGTCTGAGCCAGAAATCTCCATTCCTCCTTTTCCTTTCCTGCCTTCTATAGCTAAACCATCTACTTGTGTTGACTCTTTCCTTCTTACTTAAATATTGTTCATCCCAGTCCCCAGCCCTTGCTTCTTCCAGGTTCTCTTGCTGGTGGGCTTATTCCGCCTCTAGTCATTTCTTGATATTGCAGAACTGAACAGATCTCCTTAAACAGAGTGCTGGTTCAACCTTCCATTGCCTAGAGTCTCCTTCAACCGCACCTTGTCCTCTCAGGAAAGTCCACTGTCTATAAGCGAGCTCCAGGATTCCTCCAGTCTCACCATCTGACCCCTTTCCCTAGGTACTTGATAACTACTTTTGTTTCTCTAGATAACATTGAACTGGGCATAAAGATAAGTATAAGACCATAAAACAATAACAACACAATAAGAACAATGACAAAATAATGAATTGTGTTGTTCTCTTGCTCCTTCCTTAGACCAAACCCTGATTTTGACTCTTTCTTCCCTTAGGAAGCTCTCCAGCCTCTCTGACAAACAAACTACAGGTGATTCATTCCCCTGATATATAGGTTATGCCTGGATGTGTATGAATGCTGGAAAAACAAATATGCTGGAATAAAAATTCAGGGATGTTGTGTAATATGATCAGAAAATGGGTAATACGATATGAGATTGGTGACTAACATTTATTGAATACTTCTTAGATGCTACTTTCTAGCTATTTATAAGAATGGTTTTGATCTTCTCACTGACTGTATGAATTATATTTGCCTCTTTTCATTGTACAGATTGAAAACTAAGGTCTAGAGAAGTTACAAGCTTCAAAACATGTGACAACTTCTGGGCATAGGGCAGCATGGTAGAACCAGCTTGGGCTATATAAGTCCAGGTGCCACACACATGCTGCCACACATTCAAAGCTCTTCAGGAATATTTAGTTGGGTCTTTGAACAATTAAGTACTACTCCTGTGAGTCTGGGTCTTCCTCAGACACCAAATCTAGTTGTCCTGGGACCTAGTCCAGATGAATCAGTCCTTATCTGGCAGCCCCAAGATCCTATCCTTATTTCTTAAGTGTTCGCATTCTTTGTGAAAGAAAATGTGGACCCTGACATGGGTACAACAGCTCATAGTTGTAATTCTTACATTGTGGTTTAAGGCCAATCTGGGCAAAAAAGTTGGTGAGACTTCCATTTCTACGATAAATTTCTGGGTGCAGTGGTACACAGTTGTCACTCTAGCTATGCATAAAACACAAATAGTTGTATTGCAGTCCAGGCCAAAACAAATAAGCCAGCAAATAAGTGAGACCTTATTTAAAACAAAAACAAAAAACAATGAAAACCAAAAGGTCTGGGGGCATGACTTCAGAGCCATGACAGAATATCTACCTAGCAAGTACAAGGCCCTGAGTTCAAACTCCAGTACCAAACTGCCACTTACTAGGTAAAAGACCTTAGGCCAGTTGTTTAAACTACTATCTCCACTCCACCCTCCCCCCCCTCCGCTCCACCACAACTCCCATCTATACAATGAGGATAATATTAACAGAATCAGAATTATGCTGTAATGATTAAAGGAGTCAACATATAGAACAGTTAGGAAAAGGCTTGGCATATGGGAAGTTCTAAGTTTACGTTCATATTTTTAAAATTTAAAATAATCCCACTTGTATTTGCTCAACTTCCTGATAAGATGATTTTGATTACTGAAACGCCAGGGTAACTTGGTGACTGAAAGAGTTGTAGAAGCTACGAGTTCTTTCATCTCATTCTGTATAAAATATATTACCCTGGAAGACAAAAACAAATCATCTGCAAAACGGCACTTGGAAGGTTTTCATAAATCTTGGAAAAGTTTGGCCAGATTTAAAGACGGCTGCTCAGATGGGGTTCAAAGCTCCTGTTGTGAGCATTCTGATGGGAAGCTTCTAGAAGTTTCTAGAAGGGGTGGTGTGGCGGTATGTGTGGTCGTTGGAATCAGTCTTTATCTATCTAAAGCATGGAAGGAGCTGGCTCAGGCTCAAGGAAAGTGACTGGGTGAGAAAATACTTGTTGTTCATCTCACTAAGCATGCGGTTGGGAGGGAGCATGTTGTGTGGTGGTGGAGTATGTGGACACTCGCTAGTGGGTTCTTAGTCCTTCAGGTTTCATACTCATTCTGACTGATCCTAACATATACCACTCAACCCTACACTCCTTTTTGTGCTCATACTGTGACCTAAAGCTCCCTTTCTAGCTTTTGCTTGTTAACTGGAGGAGTCTTATGGATTTTCCTACATGGGCTAACTTTGAACCACAATCTTCAGATCTTAGTCTCTAGGGTAGCTAGCATTACAGGCATGTAATGCCTCTTCTACTACTTAGGATCTCCTCAGTAATTTCCTGATTCTGTCTTTTGTCTCAGGTCTCGTTCCTTCTTGAAGCTTTATCCAAGCTCCTGTCAACTGGCTGTATTTTCTTTCTTTGCTACCTCTCATTCTTGCTTTTCACTTTCTATCTTTGGTGTACTCATAGGAAATCTCCCCCCTAGCATGGGCTTTTATCTGCCTTTATTTGTTCACATCTATTCTTTTATCCTTAAAGCATCCTTGTGAAGTAAGAGCTCACATTTCTCCACAAGGAACGAAGAACCCAAGGCTCAGGGTGATGAAGGTTTCTCTAAAGACACAAAGCCAAGTGAGACTGCAGCACTGGGGCTTTAGTGCTTCACCTCCCACGCTGTCCTTGAAGTCAGCTGATACGTCTTGCTCCATTTGGTATCTCTTGGCAGTGCCTAGCACAGCTTTTGGCTCATTAAGTTTCTTTCTTTCTTTCTTCAATTTACATTGATTAAATCAACCAAATGTTACTTAGGTGTTGGACATCCGCATTAAACAAACTTGGATAGTTAATGATGTAGAACAAGGAAAAGAAGGTGATATTTTAATGGCATGTGTGCTTTACTTAGGGAGGTTGTGTGTGACTTACAAGTTAAATGCCAGGTGGGACAGGCAATGTAGAAAGAAGGCTGAGTGTAACCCATTGAGGAAAAGTGTGGGTTCTTGCTACCTGGACATCATCACTCTGTCCAATGGAAATGACCACAATTTACCTTCAGTCAGTTAATGCCATGATGAGACATGGACCTCAGATTAAGAAATGTTCTTTTTTTTAAAACAATATTTAATTTTATCATCAAGGTGATGTACAGAGGGGTTAATTACTTACGTAAGGTAGTGAGTACATTTCTTGAACTTGTTACTTCCTCCCTCATTTTTTCCTACTTTCCCTCCCTCTCAATCCCCCCTCCTTTTTTTTTCCGAGCAAAGCTGGAAATCTAGGGTCAATATAGCCAAAATTCATTAAATGCATACCTGGCAATGTGATGAAGCCCCTTACTACGTACAATTTAATATATGCCAACAAAACATTAAAAATAAATAGGAGGGGCTGGGAAGGTGGCTCAGTGGTAGAGCGCTTGCCTTGCATGCATGAGGCCCTGGGTTTGATTCCTCAGGACCACATAAGCAAAAAGGAAGAAGCCGGAAGTGGCACTATGGCTCAAGTGGTAGAGCACTAGGCCCAGAGTTCAGGCCCCATGACCAGACCCCCCAAAAAATTAAAAAAATAAAAAAATAAAAATAAATAGGAAATCAAGACTTTGCTTATACAGTCCCCCTAGTCAATGCTGGCAACTACTTTAGGTAGATTATTTTGTTTTTTGTTTTTGGCCAATCCTGAGACTTGAACTCAGGGCCTGGGCACTGTCCCTGAGATATTTTGCTCAAGGCTAGCCTCTACCACTTGAGCCACAACTCCATTTCCAGCTTTTTGGTGGTTAATTGGAGAAGAGAGTCTCACAAACTTTACTGGCCAAGCTGGTTTTGAACCATGATCCTCAGATCTCAGTCTCCTGAGTAGCCAGGACTGCAGGCATGAGACACCAGCACCCAGCTTTAGTTTTTCTTAAAAGACTGAATGGCTAAAGAATTCATGACTGATGTTTACCACATGTCACCATGGAGCCATGTGGGAGCTTCTAAGACAGTGCCCAGTACCCAAGGGCAGAGGGCTGCTTTTCCCCTTCCTTGTCCTCAGTAAGCCAGATGCAGGTGTCACTCACCTGCAGGCCTATTCTGGGTTTGCAACAATTACCATAGCTGCTTGCCCTCTGCCCTACTGGCTTGATTTGTTTTCCATCCAGGGCTAGAGAGTGCCCTCTTTCCTCCCTCTGTAGAGATCCCCTGAATTGGATCTTGCTCTCTAATTCAGCTTGCTGTATTTATTGTGATAAATGAGAGTGAGCAGATGACAAGCAGAGATCACTAGGTGGAAGATCAAACGCTCCCTCTGGGCTGCACAGCATATTTACGACTTCACTGTCTCAGAAGCTCCACCCATGATGTGTGGTACTCAAAGTGAACTTCTACCCCCTGGGTACCTCTCACCAGGTCCAGTGGGAAAACAGAGACATGGAAAGGTGCTACCAAAGATCTCCAAAAGCAGAATCCATGGCAACCTGTGGAGAATTTTCCCTTGGGCTTTGTGACTGGGTGTTGACAAATTAATAGCTACAGCCATTTGAAACATTAATGGGGATAGTTGTGTTAAGTATATTGTACCAGTGAGTTGTATAGACCTCAAGATTGGTGCCCAGGATTCCTTGAAATAAGTTTGGCAGACTACCAGCAGTAACTTTGCTGAATATCTGCTAAAAATGTTGGATGTCACCCCTGACCTAGGAGTCTGGGGTCTGGGAACGTTCGTTTTGATGGAATCTTCTGAGATTTTTTTTAAAATTTGATTTTTGAAGTTTAATGTTTGACTTTCATATGGGTCTCCAGTGTCTCAGTAACCCACTAAATTCACAATTTCCTGGCCATTATTGCTTTAGTAATAGCTAAATTTATTTAAATAAATACAGTGTATCAATTTAGAGGGAAAGATTAAGTGAACCATAGTTTTGGTAGCAAAATCTGAGGGTAAAACATGAAGACTGAAGGTTAAAAAACATTTAGATGAATGAAAAAGCTCTGTAGTGAGCCAGAAGATTTGGATGTCAATCTGGAATTAAATCCTTACCAGCTGTGTGCCCTTGAGCAAATCCCTTCACCTCTCTGAGCCTAAGCTGCATTCTCAATAAAATGAAAATAATAAAATCAGCTTTGGCTGGGCTGTATTGGAAAGTATACAAGAAAGCATAAATAAGATAACACATAATAGGTACTAGAATATTGTTGAATATGAACTTTTCTTGAATATTCATAAAAGTTTAATTGACTATGTATCTTTAATGTGGCCATTATTTGGCTTTTCCTTAAAGTCTATTAGAAGTATAAATTCCTATTTCCTCATGCCTTTTTCTGAGCAATGTCTTTACTCTCCTTACTGAATGGTAGAAGGGGAGAGCTTGGAGCTGAGAGTCTGCAAATTTGGGCTTTCTCTTCAACTCTGCCTCTAGATATCTATGGGCTCCACCTCTAGGAAGACAAGTTTTACCTTGTTGCACTCAGTTTTATAACCTATAAAGTGAACTAAATGATTTGCAAGATTTTTCCTAGTCCCAGCACAAAGCTATATTTTTATCATCACAAAAGAAGAGCTCTTGAAATTCACATTTTATATCATTTTAGCCCCAGTAGGTGATTTGTCAGAACTACCCAATTCATCGGGTTCATTTCTCCTGGTTCTTTGGAGGTGCTAATGAATAGAAAAGCAAAGTAACTGGTAGAAGGGAGAGGAAAATGGAAGATACTGAAGCAAGGAACGTGGACTATTCTCAAGCTATAAATACGTATCGAATATCTACCATTCCATAGATTGGCAATGTTATATAGCTTATAATTGAATCATTCTATCAGTGGACTAGAGAACAAAATGAGATGTATCTAGTTCTTCGTGCCTTGAAATAGTATTGAAGTTTAAATTTTTAAAGATTTTTTTAAAAGATATTCAGTCTATAAAAAATTAATAACTTACTAGCCAAGATGGTATAATTAGCTGCTAAGGTAGCTCTCTGAAATCAGCTTTTCTTTTTGGTCAGCTTTATTCTAGTTAAGCAGTTATGCAGACATTTTTCTTTTTCCTGTCCGGAAGTATAAAACAGAAAAATCATGGGATAGTGAAATTGCTGAACACACACGAAGTGGTGCCACAGTGTCCCCACTCCATGCCAAAGCAAATTTCTGAGTGTTATGTAATTTCTCCCTGTCTCTGAGATCCCATGATCCCATCTGAAGCTGACGTGGTACAATGTGCTAGGCTGTATTCTGTCAAACTGTTCCTTGGTGGGTGATATCTTGTCACCATTAGTGACCTGTGACTGGGATTGATAAGAAATGCTCTCATCATTTCTACTCACATTCTGTGACCTGTTGCCTTCCAAAATTCATGCAGGCAATTGCTAAAACAGACAACATTTACTGGCTGAAGAGTAAATCACAACTTGCAAGGATACATTCACTCATTTGGAAAGAATTTTTGATCATTCACTAGGCTAATAGCACCGAGGGGGATTCAAAAAATGTATTTTATATGGTTTTAAAAACAAAATATATGGCAGACTTTTTGCCCTCAAGGAATTTACAGTCCATCAGAGAGGCAAGGAATGCATTTATAAATTAAATAACAACATATATGAAAACTAGACATCCGTGCAATGCACCAGAGGTACCAATGACAGAAGGAACTGTCATGGAGTGGGGGTTCTGGTTGGGTGATCTTGTCTAGTGCTCCTCTGTTCACAATGAAAACCCAAGAGAAGAGAAATAACCAGGACTGACTTGAAACCACTAGAAGAAGGAACTCTACAAACGGTCTCTCACTCTATTAATGTACAATCAGCAATTTCAGAAAAGTGTAGTTGTTTAAATGAGGAAGAGTGGCTCATTTTAAAAAGAAAAAACATCCAGCATTATTTCCAGGCAATGAATAAAATGGTGAAACATAATTTGACTTAGAAACTGCAGTCCACATCTCTCTAGTTAATGCTCACAGTGTGCCAATAATGAAGTAAACACCCTTGTTAACCTGTCTACTGTAAAGCCATCACCAACTTTCCACCATTGGACAGATATTTCTAATAGGAGAACATATATTCCTAGTTCCTCAGTGTCTTCTCTTGTCATCTGAATTTCATCAGCCATTAGATTTATTGTGCATGAGCACCTTTGAAAGGATGTAAAAAAGAAAAGAGAAGATTAAGTTGGGTGCTATTCAGCAGCTCTGGAAAAATATTTTACCTTCATAGAATTTCCTCCCCATCAAAATAGACAAGTACTGGATTGATCTGAGAAGAAATGCCTTTGTGCTGCCTAGAATGGCACCAACCACAAGGCAAGCGCACAACCTATTAGTCTGTCTTCTGTGGTGCTTCCTCTCTGTTAGTTAGCTTCTTGTTATAATCAGGTAGAGATAGTTTTGGAATATCAAGATCAGGTGGCCTCATTTGTTTGTCTGGGTGGTGAGGGCAGGAGTCTATGTTTAGGGAACAAGTCATTTCTCAAGCAGGAAGCAGGAGAAACTCAGAAAGTTCTCACAATTCTTCTCAAAGGGCACACCACTATGACCTAAGAATGTCTCATTAGACACCACTTCCTAAAGGTCCAAAGTACTTCACCATACTGCCAAGCTTGGGAACAGGCCTTTATCTCTGGACCTTTGGGTGACACTCAACAAGATGTTCTGAGTATCTGCTTTACCCTCATCATCGCACACGAGGGAGCCTTGCTTATCCTTGCTTCTGACACACACTACCCTGAAGCTACATAGTTGTGATATGCACACCTATATCAAAATTTTTTACCTTTGTAGAAAGAAAACACATCTTTTCTATGCCTTAGATCTAATTAAGAGTATTTAAGCTCAGCCGCCCCAGAAGTTGCCATTTTTACTCTTATGAGTGCTCTGTACAGATTTCCATGGCACCAAACACTGGGAGTCCCTTAGGGATCATCAGTAGCCACATCCTTTTGCAGATGAGAACACCGAACCATGGAGATGATTTCTATCCATCTGTGGTAGGTGAACACTAGAGGTTTCCTGGTTAGGGGCCAAGGTAAGATTAGAAACCAAGAATCTTGACTTGTTTTGTATCCAGGAAATAGATGAAGAGAATAAATAGTCAGTTCACATTATCTATAGAAAAGTTGATTGGTTAGATGTTTATTGGATGAGTTTTCAGGACATCCTTTATCTTCCTGGCAAAGAATATCCTATAATAGCAAAGTCATCTTGGTTAAGATAGTGAAATCACAAAATTATATTAATGTAGACAATAAGCTGTATAATTTTGGTTTCAAGAATAAGTGTGCTTTTATTGGGCACCAGTTGTGTGCCAGATGCTTTCTAAACTTTGCTGCTGAAAGTCTGACATGGGAAGGGATCAGAGTTATTTTATAACTAATTTTGTCTGTGGTTCCCAAACGTAATAGCTGGCACATGGGAGACCCTCTGTACAATACTAAGATGTGATCATTTTGTTAGAGCATTCTGTTTTATAATGCTAAGGGTTGATTTACCTTATGGCCCAGAAATTTCACTTCTGGATATGTAAACCAAAACAAGTTCACACATGGTCCAGCAAGGGAACATGTATGTGTGCTCCTTATAACGTTGCAGATGGTGGCTGGAATTTAGTCTCTCTGGGTGCTTATGTGGCTTCATCAGGGATTTTCAGAGAGATGAACCAATAATACACATGTGTCTGTGTCGATGTATCTGTGTGTGTGAGATATAAAGACATTTATTACATGGAATTGGCTCTCAGGGTTATGAAGTTGGCAAGTATAAAATCTGCAGGGTGGGCTGGCAGGCTGGAGACCAGGGAAGAGCCAAGGCTGGCATTCAAGTCCAGAGGAGACTGATGCAGTTCAAGTTGGAAGGGGATTTTCTGGCAGAATTCTGGACAGTCTTTGTCTTATTCAAGTCATCAACTGATTGGATGAGGACCACCCACATTATGGATGACAGTGTTCTCTGCTCAAAATCTGCCTGTTTCAATGTTAATTTCATCCAAAAACTGCTTGTTTGAGTACTGTGGCCCAAACAAGCTGACACATAGAATTAATCATCACACTATTTCTGGAAGGTTATATTGTAAAATTTAATGGATTCACATCCTAAGGTACAGTATCAAGTAAGTACTCACTAGGAAAGAGATAGTATCCTCAAAAGAGTTCAAATGAGAGGGGATGTGGCCAAAAGGGAACCCTACTGCACTGTTGATGAGAGTGTAAACTTTTTCAACCACTTGGAAGGCAGTAAGGAGGTCCCTCAAAAGACTACACATAGAGCTCCCCTATGACCCAGCAATCCCACTTTTGGGCATTTGCCCAAATGATCACAAACAAGACCACACTAAAGCTACCAGTACAACTATGTTTTTGGGGTTTTTTTGTCAGTCATAGGGCTTGAACTCTGGGCCTGGGCGCTGTCCCTCAGCTCTTCAGCTCAAGGCGAGCGCTCTACCACTTGAGCTACAGCGCCACTTCCGGTTTTCTGGTGGTTTATTGGAGATAGGAGTCTCACGGTCTCTCCTGCCCGGGCTGGCTTTGAACCGCGATCCTCAGATCTCAGCCTCCTGAGTAGCTAGGATTACAGGCGTGAGCCACCAGCGCCCGGCAATACAACTATGTTTATCACAGCATTATTCACCATAGCTAAGATATGGAACCAACCCAGATATCCCTCAGTAGATGAATGGATCTAATACACACACACACACACACACACACACACACACACACACACACACACACACACACACACACACACACAGAGGAATTCTATGCCTCCATCAGAAAGAATGGCACTGCCCCATTTGTTAGGAAATGGAAAAACTTGGAAAAATTATATTAAGTGAAGTAAGCAAAGTCCAAAGAAACATGGGTCTCATGGTTTCCCTTATTTGTAGTAACTAAGTCACGCATAAAAGGTCAAAAGCTATGTACATATGAACATATAAGATGATGTTAAGTGAAATGAACCCCAAGATAGGGACACAAGAGGTTTTATCTTTCTTCTTGTTGTTTTTAATATATATATATATATATATATATATATATATATATATATATATATATATATAATACTATGTGATTTGTTTCTGCTGCTTTTGTATGTTCTTCCCCCACAGTATAACCCCATTTTCACTGTATTTGATGTTGGTGCCCTGTATTTTGTATATACGTTTTTCTAATTTGGGGAGGGGAAAGGAAATAACAAAATGTTGAAATAAGGATACAGGTTGACCCATTGTAACAATGAGATGTAGAAGACACTATGTTGAAAATGAATTTTACAACTTAGAGGTGGGGAGTTCAGGTGGGGAGGGGAAGAGGAGAGGGAAGAGATGGTAGGGGAAAAACAAAGGAGGAGGTAACAATGCTTGATAGGAAATGTACTCATTACCCTACTCATGTAATGGTAACCCCTCTGTACAGTATCTTTACAGTAAAAATATATACAAAAAGTAAGAATTAATCTAAAAAATAGTTCAAATGAAGAGAATTTAAGGAGGGTAATACTTCCAATGGTGGACTGCATTAAAGAATCAGCAAAGATAAGAATTGGGTACATAAGAAAGTATCACCATGGCTCCAAGTGGTAGAGTGCTAGTTTTGAGCAAAAAAGCTCAAGGACAGTGCCCAGACCCCCAAGTTTTCAAGCCCCATGACTAACTAACAGAAAAGAAAAAAAAATCAGGAACATGAGATTCAGCAACTAGAACTGAAGAATAAGGAGGAGAATGACATTGTTAGGGCCCAGTAAGACATGAGGCATATGATAGCAGCATTCTAGCAGAAGCTGAGGCCATAAAAGCTGGCTGCCAAGTTCGCTGTAAGACAAGGAGGAAGGGAAATGGGGAGTCATAGAGAAAGCATTATAAATTTGGGCAGTTTCTTTCTTTTAAAATATTCTTATTGTAAAGATACTGTACAGAGGGGCACAGTTACATGAGTAAGGCAATGAGTACATTTCCTATCGAGCATTGTTATCTCTTCCTTTGTTTTTCCCCTACTTACTTCTTTCTTTTTTTCCTTCCTTCCTTCCTTCCTTTCTTCGTTTCTTTCTTTCTTTCTTTCTTTCTTTCTTTCTTTCTTTCTTTCTTTTCTTTCTTTCTTTCTTCCTTCCTTCCTTCCTTCCTTCCTTCCTTCCTTCCTTCCTTCCTTCCTTTCTGCTTGAACTGAGGACCTTATGCTTATGCTTTTTTTTTTACTCATAGCTCATGTTTTACTGCTTACACCATGCTTTTAGTCTAGCATTTTGCCGAATCATTGGAGACCTATAGACTTTTCTATCTGGGCTGGCTTCAAACTTCAGTCCCTGTGATCTCAGCCTCCTGAACAGTTAGGATTATAGGCATGAACTACTGCTACCTAGTCCATCCTTATTCTTTTGTTTCATGCTTACTATTAGTCAGATATGCTAGAAGCCAGGGGATAGGGGGCTCTGAGCGATGTATTTGCAGATATCATGAGCACAGAACTGGACAAAGAATGACTGAATGCTCTAGAAAGGTCAACAAAGACCACTAGAAGTGGTATGCAGGAAGTAGTGATAATGAAGTAAATACATTCACTATAATACAAATGAATCTGAAAATGTACTGAATTTTAAAAGAAGTAGACTATTTAAAGAGCTGAAACACAATTCCACCTATAAAAAAGAAATGACACATCAAGCAACAATGCTCATTTAGAAACAAAAACAGATATCAAACTTGGGAATGGCTGCTTGTGGTAGGGGAGAATAGGGATTGAAGGAAATGAATAAAAAGATAAAGAACAGATCTATCTATTCAAGGATCAGTGATGATAATGTGTCACGAATAGAGGAGAACAATTAACTTCCTGTAGAAATGTCTAACTTAGGAGGCTGTGCTGGATGTAGTGGTACACGTCTATAGCCCTAGTTATTTAGAAAGCAGAGATCAGAGGATTCTGGTCTAAGACCAGCAAGGCAAAGGTAGTGTTAGACTCTGTCTGAACAACAAACTAAGCATAAGGCCTGTGGATCTGACTCAGCTGGCAGGAGTGCTTGCATACCTTGCACTGGCAATGTGTAAGGCCCTGAGTTTAATGCCTACTGCTATGAAGAAAGAAAGAGGGGAGAAAAATCGATTTGGTGTTCATTTTTCTGGCTGTGAGTGAGGAAGAAAAGGATGAGAGCTTGAAGTTGGAGGCAGGTGGGCATTCTGTATGTTTAGCCTCTTTCGTTCTACTTCAGTTCTATACTCCACTTCACTGAAACACTTGATCTACACAGCATAGTGATTGAAGACCAGGACCTTTTCTTAAAAAAATCATATTGGGGTTTGAACACAGAGTCTATGCTCTACTATTTGAGCCAGACCTCTAGTCCTTTTTGCTTTAGTTTTTCTTTTCAAATAGAGTCTCACACTTAGGGACTATAATCCTCCTTTTAATACTTTCCTACATAAGTAGGATCCAGCTTTTAATTAGTTGAGGTGAGTCTCACTAATTTTTCTTCACAGACTAGCCTTGAGCCACGATCCTTCCAATATCTATCTCCTGATTTTGGTAGGAGTACAGGACTGAATCACTGTGCTTGGTAGGTCTGAGCCACTATGCTTGGCAGGATTGGACCATTTTTATGTTCTGGCTTGGTGACCAAGAAAGAACATCTCCAAATAGTCATGAACCACTTTCTCAGTTTGAAGACTGACTTTAGGAAAATACTACCTACCGTTGATGTTATACCTAGGCTTAGCTGCAATCTCCATAAATGGTGTCATTTTGAAGACAAGGTAATTGTCAGGTGGGGCCTTTGCTGATATCGTCCTGGCTGTAATCTCCAAGGTTGCTTCAATCTGTTCCTTTACCATCTGTCAACAGGCATCTCACTTGGCTTATGTGTATGCACAGTGGGATTTGGGATTAATCAGAGGGGATGGAGAATGCCTGGCTCTGGAAGAGCAGTGGGTCTGGTGCTTGTTTCTAAGGTTGTCTTTACACTAGCACCATCTTCTCCAATGTACAATGCCTGAGTGAGGCTAGGTAATAAGTGAGTTCACTCAGTGATAAGTGCAGCAGGTAGATCTTGCAAACTAGTCTGATGCTGGCCCCCCTGGTGTCCTGGTACTCAATGGCCAGGCTAGAAGGCTTTCTTGGTCCGCAAGGATAGAAAGATATAAGACGTGAAAGGCAGGTGAAGATCGGGACTGACCGATGAATGGACTTAGGTAAGCTTCTAGTGAGCAAAGGCCCAAGTATAGATGTGAGCACTCCTGGGCTGGCACTTCCTTGTTGTCCATCCCATTGGGGTCCCGCAGTCCCTCCGTTCCTTTGAACCTGTGCCCCAAAATGAATAAAGAAAGCCTCATTTGACTGCTTTTTCTCGGTATTTGGCTTTTTCATCCCTTTTCATTTTTTCTTAATCTGTAAGGATCGTTTGACCAATAGCAAATGAAAATAAAAATGAGCATGAAAACTAATAGTGAAATGATCATATGACAGTATTAATAATTGGTGATCAGCACCATTCCAGTTGCCTCAGTTGATGGTCTGCATAGGTTTATAAATTATTGTCCCCGTTGGCAGACAAAGAAACTGAATGTTGGAAAGGTTAAGAAATGAGCTCAAGGTCACACAACTAAAATGTGGAGGAGCAGGGAACAAAAGAACCCAATCCTGTTTTCTTTCAAAACTGGAGATTCTTTCTACTCAGCCACATTGCCTATAAAATGGGGAGGGCAATGTCAGTTGCCCTGCTTGCTTTGCAAGCCTGTGGTGGGGGATCAAATGAAACTGTAATTGGGAAAGCACTTTGAAAATTGCAAAGTGCTATATAAATATATGGTATTATTCTAATGTATCACTGGCCTACAAAAACACCGCTCAAACATTTCATTTAAGAGAAGACACACCAGGCCATTATTCAATAAGATAACACCACATGTGATCCTTTTATCATTCTAAGAATGTTTATGAAGTCCACAAAACCAAAGCCATTAGGAAGGTTTTGTATTTTGGGTAGGCTCAGCAAACTTGGAGTAAGCTCAAGAAGGCTTTAAGACAGCCAGGAAGTATAACTGAAGAGACTACATTAGGTGTCAGAGAATTAATTGTCTTTCACAGGCTCTGGGAGAGGAACTTGCATACTTCTGATACATTAGACCATTTGTGGGAGTTGTATTCAAGGCTATCATGGGAAACCTCACTGTTACTAAAGAGAGATATAACAGTAATACAAAATGATAGCAGTAATTTCAACCAGTCGAGCAAGGTGGACAGTGTAGGGCATTCAGCCAGAGTTTTTTTTAGTAGATATAACCTGAGCAAATTACTTAATCTTTCTGTGTCATTCTTAGTTTCATATTGGGAAAATGGGAATAATAGTAACACCTACACACAGGCTTGTCCTGGAATCTTTGAAACTGATCTCGGCACATAGTAAGTACTTAATGAAAGTTGCCGCGTGCTCATGCTGTTGTTATGCTTAATTAAACTTACAACATGTTCATAAATAACACAAGGATGGAACGATGATACGAAACTCGGCTGTAATAATTAAAGACCTCTCATATGCAACGCTAATCATCTTAACAACAATCAAATGAGAGTTTATCACACCAAGCCATTTTATAGATGAGGAAACTAAGGTCCAGAGTACTATTGTGTAATAATTTGAATCGCTCAAATGAGAGCAATTATAATTTCTCCAGGCTGATGGCTAATTGCAAGTCCTCTGGATCTGGATCTGATATTGAGAATGGGACAGACAGTTTAGTGTCTTAATCACTGCCTCTGTGTGTGTGCGCATGTGTGCGCCCGCGCGCCCGAGCGTGCATGCACCCATACACACTACTGGTACTTGAACTCTTGGTGCTGTTCCTTAGCTTTGTAGCTCAAGGCTAACACTTTTACCATTTGAACCATAGCTCTAGTTCTTGCTTTTTGGTGATTAGAAATAGGAGTCTCATGGACTTTCATGTACAGGCTGGCTTAAAACCACAATCCTCAGATTTCAGTCTCCTGAGTAGCTAGGATTACAGGCGTGAGCCACTGGCGCTCAGTTTCACCCACACTTCTGAGAGAAGAACAACAGGAAGAAGGGAGTCCCCTCAAGAAACAATTGCTAAGAAAGCTGTGGGTAGCCTGTCAACACCTTTCACAGTTTGTATTGAACTCAGGAAGATTCTTAAAGTTGCTTCGAACTAAATTTTAGTTTAAGACCTGAATATTCAAAATGGATGGATTATGAGGCTGGTAAAGAATGGTCCAGTTTCTAAGTGAGTAGATTAAGGATGATACCACACCAGCGTGCAGCATTAAAACCTCCTTTAGCTCCCCTTATACAAAAGAAGATACTGCTATATTCTTTAACATTATAGTTAAAACATTTAAGAGTTGCTGCTCCAAAATCTTGGTTTTGAATTAAAGTTAATTTCTTAGAACCACATTTTCCTTATCTACTAAATAATGCATCCTTGCTAGCTAATTTTAATGCTCAAGTAAAATAGAAAATGATGAAGTACACCTTGTCTGTGTAGTGAACAGGTTAATAAATCTTAGTTCTCTTCCTTTTTAGCAAGGTACAGATAACTCTTTTTTCCATATATTTTTTAATTGTAAAAATACTGTACAGATGGGTTACAGTTCCATGAATAGGGTAATGAGTACATTTCATATCAAACATTGTTACCTCCTCCTGTGTTTTTCCCTTACCATCCCTTCCCTCCCCACCTTCCTAACTCCCTCCTCCCCTGAAATTGTAAAGTTAATTTTCAACAGTGTCTTGTACATCTCATTGTTACAATGGGTCAACCTGTATCCTTACTTCATCATTTTGTTATATCCCTTCCCCTCCCCAAATTAGAAAAAATATATATACAAGATGCAGGGCACCGGAATCAGATACAGTGAAAATGGGGATTATACTGTGGGGGAAGAACATACAAAAGAAACAAAAGAATCACATAGTGCATTATAAGTGTACGTTAAAAGCAATAGCAAGAAAGAAAAAAAACACTTGTGTCCCTGTCTTGGGGTTCATTTCACTTAACATCATCTTATATGGTCATATGTACATAGCTTTTGACCTTTTATGCTTGTCCTAGACATATACTAGTTACTGCAAATATATATATATATATATATATATATATATATATATATATATATATATATATACATACACATTTTCTTGATCCATTCATCTACTGAGGGGCATCTGGGTTGGTTCCATATCTTAGCTATGGTGAATAATGCTGCAATAAACATGGTTGTGCTGGTAGCTTCGGTATAATCTTGTTTGTGATGCTGGGTCATATGGGAGCTCTTTGTGGAGTTTTTTTGTCTTTTGTTTTTTTGGGTCCGGTCGTGGAGCCTGAACTCTGGGCCTGGGCGCTGTCCCTCAGCTCTTCAGCTCAAGACTAGCACTCTACCACTTGAGCCATAGCACCACTTCCGGCTTTTTTTCTTTTTGCTTATGTGGTGCTGGGGAATCGAACCCAGGGCCTCAGGCATGCAAGGCAAGTGCTCTACCACTAAGCCACCTTCCCAGCCCTCTTTGTGGAGTCTTTTGAGGAACCTCCATACTGCTTTCCTAAGTGCTTGAACAAGTTTACACTCCTACCAACAATACAGTGGGGTTCCCTTTTGGCCACATCCCCTCCAGCATCTGTTGTTATTGGATTTCTTGATTATAGCCATTCTAACTGGGGTGAGGTGGAATCTCAATGTTGTCTTGATTTGCAATTCTTTTATGGCTAGAGAAGATAAGCATTTCTTCATGAGTCTAATGGCCAATCTTATTTCCTCTTCAGAGAAGTTTCTCTTTAAGTCTTTAGCCCACTTATTAATTGGGCATTTGTTTCTTTGAGGATTTGTTGTTGGGGGATTTAATTTTTTGATTCTAAGAATATTTTAGATATCAGACCCTTGTCCATTGTATGGCTAGTGAAGATCTCCCAATCTGTGGGCTTTCGGTTGATCTTGCTAGCTATGTCCTTTGCCATGCAGAAGCTCTGCAGTTTCATGCAATCCCATTTGTCCAACCTTTCTTTGATTTGTACACATAACTCTTTCTAAACAAGCTTCTGTCTACCTATTATATATTTTTTTTCTTTCTCTTTCTGTGTGAGTTTGCAATATAGATCATGAAGATTGAGGTAGGATATTTGCAGACTGGGCCCAGAAATTAAATCATCTTACAGAATTAGCCTAATGGCTGGGATAAAATGGCCTCCAAATATTGTGAAATGAGGGTGACAGGATAGTAAGTGATGGGGGCATTGGTTAATGTCTTCTCCTGCAGGTTCCCCAGACTTCAGCCACAGACAAAGATCTGGGACTGTTAATTGAGTGCATGTTGCCTCCCCAAGCTACTAGTTAGACCACGGAATGCTTGTCCATCCTTGGGGATATATCATATAGAATAGGATTAAATTACATGTGCAGTGATTGCTTTGGGGCTCAGGCAGAGAACTGTCCCCTAATTTGACATTGGATTCTGGTCCTGTGAATGTTACTAGGGTATATAAATTGGTTATCCCTATTGATTTCATGTTATATCTAATATGTTTCTGATGGAGATCTTATGCAGAGGACCACTGAGGGGCTTCACAAGTTGACTTAGGGGTGCATGGAAATTCAGTGTCTCCTAGAATTGCATTCAAGATCCTGAGTTAATGTGCATTTCACTCTGATGTTTCATTTGGACCTTTGCCATGTGCTAAAAATGGACAGAATCAAAATATAAAATCACTTTGGTTTCTATGGTAACATATTGTTTATCTGCCATTGTCAGCTCATTAACTATTTTACCTAAGTGAATTTTCCAACTAAATGAAGCAATACTCATCAAATTCCAAATTCCAAATGTCCTGCTGTCTAATGGAAATCTTTCTTAATATATTGCCCATACCTCTGATGTCTTAGAGAGGACTACCCTCCAGTCACTGTTAGTTTCTGGATGATACTGCCGTCCAGGCCCTGTTATCCATCCACCTAGGGTTTGTTGAAACCTAGACTGATTGCAGAATCCATTAAACATTTTGTCTAAGCTGTTAAGCTTTCTGAATCATTGGGTTTGTTCTCTGCCCTCAGAGTAGTTTCTAGTTTATCTGCCTCCATCTCCTTTCTTGCTCTTGATTTGTTGTGTCTAGTCCAATCAGGCCTGGGAAATCTGATAACTTAGCTTGTGAAAGTGCATACAAAAAGACTCTTGAGTGAAACCTTTTCTGCTTTTCTAAAAGACTGAGAACTTCAGCACACGTCTGCATTAGCTCACCAAAGCAGTGATCATTCCTGTCTTGGACACTATTGTGTCAGGTATTTGTTTGTCTAATCTGCCAAAGTTGAGTTCCACAAACCCATCCCAATGTTGGTGGGAACCTCCTAATTATTGCCACCAAGGAATTACCTGTAAGTGGCATTTTATAAGACTTTAAGAAAGGTTAACCCAATCATTTCTTGTTTATTGCCAGCCTTTGAACAAAGTAAGCACTGGCTGTTTAGAAGGACAGGTCCCTGCCCTTGTGGTGCTAAAGGTTGGATGGGGAAGATATGTGGATAATCCTAATAAAGACAATCACCAGATGAAAGAGCAGAGTGAGTTTCAAATGGCAGCTGTAATTCCCATGTCTGGAATGTGGGTGACAGGGCTATAAAGGATTTACATGTTCTACTAAAGATGTAAGTTTTTCTCATGTCCAAGATGTCCAAGGAAGGTTCTACATGGGAAGTTCTTGGAAAAGCATAGTGGTGGGTGAATTGTGACATGGAAAGTGGTAAGCAAGTGATGAGCCCTTCAGACATAACATTAAAATTTTATATGTAATTTTCAATTTCATCTGTCACCCTTAATCTAAGAGATTCTACCTTAGTTATCCAGACCATCAATGACTGGTCTTTGGTTTATGGTTTCTTTTTCTTTTTGTTTCTTTTCTTTTCTTTCTTTTTTTTAATTAATTAATTTATTTATTTTTTTGTTGGTCATGGGGCTTGAACTCTGGGCCTGGGCACCGTCCTTCAGCTCTTCAGCTCAAGGTGAGCACTCTACCACTTGAGCCACAGCACCACTTCCAGTTTTCTGAGTGGTTTATTGGAGATAAGAGTCTCACAGACTTTTTCCTGCCCAGGCTAGCTTTGAACCCCAATCCTCAGATCTCAGCCTCCTGAGTAGCTAGGATTACAGGCGTGCGCCACGGATGCTGGGCTTCTGGTCTATGGTTTCTGCTTTCTTTCCCCTTTTCTTTTGAGTGTTGTTACAGCTTCAAGCAGTCAGAACCTGTAGAAGGCACTAGAGGCCCAGGAATGGCTAGCAGATGCCGCAGCTAGTGGCATCTATAGCTTTGCTATAGAATGACGGCAATGGAATTAATTAATGACTGAGTTATTCCCCATGATGTACTTTTTTTTTTTTTTTTGTCGGTCATAGGGCTTGAACTCTGGCCGTGAGCTCTTTGGCTCAAGGTGAGCACTCTACCACTTGAGCCACAGCACCACTTCTGGTTTTCTGGTGGTTAATTGGAGATAAGAGTTTCATGGATTTTCCTGTCCTGGTTGGCTTTGAACCCTGATTCTCAGATCTCAGCCTCTTGAGTAGCTAGGATTACAGGCGTGAGCCATCAGCGCCCCGCCTGTACTTTCTGTAACCTATATTATAAGGGTTAGATAAGATAATGAGCGACAGTCAGACCACATTCTTTGGCCTGGCCCCACAGCACTCACCAAACAACAGTTATTTCTAACTATGTCATCTCTACTTTGTCATGCCACCTGACCACTCTTTGCTTTTTCCCAAGGGCTGTGTGCTCTCACCCCCACTGGACTGTTTGTGAGCTCCTCAACCCCAAAGACCTAGAATGTTCATCTCTGTATCACTCTAACTTGGCTTCATCATGTCCTTCTGATCACTAGTGCAGAGACACACATATGCTTTCAAAAAGCAACAGAAACTCAGTTTGTGTGTGTGTGTTTGTGTGTGTGCACACATGCACTCATGTGTATATATGTTCCAGTACTGGGGCTTGAACTCAAGGCCTGGGCATTGCCCCTTAGCATTTTTGCTCAAGGATGGCACTCTACCACTTGAACCACAGCTCTATTTTTTGGCTTTTTGCTGGTTAATTGGAAATAAGAGTCTCTCAGAAATTTCTGCCTGGGCTAGCTTCTAATTGTGACCCTGAGATCTCAACTTCCTGAGTAACTAAGATTACAGACCTGAACCATCAGAACCAAGCAGAAATTCGATTTTAATTCATCATTGCATGTAAGCGGCAAGAAAACCTGAGGATCGTGTTCCCAGAGGTTTTCGGGAGAACAACATTCTCTTTGCATTCTCAGTGTTCCTCGGTCCCACTTGGCTAGAGCCAGTACCTCTGGCTTCAGTTAGCTATTTACATTCTTCTATTTTTATATAAATTGTGCTATATTAGCATATATTTCACACTGTGACTTAGTGTTTTCCAGATCCTTTAAGCTGGGCCATTTGTACATTAGTCAACGTCAACGGAAGTAAAAATCACAAATTGAGTACAGACTATAGCCCTGCTACATTGCCCGTTCTGTCATGCTGAAATGGATCCCTTGTTCTAAGAAGATTTGCTGTGAAATATAGTCTATTTACATTAAGGAGACCTCTGTATATTTAAGGCGTAATTGTTTCAGGGCCTTCATTAATTCTTGAACTCCAAGACCCAGATTTTCTTTTCTTGTATCTTTTCTATAACAGTGGAAGTCAGGGGGTTCCAAAAAAGAAATAACAAATTGGCCTTCATTAAAGTGGAGCTGGAAATGGTTTTCTGGTAATGTGCTTTACAAACAATGAGAGAATCTGATTGTAAATCAACTCCAGGACCCAGCTGTCTCAGGAGCCAGGCTGGGAAGCTCCAGGATGAAAGGTAGTCTGTATTTTTATGGAAAAATAAAACATTTCTTTTTTATTCCTGTAATTGATGAAGTGCTTATCTTGTCATACAAATTTAGAGTTGGAAAAGTTCTCAGAGTTCATTTAATCCAGCCACTTCCCGGAAAAATAATCCCTCCCCCAGTATCTCTGACATATGTGTGTCCAGCCTCTCACTGGATGACTGCTTATGGCCACTAGAAGCTCACTTCTTTAAAAAAAAAAATTGGTTATAGGTACATAGCTATTGAGCTATTGTGATCCTCTGGTATATGGTTATATAAGATGATGCTAATAGAAATGAACTCCAAGATATGGAAACAAGAGGTCTTTCTTTGTTGTTTTTAGTGTACTATGTAAAGTTATTTCTTTTTTTCCCTTTGGTTTATCCCCTGTTGTCACTATATTTGATTTTGGTACCCTGTGTCTTGTATATACATTTATCTGATTTGGGAAAGGGAAGGGGAACAACAAGATGGTGAGACAAAGGGTGAACCAATGCAACAGTGATACAAGATACTATGTTGGAAATGAACTTTACAACTTGGGAGGGGGGAAGTTGGGGGGGGGGGAGGGAAAGTGGGGGAAAATAAGGGAGGGGTAACAATGTTGGACAAGAAATGTACTCATTACCTTACATATGTAACTAACCCCTCTGTACATAACCTTGACAATAAAATTAAATTAAAAAATAAAAATATTGGTTGGACATTACATACATTGACCGTTTTGTTTATTTTAGGTATAAAATTTAGTAACATTAGTGGAGCTTGAACTCAGAGCCTCTTGCTCAGCATTTTCCAAGATCCATGCCTCCATATCATGATTTTGCTGGTTAAACCAGTTAGAGCTATGTGGGTTTGTCTGCTCATACAGGATTGGAGCCATGATTCACAGATCTCAGTTTCCTGAGTAGCTAGGACTATAGCCACCCAATGCCCAACACAGTCTAGTTTTTGAGCAAATGAATTTGGCTACTCTTAGTACCGCATGTAAGTAGAGTCCTCGAATATTTATGCTTTTGTAATTGGTGTATTCATTTAGTGTAATATGTTCAAGGTTCATTTATCTGTGAGAATTCTCTTCTTTTTTAAGGCTGAAAAATAAACTATTGCATGGTTATATTTTACCTTGTCTATACTTCCATCTATCAATATACATTTGGGTTGCCTTCACATTTTGTCAGTTATAAATACTACCAGGGCCATAGTATAAATCGTTGAGTCCCTGCTTTCAACTCTTTTGGGTACATATACCTTAAATCAATTATGGAAGTGGAATTTCTGGGTTGTATGGTATTTTTATATTTCATTTTTTTTCTGGAATTGCCATACTGTTTTTCACAGTGGCTTCACTACTTCGCCTTTTTACATTCTCAAGAACATTGAACAAGGTTTCAAATTTTTCTAGTCTTCTTATTTTTCTACTTTGTTCTTTCTGTATTTTTTTTAAGAACTTAAAATTGGAGGCAGTCCTGAAGATTAGACTCAGAGCCTTCTGCTTGCTAGTTAGGTGAGCCACAATCCCCAACCCTTTTTGCTTTGTTTTATTTTTAAGCTATAGTTTTGTACTTATTTCCCCCAGGCTGATCTCCTCCTGCCTCTCCCTCTCCAGTAGCTGGGATTACAGGTTAACATAATATAATTGCAAAGAGAATGGACTTGCTTTGAGGCCTAGCTCAGCCACTTATTACTAGATGAATTTAAATATTTAGTCTTTCAGAGCCTCAGAAGTTATTATTATTATTATTATTATTTTGGTGCTGGTCCTGTGGCTTAAACTCAGGGCTGGGTGCCAACCCTGAGCTTTGTCGCTCAAAGCTTTGTTGCTACCACTTGAGCAACAGCTTTACTTCTAGCTTGTTTGGGGTGTTTATCTGGTCTCACAGACTTTCTTGCCTGGGCTGCCTTCAAACCATGATCCTCAGATCTCAGTCTCCTCAGTAACTAGGATTATAGGCCACTGGCGCTGGGCTCAGATTTTTTTCTTTTTCTTTTTTTTTCCGTTTGCCGGTTCTGGGCTTGAACTCTGGGCCTGGGTGCTATCCCTGAACTTCTTTTGCACAAGGTAAGCACTCTACCACTTAAGCCACGGAGCCACTTCCAGCTTTTTTGGGTAGTTTATTGGAGATAAGAGTCACAGAGTTTCCTACGCAGGCTGGCTTTGAACCACAATCCTCAGATTCGGCCTCAAGAGTAGCTAGGTTTACAGACGCGAGCTGCTGGTGCCTGGTTTATTTGTTTGCAAATAAAAGTTTGAATAATAAAGGAGATAATATGAATCTTATTATGAAGATGGGATGTGGAATTCGGAATCTAAAAATAGAAGACGATCAGTGAACACGGTTTTGGTCAGTTATGTTTTGGGACATAATCGTTAAGTTATGCTTTAGTATGCTTAAGTTAAGTTATGCTTTAGTATGTTAAGTATGCTTTAGTGTAACTTCTATAACTTGTATAACGGCTCCTTTCAATTCATCCATCTTAATTCTACTCTGTATAATGTCATGGGGTAGATAATATCCCTTTTCTGTGTGTCATATACAAGAAGGTAGCCAACAGTCATTCATTAACCTTCCTTTGTTTTGGTCAGATATTCTGGGTCCGGTCAACTGTTTCTTAAATGGTACAGTTTCTTGATGTGTATCAGCTAGTTCTGAACTGCAGTCTATCTATTGGAATGTGATGAGTAGAAATTCTCCTGTCTTTCTCATTGCTTTAGGATTTCTCTCTAACAGTGATGTCCACAGGAAAGAGCAGATGGGAGGCCTCTGACATGCCCCTGACCCTAATTTCTTCCAACATGTCTTTTTCTTCATTGCCTAGAATGCTTGATATCTGTGGCACTAACTTTTATTCATGTTAGGACTAATATTATATCATTGTAAATTTTCTCCATTTTGATTTCACTCTCAGCTTAGGAGAAACAATGAGCTGCCTGCTCCTATGTGCCTTCTTCCTTTATGGTCTTTCCAGCACCCAGCAGGGACAAAGGTTTTTTGTTTTTTCATGAAATTAATTTGAGTACCTAGACATGGAACAGTCATGGGATCCTCTAGAGGCATCAGTTGGGATCTAAGCCTCTTCCACTGCTCAAGTACACACATCTAAAGACTTGCCCAAGAAGAGCAGGCTGAGGTGGGTATATTTTGGCTGCAGCTTTAAGGAGCACTTTGAACTTAGGTCTTTAGACATGAAAGTCTAAGGAGTGCTTCACTCTACCGTACCCTGTCCTGTAATTCATTGACTGTAATGCCAAGCAAAATTGCCAGTTTCCAAATTTGCCCTTAGGAGAATGAATCGAATGCCTTGCAAATACTAGTGTTGCTTCTGAGTGTTCCCAAGCATTTGAACGAATTCTACTTATTTCTGATTTACATGCCTCACCACGCTAAATGTCTTTTCTTTATGAGCTCTTTGGACATCCAAAGAGACTTTATGGTTTTATTATGAACCCTTTTATTCCTAAAACCAAAAATCTTAAACCTCTTTTCCTGAGAAGGGAAGTTGTAATTTTGTCAATGAAAAGTATTCCAATGGTTCTTTCTATCTCCTCAACTGTGTATTTGAAAACCTAGTTCCTTGTATATTACTCTCTCAAGCACATGTTTATAGAAGAAAAGGTAAAAGCCAGACTCACTTCCTCTCTTTAAAACACACAAGTGCGTGCATGCGCACTTAAATACAAATATAAGTGCGTGCACGCGCGTGCGCGCGCGCACACACACACACACACACACACACACACACACACACGGGATGGGGTGATAATTCACTTTGTTGGCATTTTCATAAGGCACTCTTACAGTTGAAAGGTATGTGAAAGCTGTGTGTAAAATAAAAGCCCTGTTTTAGTAAAGGATTGGTGGATTCCTTTACAGTTGATATACATGAGTTTTATGGGCTCCATGACTTCTACTTTAACCACTCAGAACACTGAAGAACTGTGAGGCTGTAGTTTACAACCCTTTTGAGATCATCTGGGTTGTCAGAAAGCTGACTTCATGGTTCATTATGTGGTCACGTCTTCCTTCGCCTATTTTCTATACGTGTATATAGAGTGATGTCACATTGCCTCATAATGAGCACCTCAGCAAGGCATTATAGTAGTGTACAGTGCATTAATAATATGCTAAATGGCAGAGAATGGAGCAAACACCTGTGTAATATGTGAATTGTATCTTGCAGCCTTCTGCTTAGGGTATTTGTATTTAAAGGGATGGGACCACATACATATCCTAATAAAAAATCTTTAATGTTAGCTTCACTAGAAGGCATTGTAATGCAGGAGAAAGAACCATAAATCCCAGTCTTATGTGGCTCTTTTTTAGCAGTGACATTTGGAGTGTCACTTTGTAATCCTTGGTTTTGTCATCACTAAAGCACAAATAACACTTGCATAAATTTTTGTGAACACAAATAATGTGCTTTACAAGCATCTACCCATGTTCTCCTCTACTTACCAATCACAACTATCAGCAGCCAAAGATGAGGATGTAGCTCAAGGTTTAGAGTATGTATAAACACCAGACCCTGGGCTCAATCCCTAGTACCACACCAAAAAAAGTAGCTTTGCTTACTCAAAGTAAGCAAAAATGGGGTATTGTTCAAATGCACAGTGCTGAGTGAGCTGGTCACTGGTGGCTTTCACCTGTAATCCTAGCTACCCAGGAGGCTGAGATATGAGGATCGTGGTTCAAAGCCAGTCTGTAGAACGTCTGTATGGCTCCTATCTCTACTAATAAACAATTCAGAAAAAAATGGAAATGGCACTATGGCTCGAGTGGTAGAGCTCTAGCCTTGAGTAAAATGAAACTCAGGGACAGCACCCAGGCCTTGAGTTCAAGTCTCAAGACGTGCTCATGTAAGAGCACGCGCACGTGCGCGCACGCGCGCGCGCACACACACACACACACACACACACACACACACACATTGAGTGAGTGCATGAATACCATTACAAAACTATAGTATGAGCAGCAATATATCATGTACTGCTTATGGGTGCCCAAATTCATCTAGTTCTCAGTACAGAAAAGAAAAGCTTTTTTTCTGCCTAGGTGAGTTCTACTTATCTTTCAAAACACACTCCAGGATCAACATCTGCTGCAGACATTTGCAGATCATTTCTGCTTCCTCCCTACAAAGTCTTATGAGGTGCTCTTCCTCGGGTGACCCATCATACCTAAGAACACTTAGGAATTTCACTTTATTTTCCCCATTCTGCTCATGGTATAAAAATTCAAACATATGAAAGGATATACAGTGAAAAGTAAGTATCTTTCATATCTGGCCCAGAATTAATTCCCTTTCTCAGAGGAAGATATTGTTCTTTTTGCAAAACTCTTATGTGCATATTTTATCATATGATATATCCATTCATGTAAAATGTGTATCTGTAATTTACATAGACATGTGTTATATAGAACATACAAGCACACACAATTTTTAACAAAAGTTATTTTTTCTATATATATATATGTATATATATATATAACAATACTGTGCTGTTCTTTTTTAACTAAATGATTTATTTTGGTTAGTTATTGTTCTAAATGAATACATATACAGTTTCCTTATAACAGTTTATAACAGTTGCAATTTATTTGACTGTGGAGTTTGGATCTCCATAATCCATTTAACCAAACCTCTGTTGTTATTTATAGTTAGTATTATTATTGTTGTTGTTGTTGTTGATGGTACTGGTTCTAAAATCATATACCATTTCATTTATGTTAAAGGACATCTATAGGATTCAGCTCCTAGAAGTATAGTTGCTGTTTATAAAATGTTTGCATTTAAATTTTCATATTGCCAAGTTGTACCAACGTTCACTCTTACCAATATGAGTGCTGTTTCTACATATCCTTCTCAAGAGTGAGTTATCAAATATTTTTTATGTCCAATCAAATTGGGGAAAATGACATTTTACTGACATTTTAATTTATAATTCTTATTGTGAGCTTAACATGTTTTCATGTATTGAAAGCCTTCTTGTATTTCCTTATCTAGAAATTGTTGATTCATAGATTTATATCCTTTTGCACATATCCATTTCATTTGTGTATTTTTCATGCCAATACATAGGAACTTTTGATTCATATGTGTTTTTTAGCTAGCTCTTTATATTTTATATATATAGGTTTTTATTATAAAAATACAGTACAGAAGGGTTACAGATACATGAGTTAAGGTAATGAGTACATTTCCTATTGAGCATTGGTACCTCCTCCTTTGTTTTTCCCCTAACATCCCTTACATCCCCAACTCATTTTCAACATAGTGTCTTCTACATCTCATTGTTACAATGGGTCAACCTGTATCCTTATTTCAACATTTTGTTATTTCCCTTCCCCTCCCCAAATTAGGAAAATGTATATACAAGATGCAGGGCACTGACATCAAATACAGTGAAAACAGGGGTTATACCATGGGGGAGGAACATACCAAAGAAATAAAAAAAAATCACATAGTACATTATAAATACATTAAAAACAATACCAAGAAATATAAAACCACTTATGTCCCTATCTTTGGGTTCATTTTGCTTAACATCATCTTATATGGTCATGTGTACATAGCTCTTGACTTTTTCTGCTTGTCCTAGATATATACTAGTTATTGCAAATAAGGGAAACCATGGGACCTATGTTTCTTTGGGCCTGGCTTACTTCACTTAACATAATTTTTTCCAAGTCTTTCCATTTCCTAACAAATGGGGCAATGCCATTCTTTTCGGTGGAGGCATAGAATTCCATTGTGTATATATAGCACATTTTCTTGATCCATTCATCTACTGAGGGGCATCTATATGGCATTTACCATATCTTAACTATGGTAAATAATGCTGCGATAAACATAATTGTGCTGATAGCTTTAGTATGGTCTTATTTGTGATCATTTGGGTAAATGCCCAAAAGTAGGATTGCTAGGTCATAGGGGAGCTCTTTGTGGAGTCTTTTGAGGAACCTCCATACTGCTTTCCTAAGTGGTTGAACAAGTTTACACTCCCACCAACAGTGCAGTAGGGTTCCCTTTTGTTCCCCTCCAGCATCTGTTGTTATTAGATTTCTTGATTATAGCCATTCTAACTGGGGTGAGGTGGAATCTCAATGTTGTTTTGATTTGCATTTCTTTTATGGCTAGATAGGTTGAACATTTCTTCATGTGTCTATTGGCCATTCTTATTTCCTCTTCAGAGAAGTTTCTCTTTAAGTTTTTAGCCCACTTATTAATTGGGCATTTGTTTCTTTTTTTCTTATGTGGTGCTGAGGAATGGAACCCAGGGCCTCGGGCATGCAAGGTAAGCGCTCTACCACTGAGCCATCTTCCCAGCCTGGGCATTTGTTTCTTTGAGGATTTGTTGTTGGGGTATTTAATTTTTTGAGTTCTAAGTATATTTTAGATATGAGACCTTTGTCCATTATATGGCTAGTGAAGATCTTCTCCCTATCTGTGGGCTTTCGGTTTATCTTGCTAGCTATGTCCTTTGCCATGCAGAAGCTCTGCAATTTCATGCAATCCCCTTTGTCCCACCTTTCTTTGATTTGATGTGTTTCTGTGTCTTTATTAAGAAAATTTCGGCCTGTGCCGAGGAGACCTAGGGTTTCTCCTATCCCTTCCTGTAATGTTTTCAGGGTGTCTGCTTTGACTTCGAGGTCTTTGATCCATTTGGAGTTGATTCTGGTGCAGGGTGATGTATAAGGATCTAGCTCTAGTTTTTCTACAGGTGTTTAACCAATTTTGCCAGCGCCATTTACTGAAGAGGCTGTCTTTCTTCCATTATATTTTTTAGGTCCCTTATGGAAGATTAGGTGGCTATAAGTCTGTGGGTTCATTTCTGGGTCTTTTATTGTTCCATATGAATTTTTGAGTTGCTTCTTCTATTTCATTGAAGAATGAGGTTGGAATATTGATAGGTATTGCATTGAATTTGTAGATAGCCTTTGGAAGTATTTCCATTTTCAGGATGTTAATCCTCCCAATCCAGGAGCATGGGAGGTTTTTCCACTTCCTTAGTTCTGCTTTAATTTCCTTTTTCAGGTTTTTTAAAGTTTTTTTATCGTAGAGGTGCTTCACTTGTTTAGTTAACTCCTAGCTATTTTTTTTTTGTGGGCTATTACAAAAGGAGTTGCTTTCCTGACTTCAGCAGTGTTCTTCTCATTGTTGGCATACAGAAAAGCCATTGATTTTATACCCTGCTACTTTGCTAAAGTTTCGAATCAGCTCTAGTAATTTGGGAGTGGAGTCCATGGGGTTCTTTAAATACAAGATCATGTCATCTTTCCCTATTTGGATCTCCTTTATGCTTGTATCTTGTCTTATTGCTATGGCTAGGAATTATAATACAAAATTGAAGAGAAGTAGAGAGAGTGGACATCCTTAAGTATAATGCTGGCTGTAGTTTTGTCATACACAGCCTTTATTGTATTGAGGAATGTTCCATGGATTCCTAGTTTTTCCAGAGCCTTTATCATAAAGGGCTGCTCTTTATCTTTTAAACACATCATTTTTTTTATTCCTAGTTTGTCAGATGTCTTTATTTTTTCTTCTTTTCCCCTTGAACAATCTTTTTTGATGTAGTCTAGTTAGTCATCTTTCTTTTTGTAGCTTTTAGATTTTTATGTCAAGCATTAAAAGGCCTGTTGTTACATAAATTTTTCCCACATGCTGGAAATATAATTACTTGATGTGGAAGCTAGTGCAGAAGATCAGAAAATATATAGCTAGTGTAGAAGGCTTGTCGGAAGAGACCTGCAGAAGAAGAAGTCTTGTTAGTGGACGATCTCACAGTGAGATCACGACTGAACTCAGGGAGAGGCAGAAAAATAAAACGTATCATTCTGCTTTGCTGTCCCAGCGGTTCCACCATCCACAATACATTTCCTCAAATACCTTGGTCATCCCTGACTGAAAATGACCACATTCCACATGGGGAGAGGATACATCTTCAGTGAGTAGAGCAACTACTAAGAGCACTGTCTTATCTGCTGGAGATCAAGTTGCCCACCTTGATAGGTGATGCATGAGCAAACAGCTCACCTCATTCATCATGTGCACAGTAGCATTGGTCGTTCCTGTTCACTGCAGTTGACTAGAAAGGTCTTCTGAAATGCTGACATTTGACAGCTCTGGGAACAGGAAGGGCCCTCCCTTTTCACAGGCCAGTGACTCTTGGATACATCTGAAGCATGGTCTTATGTTTTTGTGAGTTCCCAGGCCTTCATCTCTGCCCCACCTCCTCACCACCCCCTGCAGCTGGTTGGCTTAAAGATGCAGGTAGAACTGAATTTTATTTCAACATCTGGGAACTAAACTCAACATTTTTTTCTACCAGATTCAAAAATTAATTGCATGGAAAAATTATATTTTATGACTATATGTATACTGGGTGAAGGAAAGACCAAATCACCAAATTTGAATAGAAACTGTTATTGGTTAAGTTACTTATTTGTGTATGTGAATTTTTTTCTAGATCTTTGAAAGCGATGCTTTTGGCTCTCTTAAGTTTGACTAGAGTGCTTTTAACAGATTAGGACAACTAGAGTATGCAGCTCTCTTTATGAGCTTCATAGCAAGAAGAGGAAATGCTTCTTCCATGTGTCTTTTGCCGTTAGTTTCTCAATCTTATTTCAGAATTCACAAGAACATTGGACCTTAGGGTTCTTATCTGTGAGTATGTATTACTCACAAATGCCTTTATGTAATAAACATCCCAAAATGTAATGGCTAAAACAAAAAGCATTTGTTTAGTTTGTAAATTAGTAGTTGGGTGACTCTGGGCTGAATCACGGTAATAATCTCCTGTATTCTTGGAATCAAAGCAAGTCACATGGTCAGCTCAGACCTGATGGTAGAAAAATAAACTCCATCCCTTCATTAGAGGAAAGGCTAAAAAGATGTAGGTATATGGGGGACTAAGGTACAAGTACCTGGTATTTAGGTATCACTTTAGGTTGGTACATGGAACAGGCAATATTAGCTAATGACTCTAGGCAGGAAGGATCAAAGTCCATGATAATCATACTTTGCTTGTATTTAAAGAAACCCAGACACAGAGAACTTGCCTAAGGTTGATTTTACAATCTCCCATACTACATTAGAGGAATAAATATGATAACAAATAAAGAATTAGACTATTATACCACCTATGCATTCAGAAAACACTTGTTGGGTGCTGATTATGTGCTTAATGAGAATATCAGTGGATGCTCTGAGTAATGTAGAGATAAATGCAACCTTGTCCTCAGACTCAATAACCATTCAATCTTAGGGGCACAAAAGCACTCAAGAAATTGCAGGTCATTTACGAAGAGTCTTAAGGGAAGAATAGATAAAATACCATCAGATTTTAGAAGAGAATAAGTTAAGTCTCTGGGAAGGAATTCTGGTCTCAGCTTCTGCTTTGCTTAATGTTTCCCTCTATTTAATTCTAATTATTGATCTCCCCAGGCTATCAATAATGACATGGCACAGGAAACCCAGTGCAGACAGATGAAGCATTTTAAACTGTAACAATTTGAGGCAAATTAAGTGTTTGAAAATTGCCAGCCATCTACATTCTACATGCCCAGGCTAATATGGCTGAAGGAAAACCATCTTACTATATTTTGCAGGATAGTACTAACCCTCCTCAATTTACCTCTCTGATTAATATAATTTTCACTAATCCAAGAGGCCCTCAATCCTCTTAACTTAAACACTTGATCTCCAAGGACAGCCAGAAGGTACAAATTAGACTTTCAATAGATTCCCCTCCCCATCCCCTCCGGAAAATAGTACCACCTTCCCTTTTCCTCCTCACATTTTGAAACTTTGAAATGGCTGAATTAACAGTGTGCTAGGAGTGATAAAAACAGAACAGAACAAAATAAAAGCAACCCTAAAACTGGGTAAGGGACCCGAGGAGCAGTGTAGTAGAGAGCCTGAGTGGAGGGAGGCAGGGCTGGGTGAGGAAGGTCATGGTTATGGTCTTCTGGCAGCTGATGACATGTCAAAGGACCTTAGGCAAGTTCCCTGCCTGAGTCTGGGTTTCTTCAAATCTAGCCAGGATCTGATTATCTCAGGCCTTGATCCTTCCCATATGGAGTCATGAGCTAATAATGCCTGTTTTGTGAACCAACTTTCTTGAAAAGAAAAGTGCTACCTAAATACAAGGTATTTGTATTGCTGGAAGGTGCTTGGAATCTTAATAGCTGTCTCAACTGCCTCCAAAGTGAGCTTCACTTTGGAAATGCTTCAAGTGCCTGGGAATCCAAGCTGAAAAGAGGTTTCCTTCGCCCTCCTCTGTGCCTTGTTTTTAGAGTGTGTCCAGTCTGTCCACTTCATGAAACATTGAGCTCTTGCATACCTCAGAGCATGGTCAATACAATGTGGCATGGCTTTTCAAAGGAATGTAATTTTCCATCGTAAAACCCATCTGGTTGAGGCTTAGCCCAATGGTGGAGCAACTGCCTAGCAAACATGAAGCCATGAGTTCAAACCCCAGTACTAAAAAAAAAAGTCATATGATTAAAAATTGATAGCCAACTAATTAAGAGACTCTTTAAATTGAACACCAACATGGCTTTGAAAAACATTCCAAAGTTACCCGCTCTTTCCTTGGTTAATATTCATTGATCTGCTAAATATGAAGGTTCTCCCCACACAGTCTGCTAATTCCCTTTCCCCTAGATTCTTTTATTCTTGTAAAGGTGATAGGCAGAGGGGTTACAGTTACATAAATAAGGTAATAAGTACATTGCTTGTCACATTATTAAACTAATCAGTTTATTTAAAGCTACATGTGCTTTGGTTTCTATTTCTTTGGAGCATGTCATTATTTTCAGTTTTGCCACCACAATCGCATGTAGGTTATTCAAGGCAATGCGTGATATAGGTGTTGTCTAGGGAGCTTGAACAGTTTACAGATGGAGTGTTTGTTTGACATGTTGCCAACTAGATCTGGGAGTCACTGTATTAGACTTCAGGTTATGGCTGAGGTTGGTTTTAAAAACATAATAAGGTCTTTCCTCAACAATGATAAAGGCTACTTTGTTCACCACCACACTCCAGGTCTCCCTACACAGTACCGGTTATGCTCCTTAACAGTTCTGGCAGGTCATTACTGTTATGCCCACTTTGTGAATGAGGAACTAAGGGTTAGAAGTCTGAAGTGTTTTTCCTAAGGCTATATCTAGAAAGTGGCATAGCCAGGATTTGAATGTGTCCATTCAAAACTGATTTTGTTCATCCTTCTACCATCTTTTCTTCCTGCTGTTGAATTCTGTGATCGTCTGAAAGGGTGCATGAGAGGGGGTTCTTGTTCTCAAGATAATTACTTTCTAATCAGAATGAAAGAAAAAAAATGAATGAATAAGAGAGCTATTTTATTCATGACCAACGAAACTTCATTAGAAAATTAGGTTAACTGAATTGTTTTTATTTCAGTTAGCAATAAGCTGAATTTGTTGGGTTTTTTTGTCTGCCAAATTCCATGGTTGCTATTCTGTGATTTAAACATTGGGTGAACTAGAAGTAGTCTATTGTTTGAAGTTCTCACATGAGAAAGATTTCCTTGAGATAAGCATTATGCTCTTTCAAGGAAATGGAATTTGTTCTCCAAAACATTTTACTTTAGCACCTGTCTTCCCAGCCTTTGGAAGACTGCAGTAGGAAGACCATAAATTTGAGGTCAGCCTGAGCAATATAGCAACATCCGGTCGCAAATAAAACAAGCATTCTCTTTGAGAGTTGCAGGTGTAGCTCAGTGGTTCAATGTTTGTCATGCTTAAGTCTCTGGTCTGGAACCCCAACACTGCCATCCCCACCACAAAATCTGTTACGTTGTTGTTGTTTTGGTGCTGGTCCTAGAGCTTGAACTCGGGGCCTGGTTGTTGTTCCTGAACTTTTTTGCTCAAATCCAGCACTCTCGTACTTGAACCACAGCTCCACTACCAGCCTTTTTGGTGGTTAATTGAAGATAAGATTATCATGGACTTTCCTGGCCAGGCTTGTTTCCAACTGCAGTTCTCCGACCTCAGCCTCCTGAGTAGCTAGGATTAGAGATGTGAGCACTTACTACAAAAGCTGCTTTATATATTGTGTTTCATATCTGGTATCTAAGTAAGCAGACTGGAGTTGAAATCATTTAATCTTTCTGTGGTACCATGTTGAATAAGAAATTATTTTCTCTCTTTTAGGAGCAAAGGGCAAAACAGAAAGGGTCTAAACATTTAGAATGCCTAAGCATATTAGAGTAACCGTTTGTTCCCAGCAGATATTTGCATTGCTAGAGGGATAAAAAGCCAAAAAAAGCTGGGCACCAGCTACATAGGAGGCTGAGATATGAGGAATGTGTTTCAAAGCCAGTGAGGGCCGGAAAGTTTGTGAGATTCTTATCTCCAATTAACCAACAAAGAGCCAAAAGTGGAACTGTGGCTTAGGTGGTAGAGCCCTAGTCTTTGAGCGGAAGGTAAGATACAGCCCCAAGACAACAATAAAAATAAATAAATAAATAAGCAAGCCAGCCAGCCAAAAAGAAAAATAAATAAATAAATAACAAATAAATGTCTTTTGAGACCAATCCAGATACGTGATTAGGACAGATGAAGCCAGATCACTGTAGAACATCTACTGTGGTGATAGGAGTCCTTCTCTCAGCTCATTGTTCACCTGTAAAAAAAAAATCCTATTTTGCTCAAAGGAGAAAATTAGATGTTCTGGGCTAGAAATAGCTCTGTGGACTAGAAATCATCCATACTCCTGCCCTCTTTTGTTATTTCCTCCAAAGTTGACACACTATAGAAAGCTATATACCCCTTTTATGTGCTCCACCCTGGCTGCTTGGAAATTCCTTGATTGTCTCCCACAACTTGGCTTTGGGGATAAGATCACATCTTAGAGTTATGGACAGAGGAAACAACTCAGTGAGAAGTTGGCATCTCTTCTTTCCTAAGCCAATTTCTATCTTAGAATGATTAGGATTTTGACAAAAAAAAAAAAAAAACCCACTTTTGTGTTTGACCGTTGTGAGCCTACTCTACATCTATGAATTGAGGAGAATGGAGCATTTTTACCACAGTTGTGGAGGTTTTACTAGTGGAGTTGATCCTGTTGAAGGAGGCTTTAAAGCCATGCTCTCTTCTCTTTTACATCCATAATTCCTCTACCATGTGATTATAATGATACCTCTATGGAAATCCCATGGATTTAAAGAGCATAGTTTGCTAAACCAGTTCAGAGTGTCAGGACTCACCCAAATGCATGTTTCTAGGACTCAGTGACTCTGGTGGAATAGTCGCTTGCTTCTATTGCACCCAGCTTTTGGGGCCAGTGCACTACCACTCATCTCATGAATGTACCCTGTAACCTCCTATATCACTGCGTTAGAGATACAGGATGTGGATGTGCCATGACTAGGTGCTTCTTGGAAGAGCTTCCAGGTCCAGTTAACCTGCCAACAGCTGAGATGAGCCAGTAATCCTATTCTAGCACAGACTTTCATCAATGAAGAAGATTCATGACTTTATCCCACCTCTTTCCTTCCAAATACCACTCTCACTGTTCTGTCTTAAATATCAAAACCTTATGGTTTGCCGAGTCAGTTCCAAGAAGTCAATCATCAGAAAAACTTCAAAGATAATAGCTCCTATTGATCAAATGTGAAGAACAGCTTTGGAAGTTTGCTCTCCTACAGAGGCTGAGAGTGACAAGGGCCAAAGTTTTCTAAACCATACTAGATTTACTTAAATTGGATAAAACCATATATAAACACTTAAGTTCCTAGAGAATTGGTGACCAATTCAGGAAACGCTCATAAAATTAAAAGATTGGCTTAGATTAGGGAGCATGTGAAATAGTTTTTTGTTTGTTTGTTTTAAGAAAGCATGGCAATTGTATTATTTCAAACAGAGACACAGTGCCTAACCAAGTATGTCCATGCAGAGTGTGGCTTCGCTCTGCCTCACTAGGTGGAGGAGGAAACAGACCAGGCATCATACAAGATGCTTTTGTTCAAATAATCACATCAGAACAGTGTTGTAATCTGTCAGGTTGGCCTTTAGAGGTAAAACAACAAAAGTTAAAAGATGTCATCATCACACACTTCATAAATGGCAGAGATTGATCACTTATTTTAGCTGTCTATTTCTTTCCACTATATATTCTTTGTTTGAAAACCCAGCTACTACTTGGGAGGCTGAGGTAGGGGAATTGCAATCTGAGATCTGCTGGGCATAAGCATGACACTCTATCTGAAAAGCAAACTAAAAGAAAAATACCGAGATTAAGGCTCAAGGAGTAGAGTGCTTGCCTAATAAGTCATGAGGACCTGAGTTAAACCCCCAGTACCATTTAAAAAAAGAAAGCCAGAGAGAGACACAGAGAGAGACATAGTGAGAGAGAGACAGAGAGGGAGAGGGAGAGGGAGGGAGGAAGGAAGGAAGAAAAGGAAGGAAGGAAGGAAGGAAGGAAGGAAGGAAGGAAGGAAGGAAGGAAGGAAGGAAGGAAGGAAGGAAGGAAGGAAGGAAGGGAGGGAGGGAGGGAGGAAGGAAGGAAGGAAGGGAGGGAGGGAGGGTAGAAGGAAGGAAGCAAGCAAGCAAGCAAGGGAAAATAACACTTTTCAGAGAGGTTATTATCCATACTTTAAAATATTTTATCTGTATGATCATTTTACCCTAGAGGCTGAACATGTGGTTATCTGAAAGAATGAATATTGAGGCCCAGAACAAAATTCCTCAGAATCAGCACCATCAGTTAATGAGTTTGCATATTGAAATTATCTTTGCCTTTGCCCAAGAACTGAGTGGTAATTAGTGTCCAGGGACACATGGGGAACAATTTCCATGTGAGCAGTGCCAAGATCTAATCATTTGTCATCCATCCCAAATTATATTCAACAATTCAAATTCAGGTTGGGAAAACCACATAACCTATAGCTAACTTTCTCTGAAGTGAATACTGTAAAATGAAACCTGCATTTTTGTGTAGCTATGAGCTGCAGTAAAATGAAGCTATGAAAATACTGAACGAAATGCTGTCAAGGTCTGTCTTAATCCTACTGCTCCCGCTGCCTTCTCCTTCTTACCCAATATATCACCTGTTCTGCTGTACTTCTGGGTCCCAGCTCCCTCAAGTCTGGGTGGTGAAATGCTGCTGCTTCTTTCTTTCATGTCAGCACCAGGGTTTAAACTCGAGGCTTGGACACTGTTCTTTAGCATTATAAGCTCAAGCTGGCTCTCTACTGCTTGAGTCACAGCTCCACGTCTAGTTTTTTCCTGGTTAATCAGAGTAAGAGTCTCATGTATGTTCTAACCTAGACTGACTTTGAACCTCCATCCTGAGATCTTCACCTCCTAGAATTACAGGTGTGAGTTACCACCACCCAGCTGTGGAGTGCTTCTTACAGTGGGGAGCCATCATAGTCTATGAGCAAGGACTGTCGTGATGGAAGGAGCCAGAGTGGGTGGCAGCAGAAAGGGAGTCAGGCAGAGATGCAGTGGAGTTACATGTGACAAGCCCCATAGGTATAGACCTCAGTCACCAGAGTGAAATACTTGTCTATATGACTGGGGCTTGTTAAAAGCACTATCTTCTATTGTGGCTTAAGATTAAGTGCTCTTTTATTTGTATTAAGTATTTTCAGGACCCCCCTACTAACAATCTTTGACTCCAGATAAAAGAAGAGTCTGGGACTTCTGGGGATGGAGTATGTGTCATTTGTCTACTTTCCTTCCCATCTGTTTCTAGAACAGGGAAGCAGATATACCCAGGAGTCAGAAGACTCTGAATAACCCTTTTGTCTCTGCCAAATATGGCAGGTAGACAGACTGGAAGTGGCCCTTACATTCTCAATGGGTGAACATATGTTCCTGGCAAAGACAAGGATATGGGGTGTGTATGGGCATTTGGCAGACAGACGTCATCAGTAAATAAGGAAGTATGCTTATGTTTGTGAAAGGTGATGTCAGAGGTGAGCTGGAAAAGAAATCTAATTTTCCCACTTTGAAAATAAGACAGGATAGCAAGAGCTGCTGCTGCATTGTGTGCTGGTGGCCACGTACATAGACCCAGATGTGAATTCCAAGTTCTTTCCTTACTGAAGTTAAACCTAGATTCCAACTCAGATCCATTTTTAGTGACTTCTAGAAAGCATTGTGTTGAAAAGCCTCAACAGCAGATACCAGGCTTTTAATAGGTGAAAAGAGCCATAATAGATGCATGATGCTTTCACTTGATTGAAGGAGTGGAGAAGGGTGGCATCTTGTGTGTCATGGAACTGATAACCTGGGTCCTCTCTGATTCACTCTGTCACTAATGTTCTAAAGTTCTATTGTGTGTGTGTGTGTGTGTGTGTGTGAGAGAGAGAGAGAGAGAGACAGAGACAGAGACAGAGACAGACAGACAGAGAGAGAGAGAGAGAGTGCTTAGTTTAGGGATACCCTAAAGAGGTGATAACTATATTAAAATATATACGATGTCATGGTTTAAATGTTTAAAGACAACAGCAAAAACATCATTTGTATATGACCGTCTATTAAAAACCCTTAAATCTTCATAATGTTTTGTGTGTTTTGGATCATTAATTTCTACATTGGCTTAAATTGCGGTGATTTTGAAAATGATCATTTAATTTTAAGGTTAGTTTCCTCAAATGGTTTTCTGTGTTGAAATACTTAGTTTATTTATCTTGACCTGACGTGCCAACATGGAGAAATTAGTTCTTGCCAATTTGCAAACAGGACAGATTTAAAAGCAGCCAAGGAAACTTGGTTCATCTTTTCCATGGGAAGACTACTGGGTATATCAAGAAAAAGAAGACCATGTGTTTGCTAATGTGTTATCACTTCTGTTGCTTTGTTTTTGTGTTCAAATATTTGCATTCATTCTTATTATTATCTTTAAACAGTCGCACAAAGGAGTTGCCATTTAACAAAGCAGTTTATGTATACAGTGTATCTTGATCAGTGTCTTACTATTTTCAATTTTAACTTTCAAAGCTAGAGTTTTCAAGTAAAGGTCTTCTGATCTGGCTTATCATTTGTTCATTTGGAGGGTCTCAAAAGTATAAGCAGCTCTGAGTGGCTACTAGGCCATTCCAGTTTAATTAGTCCTGAATTGGCTAGTCTCTCTCTGAAGGCAGACATTTTGCAAGTCTCCTGTAACAATCCTGTTACTATATTGTATTTAATATCATTCTTGTCTTCCCCCTCCCTTCTTTCTCTTTCCAGAAACAGAGTTTTCAGTCACTGCTGAGTTAGTGCCTACCTCATCATGGAACATTTCAAGTGAGCTCGACAAAGGTACATGACTGCAGGAGTTGGGGGCTGGGTTATATATGCATTCACCGTGGGAACAAGGAGAGATGTGTCAAGTTCCCATTTTTAATCTTAGCAGTTTCATCTTTGAAATCAACTACATTTCGGGTCACCAGAAGGAGATGGTGGCCAAAATAAATTCCCAGCTTACTCTGTAATCATTTAACATTTAATTACTTGGAATTCTATTATTTCTGGAGAGGATTTTTTTTTTTGCTTTCCTTTCCCATCTTCCTCTAAAATGTTCCACATGGTGAAAATGATTCAAGATGTGAAATAGGGTTGTTGCTGACCTTCCTGACACTACATCCACTGGATCTTACATAGAAGATTTGATTCAGCCTGAGCCAGGATTGATCAGAGCTGTTTGGGGGATGACCTTATAAGATGAACATTTGATTTGTTTGCTGGGTTCAGGTTGGAGTATTTGGTTATTTGAGATTGCCTGTGCCTGCAGATGGTGGCTTCGAATGTGCACGTGGAAAACATGTCCCTGCTATGGAATTGTTACTTAGCATTAATTAAGCCCTACCATATGCTAAACTTTGGCTATTCTACAGTGATACTATGGCCTGGACACATTCAAAACCACTGTGGTCTAGCTCAACTTGCCTTTCAAGCCTTAGTAGTAGTAGTAGTAGTTTTAGTTTCTCATGTATATCACTCGCCAAATTTTTATTTCTTATTGTAATGCTATTTTTTTTCTGTATGGATTACCCTTTGTTCTTTGCCTATGCCCAGCTTCTCTGTCAAGACTAAGTATGAATTCTATATTGTCCACAGGCTCCTCTCTCTTTCTCTGCAGGAAGTGGTCTTTATCTCTTGGGAGCTTCTAGAGTTCTTTTATATGCCTTTTCTTGATATTTTTTATGTTATAACATGGGAAGTTCAATACCTATTCATTCTTGTTTCTGCTTTATTTTTCATTACCTTCATGTAGTTATACAAAGGATGTGCCGTTTAACCAAGCAGTTTAGGAACACAGTATATCGTGATCAGTGTCACCCTTTTCACCATTCTCGCCGTTCCATGCTTAAGCTTCAAAGTTCCTTGAAGGTAAAACTTTGTAGGTCTTGACTCCCTTTTTCTCCATTGCCATCACACAATCTAACACAGACCCAGGTTCATAAAGATAACCCTCAGTTAGGACATGTGGGATAATGAGCCACACCTTACCTAGTAAGAGATCTACTCCTCATATTTAAACACATAAGCATGGAGGCATCGTTTCTAATCTGGACAAACTTACTGAGTTTCTACTTCCGTTCAAGCATGACTTTGAGTTCTGGCATTCAGTGATTTAAAATAGAAGTTTTAAAGTCCTTTTAATTGCTAACAGATCCACTTGCAGTTGTATTTGTGTCTGAGGAAAGAATATTTTATAAAATAACACTAGCTGCAGTTATTTTGCTGGCTATCCTTTCATTTGGACATTTTAAGGTGAGGAGAGTATCTTTCATCTTAAATCATAGGACATTTATTGTCATTTTTGCCACTGTTGAATTTAATCTGGATATACTGTTGCTAATAAAGGATTAAAACAAGGGATTGCACAGTATTCTTTTCTATCCCAGGTATCAAGCACAATTCCTAGAAAGCAGTAGCTCTCCAGTAATATTTTATGGAATTTTTCCTACATGGTAAGAAGGACATGAAGTGCAATAAATGTTAGTGTCTGTTTTGTGCCAGGCACCGTGCTGGGTGCTTTCAGTATGTACAGTTATTGTGCAAACACTTTTGTTACCAACAAAATAATATCACTATAAACTGCCTATCAGTGATCAGCCTCTAGTGATTGATACAGAAGAGCATTGATTATGTGTTTAGAAAGGTGACAAAGCTACCGGTCAGACCTGAGTCTGCTGGATTTGGAATTTCTACCAGTGCTGTACTTAGCAGCATTCACCCTTTAAGAAGGAAGTGATGTCAGTAATAGTGAGCTTGCTGGCCAGAGGGCAGGATAGCGCCATGCTCCTTTGTTTGGTTAGCATTCCACAGAGTGTGGTAGCTTCTCAGGGATTATTAACATCCTCTTTTTATAAATGATAATTGGATTGTGATCTCTAATTCCCATTTCAAATCACAGAGTAAGCTATCTAATTCATTCATTTATTGATCCAATTCTTACTGATTCTTATCCTGGTCTAGATACTGTGAAGAGCTAGAATCTATAAGATTTGTTAGGAAAGAGTTCCTCTCCTTCCTGAACTCAGAACTTGATTGAAAACACAAACATCTAAATGAATATCAAAGCCTTCTGGTCCCTTGAAATGATGAGCTCTCAGGGGACATTTTCTCTAATTGCAGGGAGACGCTAATTTTTAGAGTTAAACTCTGAGAACCTGACAGCCATAAACATAAAACCACTTCATGAAAATGCCTCAAATCCCAGTGCATGAAGGTCTCCCACATTAAAAAAGGAAAATTCCTACTAATGTTAAGTATGTATGTATATATGTACACATACGTATGTATATACACATACACGTATACATGCATGTATATGTGGTGTGTATGTATATATCATGTATACATGTGCATTCCCACACCTCATATATGTATGTATACATACATGCATGCAGCATGTGGTGGCACAGAAGTCACCATTAACAGTAGTTAGCTGGCAAAGCACACTGAAGAATCCATATGATAGGAACTAAAGACAGCAGGATAACTTGAGAGAGAAGACAGAGAAATCATAGAGAGAATATGGCATAACATGTCAGAAAAGCAGAGTTCAAAAGGACTTAGAAATTCTAGAATATAAAAATAGTTAAGAAACTTAAAAATCTTTCCAATGAGTTAAACAATCTCGTAGTTATATTAAACCTTGGGATAGTTATGAACCATTTGTTTCAAAACCTACCTCTAATTCCCTAAATATACCATCTCTTTCCATTGTCTATACCTTCGTTTGTCCAGTCTCTTCTGGATGGATTATCCTTGGCCCTGTTATTTATTTACTGGTTAATCGGAGATAAGAGTTACACAGACGTTTTTTTCCCTTGGGCTGGCTTTGAACATGATCCTTAAGTCATCAGCACCCAACTTACTGTGTTCTGTTTGATATACTTGAGGGATTATTTTAAACAGCTCCTAATTGAGTATGTTAAGACTCAGGCATAAGTCTTGTCTTCAACAGTCTTGTCACTTAGTAAGAGAGACAAATATGAGACAATGGCCAGCCCATGAGGTAGAGCAGTATACAGACTAAAGGACTTGAGTTCAAATTCAGCCTCTACTTATTACCTCTTTGGGATTGGGGCAAGTTACTTTTTCTTAAATCTTCAAAGTGTAAGTGGTGCAGGCCTTTCTGGAAAGGGTGTGTTAGGATTGAGAGAAGCTATGGAAAGAGCCTGGCACAGACTTGGCATTTGATAGATGACAATTCTTAACATTTAACTATTACAGGTGTGGTACATCTAAGCCCTGGTGCTGTCCCATGGGGACAGGAGTGAGGACATGAGGAGTTTCATGGGGACCTGTATATGCACTGAGCTTTGGAATATGAATAGTATTTGGAAGTGCGACAGAGGCTAGCAGGGGAAAAGAACCTGTAGGTTCAATGAATAGCTAAGCTATGGAAGCAACCCAGACGCCCCTCAGTAGATGAATGGATCAAGAAAATGTGGAAGTCTATGCCTCCATCAGAAAGAATGGCATTGCCCATTCGTAAGGAAATGGAGACTTGGACAAAAACATGATAAGTGAAGTAAGCCAGACCCAAAGAAACATAGGCTCCGTGGTTTCTCTTATTTGTAATAATTAGTATATGTCTAGGGCCATCCTAGCAGAGGACTACAATAGCTCAAATAGCTATGTACGTATGACCATATGAAGTGATACTAATCAAAATGAACTCCAAGATATGAAAATGAGGGTTTTTAAATTTTTTAATATATTGTGTGAAGTTATTTCTTTTTTCTTTCATTTTTTTGCCCTTTGGTTTATCCCCTGTTGTCATTGTTTTTGATTTTGTACCCTGTGTCTTGTAAATATGTTTATCTGATTTAGAGAAGGGAAGGGGAACAACAAAATGGTGAGACAAAGGGCAAACAGTGAACCAATGCAACAGCGATACTCCCAAAACACTATGTTGGAGATGAACTTTACAACTTAGCGGGGGAGCAGCTGAGGGGAGAGAAAGTGGGAGTAGAACAAGTTTGACAAGAAGTTTACTCATTGCCTTACTTATGTAACTAATTCCTTTGTACAACACCTTTACAATAAAATTTTTAAAATTTTTAAAAAAATCTTTACTCTCACATAGTCTTATAAAATAATTCTCTTCTTTTATAGGTGTGAAAATTAAAGTCTAGAAAAGGACTAAAGATGTAAGGTCACATAATTAGTTTACTCTTTTATAAAGAAGCAATTTCCCTCACTCTATAGATATTGAAGCCAACTGCATAAACCATTCTATCAGGAACTCTCAAGAAAGGGGTGGGAATAGTGTTCAGTTTTCTGTTACTGTAATAAAATACCGAGGATAAGCAATTTAAAAGAAGAATATTTTTATTTTGATAAATAGCTTCAGAGTCCGGGGTTAGTTGGCTCCATGTGTTGGGGCCTGGGTCAAGGCAGCACATCATGCATAAGAAGCACATGGCAAGGTGAAGAGATTCACCTCATGGTAGCCAGGAAGCAAAGAAGAAGGTAAGCTAAAGTTTCAATAGTTCCTTCTAAGACCTGCCCCCAATAACCTAAATTCCTCCCAGTAGGCCCCACCTCTTATAGGTTTTACTTCCTCTGAGACAGACTGTGGCCAAGTCTTTAATGCATAGCCTTTGGAGGACATGACTATTACTAATATTGAAGTTTTCTTCCATCTCTAAAATTCCATGACTCAAGAATTTTTAGTGTCTGACATGAATTTAATGGAAACTGACCCATAACATCTTCCTTTTTCCATCATATTGTGGAAGAGATATGTTATAAAACTCTTATCAAGAGTATTTCAAGTTACCATTATATTATTTTATATGTTGTTTTCCTGCCAGTATTTATGAAGTTCTTTGGAAAGCACAGCTTTGGAAATATCTAATTCAATAAAAATTGACTTGGTTCTGGACAATAAGGGCTATTTTTCAACCAAAGGATGCTCTGTCCAGGGAAAAGTAGAAAGTATGCAGGAGTTGTCACTTGATTGTGGAAGTCAGATGGATGGAGTACTTAGCCATGCTATCCTGATGACATTCCATGCTGAAGGTGGGTCCCTGCAGACTGAGCCTCTAGTGTCAGCTCCTGGGGCAGGCAGCCAACATTCTGGAACAGCTGCCATTTTTCTTGGGTGATTCATGTGTGAAAATGTTTCCCGCATAGGAATTAGGGTCATCTTCCCAGAGCCAGACTCTTATCCGACCAGAAGCATGGACTTATTCAAATGGATACCAGTTGGGATGTCTATGAATCTGAAGGATTGTTATCTGGTCTACATAAGCCATTTGATTTGTGCATCTCATAGTTGGGTTCATTGTGTGGTGTGCTTAATAAAATCGGGCCTGAGAATTTGAAGATGGTTGACATTTTTGTAGAACTTTTAAATAATCTAAAAAATGGCTCTTTACCTCTATCTTCTCAGTTGGAATGGTCTAACTTAGTATTCCTATTTACTTTCGTGAAACTTGAATTTGAACAATCTGTATGTGTGTGCGTGTGTGCATGTATAACATTCTAGCATGTACAATGAAATTCCTCTCTATTGAATCCTCAATATTGAATCTGAATTCACTGCCAGCAGCATCCAAAGACAGTTAATGTTTTTTCTTTTCTTTGCCTAGGTAAAAATATCATAAGCATCCTCCTCTTCTTCCATTTTCATTATACAAAATGTTTTGTTTCTAGATGAGAGTCAGGAGAGGAACTGTGGCATTCTTGGTATCTTACAAGGCAGAACACATTCAACTCAAGTACAAAGTTGGTCAAACTTTGGGATCAGCTATCCCAATCTCCTGTGCCCTTAACAGACATGAAAAGACATTCAGTCTCCAAAATCAAGCAGTGCTTTTGTGGCAGAGGGGAGACCTGTCCCCATTCCTCCCTAAGGGCCTTGCTGTACAGCCTTAAATCCTTGCAGCCTTTGGGGTGTATATTTAAACTGTTATCAAGTCTGCATCAGGACTGTGTCTTTGCTTCCCAATTACAGTCATGTTGTAAACCTTAAGGATTTTAGAACCACATAATGAAGTCCTTAATGAACTACCATTGCTGCTTGCACTCAATTTTAATAGACAGGGATACAGGGATAAAAAGGCTAAAAAAAAATGAGGAAGAGATTCATTTTAAAAGCAATAGCTTTTGAACGAAGTACCTAGAATAGTCAAATTCCTAGACAGAAAGCAGAATGGGGTTGCTGGGGATTGGTGGAAGGAGGAAGAGGGTATTGGTGTTGAGCAGATATAGAGTTCTAGATTGAGGTTATGAAAACTTGGTTCCCCAACAATGTAAATGCACTTAAGGTCTCAAAATCATATACTTTAAATGGTTAAAATGGTACAGGTCACTATGAATATCTTACCATAATAAGAAAAAAAAATTACACTATTCTCCATGTGATTTGGAATCTCCACACCTGGAAAACTGCCTCTGATCAGACCAAAGAACAATAATAATGAATTTATTCAAATTTTTATTTGCCTTCTATTTTATTGCGTTCAAAATTGCCTCAAATGCATGATTGACAAACTGGGAGAAAGAAGATGCCAGGTCTCCTTTTCCCTCATGTACAGCTGGCTAGCCCAAAGTTTCCCAGCTGATAATTAAAACTTGGAGTTTCTGGCTTGCATTCTTGGAACCTCGTAGGCAGGATCTCGTATAAATTTAGTGTGTGCATGTGCCAGAACTGGGGCTTGAACTCCAGGCCTGCTCTAGCTTGATATTTTCATACAAGGCTGGTGCTCTACCACTTGAACCATACCTCCACTCTTGACTTTTTTCTGAATAATTAGAGATAAGAGTCTCTCAGACTCTTCAATCTTGACAGGCTTTGAATTGTGCTCCTATGGCCTCAGCCTCCTGAGTAGCTAGGATTATAGGCATGAGCCATCAGCATTTGGCTTGAGTGTAAAACTTTTAAATTGATGTTTAACATTTTATACTTACTGACCCTGGAATAGGTGTTTGAAGGGTTTTCAAGAACTTTGGACACTGATGTAGTTTGGAGATTTTGAACACAAAAATAAGCTGATGTTGTAACTTCATTGTCCAAACATTTTGATTAACTGGGGCTCTATTATATAGCAATGATCATGACAATTTACTATCTGCCAGATACTGTTCTAGGTGCCTTTATTATACTAATTCATTTATCAAAATATATTATTTCTTATGTAAAATTTATAATTCAATTTATTGAGACTAGTATGTGTTAAACATCTTCCTAGGTGTCCTGTCTATTTTAGCTTATTTAATCTACATGATTATTGTGATCAAAGTAACAAGTATTACTAGAGTACAGAGGTCTCAGAAGATACGTCTGCGGACAGTTGAGAGATAATGACCTATCCTAAGTCAGGATTTAAACTTAGATCTGCCTAACTCTTTACTACTACTTAGATAGTATAGTGTACATCTTTCAAATTGCTGTCATCTCTCAATATTAATGATATCATCTCAGGGCTGGGGCAGCATGCGAGCCAGGATGGTAGTTGACTCAGGATTTGCTTCTTGAGGGACTTCTAAGTTTCACTCTGAAATTCTGGCTGGAAATATGATTCAGTTGCTGAAAGCGAAAGAAATACAGCTTTCACGTTCATGCGCAATTTGCTTTTTCATTTTCTTTTATTATCCGGAGACTTACTGTAAATCACCCTCTCCCATCAGTCCTAGGAGTTCTGATTATATTCATGGGGTCCAGCTAAGAGCCAGGGCAGTAAATTATTGCCAGTTTGTTTGAAAATTTTTTTAGCCACAGTACATTAGCTGCTTTTGTTTGTTTTTCCACTGGTGGTGTGCACGTTTTTATTTCTGAATTTGTGTTTCTTGAATGTCTCGTTTGTGAATAATGTAGCTTGCAAGATGAAATGATTAGAGAAAGGAAACTAGGAAAGAGGGTGTCCTGTTTGGTGTCTGTAGAGTTTTAAGGCATTTGTTGTGAAAATGAATTGTGGAATACCTCTCTCTCTCTCTTTCTCTCTTTCACATATACATCTACACATTCTCTGTATTCTTCTGTTTTCTCCCATTTTTTTTTTTTTTACTTAGCAGCTCCCAAAAATTAATTGCTAATGAATGAGTATAGTGACTAATATCAAACAGCTATCAGAAGACACCTTCTTCTGGACTTCTCTTAGTATTTTTGAGATTGTTAGAGCAAAGGGTCAAGGGTCATGTGTTTTATTACAAAGTTCTGATCCAAATTTCTGAGTATTTTTAGTATTAGTAAATAAGCTCTTTAAGATGCAAAAGTGGGTCTAATAAGAATCCAACCCTAAAATGTTTGTCATTGATCTTGAGGTGCCAACCTTTCCAAAGAATTTCCCTAATAGTTTGACCGGCTTCTCCTGTGGACCATCCACAGAGTGACTTCCAAAGTGACACCTGAAGCCTCTGTGACCTTGGAGTTCAGAGGAGACATCTGTTTACATCTTTTGATTAAGTAGGGAGAAAGAAGGTGCTGACACACCCTAATACCCCCCCCCCAGCCTCCTCATGCTGCACGTCTCGGTGCTCACAAGTCCATCCTGCAGGTCAGCACCGTCTCCTAAAGAAACAGGGGCCTTGGCAGTCCCCTACTCATGAAAGTGAAACTTAACTGAAATGTGCCAGAATTTGCTAAAATGGCTCTGAAAGTTAATCAATCCCTATGACAAGGAAGCAGAGTTTTCATCTTTCTTAATAATCCATATATTAAAAGCATTAGTGCATTTTGTTGGACTTTGTATTCACTACCTTTCAGTGGTCTCCTCCTGTAGTCTGATCATTGCTCCTACAACCCATCATAGTGAGCTTTTAGCAGCTATGTTTGAATTAAGTAACCCTGCCCCTGTGGCAAGAGTTGATTGGACTAAGTAGTGGTATGGCATTGGTCCTCAGAGACAGCCCCTTAAAGTTTATGAGTTGCTTGTAGGTTGCTTGTAGATCAACCTGGAACTATGAGATGGTCATTTACTGTCCACTCAGAGAACTAAGAAAGCTTGTTTGCAAAGACTTATTTAGGAGGATTCATAGAATCAGAGGCAGGAGGTGGAGGAAATTCCTGACCGATGCCTCAGCACCTTTTTGGCTGTTTGTTCCTGTTTCTAATTGAAGCCTAGCCAGATTGATTCCTTGCCAGGGTTCTATAAGAAACCATTGATCTTATCTTAAATCTCTACCCACTTCAGTTGCCCCTCTTGAACAGCTTTGACTTAGTTCCTCTTACATGAAATCAAAGGCACATAACAGAGACAATGGATGCTCATACATGTATACCCTAGAAAACTTGAGTTTATTTTTTCAGATAGAGGACTCATGGTTTTTGCCCAGCCAGCCTCAAACCAATATCCTCTTATGGCCTCCTCTCTTATTGCTAGGATTACAGACTGGTACCACCATGCCCAGCCCTAAAGCATTATTGTTTTTTTATTTTATTATAGGTGCGGGTACTGGGGCTTGAACTCAGTTTGCTGTCCCTTAGCTTTTTTACTCGACACTGGTGTTCTACCAGTTGAGCCACACCTCCATACTCAGCTTAGTTTTGCTAGCTACTTAAAGATAGCTCATGGGTTTTTTGTTTTTGTTTTTGTTTGCCCAAGCTGGCTTTGAGCTATAATCCTTAGATCTCAGCCTTCCGAGTTGGTAGAATTACAAGAAAGCCAGCAGCTCCCAGCTATAGTATTATTTTTAATAATGAAAATGTAAGAGAGAATTGAATATTCTGCTAATAAGGAAATTATTTCATTGTGATCCTTGATAGAAATTTGCCTCCGAAATCTGTCTTCTTTCCCTTAGATTTCTAAGGGTGTACTTACCTGGGACACAAAATTAAGACCTCAGTCACGACCTCTCCATTCTATCTCTGACTTCCTGGGAGGGTCAGCTTTAATTCCTGAAGCCAAGCTCTGTGCATGCCGTGTGTAAAAGCTGTGTGTCAGTGGCCAGAGTTTCCTGCTCACTGCTCCTGGTCTTTCCTCAGTCTCTGCCCAGCCTGTCTGTCATGTCTTTTTGTCTGCTTCTCCTTTATCCAGAACCTTCACCCAAACAAGCAGAGATCATTTATCCTCTGTTTCCCTCACAATTCTACAAACACTGACACGTCTTATTCCACAGAGTGTTCTCTTCCCTTCCACCTCCCATAATCAGAGCAAGCTGGAAAGGGAGTAGAGGGAGGACCTGGGAACTTCCATCTTTGCTATAATCTAACAGTGTAAAGTTAACAAAATAGGACTATGATGAAAAGACATATTATGACTAACTTCTCAGTGTGGCTGGACGAGCTGCCATTGTGACATCTATTGAACACATATTTCAAGGTTAACTGCCCTGCATTGGCAGGCAGTCCTATAGGCAATCAAAAACGTCAGTAATGTCTCCCCACAGAGAAACACAGCAAAGTAGGGATGCTATGGGAAGGGCTTGTAAAACAATCGAGAATTACACATGAGACACATCCGAGGGTGACTATGGCTGGCATCTGGCTTGTCTGCCTTGCTTTCCCAAGTACCTGAACAGCTCCTGCCTCTGCCACCACCTCCTCAGCCTTGCTCTCCCTGCCTCCCCAAAGGCTGGCATGCTTACCACTCCTGGGCAGAGAATGGCCTCTTGTCTCTTTTGTTTGTTCTGGTTATGTTTTGTTCCACATATTTTCATAGGTTTATTTGTCATACATACTTTGCGAGGTCCAGGAAAGGTGCGACAGATACCCCTCACTGAGGGGTATGTCTGAGCATTCCAGTAGAGGACAGGAAGCCTGGAGTTTCTCCACTCAGCTCAGGTCTTTCCCTCCTCTGCCTGATGAAAGGCAGAGAACTACCTGGTCCCTGTGCCGCCACCACCCAGGGACCCAGCTGCCTGTATTTCATCTCCCCTTCCCTCTCTCCTAACTCCTTCAGCATTTAACATCTTATCACATACTTGGCTGTTTCTCCCACCCTAACTGTACTTTCCTCTTGGATCCCTGAAGTAGCTATTCCTCCCTTCATGAGCTGAAGCTTTCCTGAAGGATGCAACCCACATCCACATTAGAAAAGCAGACAACCCCTGTCCGCCCCCCCCCCCACACACATACAAAAGTACTTGTTTCCAAGTATGGTGGGCTCTTTTGTAAATCATTTTGACTAGCGAGGTAACAGTGGTTCACACCTGTGAACCTAGCTACTCAAAAGACTGAGATCTGAGGATCATGGTTCAAAGCTAGCCTGGCCATAAAATTTTCTGTGAGACTCTTATCTTTAGTTAACCATTCAAAAATGGTAGCGGAGCTGTGGCTCAAAGTGGTAGAGCGCTAGTCTTGAGCAAAACAGCAGGACAGAGCCCCATAACCAACAAAAGTATCTTTCTGACACCCCCTGGAATAGAAAATGAATCAAGACCCCTTGTGGAAGCTTTCTTTCTTTCTTTTGCTTTGCTTTCTTGCCTTTCCTTTCTTCCTTCCTTCCTTCCTTTTCTTGCTTTCTTGTTTCCTAGTTTTTTAGTACCAGTTTTTGAACCCAGGGCCTCATGCTTGCGAAGCTTACTTGCTCAGCTGGCACTCTACCATTTGAGCAATGACTCTAGCCTGGCTTTTTGCTGGCTATTTTGGAGATGGAATCTCAAGGAGTTTTCTGCTAAGCTAGCTTCAAACTTTAATACTCTAGATCTCAGCCTCCTGGGTAACTAGAATTACAGGCATGATCCCCTAGCACCCAACTTCCATGAATAGTTCTTTATCCCTGAACATACTCACATTACACTTTATCAGGATGATCTCTTTACCTGCCTGACTCTAACTAGGATATGATTTTTTAGTACAGGCACTTGACTTTGTGAGCTCATCAATTTGTGGAACATTTTACAGATCTGTCCTTAACAATCCTGGAGTAGCTATACAGAGCTCTGATGATAAATAAAGCCTAGAAGGACACCCCTTCCCACAAAGTTCACAGTCTTCTGTGTTGAGGTGATTTTGGCTTCTTGCTACTAAGAAATTACTACTGTCTTCTATGTCTTTTTTTACCTCCATATTTTTCATTGCTCTTCTGGTTATTTTGCAAAAGGAGTAGAGCAGCTAAGCTCAAGTTATTGAATATGTTTCAAAATTTGAGAGCAAAGCCACTGCAATTGTAAGAGAGGCCACTCAGGTGATGGCCATTTAACTAATGGCCTACCATGCTAATAAGAGACCTGAGAAGTGGCCAAGTCAGCAGAATCTTTTAAATTTTGAAATACAAATCTTCCCGAGTGAATGAAGATGCAGGGAGGGGAGAATGGCTTGTGTGTTATTTCATGGTCCCAGAAGTTTATGTTCTGTGAAAACCTGAGCCTGGAATGGCAGCCTCAATGGAATCAAGGTGGAATGTTATCTGACACAAAAAGATCAGGTGCTGTGCAGTCAAGATGGGAGTGCAGAGGACCAAAGATGCTCTCTCCAACTGCACAGACCCATAGAAACAAGAATTCATGGGGCAGGAAGCCACCCAGGCTCTACTTGGAGCTATCAAATGCTGGAGAATTTACTGCCTTAGAGTCAGTCCAAGGTAGTGAAACTACTCATTGGCTTTGTCTTTGAAGGTCCTGGATGTGGCTCAGGGCTCCAAGGAAGGCACAAGTGCACATGGGATATTTTGCATGACGATATAAAAGCAGCCTCCATAGAGAGGAGGTGGCACCACCCCAATGTTCAGCTATCTCCTGTGCAAGGTATTGAGGTCTCAGAGATGACTTATGATGTGTTCTGTTTGCATTGGCTCAGAGCCAAAACCAGAAATGTACTCCAGGCTTGGCTTTCCAGATACTATCTCCAGTCATTTAGAAGTTCATTACACAGACCCACTCATCCTGTCCTGCTCTCGTTAAGGTCTGTCAGCAATTTTCAAAGGTTTATAACTCAACCATTCAGGAGAAGTATACAACTTTCAGATGGCAGGAGTCAGGATTTTGCTTTTTTGTTGCTTTTAAGTTAGGGCCTTACTAAGTTATAGTGAAGTAAAATAATGGATGGTAGATTTGCTATTATTATTTGGTTTGGTTTTGCATGATTGGAAAAGTTGCAAGTCATTTGGCAGGGGGGGCGGGCGTAGATGTACTCTATACTTGGAGAATTTTAGGCAGGCCCATGGATTTACTTACTGTCCTCCTATTCAGCTAAAGATAAGGATGTGGTGTTGTTTGTTTGTGTGTGTGTGTGTGTGTGTGTGTGTGTGTGTGTGTGTGTGTGTGTGTGTGTGTGTGTGTGTTACTGTTTGTTAGGATGGGTCAAGTTGCAAAGGTCAAGAATAAGATTGCAAATATTTCTCCAAGACTCAGGAACCAAGTCTTAAGCCAGAAACATTGCATCCAAAATTTCAGTTGGAGTTTGATTATATATCAAAATGAAGATATTTTCCTGGTGCTTAAGTATGTTTCTGCTTATAACTTTTAAATATTCTCATTATTTTTAGATTGAAATGAAGTGTGCACACATGATAAGTATAACTATGTAATGGATAACCGCTGTCATTTAGTTGACAGTTAAATGACATTTAGAGGTCAAATGAATTGGATACTTACAAAAGTATACTGTATTCAGCTGTTCAGGTTGCTGTAGCAAGATTCATAGTTTGGATAGCTTACAAACAACAAAATTATGTGTGTGTATGTGTGTGTGTGTGTGTGTGTGTGTGTGTGTGTGTGTGTGTGTGTGTGTGTGTGTGTGTGTGTCCCACTACTAGGTCTTGAAATCATAGCCTTGTACTCTCCTTTAGCTTCTTTCCTCAAGACTGACACTCTACCACTTGAGTCACACTGCCATTTCCAGCTTTCTCTGGCTAATTGTAGATAAGAGCCTCACAGATTTATCTGCCCATGATTCTCAGATCTCAGCCTTCTGAGCAGCTAGGATTACAGGCAGGAGCCACCAACACCTGGCTTAAACAACAGAAATCTATTTCTTACAACTCTACAGGGCAGAGTCCAGGATCAGAGTGACAACACCATTGGGGTCTAGTGAGGATCCTCTTCCAGACAACTAATCCCTTATATTGTCCTCACATGGTAGGAGAGGCAAAGGAGCTTTATCTGCTTTATAAGGAACACTAGTCACATTAATGAAGGCTCTACTACTGTCACATTGGAGGGGACAGTTTCAACACATGAATTTGGGGACCACAGACATTCAGTCCATCTCATCCACAAAAACTTATAGCTAGAAAAAAATGGCTTGAGTTATCTAGGTAGTGGCCCATGATTCTCTATTTTTTGTTTGTTTGCTTGTTTTTTGTTGGTTGTGGTGCTTGAACTTGGGGCATGGGCACTGTCCTTGAACTCTTTTGCTTAAAATTAGTGTTCTACCACTTTGAGTCACAGGACCACTTCTGGTTTTCTGGTGATTAACTCGAGATAAGAGTCTCATGGACTTTCCTGCCTGGGCTGACTTCAAACTGCGATTCTCTGATCACAGCCTCCTAAGTAACTAAGATTATAGGCATGAACCACCAGTATCCAGCCACCCATGATTCTTTGAGATGACTTGTTCCTGGGAGGGAAATCAAGGCTTAAGCTAAAGACCATATAGGACCATATGGGGAAGAGGTAAGATCTGGATATATTTAAGTCAATTAACAGTGGAAACGTTCCTTTCCAACAGCAAATCATAAAATAAACAGGTTGGGAAGGAACATGTTGGGAGTCTGGGCAAAAGGATGTGTGATAGAAGTGTATTCCAGTCACAGCCATAATGAATCTACCTTTGCAGAAATCTCTGTAAGCCTTACTATATTCCTCAAGATGGGGCTAGGAAAACCTCACAGTATTCTGATGAGGATAAAAGGAAGGAATACATATGAAATGCCTGACAGAATCAGCACTAAAAGCTTGTTTTTCCCTCCTTCTCCCATGTCTATTATAACTGGAGCACAAAGCAGTCAAAGTGCAGAGTACAGCCATTCTTAGTCTGCATAGATCTTAACTTCTTATTAGGAAAAAAGCAGTTTCTCTGAGCTTTTAAGCATCCATTTACATACAATTGGCCTGCTTATAAAAAAATAACCTATTCATTAAAACATGCCTCTAGGTAGCAAAGTTTTCTTAAACTCTTTTGAGCTGTTCTGTGTACTTACTGGACTTCCTAAAGAGAGACCCATAAAAGCTGCTGTCTTTCCCCATTAGTCCAGATTTATAGGAGTTTTGGTCTCAGTGTACATTTGCAGAACCCTTTCTAATGTGTGGGTGTTCCCTCCCCCAAATAAAGCTATATCTCTGGCCATTTGTCACACAAGTCTGCAGTCATCACAGAAGTCCATTGTCACAGCTGGTCCATGGTTGTCACATGAAGATCCTCAGCCCAAACTCAGCTCAATGCATTAGTACTTATGTCCCCAAGAAAATGTGAATGGTAGACCAGGATCCATCCTGACCTTACTTAACTATCATATTCCCTAATCAACAGCAGCTGTGCTCAGCCAGGAAATAGGTCTCTTCACTGTAGCATCTCTGAACCTAACTGAAGATGTTTAGATACTGGCTAGTCTAGACAAAGTCCCAGTTGGAGAGATGGTCTCATTTATTATTGATCTTGTGACTTCGGGTAACTGAAGTCCCCAGCATTGCTTTCTTCTTGTGAATTACTAGTGTAGTGAAGAATCCTTCTGGGAATCGTTGAAGAATAAATTAGTTACTGGACTTAGCAGAAAGTCACGCAAAAACCCTGGCCAGGAAACAGTAGCTATATTGTTGTGTGCTTGTGTTGTCTGCATAGGTGAATCATTCAGTGGATTGTTTTATTTTTGAAATTTTTCTAACTTTGTGGGGTGTGTGTGTGTGTATGTGTCTGTGTGTCTGTGTGTGTCTGTGTGTGTGTGTCTGTGTCTGTGTGTGTGTCTGTGCACATGGCCTGGGTGCTATCCCTTCACAATTTCCTCTTAAGGATGGTGCTCCACCACTTGAGACACAGATTCACTTTCCATATTTTTCTGGTTAGAGATAAAAATCTCATAGACTTTTCTGCTCAGGCTGGCTTTGAACTGAGGTCCTCAGCCTCCTGAGTAGCTAGGACTACAGATATGGCCCACTGGTATCTGGCATTGGTGGGTGGGTTTTTTTTAAATGCACATGCCTAGGCTCCTTGGATTAATTAAATGATGGCTAAGAGGGGAGGCCATATGTCAGCATTTCTCTTGGAACATTTTTAATATAAACCTCATTAAATCTCTATAACATCTGTCCATTTTAGGGTTGAGTAAACTGAGACTTGGCAAGGTTAAGAGACATCAAGTAAGAGGGAGTGCTTAGATTTGAAGCTAAGTAGTCCAAATCAGGGGGCTATGTTCTTAGTTAATGTCTATATTAAAAATACCACCTTCAGCCAGGTGTTGGTGGCTCATATCTATACTCCTTGCTACTCAGGAGGCTGAGATCCAAGGATCACAGTTTGAAACCAGCCCAGGCAGGAAAGTCCATGAGTCTCTTATCTTCAGTTAATAACAGGAAAACCTGGAAGTAGTGCTGTAGCTCAAGTGATAGAGTGCTAGCCTTGAGCTAGGGTCAGTACCTAGGCCCAGAGTTCCAGGCCTAGGCCCAGCCTCTCTCCCCTGCTTCCAAAAAAAAAAAAAATACCACCTTCAATTTGAGTGGCTAATGGGACCTTAGACCTAGTAAGTGGGGTCACCCAGTGGTCCTGTAAGTGGGTCTTCACACTTGGTTTTGCTAAGATACACTTTACTTAGGCCCATGAATTAAATAAAAACAGAATAAAAGACAGGCACTCTGGCCTCCGCTTTGTATCTGTGTCTGTTGCCCTTGGTTTTTCTCTACAGCAGTTAATTTGTAGCTATCATCCACAAAAGACTAGAGCCCCTGCCAGGTATCAATGACCTGACTTCCCAGTGCTCCGTGTCAGATCGCCAGGCTGCTCCCCTCAAATGATAAAGCATAACAACCTCTCTGGAACCCTGCCCCATATAAGGACTAGGATAATGATGACCAGAACACACCTGTGCCTGGGACTGTTTATGAATACTTCTCTCCTCCCATTCCCAATTTCTTTGTCTACTTACATCTATAACTCACATCTATACCAGAAATGGCTAAGGATGAACTAAAGTGCTGTGTTCCCATGGCTACTCATGCCATGTAGTAAATCTCTTTTCCCTGCCCTCCCTTTTTTCCCCCCATGTCTCCTTGGGGAAATGGTCGGACCTGACATCGGAACTCCTGGAGTTTGGGCCTCAGGTCTCAAACCCTAGTTTCAGCTTTAGCTCCCTGGGCACCTTCAACTCACCCACCTCCTGTTCCTCCCACCTATAGCCTTGTATAGCCAGTGCCCCGTGGCAGATAATGAACTGTGCTCACTCAGAAGTCCCCTGCTGCTTTCACTGATTTTTATTAAACGCAGCTTGTGGCTCCAATTCAAGAATGTGCAAGCTGATTTAGATTATGCTTTGCATTGAGTTTATTAAGATAAAAAATATTTCCCGAGATACTGAGTCAGAAGTATTTATGGTGAAGTGTGTTGAAAGTGGATGCAGGTTGATAGCGTGAACAGAATGTTCTCCCAAAGTCAAAATGTGATGACCTAACTGTGTTTGGCAGCCTTCCTTTATGTGTAGCTAAGCATTTGATTTCATGTTGAGAACCTCTCCCTCTCCTATATGACCATGAAGAAGGCTAGAATTTTGGTGTGTGCCTCTTAACACGGAGGCCCAGGCCCTCAGCCTAATCGGGACGGGCTGGGTTACCATGGCAAAGGACTGTTGAACCTTTTTTTATATATATATTGCCGTTTCTCTCACCTGTCAAAATGCAATTGTAACTCTTGGTCCTGCCTCTCTCCCTGTGGAGAGATGCGAAGGCACTTGGAAAATGAAGTCATAAATGTGGAGAGGGATTTGTGAGCTTGTGGATGTGACGTCTTGTCAAGCAGGTTCGTAATAAATGGGGTGTCTCCAAAGCTAATTTGCCTGAAGTTCACATGAGCCTTCCATTTACTTAATCAACCAGCATTTATTAAATGCCTACGAAGTTCACAATAACACATGGAGTGCCAGGACGAATACAAAAAGGCAAAGGAGGAAATAAAAACCTCGATTCCCAGAGAGCTCATAAACTACCTTATTTCTTTCTTGCAGTTCACTTTTTAGGTTGATTAAGACTCAGGATGCAGGATGCCTGGGCTGTGTTTTAGAAGTTCCTTCTTGGTGATGACTTCCAGTTACGTCAGTAGGAACTAGTGGTGATTTACTTGTTTGTAGGACCAGTGGGTATTGTCATGGGCTGAATGGACTCATAAAAGAGGAAAAGAACATTTTTGTAGTCCTAGTTACAGTGGTGGGAAGACTGTAATTTGAGTTGATTGGGAAATGGGATATCAGATAATTATATGGTTTCTGGTTTTCAAAGTCCTGGGTTTGAATCCTGGCCCTTAATATATTTTGGCTGTGTGACTTTGGGCAATTACTTAGCCTCTCTGTGATTCTGCTTCCTTAGCTCTAAAATGAAGGTAATAATAGCTTCTACCTCATGGGATTATTTTCAAGTTTAATAGCTAACATGTGTAAGATGCTCAGACAGTGCCTGGCTCCTTGTAAAAACACTCAAAACATGAGTGAGCTATGATCATCATGGGTAATGGGGGGAAATGGTACTAAAAGGGTATTGGCATTTCCTTTTCCTATATTGTAAAAAAAAAAAGTGAAGAAAACCAAGTTTTTGTTTGTTTTATCCAGGTGCTTGTGGCTCATGTGTGTAATCCCAACTACTCAGGAAACTGAGATCTGAGGTTCATATTTAGCCCAGGAAGGAAAGTTGATGGGACTCTTATTGCCAATTAACCAACAAAGAACAGTTAGTGGTACAGGGCCAGTCTTGAGCAAAAAAGCTCAGGGCTAGTGCCCAAGCCCTGAATTAAAGCCTCAGTACTACCCAGTACTGGCGTGCATGTGCACTCACACACAGTAACAAAAAGATTTAAACATTTGCCTATATCTGACAACTACTTAGGGTTGTTCTAGACCCCTAAATCCCTCCAAACCACTCTCTGCTCTTCTTACAGTTAAGCATTTGTCCCAAAAGTCTCACAGGAGATTGGTATGCAGAGAGCTGGAAAGGTCAGGCATGGTGAGAGGAGCACTGGACATGGAGTCCAAATCTATTATGGTCTCTGGGAGAACTCATTTTGTCCTCTGAGTTGCAGATTACCACCCAGATTGTGCAAAATAATGGTATGCAAAACTGCTGCCATAAAGCCTATCTGGGCAGAACACTGTTCCCTCTAGTGGCTGTCACTTTCTCCATTGCCACCTTGTAACAGTGGAAATGAACAAACGCAAATTATACTTAAGAATGTCTTCTACAGACAGTTAAGTCTTGACCCTTGAGTTGGTATCTTCGATGTTCCCTGTGGTGAAATGGGACCTCTGCCCAAAACTCTCCAGCTGAACACCCAAATTCTAGTGCTCTGAGTGTGTCTCAGAAAAGCCCTTGAGCTCTGAACTGAATTAACCACTTCTCACTTAAAAGAACATCTGGCTCACTGTGGTTAGCTATGCTTGATTATTTTTGAAATTACATCAAACTAGTCTACTAGTTCAAAGAAACAAGAGGTAGTATTGGTTGCCAATAGTCAAGTTTGAATTTGTGTGTGCATGCAAGTGTGTGTGTGTGTGTGTGTGTGTGTGTGTGTGTGTGTATCAATACTGGGACTTCAACTCAGGAACTTGTGCCTTTGCCTGGCTTTTTGTGCTCAAGGATGGTCCTCTACTACTTGAGCTACAGTTACACTTCCAGCATTGTGTGTGTGTGTGTGTGTGTGTGTGTGTGTGTGTGTGTGTGTGTGTGTGTATGTGTGTGTTTTATTGGAGAGTTTTACAGACTTTTCTGCCTGGGCTGACTTTGAACCACAAGCCTTAGATTGCACCCTCCTGAGTAGCTATGAATATAGGCATGAGCTACCAATCCCTGGCTAAAATCAATTTTTTTTTTTTTTGGCCAGCCCTAAGGCTTGGACTCTAGGTCTGGGCCCTGTCCCTAAGCTCCTTTCATTCATGGGCTACTGATCTACCACCTGAGCCACAGCACCACTTCTGGCTTTGTCTGTGATTAATTGGAGATGAGAGACTTACAGACTTTCCTGCCCGGGCTGGCTTTGAGCTGAGATCCTCAGATCTCAGCCTCCTGCATAGCTAAGATCACAGGCATGAGCCACTGGCACCTAACACTAAAAATGAACTTTTGGCCAAAAACAATTTCCAAAAACTTTGAGCCACAACGTGAACTTGACAAAACTGTAATCACTATGATGCATGATACTGTGCTGCGGTGATTTAAATAAATGTAACTTTCCTTATGTAATTAAATGTGTCCACATGGGGACAGTGATGCAAGTCAGGGATCCAATGATTTCCAAGCGGGCAAAACATTGTATTATAAAACCACTTGTGGGCTGAAGATCTAATCAAAGTGCAGTATACATCAATCCTCCTCCTCCTCCCTCTCCCCCTCCCCCTTCCTCTCCCCTCTTCTCCCCCCTCCTCCTCTTCCTCCTTCTCTTCCTCCTCCTCCTTCTTCTTCTTCTTCTTGTTATTAATTTGGTGCCTGTCTTAGGCTTGAACTCAGGGCCTGTGCAAGCTATCTCTGAGCTCTTTTGCTAGGATAATGCTCTACCACTTGAGCCACAGCTCCATTTCTGATTTTGGGGGTGTTTTTTGTTTTTGTTTGACTAATTGGAGTAGAGTCTCACAGATCTTCCTGCTCAGGATGCCTTTTAACCTCAATTCTCAGATCTTGGCTTTCTGAGTAACTAGGATTACAGGCATGAGCCACCAGCAACAGGATTCAATCCTTAATTAACAGATTGTTGACATGGTTTCAAATTTAACATTACAATTTTAGAAACTCCCACTTGGCAGAAAGAGTGATGGAGAGAATGAGATGGATTGGAATAAAGAGTAAATATGTGTGGAGATGGAACAATGAAATCCACCCCCTATGTAACTAATATAAGCTAATAAACATTTGTAAAAAAAATAAATAACTGAGCCTACTCTGGGGAAAAAGGGACCTACCACTTGCTGAAATTTGGTGTAATATAAAGAAAAATGTGCTAAAAATCTGTTAAAATGTCCCTCCCTTTTCCAAATATATGAGGTCAGATTTTCTTCAGTGCAACCTATCTAAATTAACTACAGGCTGAAGCAGGAAAATATGATTGTTCTCTTAAAGCAAATAATAATATGTAACAATATAACTAATTCTACTCATCAATATTGTGTGTAACATATTTTTTCAGTAAAAATATTTTTGTAATGTTACTTTATATGTCATTTTGACTTACTAGGGTTTGAATTGAGAGTATCATACTTGCTATGCTGATATAATACCATTTAGCTATACTTCCAGCCCTGATTTCCAATGTATATTTTAAAATAGGGTCTTGCTTCCTGCCCAAGTGAATGCCTGAGCCTTAGTCTACCTACTTTTAGGCTTTTAAATTATTTTAATTTTATTTTTAATATAACTTTATTATTGTTATGGAGTTGTGCAGAGGGGTTACCATTGCATAGATCAGGTAATGAGTATATTTCATCTGGGTTTTTTTTTGGACAATGTCACTCCTTCCTTCACTTTCCCCTGGTTAGTTCTAGGCTTTTTATCATTCCTGGGATCACCAGCATATGCTACTGTGGACAGGTTGCCTTCTTGGATGGAAACTTGTGGACTTTTATACCTATGCTGGCCTGGTACTGCAGTGTTCCCATTCTCAGCCTTCTACTTAGTTTAAGTTGTGGCAAGTATTACTGCGCTGTGGGTTAAATAGCAGACTCAAAAACACTGTGATCCTCTTGCTATCACCCTTCCAAGAATTCTAGGCATGAGCCATCAGCATCTTGCTTGCTATTATTTTTAAAATTAAACAAATACTTTAAAACTTTCTCTTGATGAGAGAGACAGAGACAGAGAGAGAGAGAGAGAGGGAGAGAGAGAGAGAGAGAGAGAGAGAGAGAGTCCTGAGACCAAAAGTTGGGAGAACTTCCATCCCAGACCTGCCCTCTAGAGCCAAAATAATTTGTTTTATGTCACTCCTACTTACTGTCTGCATGATCATATACATTATTCTTGCCATTTCTGTGCCTTAAGTTTCACTGTGTAAAATGTTCATGACACTTGCTGTGATAATAAGTACCACTTAGGTGTTAGATTTAGCTCCATCGTTATATCATCATCATTACCATTACCATTATCATTGTACTGCCATTGGGATACATAGAACTAGAGCTGGAGTCAGCACTACTGGGGTGTTTTTCTCTCAAGCCAGATTCTGCCCCACTTGCTACTTCACCAGTCTGCCATCCTGTTTGTAGTACAGGGCAAAAAAGGATAAGGAATTTCCCACAGCCCAAGCAGACATTGTCAGAGGCACTAAGTCAATTCACTGAAAAAAAGATGTACTAACAGCCAGAGTCAAATGGTTCTGTCCAGTATTCACGTTCAGTAGGCACCTGCTCTCCAGTGGTTCTATGGCTGCCCAGAAAGAAACAAGCTGTCCGAGGATGGAACCCCAAAGATCCATGTGGTAATCGATAATGAATGCAAAGCTCACAGTGGCAAAGGGACTACCTGTTCCACATGGCAGAAATGAACTGGAGTCTTAGTTCTGTAACAGGCCTTCCTCTGTAGGTGAAATTGAAGCAGAAAGGTATTCACTGAACAAGGAGGCTGTTCAGAACCTGCCCTGGTTATGCCATGTTCTGAGTGGAGACACCAGAGTTGAATCCCTTAGCCTGACCCATGAGGGAGCCACAGAAAGTTCCTAATAGTTCTGGGAAGAGCCCACCCAGGGCTGTTAACAATAAGAAAGATGGAGATGCAGACATACATCTTACTTTATCCAGTCACAGAAAGCCTTTGAGTCACTGAGACACAATGCTGTTCTGATGCTTCTGGTCTTGGCCAAATTGAGGAATAGACCTTTTTTTTTTTTGGGCTCTGTGCACTTGGTAAGCAGCTAGAGATGGCAGCAGATTCACTTCTTCTTCGGAGCAAACTTAAACCCTTATCCCCCACTATGGCAAGACTCTTTGGTCAGTAAATGAAAAGATCTCTCCACATTTCTTTTTTTTATACTTTTTTTTTTATTGTGATAATACTGTACAGAGGGGTTACAGTTACATGAGCAAGGTAATGAGTACATTTCCTATCAAGCATTGTTGCCTCCTCCTTGGTTTTTCCCCTTCCATCCCTTCCTTCCCACCTCCACAACTACCTCCCCTCCTTCCACCCCCACCAAGTTCATTTTCAACATAGTGTCTTGTACGCCTCATTGTTACAATGAGTCATCCTGTATCCCTATTTTGTTTTTAAAGACATGTTCTAATGTAGACTTCTGTAGAGCTGGTCACTTAAGATGCCTCCAGTGTGAACTGAAACCCCAGCTAGAACCATGGCAAATGCTTAGATGCATTCACCACAGTTCTGGAAGTACCCAGGGGCATATGAGTGTTGGAAAGGAATTCCAGCTGCCCCACTCTTTGTGGGCTCACATGGCTGAAGAATCTGACAGAATGGCAAGAAATGTTTGGAAGCCAGTGAGGTGGATTGGACCTCCATGAAACCTAAGACCTAGGACAAGTCACTTAACCACTCGAGTCTAAGTGGAGCAATTATACCCACTCCTTTTTTTTTTAGGATCATCAGGTGGATAAATACAATTGTAAAGCCCTGGCATGTGATTCAAACTTCACAATAGATTGTTATTGCTCCTGTTTTGGCTGGCTTCCTCAGTTGGACTTTGTGGACTGCTTTGGCTCAGCCTGAGGACTAAAGGCCCTGCATTATTGTGAACCTGGGGCAGACCAGTTAAGCTCTAAGTCATGATGTTTCTCATCTGCAGCTGAGAGCCATGGGTAATTAGTTTACCTTTTCTACTTACACAGAAGTTAGGGAATAACAGAAGATGGAAGCCATGATAATAAAGCATTATGCAGAAATAACTTGAAATTCATAGTAGCAGCATTGACACTAGAGTAGATTTTTTGTTACTTGTATTGTTTTTAGTTACTTTGTTTTGATTCAGACCTTGGTCTCAAACTTACGGCCTTTTACCCCACAGACTCGATAGTGATGGGATTACATTAATATTTTTGAGGGCTGGGAAGGTGGCTCAGTGGTAGAGCGCTTGCCTTGCATGCCTGAGGCCCTGGGTTCGATTCCTCAGCACCCCATAAGCAAAAAGAAGAAAGCTGGAAGTGGCGCTGTGGCTCAAGTGGTAGAGCTCTAGCCTTGAGCTGATTGAGCTGAAGAGCTGAGGGACAGTGCCCAGGCCCAGAGTTCAGGCCCCATGACCGGACCCAAATGTGTGTGTGTGTGTGTGTGTGTGTGTGTGTGTGTGTGTGTGTGTGTTTTGAGTACTTACAGTTTAACAAACCATAGTGTCACCAATTTAATTTTAACCTTCCTGTAACAGAACTGTATATATTATTCTGACTTTTCAGTTGTTTAAGCAGTTGGAGAGAGAAGTTAAGGAACTTACTCAAGATCACATAAAAAGAAAGGCAGAAGACCTGAGATTCAAACCCTACAAGCTAAATTCAAGAACCTATTCATGACCAATGTCAGGTTATTTACTATGCTTATTTGGGTATCACATTTTTCTTTTCTTAAGTTTTTGTCTACACAGGCTATCTATTCTCAAGACAGAAGATGGGGCAATAATTTCATAAAGCCACCATTAATTAGTTTCCCTATTTTCTGGGTATTTGTTCAAACGTTTTGGGAACACATGTTATATCCATGTGCAAACATCTTTACAGATTGAGGCTAGATAGGCAATAGAGATAGATAAATAGGTAGATAGGTAGACAGACAGACAGACAGACAGACAGACAGATAGATAATAGAAACACATCCCAAGAGAGAAATTAGAATATAAATCTAAATCAAGACATTAGCAAAACCACTTATGGACCCATACTTCTGCTGGAGAAATCACTTTTCATTGGCTCATTGATGAGATGAACTGTATCATTAGGATGACACAGTGGGTAACAGTCATCCTTCATCTCTTCCATAGCATACACAGGATAAATGCAAGTCACACATATCCTCATACTTGTGTGAGTCTTGTGGAGATGCTAACACTTTAACAATACCTCGTCCCAAAATTGTTGTGTGTATGTTTGTGTGTGTGTGTGTGAGAGAGAGAGAGAGACAGACAGACAGACAGACAGAGAGAGAGAGAGAGAGAGAGTATGTGTAAAACTAAAGCAAATAATCACATATTTATGAACCCATTTGGGGTAGTTAAGTTACCCAGTTAAATGGCTCTCCAAAAGATTTATTTTCCAATAAGAATCCATTAAATTCAATGCATTCAACATTTTCAGTACTGATCAATATAGTAGTCACTTGCTACAGAGGGCTGCTTAAATTAAAAATTCAGCTGGGCGCCAGTAATCCTAGCTACTCAGGAGTCTGAGATCTGAGGATCGGGATTCAAAGTCAGCCCGGGCAGGACCGTCTATGAGACTCTTATCTCCAATAAACCACTTAGAAAACTGGAAGTGGTGCTGTGGCTCAAGTGGTAGAGTGCTAACCTTGAGCTGAAGAGCTGAGGACAGGGCCCAGGCCCAGAGTTCAAGCCCCACAACCGACCAAAAAAAAAAAAATTCAGTTCCTTAGTTGCTCTAGTTGTATTTCACAAGCTCAGTAATTCACATGTAGTTAGTGGCTACCCATCAGTGTAGATAATAATACATATCCATCATTGCAGGAAGTTCTATCCACGCTGTTGCTGGACCATATTATGCACTGAGGTGCAGTAATGCCTCAGATGTTCCCAGGCCTACCCATAGGACTTGTAGACTTGCAATAATAAACTAGTTAGCAAGCTGTCTTGTGTTTGGACTTAGGAAGGACAAAGAGCATCAGGAAGGCATGACAGAATGTGCCCAAGGATGTATGGTCAGAGAAGGAAACAAAACCAAAATCTCCTGGCTGTGTGCCAGGGACTAAAGCCTATAATCCTAGATATTCAGAGGCTAAGATATGAGAATCCTAGTTCAAAACCAGCCCAGGAAGGAAAGTTTCTGAGACTCTTATCTCTGTCTAACCACTCAAAAATTAGAAGTGGTGCTGTGGTTCAGAGTAGTAGAGTGCTAGCCTTGAGCAACAAAAGCTCAGGGACAGCACTTGGGCCCTGAGTTCAAGCCCTGTGACCTAACAAACAAACAAACAAACAAGCACCTTCTGGTACATGAATAGCACAGAGAGGTTTCTTAAGTAAATTAATCTTAATTTTAGAAAATACGCTGAGCATGGTGGTGCATGTCTGAATTTCCAGCTAAAATGTAATTTATTATTAAAAAATTTTAATGCAACAAATTGCAAAAGAAGCCAAATATAAAACTTAATTACGAAATTATTCCCTTACAAGAGATTCTAGGATAGGCAAAATTAATCTAGGATGATAGAAATCAGAACAGTCATGGCCTGGGGGAGGGGTGGGAGGGAGCAAGCACTGACTACAAAGGATTCAGGAGTAGTTTCTGGGATGTTGATGTTCTATCCAGATAGGAGCTTTGGTTATGTGAGATGTGCATTTGTCAATACTTGTGGAACTTTTCAAGATCTGTATGTTACACAGAATATAATCATGGTGTCTTAGTTTAAAACTGTATTTCAAATTGAATTGATAGAAACAGAGACAAAGACAGAGAGACAGAGAGACAGATGAAAGAATTCCCCATGTTAACATAATGACATAGCATTATAGAAATTCCCAGTGCTTTACCCTTTTGTCTGATCAATTGGGCACTCTTCCAAATGGAGTTGTACCATTGAACATAAATGTTATGCTCTTCCTTCCTTTCCTCTTTCTTTTTCCGTCGCTTCCTCCCTCCCCCTCCCTGTCTCTCTTTCTGTCAAAATAATAAACTGGATAAAATGTGTAGCTATTCATCAGAAGGTTGAATGGCATTGTTGTGGGGTAGAACTATTTGAATTTTGCCCCATCACACACTTCTTCACTGTATTATAATTTGTAACAAAGAATGTGTATTATTTTCATTATCTGAAGCGCAAAATCTCATCTTGTCTTGACTTAGAAAGTACATTTATTCATGGGCACCATGCAATTAGGTTTCCTAGTCTGATTAATAACAAATATCACTCCGATAGCAGGCTCTGTGGGGGATGGATTTGTATTTGAGGTCTTGGTGACTGACTACTGTCACTCTGTGTATCTCCTTTGTATGCTGCTCCTCTTCCATCTCCCTGTGACTCGAGATGCTCTGGAGTGTATCTGCACTGTTTAGGGGCTACTGTCTCACTGTCTGCCCCTCCTTTTCCCTGTGCTACAGATTCTTACCTGACTCTTGACGAACCAATGAATAACATCACCACATCCCTGGGGCAGACAGCAGAACTGCACTGCAAAGTGTCTGGAAATCCACCTCCCACCATCCGCTGGTTCAAAAATGATGCACCTGTGGTCCAAGAGCCCCGGAGAATCTCCTTCCGGGCAACCAGCTATGGCTCTCGACTCCGGATTAGAAACCTAGACACCACAGACACTGGCTACTTTCAGTGTGTGGCAACAAACGGCAAGAAGGTGGTCTCTACTACTGGAGTCTTGTTTGTCAAGTTTGGTAAGCAAACTCCTGCTGAGGATGGGTTTTGACCCTCAGCCCCAGCAAAATCCATGAGAGCAAAAAGGGAGGAAATGAGCCCTTCCAGAAAGTGTTTACTAGATGTCCACAACCCATTAATGAGCCTTATACCCATTGCAAAAAGAAGTAATCAAAGACTTAATGGTTACTTACAATGTTCAAGGACAGCAAACAGGCATGGAGGCCAGTTCTGTCTAACCCTACCCTGTCCATTCTATACCATCATACCATTGAGCTCTTCTCAGTGAGGATGCACCCCTGGCCCAGAGACATACACAGCAAACGTATTCCTCTTCTGTCTAGTTCTCTTAAACTGAAGCTCCTGCTGGCTGTTCCAATGGACACTCTGGAGTCTCCAATCACTTAGCTCCTTTGTGGAAACTTCCTGCAGAGTCAGAACCCACTGTGTTGACTTACATTCTAGCACTTAGCATTTTCACAGCCTGAAACGTGGAATACAGACATGGCTCACTGGTATGCTTTTAGTTACTGAGGTGTTTGGGAGGAAAAACTGGTATCAAAACTATAAATTCCAGAAAAATAAATAGCACCTCTTGAGGGAACTTTAATTTGTAATGGATTGATTGTATTCACACCTGCCCTCTAAATTACCCACACTGACTCTTTCTTTTGTTTTTCTTGCATTTCCTCAGGTCCCCCTCCCACTGCAAGTCCAGGATCCTCGTAAGTACTTCCCATCTTTTTTTTTTCTAGTCATTTCTAAGCAGTTTGCCATAGGTTTCTGGGCAAAGACCATATTGTCTTCTGCTTGGGCCAAACCACTGTTTCCAAATGTCATTTCATTGTGTGATTTCTCTGGTATGAAGATTCACTGGAGACCGATACTGGCAATAACTGCAAGCATGGTAATCTTGAATCTGAATGATCAAGGCCAAAATCTTCTTAGACTTACTTTTTTAAATGAAGAGAACATTTAGGAGAAACAACAGATTTGGCAAAATTAAACAAGAAATGATACAGTGCTGGAATCTCTTCTTCCAGCTGCAAGGGTCTGGTTCATATTGTGCCAGCATTCCTATTGCTTTAAATTCTTTAGTAGGGCAACGATTAGGTGATCATTTTTTAAATTCCCTTAAAAGAACTCAGAGACAGGTTTTAAAACTCACACAGGAGAATGAAAGATCCAGATGTGTATTGAGTTACACAGAAGTTGATTCATGCTGAATCCCTTGTTAATAGAATCTAAGGATTGAATTTCTTTAAGTGATGTTATTGTTTATGTATTTATTATTCTGGCTTGGGGATTCTTGTCATTCACTCTAGAATTCTTTACCTAGAGGCAGGTTTTTTTCTCAATGTATGTTTCTTTTGGGGGAAGAAAACTGTTTCAAACTCAACAGAATTCACTGAGTTTACCAGGAGAGCATTGACATGTCTGGCCTAGGCCACACCCAGGGAAAATGTAAGGTAACAGCCATTTAATCTTGCGCTAATCCCCCATATGCCACTTAATTACAGTGTGTGATATTTTAATACATTGCTGTGTGCCTTGAGGCACAGTGGCCCACAATCCGATTAATAAAATAGTTAATTGGGAGAAATAAACATTGGTTTTCACCCACACTGTTCTGCTATTTCATCAGCCAGTTCAAGGCAATTGTAAATAAGTCTTTAAAATCACCAAGTGCTAATTGAATTTTGCTTGCCTAAATAGAAACTGTTGTTTGGTCTTAGAATAGGTGGGAATAGGTCTTAGAAAAAGTGCTAGAATTTGTCAGTCAGATTAGCATTTCTTGAAGTTAATTTTTTTTAATGGTTTCACCTTTGGTTGGTTATATGTGGAATCTTTGCTTTTTGTGGAATCTTTTTGAAGTCTTATTTAAACAAAGGTTAAAACTTATGTTATTTTCTGCATAAATGCATCCTTATATCTTATTTGTTCCTATGTCCCAAATGTGACTGATTATCTTTATCATGTGTTGTTTGTGTTGGCCCACTAATCTGCCTATTAACCCTGAGCTATTAATTTTTTTACCTGTTATATTTGCATCATAGTTACTTTTTAATAATCCAAATTATTTTAAAACATTTATAAGTTCTCATTTCTGAAACTATTTGTTCTTTCTTTCCTGCCATCTTTCTGTTGAATTCAGTCTAATTCACATGGGTTTTCTTTTGTCTTATATAAAGATAGTCTAGCAGTTTTATGAACTGATATCCATAGATATCCAAGGTATTGAGGTCCACAAAGACACCTCAACACAATAAAGGTATTTGTTGGCATCAGATACCTCTGTTTCCATGTTTGCTCTGTTTGTATCTATTCTGTTATTCAGAAATAACATGAAATCTATTGTTGCTATATTTTCTTGGAGGACTTAAGTTAAAATGCAATCCAAAGTGGAAATTCTACAGGGCCTTTCCAGTTCAACCTCCATCTTTCAGCATCCCTCCTTGGCCTTTTTGATACTTTTTGTTTCTTTCCCTTAGAAAGTCATTATGTAGAGCCAGTTACTGGTGGCTCACCCCTGTAATCCTAGCTACTCAGGAGACTGAGATCTGAGGATTGTGGGTCAAAGCCAGCCTGGGCAGGAAAGTCTATGAGACTCTTATCTCCAGTTAACTACCAGAAAACCAGAAGTGGCACTGTGGCTCAAAGTGGTAGGACACTACCCTTGAGCTCAGGGATAGCACCCAGGCCCCAAATTCAAGCTCGAACAAATGACAGAAGAGAAATCATCATGTACCCACTCTCAACTGCCACTACTTATCCTGTCTTTAAGCGTTCCTCACGTCTTAGGACTGACTCTCAAATAGAATGCTGGTTCCTATCCTGATTCTCACAGGTCCCCAGGAATGGAACAGCAAAACCTCCACACAAGGAGGCTCACCAAAGCTAACAAAATGAGTCTTTCCTCCCTCACCCCCACCAACAAGCATCACTACATTAAGGATCCCTTTGAAAACCTTTGTTAAATTGTAACCTTTTCCAAAATAGGAGTGGAGTTATAAATCATCATGACACAGTCAGAACATCCTAATACACCACCCTAATGTTCAGAACACTAGGACAACATGGAGCTTCAGGTACATGGAACCCAGTGGACCCAGGAGAGTTCTCATCATTCCCTTTAAGGGATTGCATCAGGCATTCACATGACGCTTTCAAGACAGTGTTTTAGTTTACAGGAGGAACAAGTCTGAGATGAGGGATTGGATTCTGTTGATAGCTTCAGGCCGTATTTCTGCTGTCATTTCTAGGTCCTGGCCCACCCCTGACAGCTAATGGGCCCAGGGCATAAGTACGAGTGGAGACCTACATACCGTACATCTAAATATTTGAAAGGTATAAATCACACTGACAAAACTGGTAAATGAAATATGTTTCCTCCTCCCACACTGACAAGTACACCTTCATAACGATAACATTTTGAAAAAAAATATGTGAAGTTAGGGTTTTTCTATGACTAAAAGCCTGGAGCTATCTAAAATGACTACTTTAATCATTATTTTGCATGTCTCGGTGTTCTAGTCGTGGGCCAGAAGTATTAAATATAATTTATAGATTGTTATCTATTACTTAAAAGGAAAGATTTTGTGTACGTGTGGATTGCATGTATTGTTCTTAAGAATTTTTTAACCTAGTATGTGTTCAGGTAGATACCATATTAGACAGACTGTCTTCAGGCATTTAATTCTCACCTTTTTTCCCCTCTTAGAATGTGTGTGTGTGCGTGTGTGTGTGTGTGTATTTGTGTATATTTATTTATGTCTGTCTGTATGTATCTCTCTCTTAAAGCACTGTTTATCTGAGATGTTAATATAAACAGATTGGAGTGATGATTTTGGCTAAACAATGGATAGAACTTGGCAGGATTCTTGCCACCAGTGCGAACCCCCTCCCCCACCAGAACATACCAATATTGATGATGAGTGCAGGCCTTTGCATAAAAGTATGGAAAACCTCGTGAATTTGCATTTGTGTTATAGTCAGTGTAATAATTTGTTCACACTACATCATCCCATATGCATATTGTATAACACTCTAAAACATGACAGTAATAGGCAATAGGAACTTTTCTCCCTCCAGCATAATCTTAAAGGGCTACTGTCTACTGTTGTAATAATACATGGTTGATGAACACATCATTATGTGGAGCATCATTATAATATAAATTGCTTTGTTTTTTTTTGTTGTTGGTCATGGGGCCTGAACTCTGGGCCTGAGCGCTGTCCCTCAGCAATTCAGCTCAAGGCTAGCACTCTACCACTTGAGCCACAGCGCCACTTCTGGCTTTTTCTGCTTATGTGGTGCTGAAGAATCAAACTCAGGGCCTCATGCATGCAAGACAAGTACTTTACCACTGAGCTAACTTCCCAGCCCCATAATTATTTTTTTTTAATGGGAATTGAACTCAGGGCTTCATGCTTGCTAGGTACCTGCTCACCATTTGAGTTATACCTGTAGCCCCTTTTTATATTGGTTATTTTGGGAGTGGGGCTTTGCTTTATTCTCTGGTACAACCTGGACTGAGATCCTCCACTTTTATTTGTTTCTCTATGTCACTGGTGATAACAGACTTGTCCCACTGTGTGTTGCCATTGTATTTCCTTAAAGCTAGGAAAATAGGTATGTGTCACTGGGCCACAGCCACTAGTTGAAATGGAGTCTCATGAACCTCTTTTAGCTTGGGCTGGCCTTCCCCAGTCTCTCACTGCTAAATAGCTGGAATTGTAGGCTTGAGCCACTTCATCCACCCAGTTCAATTGCTTTAACTATTTGTTTTCTAAGGCTGCTATGGCAAAATGCTACAAACAAGTTTTTTTTTCTTCCAACTATCATGCTGAGACTATGAAGTTTCCTAATGAGAAACTGCAAATCCAATCAAATAAAAACAAGTGCTGTGAATGCAGCTTTTCCTGAGCACTACTCGGCAGGACAAACCATGCTAGCTCTCTGGCAATAGGGCTTTTTACCTTTTTCTAAACTCACTCTGACTCCTCCAGTGACTGCTGATTCTCAAGGCTATACAGAGGGAGAAGGAATGGGAAAGGTAAAATGCCACAAATCTCTTTTCTTAACAAACTTCAGCTGTTTTTCTATGTACTCCCTCACCTGTCTTATACGATAAGAAATCCTAGGGGGAAGCTTCATAAGTAATTAACAAAGAATGGGTTCTAGTATCATTTATTTCTTTTCTTTCATTCTCTGAGGTCTCTTGCAGAGCTATTTGTAGTCTTTAACATATATACCCCATGAGGATATTGAAAAGATTAGATTAGTCAGTTAGATGTATATATAGTAGGTTGTACTGTAGCTGGTGCGTTGATTAACGTCATCGTCGTTGTCGTCATCATCATTGTCATCATCACCACCGATGTTGAACAAAGATGGTTTGCTTGCTTTCTAGACCAAGGCCTTCTGCCAGACAATATTTCCTGCTGTGATCCCAATCTGAGACCTTGAAGCCTTTATTTCCTTTTCTCTCATTGGACTTTAGCTAAAGTTCTTTTCAACAGAAATAGTGATCAGGCCTTGCTGACTTCTTTCTCTCTTTTATCTATTTCCAACACTCAACTACAGTTAAAAAAAAAAATGTAGCTGACCCAATCCAGGAAGTGATAATATAACTTTCAACCCAAGATAAACTCAAGGATAACTTTCAACACAGCTGCTCAGGCAGTTCGGGGATGAGGCATCATGTAGAGAGGGGACCGGGAAGTCACTCAGCAACTGGGCCAGGCCACAGAGGGCCACTGTTCCGATGAAGCAGCAAACCTCAATGTCTTCATCAACCCTCCTTAGATTTAGCCCTCAGCAGTGCTGAAACAGATGGCGGGAATGTGAAGAGATTAGATAGAAAGGGTTTCTCAATCCCCGGGGAGAAATCCAAAAGTACAAAAGGTTGAGAAGCCAAGCTCTTCTGCCCTAATCCACCCTATCACTCAACGGTCTCAGCTGGACAAGCAGGGGGTGGAAAGATTCCAATTAAAACAATACTTGTGAAGATTGGCAGGGCATCTCTTTGTAAGCAGAACGCATCCACGGAGAGAAGAAGGCGGGTAAGTCCTTGTTTTGTAGCAGCACACTTTCTGAAAGCTTGCCTGCTGAACCATGAGCTGCTCTGTCTAGAGTTAGTTCATGAGAGTCATTTCCTATCTAGCACAGTCCCTCATACATCATAGATGCTCAGCAGATGTGGGCTAAAATGAATAGTGACAGTCTGTGTCCTGAAAGCTTTTCTCCATGTTTAACCAAGTTGCATTAATTTGTTCAACATATTTTTATGAAGCTTGTTTTTTTCTATGTTTCCAGCCTCAGACTAAACTGTTTGTTTTGGTTTTTGTTGGTCATGAGGCTAGACCTTAGGACCTGGGTGCTGTCCCTGAGCTTTTGTGCTCAAGGTTAGTACTCTATCATTTTGAGCCATAGCTCCACTTTTGGTTGTAGGTGGCAAATTGGATATAAGAGTCTCATGGACTTTCCTGCTTGGGTTGGCTTAGAACCAATCCTTAGATTCCAGCCTCCTGCTTAAGCTATTTTTAAGACATAGATGTGGCTGTCAGACAGCAGAATCAATCTAAAAATAGTAATTCTGTATGATTTACACTTCTTCTTCCTGTGATTATGAGTTTCATCATACACTTCTATTGTAAGTTACAGAGCAAGTGATGCTTAAGGAATGGAGAAGATCATCCCTGGCCCTAGGTAAACAGAAAGCTCTAGAGAACTTAGTATGGCTTGAAGCAGTACCTCTTAGATTGAAACATGCATATAAATCATCCAGAGATATTGTTAAATGCAGGGACTCACCCAAACCTAGTGATACACTCCATTTCTGATAACTTCTTAGAGGTTATTGATGCTGCTACTCCATTTACTTTGAGAAAGGTAGGATTTAGAGAGAAAATACCTGGCTGGTTTCTTTTCCTTTCTGTGTCATTCCCTAGCTAATGACTCCACGCCCCTGAAAATTACTTGCCTTCTCTGACCCTCAAGTTTTATTTTGAAAATGAGAAACTCATGCCCAATGTCTTTTGAGATTTCTTCTAATTAAGTCAGATAGCCAATTGAAGCTCGATATGCTAAATGATCCTCTCGTACAGTAAGACCTTGTCAAGATACTAAATTTCATGCAGTTTGTTCATCAGTTCTTTTTCTTTGTCCTGAGATAATAATAGCCATCTCTTATGAGCTCCCATCCTCGCCATTCCAAACAAGATAATGTCCTGTTCTTAGCTAGCCTTCTAAGTGGAATCACTGAGTGAACGATTCAGGCTGTGGAAGTAGGTTCAGAGTGGAACAAAGGCCAAAGTTGAATGGTGTGCTTGCTATTGGCCGAGTTGCTGAGCAAAGCTTTACAGAGGGTGAATGCCCCAAGAAACATGCAGACCCTGTGACATCATGTGTGTTTAACATAGCAACTAATTTTCGAAACATTTTTATCTCTTCTCATCTTGCATCTGTCTTCACAGTTTTGACATGACAGCCTGTTGGTTTAGTTTACTGTGTAGCAAAATGGGAATATGGGTTGATTAGCATGCCTGTGCTATTTCTTATCACAAATACTTTTGAATTATATAGAGGGGTGCTCTGAACAGACTTAAGCATTTATGAACTCTCAGAGGCCAAAAACAGAGACAAGAATAATTGACAGCTTTGTTAGAAAGGCTTTTATTCTATAGGCTATCCATAATTAAAATAATAACGTCTCTGATCATCTGTCTGTCTAAAGATGATTTATAGTTGTCAAAAGATATAAGTCTAACTCTACTAAAACATCGAAACTTTCATTTTTTTTTTTTTTTTGGGTCCTATCGTGGGGCCTGAACTCTGGGCCTGGGCGCTGTCCCTCAGCTCTTCAGCTCAAGGCTAGCACTGTATCACTTGAGCCACAGCGCCACTTCCAGCTTTTTTCTTTTTGCTTATGTGGTGCTGAGGAATCGAACCCAGGGCTTCATGCATGCAAGGCAAGTACTCTACCACTGTGCCACCTTCCCAGCCCCCATCGAAACTTTCTTTTCTGGGACATTTAATCCTGATTTTAGGTGACCAAGTTCATTAATTCTTTTCTTACTATTGAGAGAGAATTATAAAATGATTAAAACAACTGTATGGTTTAAATATCAACTATCCCCCACAGGTTCATATAAAAATCCTAGGGTACTATTCTAGAATATTCTGGAAACTTTGGGAGATGGAGACTAATTAGAGGAAATAGGTCCTTGAGTGAGTTCTACTTTAACGTGAACTGCATTCTTCTACCATGGTACTTGATCTAAAATCATGGGGCCACATGATCATAGACTGAATCCTTTAAAACTGGAAGCCTTTCAAAATACTTCATTCCTTCCTTAGGTTGTTTATGTCCAGTGTTTTGATCACAATGATAAAAGCTAATTGTTATGCTGTGTGTTGGCTGAAAATATCTATTTAATACTGTCACTTTATGATCTTTAATTGTGTGTGTTGTGTGTGTGTGTGTGTGTGTGTGTGAGAGAGAGAGAGAGAGAGACAGAGACAGAGAAAGAGACAGAGAGAGAGACTGTCCAGTAGGCATTCTTCATGAAATTTGGAGCATACTCTATTCCTTTCCCTTTTTTTTGGTATTATTTTTCTATCTCAGGCAGAGAGATTTTCCGTGAATCAAATATTACCAAATGCATAACTTCTCCAAAATAGTATATGTTTGAGTCAGTTTTCTGCTTAGGACTAAAAGTAGAAATTACGTCTAAGAGGATTTCAGAGTAGTTTTCAACAGCCTGTATTTCCTCTTGGTTTACATCTGTGTTTATATAGATACAGGGTGTGTGTGTGTGTGTGTGTGTGTGTGTGTGTGTGTGTGCCTTGTGATTGTTTGGGTGATCATGATTAAAGAGAAAGGGTAAATTGAAAAGAGAAATACAACAGAGTTGCAAAGTACAATGTTATTCCTTTAGATTAGGATTAATTGTCAATCAGTTCACCATGTTAACAAAGAGATACTGCAGAAGTTCATGACAGTGAACCTGGAGGCACACAGCTCAAGCATGTATCTACAGTCTGCACAGCCTACCGCTACCAGTCCAGCCACCAAACAGCTGTGAGTACCTGGCTTTCCTAGGCGACCTTCCTTGCTTTACCAGTGTCATTACTGTTATCATTATTATCATTGTTATTGCTACTCTCAGGAAACACACATAATGTAAAATTTACCAGTTTTGCCATTTTCCAGTGTATACTTGCCATATTCAAGTATATTATTCATTGGCAAGCTAGCATTACCTCTATCTAGTAACAGACCAATCTGCTTCATCCAGAAAGAAACCTTGGACTCATTTCGGTTATTTCTCCCATGCCAACCTGCCTCGCTACCCCCAGCCTCCAGTGACCACTAATCTATTTTCTGTCTCTGTGGATTTGCCTAATCCAAACATTTCATAACTAGCTTGTCTAGGAGAGGAAGGGAAAATCAATACAGGGTAGATCCTGTCTTCTCTTAGCCTCCAGGCTCAGTCTGAAGAGGCTTCCCTTCCTCTGCTCACTTACCACATTGCCCTTCCCTATTTCACATTGTATTATGGTTCATGCTTAGTTCTCACAACAGGAGCTCTCATTCTTGTAACCTCTGCTTGGTACCAAGAGGGTAATTGGTTAACATGTGAACACTGAATGAATGAGCGATTTACTTAAAAAAAAAAACACAAAAAAACACTGGCTGAAAGCACAGAATAACCTGTAAAGTTTTTTTTTTTTTTTGTCTATAAACCTGGGACTAAGCATCTTCTCAGAGGATTGTGAGGATTGTCATTCACTGACCCACAGAAGGTTCTATGTTATTTCTTCTATTAAGGATCTCTTTCTGTGGTTTCCTATGGAGTTGCTGGACCTTTGTGAGCCCTGCATTATAAGGGAACATGGCCAGTCTCCAGGAAAGAAGGGCTCTAGGGCAGTATCTCAATAAGTCATACTACTTCTCAGTCTTGCTAAGGACTTGGAAGGGGAATTAATGAAGTGCCACAGGTTGACTGCCAGTTCATTTCTATCCAGCCTGCTTTCCCACTATTGTGGGCCAGATGAGACATCAGGGATTGTGAATGCAATGGAAAGTGGGAGATTGTTAACTGGGGCCAATATAAATATGTTTGCGGGAGGACAGAACGAAGGCCTAAAGGCCTGATGTTGACAGAAACCATGTTAAGTGTTTAAGGCATGACTTCATCTTTATAAAAATAATAGTTCCTCCAGGCCTGCCAGGGAGTGGGTGAGCCAGGGTTATCTGTACCTACACATGCCTGGAACCTCAGGGTGTGAGCAGCCTGGAGGTGACCCTAACCCAGCCCCTGAATGCCTTCCTGAAGAGGAGAGTGGTCTATGGCCTGTAGAGCCAGAAACAGACAAAGTATTGTGCCTAGCTCTGCTAGGCACCAGCTTTAGCAGAGAGCCTGGATTTCCTCAAATATAAATTCAGATAACTCTACCCCACAGAGTAGCTATGATAAGTAAACAAGATAAATAAGATAAACAAGACTTAAAGGAAGCAGTAAAGAGAGCCTTCAGTTATTTCTACTAACTTCACTTGCTCGTTGGTGCTCTGCCCTTACCCACACCAGAAGCATGTGGTCCAGGTCCATCCCCAGCTTTACCACCTGAGCACCACTTGGTTTAGCTTATTACCTCCTCCATGTAAATCTGTTGAATTCAGAAAGGTATGAAAAGTTGTTTGGCTAAGAGAGGAGAGGATCATGGAATCTCCAAGAAAATACTGTTTTCTTAGGGTCCTAAAGTCTGTTGGCCAGAAGATTCCAGGGGTTCTTGTGCTTGAGTCTTCCTGCTCCCTCTTCTCTCTTTATTCTTCTAAGGTTCTTTATGGCAAATGAAGTGTTGAAGCTTTGAAGGCATAGGGGAACCTCCACATACCCTGCCTGGAGATTCTCATGCAGTCAGTTGAAATACAACTTCAAGTTCATGAACAACAGAACCCAAGAACTAGACTTGATACAGATAGTCACCATCTCCTGGGTTCCTCCCTGGAAAATTTCCATTGGAAATTCCCCAGCTTGGGTTTGAGTGCTTGGCTCTGTAATCTTGGAGACATTCAGTACACACCCCACAATTAAGACACTGCAACCCTATGAAACATCTCTTAATTTAAAAAAAAAAAAGGTTGTTGCAATTAGATCATTTGAAGACGGATTAGCCCTCTGTCTGCACAATATTGGCACATTGGCAAATGACAGGGCCTCTTTGAAGAGCTCTGAAAGAAAGCTGCTAATGAGCTCGCCACTGGGTTTCCCCCATGCACAAAAGGGTTAACCCAATGTGTGGGAATGGAAAACAGTGCCCTATGGGATTGACAATGCCATGTTAAATTTGTGAGCCCCCCCTTTGTAGTTGTGCCTCCAAACCAGGCTCTTGTCACTGAAGAGGAAGTTGATAACTCATTCTGCTGCTGCTCTTTATGGCCTATGAAGTCACAATCTGTCTGGCTGACCACTGAGGGGCAGTTCATATTCAGGTGCTGGGGAATTTGGTTCCAGAACATGAGGAACATCTGTTCTTGTTCACTCAGCCGCCATTTATCCTTTTGACAAGAGCAGCTTGTTTTTCCCTGTGGAAAGGCCACCTCCTGCCTACTCTCAGTCTAGGTGGAGCGGACACATAACAAAATCAGAGTTGCCACATGACCAAGCTGGTCCAATTGGTGGGTTTGGGATCCAACCATGCTCCTAAGCCACTAGAGTCAGTTTCCAGGGCCTAAACACACCTTTGAACAGGTACATTATTTAAAGACTTAAATGTCAAGGCGTATCATTAAGTGGGATAGGAAGTAATTTCTATGGGAGGTCAAGGGAGGGAGAAATTAATGTGGGTGCAGGGCTTTCCAGATGAAGTCCCCAGGACAACGAGAGCTAGGTGACACAGAGTTTAGCAGTCCTCAAGGCTCTGGAGAGCCCAATCTTCCGTCTCCTGTGGGCCAGAGATGTGGAGTGAATTTTGACAGAGAAGTGCTGGAGGGCTTGGAACCCCATGATGAAAAGTTTGAATATACCTGGAGAGTTCTCTAGTGTAGGCTAAGCCCAGGTGGGGGAAGTCCACAGCAGATAGTGTTACCTGTTTAGGCAGGTACATGGCACCAGGTCAGTACAGGCCAGGAGAAGGGCCATGGAAGGATAATAGAGGGTCACTTGACATGTGGGTCTCATTTTTACCCTCAAAACAGAGATAATAATATAAAGGTAAGTATTGTGTTTGTCAGGATGAAATGAGATATTCTATGTGGGAGTGCTCAAGACAGTACCTGGCACAGGGTGATAACAGGAAATGTATCTGCTGAGTGCTCAGCAGTGTCCCCAGGCATGTGTTAAGGTCCTGACATGCATAATCTCATTTAATCTCCCGAAAGCAGGTGCTTAAAATAATGTTTGCTGAATCTGATTGTGGGTAACATTTTCATTCCCATGCTTAATCAAACAATGGTCCTTCTGTCAGAGTTCACGTTCACTGACCGATTTGTCCTATGAATTTTCAGATTCCAATTTGTGAATGTCATCCTACAGTATTTTAAATTTAATATAATCACAGTTTAGAACATTTAGAGAATTTAGAACAGTATGCACTTAACTCCCTTGTCTACAATATGGCCAAGTCTTCTGAATAGAGACAAAGTCTATAGTTAGGTTTCCAATTTCATCACTTAACCACAGAGGGATCTTGAGCAATTTCCTTTAATGCCTCTCAGCCTTAGTTTTATCCAGCATTATGGAGTGTTGCTAGAAGCTTCTTCCTTGAGTTTTTAAGGATTAAATGAGATAATTCATGTTTTATAAAGCACATGACACACAACACACCCTCATATGTTTCTTCCCCCCCCACCCCCATGTTGGGTCTTGAACTCAGGGTGAAGGCACTATCCCTTTTTGTGCTCTAGGCTTGAGCCACAGCACCACTTCCAGCTTTTTCTTAGTAGTTTATTGGAGATAAGAGTCTTGTGGACTTTCCTGCCTGGGCTGGCTTCTAACCATGATCCTCAGATCTCAGCCTCCTGAGTAGCTCTCCCTATGTTACTATGTTATTGTGATAACCACCTCTGTGTAATTGCTTCCTTCTTCTTTCTTTAAACAATTCGCTTTGAATTTTAGGTATTATCCCTAAATAGATAAACTCCAATCATTCATTACTAATGTGTGTATTCTCCAGTATTATCAAATTTTCCCTTATTTTATTTTGCTTTTCCAACACTTGTATATATTCACATGTTTATGCTCTGTCTCTAAGAGTTCCAGTTTCATTGCACCTGTTTCTTTGAGCTCAGAGTAGAGCTCTCACCCTTACCCTTTCAGAAAGAGATGAGAATGAATGATGCCCAAGTGACTCATAGGCTCTGACAAATTGTGGATTGTACTAGTTTCATGGACTGCCACAGGAAAATGATAATCACATCTTCCTGTGATAATCACATTTTCCCATCCGTGCATTTCCTCCCAGGTGCGATGCAGGGTCTCAGCTTTCAGGTGAGTCCTCCTAGTAGCTGGGACTTCCTGCCCTTTGCCCAAGGAGCAAGGAGAATCTCATACCTTTTAGCTGGAAGTTATTCCCTAGTCTTGCTGAGTCTTATCTCTTGGAGTAGCAAGGACTCTGTAAAACAATTCGAGATTGTCTTTCTGTTGCAAATCAAAGCCCCAAAATCTTATTTGGGTCTTAGAGTAAGAGTTCCTGGAGTGCTTTGAAATTGGACCCTCCTAAACACACCTGGAGTCACCCATAAGCCGCCCACAGATCCCCTGGTTGATGGACACACAATGCTAAGGGCAAAGGTGAGCTTTTCATTTCTTCTCCAGGCCCTACAATTCCTTTGAAATCTTTATAATCTGCCCCTTCAGAGATCATGCAAACAGCTTGAGGAAATCCTAAAATTGAAGGCCACCAGGGTAAATGGGTGCAGGCATATGGGCAGGGTTTTGCGAAGTAGTTTGTAAGTAAGTACCAAAGTCCTTCTTGAGGTGTCAGGCCTTAAGACTTGTGAGAAGTGATAAGAATTGCCCATGGCCTGTTCATCAGATTTCCAAAGTCCTTCTCATCAACTATGTGTTCGTACTTATTTTGTTGCAATAAAAGTATAAATTAAAAGTATTTTATTATACTTCTTTGGTTCTGGTTTTGCCTCAGATTAGATCAAGCAAATTTAATTGTTTCATTCTCATTCCAGTTAACAGCTTCAGGTAGCAGGTATATTTTGATATATGTTATATCTTCACATATATTGTTAACTTACATTTTATAAAAATGTTTATTATTTTAAAAGCAATAAGAAAAAAATAAATGACCACTCATGAGTTATTTAGAAGATATATGGTTTAGAATGTTACTCAAATTACTTGAGCCTCCATTTCCTCAAGGATAAAAATAATTTACCCACTTCATGCAGTTGTTAATAAAGAATAGAAAAAACTGTGGCATGAAGAACTCAGAACAAAGAAGCAAAGTGACTGACAATGCATATATATTTTTCCATAACAATCACTGATTTATATAGTAGACAAAAAAATATTTCCAGTCAAATCCTGTGGGCAGGACATCGAAAATTTCCAGAGTGTTCTTATGGTAAAAAGTTTGGTACATGACTCTTGGTTTCTGATTAACAGTGTTACTTAAGATAACTATCAACTCTATCATCAAAATGACTGGTCAGCTAAATTTCATCTCCATTCATAGCTACCCATCTCCATTCATAGCACCTAACATGTCCTTTTTTCCTTAACCTATGTGGCTGAGTGAAATCCAGACTCTGAGGACAAAAGGTGGAATTGAGCCTATCTGGGCAGGAAGAAACTGCAGCTGCTGGCTAGTCTTCTGATCCTTGCCCAGGGGCAGCTCACAGTGGTGGCTTGAGGCTGCCTTTGTTGCACCTGCAGCATCTGGCACAGAGCTGAACCCTGGGGATGGTTGCTGTGCAAGGCACCCCTGGCCTACAGAGCAGGAAACCCCAGACCAAGACAATAGTTCCCTCACACTCAGCATGGCGGTTCCCTCACTGCAGAAGTAGTCTCAGGGAACATTCACAACATTTCCTCTTTGGCATTGTAAGCCATTTCCAATTTTGTGGAGAGAAATCAAAAATTTGAAATATGATATCACTACTGAAACGGTCAGAACCATAAGCCCAGAGCAGAAGGTCCCTGTCAGTTACAGGGCACAGAACCGCCATGTATTCTAACAGTCAGTCACTTGCCCATTCACTGAGAATTTAGATGAAAAGATGATGCTCCTGCCCTTGACTATCTCTTGTGGATTGGTAGAGAAGTTGTTACCTGCTAAAACAAATAGAACATGTCCTAACCAGTACAGTGGTCACCTAGACAGAAAGGAAGAGTCTGCCTAAAGAGCTGACAGTAATCAGAGCACCTAGGGTCAGCATTCACTGTGCCCTGAAGCACAGTGCTCATTGTCTCCTTTAATTCTTAGCGCACACCTGTGGAACAGGTCTGATTCTCTTTGGTTGGTTGGTTGATTGATTGATTGATTGTGCTGGTCCTGGGGCTTGAACTCAAGGCTTGAGTGCTGTCCTTAAGCTTTTGTATTCTAGGCTTACACTCTACCACTTTAGACCACAACACCACTTCTGGCTTTTCCCCAGTAATTTATTGAAGATAAGAACCTCATCACCTTTCCTGCTTGGGCTAACTTCAACCCAGGATCCTCACATCTCAGCCTCCTGAATAAATAGGATTACATGCATGAGCCACCATGAGTTCCTGGCTCTGATTCTCTTCTAAACCTTCTTCCAGAAGGCTTTGCAAAGGAAATGATATTTGAAGATCTTAAAAAGGAAAATAGGGGTTTGCCAACTTGACAAGTTAGGGACATCATTTTAGGCAACACAGGAAATTAAACAGCTCTCTTGGAGACCCGCAGATCCAGTGTGATGTATGGGGCAAAAGGAACATGTAGGGGTCAAGTATGAGAATATCAGTTATGTCTTACATTTTGAGAACCTTTATTGGATTTAATTCAGTTCCATAGCTGTGAAAACAATCTTGGAATGTTTTTAATTTCATGAAGATTTTTGTTAAGATTGGCAGAATCCATGTTATGGTTTGAGAGTAATGTACAGGTTTTAGCTAGCAGAGGGGTATGTGTGTGTGTGTGTGTGTGTAGCAGAGGGGTGTGTGTGTGTGTGTGTGTGTGTGTAGCAGAGGGGTGTGTGTGTGTGTGTGTACTGGTACTGAGGCTTGAACTTAAGGCCTGGGAACTCTCTCTTAGCTTTTTCACTCAAGGCTAATGCTTTATCACTTGAGCCACACCTCTACCTCTGGCTTTTTGGTGGCTAATTGGAGATAAGAGTCTCATGGATTTTCCTGGTTGGGTTGGATTTTAACTGTGATCCTCAGATCTCAGCCTCCTGGGTAGCTAAAACTACAAATGTGAACCACTGGTACCCAGCATCTTCATTTATTTTTGAGTAAGAGCTCACACTGTGTTTAAAAGCTTGGGATGTAGAATTAACCACAAAGGGTTCCTACAGACTTTCTAAGCCATGATAAGAACAAGACAGTGGTAATTACTCAAATGTGACTTTGCCCAGAACTCCCTGACTTGGTCTCCCCTAATATCATGACACCCTAAATATCTCACACACCAGTTAGCCCTCTGTAGCTCCCAGATTCTTCACCTCTGAAGAATCCTGGCCCCATATTGATGGGGCTTTTCCTATAGAAATATAAGATATATTGTCCAAACATATTATAGATAGATAGCATATATATATATAGTACACTATAGTGTTGTCCTATAAAAATAAACCAGGGTGAGATTTCACTTGTATTCCTTATATTTTATAAGCTGAGAAGCCTTAGACTCAAGTTTTTCTCATGCCTGAAAGAAAGACCTCTACCTTTCCCTTTCTGGGAATCTACTCTGAGAATATTCTCCAAAATGCAGACAAACCTATTGACAAAGTGATTAATTTATGGTCATTTATGATGTTATAGTCACATATGATGTTATTTATGGCTTAACTATTTTTTACATTTTGACTATTTTATCTTTTTAATTTTATCATAAAGGTGATGTACAGAGGGGGTATAGTTACTTAAGTAAGATAATAAGTTTATTTCTTTTTGAGCAGTGTTAACACCTTCCCTCATTTTTCTCCCACTTTTCCTCCCTCCCTAGTTTCTCTTCCCACCAACTTATGAAGTTCATTTCTAACATAGTGTCTAATGAGTACTGCTCTTACATTGGTTCACCCTTTGTCCCACCATTTCTGTCCTCAAATCAGATAAGATTATATACATGACTTAACTGTATAATATCATACATTGTATTAGTCCCTTTCCCCTTGCTGTGACAAAATACCTGAGAAAGTCACCTTAAAGGAGGAAAGATTTCTTCTGGCTCATGGTTTCAGAGGTTTTAGCCCATGGGCACTTGGCCTTATTTTTCTGGAGCCTGTAGTGAGAGCGCCTCAAAAGCAGGAAGTGTCATGGGAGCAAACTGTTCCCCTTACAGGGCTAGACAGCATGAAGAAATTAAAGAGGATGAAGCGAGGATCAAATATGCCCTTTGAGAATATGACCTTAGTAACCCACTTCCTCCAATGGAACATCACTTCCTAAAGTTTCCACCACCTCCCATGGCTCATTTATCTGTAACTCATCAATAGATGAGATTAGAGCTCATGAATCAATCGCTTTGCAAAACACACTCCTCCCCCCAAACACTGATGCATTGGGGAACAAGTTTAACAGGAGAGCTTTTGGAGGATAGTTCAGATCCAAACCAAACCATGATAGATGTTATTATATAGTAAATTGTACATATACATTTACCGAATGGAGTTCTATGTGCCCAAAGGTATTTATGAAAAGTATTACTGAATACTAAAAATTCTTTGACCTAATGTCAAGAATAAGATTTAAAATGTAACTTTCCTATACATATATATCTATATATGCATATACACACACACATAATGTGAGCTCACCCATATAAAATATTTGTAGAAAAATCTGGAAGGAAACTAAAGTTTTATCAAGAAGCTTATATTTAGTTTTATGTTACTATGTTATATGTTTGGAACATTTAAATAAGTAATTTATTTAATGCTCAGACGTAAGATATTTTTCCTTTTGAGATCAAAACTCATAATCTTCAACTTTGAGGAACATTTATCTAGAATCCTGCACAGAACTTGGGCTAGAGATAAAAATTTGGGACTCATGAATATTTCAGTAGTGATTAATGAATGAATAAGACCACGTAGGGTGAGCCAGTAGTGTGAGTAGAGAGTGGAGCCAAGGATTCAACCCTGGGAAACTGCAATATTAAAGGAATGATGAAGAAGAAGAGTCAGAGAAGGATATAAGCTTGGCAGCAATTCCATGTGGTTTGGGGAAATGAGGAGAAATGTCAAGCTGAGAATCTCTATAAAGGAGATTAAGAGTCATAAGCTGAGTGTAAGAGATGAGAGAAATGAAAAAACCAAAGGCTACTTGAATTTTTCTGGCCTGGAAAATAGAAGGATGCTGATGCCTAGACAGAGAAGGAATCATTGCAAGGGAAATATGGTCGGAAGTAGGGGGAGAAATGAAGCTGAGTTTTGGCTGAATTGTGTCTGTGATGTCCCAATCTCCTGGTAAGTGTAAACCTCTAAAAGTGCAGTTATCTGGCATCTTCTAACTGCAGGATTTGCCAGAATCTGGGATCACAGGGAGATCCGGGGAGCTCTCAGCCAGAAATCGAGAAATAGAGCTGAGCCCTGCAAGCCCATGGGGGCCTCATCTCAGGCATTCTTGCTGTGAGGCTTCCATATTAGGCTAGCCCATGTCTCAGAGCTACACCACAGTCAGCTAGCCTCTACCCAATCGTCCTTTTTTTCTGTACTTTCTTCTCAGATGCCGTCCCTAGCTCAAGATCCATCATCCTCTCTACATACTTTGCTCTTTACTCACTTTGTGCCTTCCCAAACATTAGCCCAATAAATCCGTTAGATTTTTACCTCCAAGCTGGCATCTTCTTCCCTGAGGACCAGACTCTTTACAGGAGAATTATTTTGGAGGGAAAAGAAAGTGGGATTAGGGGAAAATGGACTCCCAGCCTCCCAGGAAATATAATAAGAGTGATGAATGGAAAACCAGGGCTTGAGCCATAGGTGGTGCTCATAAATGGGAAAAGAGAAGGGGAAAATTAGTGGAAAGGAGAAGTCATGAAGAGAGAGTTTTTCTAGGAACAGGGGACAGTGTGTCAGGCATCTCAGGTGAAAATCTGAGGATGGACTGATGTCATGCAGTTAGAGATTGAAATTGTAGCTAAATAGGAATAGGTAGCCAAATACAGGAACAAAGAAATGTGGTAGGAAATGCCTGGAGGTTTTCATCATGAATAAGAGTAGCAAGCTCATTAGAGGTGTGCTAAGTTTGTGTGTGTGTGTGTGTGTGTGTGTGTGTGTGTGTGTGTGTGTGTGTGTGTGTCTTTCCTGGAACTTGAAGGGAATTTGTATTCAGTGGGTACAAAGGAAGACCTACATACTTAGTATATATGAAAGAGACAAGCCCCACTTCTGAGAGCAAGAGCATGGAATGAGGGAGGAGTATTTACAAGAAATAAAGATCAAGAATAGCTGGTAAGCATACTGTTATCCCCTAATAAATGTGGGCAGAGGAAAATCTTACCCAAAATGCTTGAAATTGGGTGATTGACCTAAATGTGTGTGACTCCAAGCAGCAAGAAAAGACAAATAATAACTGTTGTTTCTTTCACAGTGTTTATTTTCCTAGCGCACTGATAACTTAGTATTCAGAGCAACAGCTCTGAATTCAGTCAAGTGAGCACTACTTGTATCATTATCAAAACTCATAGAAAAAGACCTCGTCTCCAGCCACCCACTTGCTTGCTTTGAGTGGTACTGTCTTTTAGCATAACAGTGGGTGATGAAGAAAGCAAAAATGTCTGAGAAGTGCTGGGCCTTCATGACTCATGCCTGTAATCCTAACTAGTCAGGAGGATGAGATCTGAGTATTATAGTTTAAATCCAGCCTGGGCAGGAAAGTCCATGAAACTCATATCTCCAATTAACCACTAAAAAGCTGAAATTGGAGTTGTGGTTCAAGCAATAGAGAACCAGACTTAAGCAACTAAAGCTAGGAGACAGTTCTCAGGCCCCAAGTTCAAGTCCTAGTACCCACAAAAAAATAAAGTAAAATAAATATAAAATAAAAAGCTGGAAACTACAGAGTTTGTGTCTTATTCAGGGTGATGAAGAAGTCTTGCTACTCCAGGGCAAAGTTTCCATGTGCTTAAAGCCTGGTTCACACTGCGCTGTATAGGATGTATAGATCTCTTTAGATCTTTCTGTGCTTAAAGCTATGAAGAACTCCTCTATTATTGACATTCTTACAGGAAAACACAAAGCCACTCTTATTTCAATGTGCTTAGCTCCCAAATATTTTTCTCATTAAAATAATTGAATAAACCTTTGAAAATTAACCTGCAGCCTTGTGTCATCTTAGGAATGACACTGTAGAGTTAGAAGTAATAGAATAGCCACACCTAAAAGCACCTAATGGCAAATTCCATAACCCCTCTGGCTAGTATGAGCCAGGTTAATTGATAGAGTGGCCTTCCTTACACTGGCATTTTTATAAAGAGAAAAACATCACAATGAGGAGGAATGAGGTAGGCATTTCAGTGTCATCAGAGGTGCCAGTTGATACATCTACAAGTATGACTTGTTCTTGCTAAATGCTCCCAGCATCCTTCAACAAGATGAAGCTCTTCATGCTGATGACTTCAAAGTAGGACTTTGCATGGGGCAGGCCAACTTTTCTTTGCACTGGGCTACGCAGGTGTTCACGTTGCCTTCCAAGCCTGTTTTATTTTTGTACTGGCAAGGTTTGCAGGAATGTTATGAGATTTATACCACTTTCTGATTCCCCCCAGTCTAAATCACTATATGAATAATCTTTCTCATAACCTAGTAGTTGTTCTACAAGTAGTCCTGGCCAAAATCAACCGAGCGAGCAAGCTTAAGGAAATAATTTTCCCCCTTTGTAAGAAATCATTTTGTTGGAATTTTATAAACCTCATAAAAATTAAAGGTAGGCTTGAACTCAAGACTCACTTTATCTGAAGTCATTTGCCAAAAAAGATTTAAATGAGCACATGCTGGATGTCAAAAATACCCAAGAAATAGCATCAGTTATCCATTCTCAAACTTCCAGACTCTCTCATTAAAAAACAGTGTTTTCCTACAGGTGTTAATGGATGCCCATAAAGAGATCAGTGATGTGGGGGTGGGGTTGTGACAGTGGCTGGTGGCTTGGATGCCTGGAACTGTCTGAAGGGCTTCTGACCACAGTCCCCTCTGGGCCCAACAATGGACCTCGTTGTTCTGAGCAAGTGTCAGTCAGAGAGTTACTCTTGCCGAGTAGAGTCCAGCTTTCCATATTCTGATATGACCAGAGGTTTCATCCTGTGCAAATGTGTTTATTCAGCCTAGTAAAAACATTAAAAAGGGAAATAAATCTCTGCTGACCCCAAGATGCTTTTTACCGCAGCTGTAAACCATAAACCATGTAGAAAGGTGAGCGGACTGAAGATAGCAGAGCTCCCTGAGCAGCATAGAGGGCAGATCTGAAGGCGCCCCTGCGAAGACAGCTGTGGGTGTACAGAGCTTCCCCACAAAATCACCAAGAAAAGACAGGCTCTAGAAAGTGCTAAATTATGAGGAGTAGGGTTTGTTTTAGTAAGGGAGGGGAGGTAATAATAAAAAACATGTGCTCAGCAGCCTGCTTGGCCATATAAAATAGAGAGGCCTGTGACTTTAAGTGTTGTAAAAGGGGTTAATTGTCGATTTCTGAATGTGGCAAGTTTATTGATCTTGTTAACAGCATCAGAGCATGTGCCATCGGTTACCACTGCAGGAAAGTAAAATAGCCATCATCCTGTTACTCCATGGACACTGTTACCACTTTGGGGGTCCAAGTTAAGTGACATAGGGCTAAATACAGTGTGAAAGTTCCTTCTTTGGGCTGAAGATGTGGTTCAAGTGGTAGAATACCTTCCTTGCAAGCTCTGGGATCAAAACCCAATGATGTGAAAGTTGCTTCTTTTCACCTGCCTGAGTTAGTTCCCATCCTCAAACTCTACTTTCTTCAACATTGTTTATTCAACATTGTTACTGTCATTTGGGTTTTTTTGTTTGTTTGTTTTTGAGATAAGAGTGTTACTATATAATCCAGGCTGGCCTCAAGTTCTCCATCATTTTGCTTAAGTCTCCTGTAATATAATTTAATAAACCTAAAACAGTGACTCTGTCCTAGGATATAACACTGCAAGCCCCACATACTTCAGTGGAAACTTGTGCTGGGGTAAAAGGAATTGTCACTTTCTACCAGAGAAGGCCTACTTTCAGGATACTGAAAAGCTATTCCTTTTCTAATAAACTTTCCCATCATTTTCACTAAAAATATAAATAAAAGAATGTATTTATGATTATTTTTTAAAAGCTTGTTTAAGATAGGTAAGACCCAGGACTGGAATTCTGACAGTGATTTGATTCAGAGATCTGGTTTCTGTATACAGTGTACTTGGACCTGAGCAGGAAGGGAATCTTTGCCTACTCGAAACACACAGAGGATATCAAAAGACCCCATTATATGGTACCCATGGTAAGCATGGTGAATTCGAGGGTTGGGGTTACTTAGTCTATTAACTAGTAACCAGCCAGTTACATCTTTAGAGCAAAGATCCTTTTATTTCTTGCTTCCACTCTTCATCCTGTTTTCTTCTTAAAAGAGTATTCTTGAACTACCCCACTGCCCTCCCACCCAAGTGAAGTAATTTTAAAGGCATTCCTGTGTTCTTGGAAATGTGGCAAGTTAGATATTGGCTGAAGATGGAGGAAGGTGGTAGGTTCACCTCTGCTTAAGAAATGCTCAACCTAAATAGAATGGAAGAAAAACAGCCTCTTCAGTAAATGATGCTGGCAAAATTGGTTAACTACTTGTAGAAAACTAAAGCTAGATCCTTATATATCACTCTGCACCAGAATCAACTCCAAATGGATCAAAGACCTCGGAGTCAAAGCAGACACTCTGAAAACATTATAGGGGAAAGCATGGGACCTATGTTTCTTTGGGCCTGGCTTACTTCACTTGATATAATTTTTTCCAAGTCTTTCCATTTCCTAACAAATAAGACAATGTCATTCTTTCTGATGGAGGCATAGAATTCCATTGTGTATGCATACCACATAGTTGTGCTGGTAGCTTTAGTATGGTCTTGTTTGTGATCATTTGGGTAAATGCCCAAAGGTCAGATAAGTTGATGTTAGGTGAAATGAACCCCAAGATAAGTATTCAAATGTTTTTTTTTTAAATTTCATGCAATTGTTTCTAACATATTTATAAGATGATCTCTTTGTTGCTTTGTATGTCCCTCCCCCATGGTATAACCCCTGCTTTCACTGTATTTGATGTTGGTATAATTTGTGGAAGGGAAGGGGAAAAACAAATCATATAAATAGGGATACAGGTGGACCCATTGCAACAATGAGATGTACAAATCATTATGTCGAAAAACAGACTTTACAAGTCTGGCGGGGGAGGGGAGTATGGGGGCAGAGAGTAGTTAGGGGCCGGGGGGGAGGGATACGAAGGGATGGGAAGGGGAAACAAAGGAGGAGGCAACAATGCTTGATAAGAAATGTACTTATTATCTTGCCCATGTAATTGTAACCCCTCTGTACGGTATTTTCACAATTTAAAAAAAAAAAAAAAGGTAACATTGTTCAAAAAAAAAGAAAAGAAAAAGAAAGCTGAGTCTTGGGCTGGGAAGGTGGCTCATTCGTAGAGTGCTTGCCTTGCATGTGTGAGGCCCTGGGTTTGATTCCTCAGCACCACATAAGCAGAAAAAGCTGGAAGTGGAGCTGTGGTTCAAGTAGTCGAGCGCTAGCTTTGAGCTGAAGAGCTGAGGGACAGTGCCCAGGCCCAGAGTTCAGGCCCCACAACCAACAAAAAAAAAAAAAAAAAAAAAGCTGGTTCTTCAATGCATAAGCATGTACACAATGCATTCTGATGCGACCATGAACGATACAGCAGAAGGTGGCATTTCTGAGAAAGGACACAGCCAGGGCATGGGTTGACTCTGAAAAGCGCAGTCCAGCTGGAACCAAGGGGGGCCCTGGAAAATATGGAGAGCCTGAGCCTTCCTTTCAATTTTGGTGGCATAGTTTCCGCTTTAGGTAATGTGGGCTTAATCTTCATTTACATCCTTCCATCTACACAGAAATGTATTTATTATTAACTTGTGATAAGCACTGATGTTGATAGAAAGCAGAGCTCCCTAAAGATGCAAGCAGTTTCCAGGGCCTAGATGAAAAGACATGAAAATGTGAGGACAGACCTGCTCTGTGAGAGGGTTTATTAAATGAAAACAAAAAATAAAGCAAGTGAGAAAATGAATCCTAGTGGTTTGGGGAATTTTTATCAATCTATCTGTCAACAAGTAACTGATAATTCCTGAATGTGAAGATTTGTGTGACAAACGAGTTAAATATGTTCTATTTGGTGTCTTTATGTGGATAATGGCTCAACTGGTGAGTCCCTTCAGAAAGCCAAAGGCAGTGGACTGGACTCCTGAGAGCACTTGTTCATTTAATGGAAGCCTACTGCTTTCATTGGGGATTGCTGGAAGAACATGTAAGTTTGCCAACATGCAGTGTCTCCAACTGTGGTTTTGAGTTCATGTGGCTTAAAATTTGTACACCAAAGTTAAATCCATAACCTTGTCATACAGGCACATTTCAGTTCAGTCTTTACTCAAAAGAACTTGACAGCCAGGCATGGTTAGTTCATGCTTGCAATCCTTGCTACTCAAGAAGCTGACATCTGAAGATTGTGGTTCAAAGCCAGCCTAGGGAAGAAAAGTTTGTGAGACTTTTATCTCCAATTAACCAGCAAAATGCCAGAAAGTGGAGATGTGCTCAAGTATTAGGGAACCAGCCTTGAGTGAAAATGCCAGGTAAGAGCTTAAAGCCTGAATTCAAGCCCCAGTGCCTGGACAAAATTCCAACAAACAAATACACAAACAAATAAAATATGCAATGACTGCTTCCATATGCTCACACTTTATGAGCATATAATCTAAGGAATGTTCTAGAAAGGAGGGATCTAGAAGTATTCTACCTTCTGCAGAAGGGAGCATGTATATGTATTGTTTTGTGTGTCCAGAACAGCTATGCTGACTTCTAGAGAGACTCCTTTCTCCACAAGCCTGACCACAGTGCTTCACATTCTTGACTCTGAGTCTGAGCCAAGGCTGACAGACAAACCCACACCAGGCCAATACTAATCCTTCCACAATGTTTCTTTTTAAATTTGGAGTTGTCAAAATTCCTCAGCTGTATTTCTTACATATGTACTTGTAATAGAAATTTGGAAATACCCATGATCATAAAACCAAGATGCTGAAATGGAAAAATAAAATAAAATAAAAAGATTATCTAAATCCTTTACTGAAATTTTCCCCAGTTGGCTCCACACCTTATTTTCTCATGCATTGGCTAATGATCCAACAAATGTTCTATTATTGCTTTAAACTAGATCAACTTGTCCTTTGCAACCAAGCCTCCCAGTTGATATGAGGGAATAGATAACGCACAAAGAATTGAGGCCCTTAGTAATTTGAAAATTTGGAAATAAACCTTAAATTAAATAGCATTTTTTTAAAAAGTGAATGAAAGGCAATACTACCTTAAAACTATAAGAGTTACTTAGAAGTATTTACAAAGAAAAACAGGCTATAATTTTTTTTTGGTTGGTCCTGAAGCTTGAACTCAGGGCCTGGGCACTGTCCCTGAGCTTTTTTGCTCAAGGTTAGCACCGGAACACTTGGAGCCATAGAGCCACTTCCAGTTTTTTGGTGGTTACTTGGAGTTAAGAGTCTCACAGAAGCCGGGCGCTGGTGGCTCAGGCCTTTAATCCTAGCTACTCAGGAGGCTGAGATCTGAGGTTCCCGGTTTAAAGCCAGCCTGGGCAGGAAAGTCTGTGAGACTCTTATCTCCAATAAACCACTTGAAAACCGGAAGTGGCACTGTGGCTCAAGTGTTAGAGTGCTCACCTTGAGCTGAAGAGTGCAGGGAAAGCACCCAGGCCCAGAGTTTAAGCCCCCCAACTGACCAAAAGAAAAAAAAAGAGTCTCACAGAGTTCGCTGCCTAGTCTGGCCTTAAACTGTGATCCTCAGATCTCAACCTCCTGAGTAGCTAGGATCACAAACATGAGCCACCAGCACTCAGCAAGGTGCAACTTTTGTGGGAGAACTGAGCTCCTTTTGACAGAATCAAAGATCTCATTTACTACTAGAGCAGGGCTTTATAATAACAAATTAATATGCTCTGGGAAGAGCACATTTCAGAGCAGTTTTTTACTGTGTTATAAAGCATATTTTTATTATATTTAAATACCTTATAAGACTTTTATTTGGTGTTTTTCAGGAGCATTACTCCAAAAGTAGTAAGAAATCACTGTACTCAAATTTGTTGTATGTTTCACCTTTGACATAATTTTATTTTCTAAGGTAATGGTTACTATTTTAGCTGGTCTTGAGAGTGATAGTTAAGTAATCAAACTAGTACATTAAGATGTATTGATATGGACACACTTGGCTGAGGGACACTAACCAGAGAGTAAGCTGGCTGGACTGCAGAGATGGAACTCATTTTTCATCTACTCTGAAAATGTTAGTAACAACTGAGTTATGTCCCTGTATCTATATCTATACTTCCCATAAGGGAGGAAAATGAAAATCTTGCCAATTCTTAAAAACCTTTGAAGACAGGAAAATATTTGATATCAACAGCTTTCTGCAAATTGGAGAGAAAAGGCCTGTTATGTTGTCACAGTCCACATCCAATTTCATTTAGCCCAAGTCCCAGTGTATCTCATACTTCATCAAGGTCCTGGGACAGGTCTTTGCGGGAGAAACAGGATCACATTGATAAATGTCTATTGGGAGGCAGGGAGAAAGAAACCCTCACATATTATAGAAGTCAGTATAGAAGCTTCTCAGAAAACTAAAAATGGACCTACTCTGGGCCCTGACATACCACTCTTGGGCATATATGGTAGAGTATACATCAACATACAAGAAAGACATCTATATACCCATGTTCATTGCAGCTCTGCTCACAGCAGTCAAGCTATAGAATCAATTGTCCAACAACCAATGAGTGATAAGGAAATTATGGTATGTACATGCATGCGCTTGCACATGCGTGTGCATGCACACACACACACACACACACAGTAGGATATTGCTTGACCAAAAAGAAAAGTGAAATTATGTCATTTTCAGGAAAATGGATGAAACTAGAGATTATTATGTTGACTGAAATAAGTCAAGCTCAGAACTCCAAAATATTTTTAGTGATCTGTGGAACCCAGACTTAAGATGATGAGGAAGAAGAAGGGGGCGGGAGGGTACATGAATGTAAAAAGGATTGTCTGGAAGTGACCAGTGGGAAGGGAAGGAGAAAGCAAAGGAAACTGAGCAGTGAAGAGGATTGAAATATGTTACATATTTACATATGAAGTCAGTATAATGAAACCCACTAACACAGTTTGAAAATGGGGGGGGGGGGAGGGAAGGGGGTACCAGTGAGGGAGTATAGATAAATAATGGAAATAGTAAACTTATTCAAAGTATACTGTACACAATGATAGAATCATCACAGTGAAACCCACCTTGTATTCTGAATGCGTGCTGATAAAAATTTAATAATACTACTACTAATAATAAGGATCACTAAAGCATTTGATTTGGGTAAATCTTAATTGAATCATTAAAGCATTAATTATGCCAAATATCCTATGAATGATTAGCTGCCTTAGTAAAAACTCTGATGCTCTGTTCAGTCAATATTTAAGCCCCTCTCACTATTGTCAAACATTTGTAAAACAATAATTAAAAATGAAAAAATAAATATGCAGGTTATAATATGCTGTTGACAGAATGGAAGGAAATGACCCAGAAGCCCAGTGGTTTACAATTGTTCTCCAAGAAGATATCAGTTTTTTTTAATAGGTTTTTTTTTTATTATTGTGAGAATACTGTACAGAGGAGTTACAATTACATGGGCAAGATAGCCAGTACATTTCTTATCAAGCATTGTTGCCTCCTCTTTGTTTCCCTTCCCATACTTCCCCCACCTCCTCCCACCCGGACCTCCCCCCCCCCAACAAAGTTGTAAAGTTCGTTTTTCGACATAACAGCTTGTACATCTCGTTGCAATGGGTCCACCTGTATCCCTAGTTAAATGATTTGTTTTTGCCCTTCCCCTCCACAAATTATACCAACATCAAATACAGTGAAAGCAGGGGTTATACCGTGGGGGAGGGACATACAAAGCAACATAGAAATCATCTTATAAATACGTTAGAAACAATTGCATGAAAGAAAAAAAACACATTTAAATACTTATCTTGGGGTTCATTCCCCTAACATCAACTTATCTAACCTTTCTGCTTGATTCAGACATATACTAGTTATTGCAAAGAAGGGAAACCATGGGACCTATGTTTCTTTGGGCCTGGCTTACTTCACTTAATATAATTTTTTTTATTGTGAGAATACCATACAGAGGAGTTACAATTACATGGGCAAGATAACGAGTACATTTCTTATCAAGCATTGTTGCCTCCTCTTTGTTTCCCCTTCCCATCCCTTCCCATATTCCCCCCTCCCCCCACCTGGTCCTCCCCCCACCCCCCACCAAAGTTGTAAAGCTCGTTTTTCAACATAACAACTTGAACATCTCATTGTTGCAATGGGTCCACCTGTATCCCTAGTTAAACAATTTGTTTTTTCCCTCCCCCTCCACAAATAAGATATCAGTTTTAACCTACCTTATGTGGCCATTGTTACAGGCCACACCCAGGATTTCCTTGGCACTTGATTTTGCAGAGAAAGAAATTTTTAAAATGTCATCTTGATGAGAAATAATGGCTCAGATGGTTTTCCTGAGTGGCAATCAACTTCTAAGCCTTCAGAAAACACTGTTTAGCCCACCCATAGTACTGAAAGTCCCCTCTGCCCCAATAGATACCTGTGTTCTGATTTCACATTATAGAGAGCTCAGTCCTATCCAGGAACCCTAAAATTACTTTTACCCCTATCTATGCCTATAGAAATAATGGCCATTATGTATAATTCAAGTAATCCTCAAAGGCAGCCCTAATAGTTTGACACCTTTATTACTATCATCCTCAATGGAGAACCGAGGGTTAGAATTCAAATGCTAGTTTGTGGTCTGATGCTCACATTAACCTTTAATCTCAATGTAACATACAATCAACTCACCCACATGCACTTGTTGATTCTGATGCAAGAACGCTTTTTAAAATGCTATAGCTGAGCATGCCTATAATCCCAGCACTTGGGAGGCTGAGACAGGAGGATCATGAGTTCAAAAGGTAGCCTAGGCCACATAATGAAATAAAAATCCATCTTAGCATTCAAGTATGGAACTGTCTCAAGAAGAAAAAGAACATTATTAGGGGTGAGCTGGTGGAGCCTCCTTCACACTCCTAACCAGTCAAACATCAGTATGAGGGGAAAAACTTGGGGAAGGTCTGACTAGAGTATATATACAGATTGTGTTCAGCCAGAAAAAAAGGAAATTCTTTTCACATGTACTGGCCAGATACCATCATACAAGAATTCTTTTTTTTTTTGTGGGGGGGGGGCGGCTTGAACTCTGGGCCTGAGCGCTGTCCCTCAACTCTTCAGCTCAAGGCAAGTACTCTACCACTTGAGCCACAGTGCTATTTCTGGTTTTCTGGTGGTTAGTTGGACATAAGAGTTTCATGGCTTTTCCTGCCCAGGCTGGCTTTGAACCGTGATCCTCAGATCTCAGCCTCATTAATAGCTAGGATTACAGGCATGAGCCATCAGCACCATACAAGAATTCTATACTGTTGGGAGCTCAGTGAAGTCTTTGAAATGGTTTAATGACTCAGTTACTTGTAAGAACATTTTATAAAAGAGGTTGCCAGTGTAGGGGGAAAGGAAATGAGAATCATTGATCACTTTGTACTTTTGATCTCATCTTTTCATCCTGTCTTCCAGTCTGATCTTTAGCATTCCAGAGCATATGTCCCATTTGGCTTGTGGAAATAGGCCTTTTCCATCTAGAATTTCTCCTCATGGACATCAGCTTTTTCTGTCTAGTATTTCTCCTCATGCCTCTCCTGCCTAACCACTACTTACCATTATCACTCTTCTCTCCCCTTTCTCCATTCTCTTCCCTGCCCATCCCATGCAGTTCCTTATCCTTCCCTCCCCCTGTCTCCCTACTTTCTGTCCAATGGAAGGCTTAGCATTCAACCATGCCTCTCCTTTTTTTTTTAAATGCAAGTTCTGGGGCTTGAACTCAGAGTTCTGCTCTCCTGGTTGGCTTTTTCCACTCAAAGCTGCACTCTACCACTTGAGCCACACCTCTGCTTCTGGCTGTTTGCTGATTAACTGCAGATGAAAGACTCTCCATTTTGACTGCCCAGGCTGGTTTTGAACCACAAGCATCAGATCTTAACCAACTGAATAACTAGAATTACAGACTTGAGCACCTGACAAAACTGAGTTACCTTAAAGTCTGGAATTACTCACTTCCATGTTCCAGTAGCAAGGAATGATTACTATGGAACATCTACTAGTTAGATGGATGGATGGATGGTGGATGGATGAGACCTTTGGCCATATAGTTCCTTCGAGATTTATTGGATGAAATTGTTGAATCTATGGATATAGTCATTTGGTAACATCTTTCCCTTTTCAGATTACCACAAATAGTTTCAAATACTTTATTTTCTTTTTTATTATCTTTAAGTAGTTGTGCAAAGGTGTTGCCATTTAGCAAAACAGTTTATGAGTACAATGCATCTTGATCACCCTTGCTCATCCTTTTCAGCATTCTCTTCCACCACCACCACTACCACCTGCTGGTATTTATTTTGTTGAACTTTGACTTTGCCTCTCTAAGGCATTATACTATTTGAGTTTTCTCTTGAATCTACCATATTTCAATTAATATATTTGCATATACTTGCACACCATCCAGTATAGTTAGTTATATGTTTATAAGCTAATTCTAGCTTCCACTTATGTAGGGAAACATGCAAGCTTGTCTCTCTGGGCCTGACTTAACATAAAAATTTTACTTAACATAAAAATTTCCAAGTCTTTCTATTTCTCTACAAATGATACAATATCATTCTTTCTAATGTATGAATAAAATTCCTTTGGGTATCTATACCACATTTTCTTGAACCATTTGTCCATTGAGGGGCATCTGGGCTTGTTCCATAGTCAACAAACTGAAAAGACAGCCTACAGAATGGGAGAAGAATTTTCCAGTGTACATCAGACAGTGGCCTAAAATCCAGAATATTCTGAACACTTAAAAAATTAAACCCTCAAAAACTTAAATCCTCAAACAATAGCCCAATTGATTGATAAATGAGCTAATGAGCTGAAGAGAGATTTATCAAAAGAAGAAGTAAAAATGGCAAATAGACACATGTAGACAAGCGCAACATGTGTGGCCATAAAGGAAATGAAAGTCAAGACAACACTGAGATTCTACCTCATCCCAGTTAGAATGGCCATTATCAAGAAAACAAACAGTAACAGATGCTGGTGAGAAATGTGGCCAAAAGAGAACTCTACTACAGAGTTGTTAAGAATGTCAGCTTGTTTAACCATTCTAGAAAGCAGTATGGATGTTCCTCAAAAAACTAAACATAGAACTACCCTATGATCCAGCAATTCCAATCTTGGGCATTTATTCAAAAGATTACAAACCAAGATACAGTAAAGCCACCAGAACAACCATGTTAATTGCAGCACTATTCACCATAGCCAAGGTATGGAATCAAATACTTTATTTTTTAAGCAAATTATTTATTATAATTAGGCATGAGACTTTACAGAGGGTGTGAATTATCCTTGCTTTTGTGGTTGAGATTTAATTTTTCTGCCTTTCTTCCTTCTTCCTTTCCTTCCTTCCACATATCCTATATTCTTCTTTCATTTTTGTGAAATATTTAGGGGATCAAATTTATTGTCTGATGCATATGCTAAGCAGTCACACTACCCCTTAGCTACATTCTACCCTTCCAGATATTCTTTAGACAAGCCAGACAAGAAATTTCCTTGAGATGTTCAGCAATTTGTATCTGATTTGGGGACTCCTAGGAGATGAACTGCAGATGGGTTCAAATGTCTTGATAGGATGACTCCATATTATACCATGGTGAGACCACTGGACTAGACAGAGGAGGCCGGCTTTTTCCCTGGCCTTCCTTTTCAACACACTCTGTTGGTGTGAGTATCCATTTGTTCAACCACTCTGGATGTTTGGTTTGTTTTTATTTTTTTGGCAGAGCACATGGCCTCTATATGCCTAGATTTGCCATCTATGAATAAGGAAAGCTGGAATAACGGCTGAATTTCAGATTGTTCTAGGAGCATTGAAAGATTCTTGGAGATGGGGAGGGGAGGTGTTAAGATGACACTGTGATAGAAACAGGGATGCTGGCATAAAATAAACAGGGCTGATTCTCCTGTCCTCACTCAATAAATGTTCCAGTAAATCTGTTTTAGCTGTGTCACATTTTCAAGCCTCTGCTAGAAAACTCATTGTAAAAAGAATTTTTTTTCATACACTGATTTATTTTTTAAAAAAAAAGAATTTTTAAAAGTTACTGATTATCTTCAAGATGCCTTCCCATTTATCTGACTTCAATGTATACTTTATCTGTTGTTGATTTTCATTTACAGAGAAAAATTGAGGCTTTTTTTTGTCATGTGGCCCTCAGAATGATTTCTTCATAGGTCCCATGGTTTCCCTTATTTGCAATAACTAGTACATGTGTAGGACAAGTAGAAAAGGTCAAAAGCTATGTATATATGACCATATAAGATGATGTTAAGTGAAATGAACCCCAAGATAGGGACACAAATATTTTTTTCTTTCTTGCCATTGTTTCTAACGTATTTATAATATACCATGTTTTTTTTTTGTTTCTTTGTGTGTTCCTCCCCCACAGTATAACCCCTGTTTTCACTGTATTTGATATTGGTGCCCTGCATCTTGTATATACACCTCTCTAATTTGGGGAGGGGAAGGAAAAAAACAAGATACTTAAATAGGGATACAGGTTGACCCATTGTAACAATGAGATGTACAAGTCACTATGTTGAAAACCAACTTTACAACTTTGGCAGGGGGCAGTTGTGGAGGTGGGAGGGAAGGGGTGGTAGGGACAACAATGCTTAATAGGAAATTTACTCATTACCTTGCTCATGTAACTGTGACCGCTCTGTATAGTGTTTTTATAATAAAAAACGTACAAAAAAAGGAATGAATTTCTTATTAAGAGAATGATCCATTTATCCCATTTCCTATGTGACTAATAGCACAGAACACACAAGTTGGGCCCATTTTCCTAAGTGAATATCTTCAGTGCAGACTTGAGTCATTGCTGGGGCTTGTGTGTCACAGTGTCCACCCAGGGCCAAGTTACTTGGCTAGAGTGACCATTTAAAACAGCTCTGTGCCCTGGAGCTGCTGCCCTCAGTTAAAGCTTGTGACTTTTAAGTCATAATCAGAGCAAAGCACAGGTTGACCATCCACACTGAATGAGCCATCTTTATGATCTCGACAGGTTCTTATGTAATAAGAACATTCCTTTTGAAAGGGAATGTTTGGTTTGTTTTCTGGACAAGTTGGGTAAGTCTTTTGTTGAGCTATGGCCATTTGTAGGGTTTGGTTTTCCTTGCTGATCTGAGGCATAGGAGTTAATGGACTTAACTCCAGGCCTGGTCTTTGTCTCTTAAGTTTTTCACTCAAGAAAGGATGGCCAATAGACACATGAAGAAATGCTCAACTTCCCTAGCCATAAAAAAAAATGCAAATCAAAATAACATTGAGATATCACCTCACTCCAGTTAGAATGGCTAAAATCAAGAATTCTAATAACAACAGATGCTGGAGGGGATGTGGACAGAAGGAAACCTTACTTCATTGTTGGTGGGAGTGTAAACTTGCTCAACCACTTTGGAAAGCAGTATAGAGGTTCCTCAAGAGACTCCACATAGAGCTCCCCTATGACTTAGCAATCCCACTTTTGGGCATTTACCCAAATGCTTACAAACAAGACCGCACTAAAGCTACCAGCACGACTATGTTTATTGCAGCATTATTTACTATAGCTAAGATATGGAACCAACCCAGATGCCCTTCAGTAGATGAATGGATCAAGAAAATGTGGTATATATACACAATGGAATTCTATGCCTCCATCAGAAAGAATGACATTGCCCCATTTGTTAGGAAGTAGAAAGACTTGGAAAAAATTATATTAAGTGAAGTAAGCCAGGCCCAAAGAAACATAGGTCCCATGGTTTCCCTTATTTGCAATATCTAGTATATGTCTGAGTCAAACAGAAAAGGTCAGATAAGTTGATGTTAGGGAAATGAACCCTAAGATATGTATTCAAATGTTTTTTTTTCTTTCATGCGATTGTTTCTAACACATTTATAAGATTATTTCTTTGTTGCTTTGTATGTCCCTCCCCCACAGTATAACCCCTGCTTTCACTGTATTTGATGTTGTTATAAGGAGGGGGAGAAGGGAAGATTGGGGGAAGCAGGGGGAGGATAGGAAGGGATGGGAAGGGGAAACAAAGGAGGAGGCTACAATGCTTGATAAGAAATGTACTCATTATCTTGCCCATGTAATTGTAACCCCTCTGTACAGTATTTTCACACACACACAAAAAATTGCTCTTAGCAGACTAAAAAAAAAAAAAGTTTTTCACTCACAGCTGGTGATTTACCACTTGAGACATACTTCAACTTCTGGCTTTTTGGTTGTTAATTGGAGATAAGAGTCTCATGAATATTCCGGCCTTGGCTGGCTTTGAACCATAATTCTGAAATCTCAGCATCCTGATTAGCTAAGATTGCAGACTTTAGCCACCAGTAGCTGGCTTACCTCACTTTTTCTTTCTTTACTTTTTTTAAATCAGTGGGTTTATTTAGTTATTTATTTGCTATTGTCTTTTGATGCACAAAGGAGTTACCATTCAACATGTAAGTACAACAACATTTAAGTACAATGCGTCTTCATCAATATCATACTCTTTCTTACCTCACTTTTTTTTTTTTTTGTCGGTCATGGGGCTTGAACTCTGGGCCTGGGCGCTGTCCCTCAGCTCTTCAACTCAAGGCTAGCGCTCTACCACTTGAGCCACAGTGCCACTTCCGGTTTTTCTGGTGGTTTATTGGAGATAAGAGTGTCACGGACTGTCCTGCCCTGGCTGGGTTTTGAACCTGGATCCTCAGATCTCAACCTACTGAGTAGCTAGGATTACAGGCATGAGCCACCGGCACCTGGCCTTACCTCACTTTTTAACAGTAGAAAAGAGCAGAAGAATTGTGTGCTAAAAGAATTGGCTATGCTTCATTCTTATAATCCACCATATATATATATATATATATATATATATATATATATATATATATATATATATATATATACATATACATATCCACTTTTATTTCACAGAGTAGATTTATGATGTGAGCCATATTATTACACCCACTTTACAGATGAGGGAAACGGACAAAGAGGTTAAGTAATTTGCCCAATGAAATTGAGCCACGAGTGGCAAAGCTTCAGCTGAAAGCTGATTGCCAGAACTGTGATTTTCTGTTATTCCAGAGGTTAAAGAATTCAGACATTGCTTCTCAATGACTCAGCCTGATTGTTGCCCTTCTGAAATCACCACCACACACCATCCTCTCCAGTTTTCTATGCCTGCCTTTGAGGTGTTTACCAAAGGGTGTTACCCAAACATCCCTTTCTCCTGAAATCATCCTCTTGTCACTCCTTCACTCCGCCCCACTGGGGCTTTAGCAGCCATGTTTTGATGCTTGATATAAGTCAGGTCTTGAATGAGCCAAGATAAGGATGTGAATCAAGAGAGAGTGAGAAGTAAAATCAAGTGGTGTGCTCATCAAGGGTCTGGGCAGTGGATAGAGAACTAAAGAAATGGAGATGAACCTGTGAGGGCTCCCATCTTGGTTCTTTTGCTTAGTGAACCCCTACTGGCCATAAAATATTGTGCACTCTTCCTCCCTGACTCATGTTTCTTTTAAATAGCACAGTTCTACTGACCTTATTACCACATCCAGTGTGGAAGGACTGTGGGGATGGACCTGAGCTGCCTTCCTGTGGCCTCTGTCCTGTTTTTCCATGTATACCTCAAAATGCTGGCATTAAAAAAAGGCCTCAGCAGTTAACAAAAGCAATCAATGGAAGTTTTCCCCTCTAATGTCTGAATTACTAGAAATTAGGCACAAAACTTATTTCTAACAGGCCATGGTTTTCCATTATACAAAACAAGAAGTTTTAAACAACATTCTTAAGACTGAAAAAAGTTTAAGAAAGAAAAATCTAATTCACGCAATTCATGCAATGTTTTTATAGAGAGACTAGAGCAAAACAAATGAATTGAAAAGTTATAAATCATAAAACTTATCATTGGAGAAGCCAAGATTAGTTCATACGTCTTTTAGCCATGTTAATAAAGATATTCTAAGCAAATCTCTTAATTTGCTAAGATCGATTCACTGTGAAGTGTACCTCTCTACTAGAAACAAAGGGTTTGTGGAATAACAATGAACCACATACTCATTGTTTTTATAGAAACTGTCTGATAGCACGTTAAAAAAACCCTGAGATAGCCAGCTGGTTTGGCTTTGGAGAGTTTTGGCAAAATTACATATTGCTGGAAATCTCCTTCCTAATTTGAAAAAGGCCCATGATAGTGATGATGGTGGTGGTGGTAATGGTGGTGGTGGTGGTGTCAGCAGCAGCAGCAAGGACCATGACAGTGAACGTGATGAAGACAGTAGTGTCTACAGGAAGGATGTTAGTTTCCTAACTTGCTAAAGTAGTTTCCAAGTGGCCAAGTTACCACAAAACTTGGTGATTTAAAACAAACTTACCGTATTAGAGTTGTAAAAGTTGTAAGTCCACAATGTGGCTCACAGGGCTAAAATTCAAGTTCGTGTTAGAGGCTCCATTGGAGAATTCATCTATTTTCCTTTCTACCGCATTCCTTAGCTATGGGCCTCTTCCATCACCAGAGTCAACATGTTGACTTTTTTGCATGCATCATCCATATTTAAAGGATATTTAAGATTACTATTGACTCTCTCAGGTGATTCAGAATAATCTACTTATTTTAAGGTCAACAGATTACTGATCTTAATTGTATTTGCAATCCCTTATTTCCCCTTGCCATGTTACCTAATACATTCAAAGTCCCTAGAGATAGGAGTATCCTTGGGACTGCTATTGCATTGATCCCAGATAGGATTGTATTTATGCCTTATTTTTCCTAAATATTTTCATACACATTTTCTTTTTTTAAGCCCTCAAACAATGCTGTGCTTAGAACAACACTGTTCTCTCTAGGTATTATTATTCTGATTTTTATCAAGGAAGGGCAAAGTGAGATTTAAAGTACAGAGAAAGCAGAGCCAAGATCAGAAGCCAAGTTTTCAGACTGACTGCCCACGTCCTTCTCCAAAGGGAAGTGGTATTCCAGATGCAGAACCTTTCAAGGCTGAGCTATGCTGGAAAGTTTAAAATTTTAGGAGGCTTTTCTTTCAAAAGTAAGTATTTGAGATGTATAGGATTGTCAATTGCTGGGCAGTAATTGCTACCATAGGAATGAGTTTTTGAAAAGAGCTTCAATTCTCAGTCAGATGACACACAAGTTGCACTGATCTGTAACGCTTAGCATCTGCCTCATTGTGCCCTGTACTTAATTCTCAGTTAACACTTTGTGCTTGTCTCAAAGCAGTAACTCTCACTCCTAAGGACTTCAACCCTTCCAAATTTGTTTCAGGTAATTTGGGAGACTGCAAAACAATGCTAAAATAAAGTTAAAACTCTTAATTGACTGATTCTGGAGGCAATGTAGTAAATAAGTCCACAAGGCTTTGGTGAAGGTAGAAGACCCTTATTGCCAGCGTGCTGTGCCGCTGCTATTCAGAGGCCCCTGCCAGCTTATTCCCAACTCCTCTGAAATGAAGGCAGGGGGAGAGGGGATGTACAGGATTAGGTGGTATGACTCAAGCAGCTCAAGTTCCTCACTCTCAGGGCATGTACAGTGAGGTGTCCCAGATCTTCCCTGTTGCCTAAGATCTGGTCACAGAAGTTCCACGATCTCTCTAATGCTCTCAGCTGGCCCACTTCTACTGGCCTTCCATGTGCCACAGTTCTTAGACACACTGAGCTTTCATTCAAACTGGGATTCCAGGCTCTGTAAACAGTGTGACACAGAAGAAGTAAAAGCATTTTGCTATGTGCAGGTATAGCTGTGCCTAAGACTGTGTGGTAACTTGTCCAGATCTGTTCCCAAGAAGCACACCTCCATGATGATTAATAGTGTGGATCCAGCACTTGGAAATTCTTCAAGTTCAGTCTATCATACAGCCAGAGTGCACCCCTGCCCTGCCATGAATATGATACAGGCCTTATTTCTGCATCCCAGCTGTTGTAGGCAGGGTGGGGTGGGGGGAGGAGAGAAACCTTTGTAATGTTGTTACAGAACTGAAACAGGCCCTGTTTTACTTCAACATTTTAACGGCCTAAAATAATTTCCTTTCAGTAACACACAGTAAGAATCAATGGAGTTGTGTCTGTTTTACACTTCAAAAAGCACGTTCACATATAAGTTCCACTTCATCTTCTTGGTGGGTCCCAGTGCTGAAGCTATAGCCATAAGTCAAGCAGGTTTTATTCTCAGAGGGTTGACATACTTTCAAGACTACAAAGTTAGCTGGCTGAGGAATGAACCTGTAATCTTACATATCAGAATGGGTATGAGCTCTTCCTCTCCAGTGCATACAATCCCATATACAGCTCTACCTCCACTTGAGAACTAGGAAAATTGGCTCAGCGTGTGTATAATTCTTCCAAAGCCCCACAGATCAATCTTTTAGGTTTTCATGTACTTGCAAGGGCCAGTTTTGTTGTACAGCACAGTGTCTGGCCAATGGGAAGCCCTTGTAACCATTAGGAAGTAATAAGTGCTCGATGAATGACAACCACCATTACTGTTGTGTTTGATTGGGGATGGCCAAGGTTCCTCAGAGCCTCTGAACACAGCTATAGACATGGAAAGAACACATTTGCCTTCTAAGTGCAAATTATAACAGCAAGAGTAAAAGAGTTTACATTTTCTACTTGGCTGTAAATAAAGGAAGATCTAAATAAATTAGTTGTCTGGCCCGATGTTTTAAAGTTTACATATTGAGTAATATTTTTCCTATGATAAATTTAGCAAATAGTCATTTGTAAAATAATTAAGATTTCAAGAAACTCATGTTTCTTTTGCTTAAATAAGTGTTGTTTTGTTGCTGAAAAGAGAGATCAAATAGTTGGATGCTGGTGGCTCATGCCTGTAATGCTAGCTACACAGGAGGCTGAGATCTAGGTTCGAGGTTCAAAGCCAGCCCAGAGAGAAAAGCCAATGAGACTCCAACTAACTACAAAATAAATGAATAAGTAAATAAATAGCCAGAAGTGGAGCTGTTGCTCAAATGGTAGAATGCTAACCTTGAGCACAAAAACTCAGGGACAGCACTCAGGGCCTGAGTTCAGGCCCCAAGACTGGCATGTGTGTGTGTGATATGCACAAGCGCGCGCACACACACACACACACACACACATACACACACACACACACACACACACACACACACACACCACATACAAAGACCAAATAAAATGGTTTTATTGTTTAGCTAATTGGCTAAACAATTCCAAAGGGGTGGAGATAAAACTAAGTGGAGGAACAGGAATGTTCCAGGCCCTGAGTTTAATCCCCAGCACTGCCAATAAATAAATGGATTAAATAAAAAGTTGAAAAGAGATTGCCATGATACATACTTAATCTTCATTAATAACTGAGTTCAATTGAATTCAATTCCATTGACTGTTTTGAATTGCTCATAAAAATAAGTATTAGTAATGCCTCCAAATATTAAAAATTGACTCCTTGATTTGGGGAGAGGTGATATCCAATGACTTCATGTCAACCTCACCTCATTTGGATAAGCAGATGCTCACCAGCTTCATCCTGTTTTTAACTAAAGCTGTAAAATTAATCTGGAAAAATACCAGAACTCGAATGAGTGCAGGCCCTCCAGTGATTAAGACTGCATGTACCTGAATCATAACAAGTCAGAAGGAACAGTAAGTACTGACGATCCACCCTCCACAAGAACATATCTTATTGCCTGGCTAGTGGTAGTTCTCCTCCCCAGCCCAGACACGCCAGAGTCTGTAATTCAACCTCACTGGTGTCTTAGTGCCTGCACCCCAGAGCATGTCACCCTGTAAGATTGTGCATCTCAGGAGACCTGGCTTTTCAGGAGAACTCTACAACTAGGCCAAGTTATTTGGGAAAAACCAGTCACTGTATTTATTTTTACAAGCCAGATGCCGGCGCGTAGTGCATTCTTTTACAAAAATAAAAGCGGTTTGGAAAGAAAGAAAGGTTCAGGGTCACAGATGAAGCTGTAAGGGTATTTTACACAGTTGTAGGGGTAGAAATTGGCCTTCACTTTTACCTTCTGCACTGGCTATGGAAAAAAATAGTTTAGCTGCTCCATGTGTAAAAGGTAGACTTGGGGGAAAGTTTCAAGTCTAAAGTGCAGCAACATTAAATCGACTCTTAGAGAGATTCTGAGCTTATGGGCCACAGAGGGGCTTGGGACTCTGCTCACTGTGATCCTGATCCTATTTCATTCCCATAGTTAGGCTGTTTTGATAAAGACTAAGTGGTAAATAACCAAATGTAGGCATGTGGAGTTGCGTAAGAGAGGAAGGATTCACTAGTCCAGTGAGAAAGTTATCACACACTGTTAGTGTATGTGGGTAGGGGAATTGAATAGTAAATTTCTGACCATGTAAGGCCATGAGACTTTCATTCAGTCCCCAGATATTTACTAAGCACCTATTACAAGCCAGCTGCCATTGTCAGAACTAAAGATGCAACTGTGAAAGACATAAACCAATATCTTGTTCATTGCTTAGGAAGGGACCATTACCTTAGAAGAAATAGAAAGCTGTATAAGGAAATCGAATGACTTAGTATGGCTGCTGCCTTATGTCGGTTGGTCAGGGAGGGCCTTTCTGCTGGGGTAACATTTGGGCAAAGGCATAAATAAGGTGAGGGCACAAAGCTTGTGTATAGTCAAGAGAAATGAGTATTTCAGGCCAGAAGAACAGCTAGCCTGATGGCATCATGATAGATGCATGTTTAGTGGATTCAGAGAGTATCAAGGAATCTTAAGAATGGGTTGGGTAAAGCCTTATGACCAACTGTCATCTCCTACCATCTTAGAACCTTCTCTCTGCTTGCCCTAGAGTTACTGTCCAGACATGAAGAGTTTGTGCACACTGACGGCCATAACATTTCTCAAATTCAGGCCATGAGGAAAAAGGCCCTGTTTCAGGAGGCTCAGAGTAAGGCTGAGTTGGGAGGCTAGTATAGAGAAACTAAAAGTAGGTAGCAGAGTCTGGACCTCCACGTTTCTCCTGTTTGTTTTAACAGCTCTATTTAACAGTACCACAAGAAGGAGTGTAGAAAGTGTGGAATCAGATCTCTTTGTGCAGTTTTTACATTGCAGGAGATTAAGTAAAATGTTAAATGAAACCAAATCTATATTCCTGTCAGTGTGAGGCAAAAAAGGAAAATAAACTCCAAGTCTGAGAATAGACTGGGGAAGAAAGGGCCAGGCAACCTTAGCTCCTTCCCACCCACTCTGTCCAGAGCGGAGGAGTTCTGAGTCACTCAGAGCTGCCATAGTTGGACTTTGGAGCTCTTCTTTCATTCACATGTCTATTTATTTATTTGTTTGTTTGTTTATTTATTTATTTATTTTGGTAGGTCGTGGGGCCTGAACTCTGGGCCTGGGCACTGTCCCTCAGCTCTTCAGCTCAAAGTTAGTGCTCTACCACTTGAGCCACAGGGCCATTTCCAGCATTTTCTGCTTATGTGGTGCTAAGGAATCGAACCCAGGGCCTCATGCATGCAAGGCAAGCGCTCTACCACTGAGCCACCTTCCCAGCCCCTCGTTCACATGTCTTTTATCACACACCCCAGGCGGGCCAACATTGTGCCATTTGTGCAGTGCTGAGAGGGGAATGTGCACAAAGGTCCGGAGTAGCCAGGGAATGACATTCAAGTATCAGATTAGAAAAGACTTTCTGAAGAATAAAACGTGTCTCAAAGCCAGTAAAGTAGGATTCAATGGACCTAACAAAACAGTTTGTTCATTGTTCTGCTAAATTCATGTCAGAGCCATGGTCTAGGGTTTCTCAGTCTTGATATGAAAGGTACTTGAGCCTGTATGGTTCTTGGCTGGAGGGGCTGAGCCTGTGCATTGTAAGGTGTTAATAACAACTCTGGCCTCTATCCAATAGATGCTAGTGATTGCTCTATCCCAAGTCTCAACAACCCAAACTGTCTCCAGATACCACCAGGTATCTCCTAGGGTGCAAATCATCCCCTGTGCAGAATTGCTGGTTGAGAAGAGGAAGTCCCAGCCAGGCCCAGTGTTGCTTACAATCTCCAGTTCTACAAGAATGAGGCTTTCCTTACAAACAGCTGGTCTCACTTCTCAATGAAGCTCAAACAATGGAAAAACAGGCTTGAGATGCAGCAGGAAGAAGTTAGGTTAGCTCTGGGAAAGAATTTCCTGCTTTAAAAGTCAGTAAGAAACCTAAAAACCCCGACTCAACACATAAAATATTCTCCACTTTAGCTATGTGAGTGAGGGGGAAAGAACCAACTTTACTCACATAGACATTCGGGTGGAAAAAGTAAGAAAGTAGCTGGGCAATGGTAGCTCACAAGTATAATTCTTACCACTCAGAAGACTGAGATATGAGAACCAAGGTTCAAAAGTAGCCTAGGAGCAGGGCACTGGTGGCTCATGCCTATAATCTTAGCTACTCAGGAAACTGAGATCTGAGGATCACAGTTCAAAGCCAACCTAGGCAGGAAAGTCCCTAAGACTCTTATCTCCAATAAACCACTCAAAACTGGAAGTGGTGCAGTGGCTCAAGTGGTAGAGCGCTAGCCTTAAGCTGAAGAGCTCAGGGAGCTGCCCCCATGAACAACAACAACAACAAAAAGTCTGGGCATCATATTTTTTTAAAATCCCAAACAGTTGTTTTTTAGTAAGGCAGGTTCAGTGGCACATGCCTGCAGTCTCAACTACTTAAGAAGCTGTCAATAGGATCACAGCATAACTAGACTGCTGGGTGGGGCGGGAGGGGGGGGGCAGGAAGGGGGTAGGAGGTAGGGGGTAGGAAGAAAAGAGAGATTGGTTTTCTTAATAATGTAATTGCCACTTAAGTTATTTTAAATGCAATTACCAGTTCAGTTTTGCTTGAAGTGGTTAGTGGCAGATTTTTTTTGAGGCTTTGATAAGTATATAATATTATTTGTTTTTACTGTGCTAGCTGAATGTAAATGACTTTCATATGAATACTGTATGTGGCTCATTTTCATAACGAGTATACACTGTCTTCTGGATTACTCTGGACAATTTTCCATATTACTGCAAATGTGAACTTCAGTTCTGCCATTATCGGAATTAATGAGGATTCCAAATTAGTTGGGTCTTCCTCAGCCCTCCTTCAAAATGGTTTTATTGAGAAGAGAAAGAGTCAACATTTATTGAGCAACTACAATGTGCCAGGCTTTGGATAAGGTCAGTGGTTCTCCACCAGAGCTGAATTTTTCTTCTCTGGAACACTCTTCAGGTTGTAGAGATATTTTTACCAGAGATGTTGCTCAATATCCCACAAGGCACAGGACAGCCCCCCAACAATGAAGCCGTGTGCTCCCAAGTATCTGTGGCATTGAGGATGAGAAACCCAGGACTGGGCTGTTTATCTGTGCTATCCCCTACAATCCCTGTGATGCTCTGCACCATGTCCTTTGTTATTGTTAACCTCCTATTTCAGAAGAAGAAACTGAGGCTCAGAGAGCCAAAGTAACTTGCTCAGGATTTGACTCGTAAATGGCAGTATCAGGGTTTATAAGATGTGCTAGACCCTATGGTCAGCCATATCTACCACAGCCCTCTGTCCTCTTATAGGTGGTTTTCTATTTATTATTGTTATTATTTTTTACCACATGTGATGGATCTTTAGGCAGACGATGAGTCAAAGTGAAAAACCACAGATTTGGCCGGGCGCTCCTTCCTAAGCAATATAGCATGAAGCTGTACACACCTATCCTCTTGTGGATAATAAATTCCAGGGACAGTCTTTGGTTTCACTCTGTTTTCTTTATTATTTCTGAGGTGCTATTCTGTGCATGCCAAAGCTTTGGAATGCTTGGCCAGGTTAGTCTCCAGAGGGCTAGCCCCCCGTGAGGAGGAACAAATGCTTTGACAGTCACGTTGCCAGGTGAGCTGCAATTCTTGCCTCTGTAAAACAAAAACGGTGATCCTAGGAGAAATTCTTCTTCCATCTCCTTTTATTTCCGCATCTTTGTTTTTGTTTTTGCCAGTCCTTGGGACTGAACTTAGGGCCTAGGCACTATCCCTGAGCTTCTTTTGCTCAAGGCTAACACTCTACCACTTGAGCTACAGCGCCACGTCTGGCTTTTGCTGTGTATGTAGGACTGAGGGATTGAACCCAGGGCTTCATGCATGCAAGGCAAGCACTCTACCACTAAGCCACATTCCTAGCCCTATTTCTTCTTTTTATGCCAACACTAGGTCTTGAACTCTGGGCCTATGCTTTCACTCGGGTTTTTCCTGACTCGTGCTCTGTCACTGTAGCCATGCCTCCAATTCCAGTATTTTATTGGTTGATTGGAGGTAAGACTCATGGATTTCTCTGCCCAGGCTGGTTTCTCACCATGATTCCCAGATCTCAGCCTCCTGAGTAGCTAGGATTACAAGTTTGAGCCACTGATATCCAACTGTGACCATAAGAGAATAATAATAGTTGTCAGAATACTATTATTATTATTATACTATTATACTATTATTTTTGTAGTAGACATTATAGAAAGGACTTTACATATGTTACCTCATTTGATTTATTTTTGGTCAATCACGGGGCTTGAACTCAGGGTCCAGTCACTGTCCCTGGACTCTTGCTCAAGGCTAGTCCTCTATCGCTTTGAGCCACAGCTCCACTATTATTATTGAACAGTTAATTGGAGGTAAGGGTCTCACTGGGACTTTTCTGTTTAGGCTGACTTTGAATCTCAATCCTCAGATCTCAGCTTCTTTAGTAGCTAGGATAACAGGTGTAAGCCACCAGTGCCTGGCAACTTCATTTAATTTGCAGAATAACCTCTACAAGTTCTCTCCTTTGTAGCACTAAGAGAAAAAAAAAGCACAGGAAGCGTATAACTACTCTCACGTGGTTAGTAAGGAGTAGAGCCAGCATTTGAAGAGCGTGTGGGGGGCTCCAAGACCTTCATTCCCTTACCTACAAAATTCTCTGCTGAGAGTTTTTATTTGGGCATCATATTTACACCATCCTTTGATTATTTAGGCTCTTAGCCATAAGCAATAAGTCACAAAACATGAGGTCACCATGATTAGAAAAATCATAAATAACCAGAACATTCAACTAACTGTGTTTGTAGGACAGGGTTAAAGGGAAAAGTCAATGAGGTCTCACGGGTGTCATCTTCTGCATCCTGGATACAGTTTGAGAAGGATGGGAGGATATTGTTTGACAACTAGCATGCAGATGCTTCAGTAATAGAGGTCACCTTACAGGATTATAAGCACCAATAGATTAACTGTTAAAAACTGTATTTTGAGCCAGGCATATCCATGGCTCATGCTTGTGATCCTAGCTACTTAGGAGGTTGACATTGGAAGGATTACAATTTGAAACCAGCCCATGCATACATTACAAGATCCCTTCTCAACCAATAGCTACCCACAGTGGCATGTGCCTAGCATTTTATCTTCATGAGAGACTGAGACTGGGGGGAATTACAGTTCTAGGCAAGCCTGGGCATACCCATAAGATCCCTTCTTAGCAAATAGATAGGTAGCAGTGGCATGGGACTGTCATTATAGCTATATGAAAGAGCAAGATTGGGAGGATCTTGATCTAGAACAGCCTGAGGGAAGAGTCCTCAAGACTCCATGTCAATGGACGAAGTGGGCGTGGTACATGCCTGACACCCAAGGTATAGCAGGAAGCAAAAAACAGGAGGATCGTGGCCCAGGCCCATGGTCCAGGCACATGCCCGTTTGGAAGCCCTATCTCACAAATGACTAGTGCAAAAACACTGAAGATGTGTCTCTGCTGTAGAGTGCCTACCTAGTAAACATGAAGATCAAACCGCAGAAGCTGTCCCCCAAAATAATTTTTTGTATTACATCCTGACTGACCCTACTGAATCCAGATCTCAGGTAGAAAAGTTTGGACTCAATACTTTTTTTTGAGATAGCGTTTCATTATATCTCAACCTTCCCAGTACTGGGGTTACAGACATGTACCACCAACCATGGCTTTAAATTCAAATTCTTTGAAAAGGTCTGGCCTCCAATCCTTACATTGAAGATGTCTTATATAGGATCTTTATGTTTCCTTCACACCTTAGAGCTATAGAAGATTTTATATATGACCTTTATTTCCTTCACACTTTGGATCTCCTTTGAATTATAGAAGGATGTCCCCTAAGTACGTCAAAGCAGGATTATCTCCATCAATGTGAAATGATAGAACTGTATCATCAGGAGACTGAGCTCCTTATTCAGGCTCGATAGTGAACCGTTTGGTGTTGACACTCAGAGATTCTGATTCTTACTTCCATTGGAAACACAGCTATAGGATCTACAATAACCATGGCTAGCAAAGGATAATTCTACTTCATGATTCATTCATTCAATGTAATACTATAAATTGAACCCAAGGCTTTGAGCTTGTTAAGCATATACTCTACCACCACCATGTTCCCAGCCTTTTTCAGTTTTCCTTTTGCTTTTGGCATAAGGTCTTGAGAGTTTTGCCCAAGCTGACTCAAATTTGAGATCCTCCTGTCTTTGCCTCCTGGGTAGCTGGGATTACAAGGCCTGTGCCATCATACCTGGCTGCTGTATTTATTGACTTTATTAATAAAGCAGAAAGTAAAATCCACTGCTAGAACAACAGGTTTTATTTCTGCCATGTTCTATGCATTTTGATAAACACATGGGAGGAGGGAATTCAGTCAGGATCCTACTCTAAAGGCATTATATTCTATCTCCAGGAGATCATAATCAAGTAGAAAGGAGACAAGACATTTTAGAAAAATAAAAAATACATTTAAGCTAATGTTTAACCTAAGCAGTTTCCTTCATTACTCTTACTTCTTTCTAGAAAAGTAATAAACTAGATGCCTCCATTCAGTCATCCATCAGTATTGCACAGTATCTCATGTGAGTAGCATTTCAGTACATACAGACAACCACCCTACCCCAGGACTGAGTCACACACTTAAGCAACAAACTGTTTAGTAGCTTAGGGAATTGTGTGATGTCTTATGAAAGTAACTTCTGAATGGAAAAATGTTTTACCATCCCAAATCTCTGCAGCATTCCACATTTCCCAGTAAGCAAATAGGAAAGAAAGTAAAACTCTAAAAACATTGTAAGAGTCATCACAGGGGAAAGCTTTGTAGAACTTGCCTGACTGTCTTCCTCTCTCCTTCTTTCCCTCCCTTCCTTTGTCTGTCCTTCCCTCCCTCCCTGCCTATATTTCTCCTTTCTTCCTTTCCTCCTCTCCCTTTCTACCTTCTGTTGCTCCTTCCCTTCATTCCCTGCCTTTTCTTCCTTCCTTTCTCCCTTTCTTTCTTCTATTAAGTGGTAAGGTTGTTTTTGAAGGCTCTTAATTACTCCATCCCTGCTAGGCAGTGTAACTCAGACTAGAGCTAACGCTCTTAGTTTAGATGGTTTCTCTGGGAAGCCTTCTTGTCCCTACAGAAGGTCACATGTTCTCCTCCATATTCCTGAGGCTCCCTACATCTATGCATGCTTCATGAGAGTATCCCAGGATGCCTAGTATTTTCCATGTGTACAATAGGAACATAAAATTCTAAGATATGCAAGCACAGTTAGAATCAGAGGGCAATAACTCCTTCTAATATTCAAAGTAATGAAAGCAGTTTAGTTTCTCCTACACATATTATAAATATTGTACTATATTGACTTTCTGCAGAAGTGAGAACTGAACCTCATACCTCTTGTACACCAGACTGGAGCTTTATCACTGGAGCCACACCTCTAGCTCTTTGGTTTATGGTTTGTTTTTGAGACAGGTTCTTGCTACTTCTACCTGGCCTGACCTCAAACTCACAAGCCCCCTGCTTCTGCCTCCCCAGTCATTGGGATTATAAAGCAAATCATGCCTGGCTCATGTTGTCTGTTTTGACCAGGTTTTTTTTGTTTTTGTTGTTGTATAAAAACTTACTGTGATGTAAGAAGAAAGGATACTAGAAGCAAGTCCTTCCTGAAGATCAGAAACAAGAAGTAACCTTTCCAAACTCACACAGGTGTAGAATTGGGATTTAAATCCAGATCTACCTAACTGAACCAGATGCCTGGGTTTAGAACTCAGGTCTTTTCATTCCCATTGTCATCCTCCTCCTCTATGCTCCCTGCCTCCAAAATCCCCAAAGGAGAACTAAGGGTGATTTTATTTATAATTGTGAGTTCACATTGTATCTACTCCAAGAGATTCTTCATGGGAAAATCCTGTCCACTCTCCTTGCGAAGGCTAGGCTTTGGTCACTGCCACATAGCCAAGTGAGAGAAATCAAGGCAAGGTATTGTCCACATTCTCTCTGGCTCTTCAGAGGCAGAGCACAAGAAAGGTTCAGGGAATATGCTAGAAGGAATTCAGTAAAGACTCTTTACTAGAAAGTGTACTTAATTTTTTTTTCACACTATGTTTTTGTGGGCCCAGAGAAAATCCTTTCCTCCAAAATAGCTGGTACGATGCTTGGGAGGCAGAGTTCTTGCGGGGAAAGGAGACGGACAATGATGGCATTCAGAAACTTCTTCTGTGCCCCATCTTCTTCTATCAGGAATCCTCTGTTGCCAGTTCCTGTCATTCCCTAAAGACTTCTTTACCACCAGCCTGCTTGTGTTTTTACTAGAACTTCTCTCCCCCAAGAGAATGTTTTGCTTTTAGGAAACAGACTTAAGAAAGCAAATGAGTGTAAAACTACATTTGGTTGTAATTTTTGTCAACGCCATCATCTGACAGGATTGGAGGATGCTTCCATTTCGGCTGGGATAATAGCTTTGTTATCTGCTGGGATCTGCAAGAGCTAGGACAACACAGGAAGTCTGCAGCTCAGCCCCTGCTCGACATTTAGCTCATGTAGTACCAAAACTGGATTTTCACAAGGAAGATGACTTAGGGCTAATCCAGTTGACTTATAAGTAAATTTAGCTTTCCCGAGTTCCTATTCCCACTAAATGGACTCAAAGACAGCTCGAGTAATTTCTCACACTTCTCTGGGATATTCAGAAGCATGAGTACCTCGGCAGCTGGCCATGGTGGCTGGTGCATTGCAAAGCCTTAAGTGTGGTTCACAGACCAGGATTCTTGCAGCCTTGGCACTCTGTCCATTGCCCATGGTGACATGCTGCAGGCCAGGCCTGGGAGGGGTTCTGAGAAAGTAGCCTGAGGCAGGTCATTGCTCATTCCTTTCTCTCTCCATCTGTAAAACACTGGAAGAAATGAGGTGCCACATGGAGAGGAAAAAGTAGAATCAAATTCTCCAACCCATGAACAGAAACCCTCTGGAATAAAAACCTGTGATTAAAAGTAATCAAATCTTTGTATGTTCTTTCCCCCCCTTTGTTACCATGTTAGATCTGGGATCATTTTCCACAGCTTACAAACTAGTCACATGTGTTGTGTTTCATGATGTATTTCAGTGGTTTACTCAAAGCTCATCAATGAAAAGTCCTTAGATTTTCCAAAACTGGTCAATTTTAAAGCAACAGCCCTAGGTTGTGTGAGTCCCAGGATGTACCTTCCCAGGAATGGCAGCCCTGAACACGAAGCAGTGAGTGTCCTATATGAACAGGAGCCTGGCAGCAGCGTGGAAAGTCTGACCTGACCTGTGGTTCCTCTGTTCAGAGGCCATGAGCTTTCCAAAAAGGGTTCTCTATGGCAAAATTTTCAGTATGTGATAGTTTAGCCTTAATAAGAGCTTTGTTTCAAGTACCCTTGTAAGTGCTACTGTGATGCTTGTAGTGGCTTCTCCTAATCATCTAAGGCAGTACAGGTATTATTCCCAACTGAGGTCCAGAAAGAAAGGTTGGGTTGACCAAGTTACGTAGACATAGCTACTAATGGGAGAGCTGGAATCCTCAGGGGCGAGGAGAATCATTGTAGCTAGTGGCCAGGAATCACCTGGTTAGAGTGATGCCTCAACAAACTCAAAAAAAAAAAATCTCCTTGATCAGACCAGAGCTTTCTTTTCAGTCACCTGCATACTTTGTAAATGGGCTACTACCGATTTCCCTGTCATCATTCACTTTTTTCATTCCTTCTCCATCTGTCTGAGACTATCTTTTTAATGTGCCTTTGCTGGCTTCTCTTCCTGTTTGTGGATTCTTCACCATTTAATATCATCTGTGTACCTGGGCAAGCTCAGAGATGGCGCCATCTCCGGGAGGATGACCAATTTGTCAACCAACACTTCCTCTTTTTCTGAACTTAAGACCTACATCCTGGCCTCCTACTGGACCTAGTCACACTGACCCAGTACCTGGCCCAGTACTCAAGACAAAACATGCCTGGGACAAACAGCTGATAGGTGAGAAATTGCAAAACTAATCAAATAGTTGTGACCTTCCAATTACTCTTTCCTAAGTTACCCTCTGCCATTTTCCTAGATTCTCTTACTTTTCCCTCGGCCCATTGAGTTGTTTTTATTCAGAAGACTTTTCATTTTCCTCTACTTATTAATGGTTATTCATGCTAATACCCTTTCAAGAATGAACACACAGCAAGCCACTGGTGGTTCATGCCTGTAATCCTAGATACTCAGGAGGCTGAGATCTGATGATTGCGGGTCAAAGCCAGCCCTTGCAAGAAAGTCCATGAGACTCTTATCTCTATCTAACAACTTAAAAACTAGACATGTCACTGTGGCCCAAAGTGGTAGAGTGCTAGCCTTAAGTAAAAAAGCTGAGGGACAGCAAGGCCCTGAGTTCAAGCCCCCAACTGATACATACACACACACACACACACACACACACACACACACACACACACACACACACACACACACACACACACATACACATACACACACTAAAAAGGATGTATATTAAGGCAGAGATTTTATTTTCTTCATTTGTATCCACTGAATGGAATTCACAATGGGCTTTCATGTATACATTTCTTTCATTCCACAGTATGTGAAGGAGGTGGAATGTGGAGTCATTAGCCTCATCTCATAGATGAAGCAGCTAAAGGCTAATGTAGTTGGCAATGGTCGAAAGTCTCACTATTTTAAGTCACTGAGCCATTCTTAGTATCCTAAGCTGAAAATAGATTAACCACCTCACCAGTAAAGCCCCTCTCCTTATGTATCCTAGACAGAGAAGTGGGAGGGGAAATGAATGGGGGAGAGAGAAGAGAACTTTGAGGAGAAAGCTTACATTTGGAATAATTACAAATATGCCCAATTTGTTATCTTGGATTCATAACAAGTCACCCCATTCCATGTCACTTCAAGTACCCCAGTGTGCAGCTTGTGAGAGCAACTCACCTACTTCAGACGAGATCTAAGTAGCAAGTTATTCTGGGGAGTTCTGAGTTTGTCTCCAGAATGAAAATACTGAAGCTTAAAAAGATCCAAGGATTTTTCTTTTGGAATCTGACAGGTCTGATTTAGAGGCCCATCTTCAGTGTTTAATAACTACCTTTCCTCCCATTATAAAATGGGAATACCATGACTAACACAAGAAAGTCAACCCATTTTCTTCCTGTGCCCCAATACTGTGCCTTGGCCTTATTATTTCCACATATGGGAATCTGACAGTAAACTTGGCCAAAATGAGTCTCACCTACTTGAGAAAGAGAGGGAAATACCAAATGGATGGCTGAAACTGAGAAATGTGACCTGCTTCTTGCCCAGTCACTGCCCTATTTAAGCAGCTCCGGGCCATCTCCAACTTGTAGTATGATTGCCACACTGTTGGGTCCTTTAGCTCAGACTGTCAGAATTCTTCAGCCTCCCATGCCACTTGTTCTCCAGTTCACCCCCATGTGAGTCTATCTGTGTGAAATGTTGAGAAGAAGCAGCTTAAAGGCTTAGCTTTAGGGGGGAAAGAGCCATTTCCCAAAGAGAAGATGATGGAGAGGAACTTATTCTCTGAAAGTGCAAAGGTGCCTGTGGCTGACTTCCTTAGCTGGCTTGTCCTGAAAGAATGCCCTGCAGCACCCCTGAAGAAAGGGTGAGGGAGGCATGCTTAAGTAGATGTTTCTGCTGTACAGCAGGGCTCAGGGTGTTGACAGTGCTGACAGACCAATTGAGAAGTTGTTTGGAATGACATTAACAAAACTGGCACATTTCCCATTCTGATTGACACAATTCGAATGGGTATCCACTGCCTTTCAGCACCACTGAGAAGTGGTGAATGATGGTAAGCTCATAGAAGTGTCCAAGTGAATTCCTGCAGGAACCATGATTCATCTTCATCTTGTTCCACCTCCTCTTTTCACAGATAGGAAAATCAATGCTCCACATATGTTCAGATGGCTGATGAATTTCCCCATTTCCAGAATATTGGTTAACCAGAATTGCTTGCCTCTTTTAGGCCAGTTTTTGTAAATAGGTGTAACTTAAGTGAAAATAAGATAGTTAGGATTTTTTTAAGTAACGAAGATGTGCACCTTTTTGATCTGGCTCCTTGGTCCATCATTTAGATGAACAGACTGGGGCTTGGACAGATTTTTATACTTCTACTGGTAACAGAGTTTGAATTTAGAGCCTTGTATTACCCAACTTGCTTGCTTGGGTGGAGCTCTACCACTTGAGCCACATCTCTAGCCCAGCTTTTAGCCAGTTATTTTGAAGATGAAGTTTCAAGAATTTTTCTGACAAGGCTAGCTTTGAACTATGATTTCCCAGATCTCAGTCTCCTGAGTAGCAAGGATTACAGGCATGAGCTACTGGTACCTACAATGTTTTATAACTTCTTCTGTGGGTCTCAGTTTAGTAATTGGTGTACAGAAATAAATAGAACTTAACTCTTAGAGTTGATGCAATAATGAAATGAATAAATTACTGTTGTTCTTATCATCCTGTTCTATTCTACCTCTATTTCTGCTTGATAAATATTAAAATTGAGCAGTTTTGTTAACTGAGGATGGCAGTTTGGGCATAGGTATTGTGTGCACCTGGGTGCAAACTTGGGGAAATTGCTTTATTTCTTTAAATCTCCTCTGCTGAATGGAAATAATGATTACTGGTTTTGGTTGTCAACTTGATAGGGTTCAGAAGTGCCTAGGAGATTTGTAAAGCACACCTTTGAGTGAGTCTGTGAGGGAATCCAGAGATGATTGACTATGTGGGGAAGACCAGCTCTGCCCCATAAGCTGAGGGCATGAACGGATTAAGAGGGAAAAGGAGAAAGCTAGTTATCCCAGGTATATTCTCTCTCTCTCTCTTTCTCTCTCTCTCTCTCTCTCTCTCTCTCTCTCTCTCTCTCTCTCTCTCTCTCTCTCTCTTTCCCACCCCTCTCTCTGTGATTTGAGCTACTCTTCCATATCCTACCTTTACAACCATGATAGACTGTGAATGAAGATACAGCCTCCCATCTTGTTTTCTTGAGCATTTTGTTACAGTGATGAAAAACTAACATAAGAATGACAATATGTGTCTCTCATGGTTCCTGTTACTATACAAGTAAGAGTGTAAATAGAGTGCATAACATACATTCATGCCAGTAAATGGTCAACATTATCATGTTTATAATAAGAATTCTCACAGCATGCTGGGTGCTAGCGGTTCACACCTGTAATCTTAGCTACTCAGGTGGCTGAGATCTGAGGATCACAGCTCAAAGTCAGTCCAAGTGAGAGTCCATGAAACTCTTATCTCCAATTAACCACCAAAACATCAGAAGTGCATCTGTGGTTCAAGTGGTAGCATACTAGCCTTGAGCACAACAGCTCAGGGACAGCACCCAGTCCCTGATTTCAAAGTATCAGGATCAGCACCAAAAAGAAAGAGAGAGGAGGGGAGATGGAGGGAAGGTGGAAAGGAGAAGTAGAGGAGGGATGGAGGGAGGGAGAAAAGAAAGAAGGAAGGAAAGAAGGAAAGAAGAAAGAAAGGGATTATCAAATTTTCAAAGCACTAGAAAGTAGGGACTCATAGTGATCATCATTGCTTTTCACTTCTTCAACATTTATCTCTTGATAACTTATTCCATTCCAGACCCAAGTTTGGCACTGGGGACACAGATTTACAGTGTGTAGAAACAAGAGTGTTTCTCATGAACTCTCAATCACTATGGAAACAAGACCATCCCCTTCCACTGCCCTTTCAAGTTAATCCACACTCTCCTGCAGAATCTTGACATTCCAGCAGCAGAGTGGCTGTGTTTCATATCTCTGCAGATCAAAAAGTCTTTCTATGAACAGTGATGTTGGACATTAAGCTGGCTGCCTCAGACTTGAAAGGATGCTGCATTGATTTTGTGTCACAATTTTTAAATGCTATGCCTGGTTTATCTGCACATGGTAGATATAAAGGAGCTTTCAAAAGGGGCATCTTTATTACTTGGGCTTTTAAATTGCCAGGCTACATTTTTGGGAAAGCCACATGAAAGAATGTCTCGCACGCACTCTTTCTTTTAATGAGTATTACCTCCAAAAGAATACTTCTTTTACCAGAGCAGTATGTCATTCGGAAGGGGAGACCTCAGTGTTTTTACTGATACTGTGATGGTCATTCTGACTAGCAGATGATCCAATCCCTTAGCTAAGAAACACTTGCAGATGCCCTCTTTTGTCAGGAATAATACTCAGCAAAAAATGAGAGTTAGTGGCTTATCATCCTAGCTATTTAAGAGGTTAAATCTGAAGTCAGCCCAGGGAGGAAAGTCTATGAAACCCTTAACCTCCAATTAAATACCAAAAAGCTGGGAGTGGTGGTATGGTTCCTGTGATAGAGTTCCATCCTTGAGCAAAAAATTGCTACGGAACAGTACGTCGGCTCTGAGTTCAAACCCCAGTACTGGCAAAAAAAAAAAAAAAAGAGAGAGAGAGAGAGATTAAAGTATTTTTTAAATTTGTAAGATACTTTTGTAAATCTACCATGCTCAGAAAGCCAACCTCTACCCGCAGTGGCATTTTCTTTTTTTTTTTTTTTTTTATTGTAAAGGTGATGTACAGAGGGGTTAGTTACATAACTCAGATAATGAGTACATTTCTTCTTGAACATGGTTTCCTCCTCTCATTTTCTAAGTGTTTTTTTTTTCATTGAGCCTATCCAAGTTAGATTCTGTGCAACATGACAACACATGGCCTCTCTAGTTATTTCAATATTTTGTATCATCTCTCTCCAGAATGCTTATGTGCTACCTGAAGGTAGAGATTAAATTTAATTGTCTTCTAACTGATCAAGATATAGGGCAATGTTGGAAAATATGTCCTTACCCAAGACCTTATCAACGAAGGAGACCAATGTTTAATAAATGATCTTAAATTGTCGTCTGCCAAGACTTTTGAAAGGGCAGGGAATAAAGAGGGTGGGAGACTGGAGAGATTCAACTCAGAAGAGAGTAAAGAAAAAGTTATCAACAGATCTAGTACTGAGTCATCACTTTGTCAATTAATAGCTGGAGTATCAAATAAAGGCTCTGTGATCTCTTCAACCTCATTTTCCTCATTTTCAAAACATCCCAGTATGATCTAAAGAGTCCAATGAGATGATATTTTCCATGCAGGAATTCATTTTGTAATGATATTCATTATTTTAACTTGCAGTTTGGTTTCGGGAAGAAAGAAAGGATATTTTCTTTTTCAAACCACAAAGGGAGGGAAGACATGGTAAAAAGCAACTTTCCCAAATGAATCATGCTTGTGTAAGAAAGTAAGTCTTCAGTGTTGGCACACTTCTCGAACAAACCTGCCCACTGCTTGTCACACTTCAGTGGGTCTTTCACAATCATGTAGGGTTCTGTAGCTCATAACAGCATACATTCCCTTGGTTCAGGCAGTGTAGAGGAACACATTTTTTATTTTACCAGTGAGTAACGGAGACTCTGAGAGGCTGAGAAATGTCCCCAGTTTCCTCTGGGAGGTGGATAGTGCCTAATTCTTCTTTCTTCTCTTCTCACTGGGCCACCTTGACTCTTCGTGTGTACAAATATGTGTCATCATCCTTCATTGCAAACATTTTCACAGCCTGCTCCCTAGTAAAAGAGACATTTCCTAGCATTTTGTCTCCATTAAAATAGTTTAAGCATTTAAGCTGAAATTCCATCCAATTGATGAGTTAATTCCACAACCTGGTAAGACCAGGTACCCAGTGGATGCTGGTTGAATGAAGGCAACAACCAAGTCAGTGGAGGGTATATCCTGTGGCTGTTCCTATCACACACATATCTGGCTCCAATGAGAAGTCAATAAGAATCAGGAAAATGTGATTATATATATGTATATATATATATATGATATATGTATATATATCATATATATATATAATGGAATTCTATGCCTCCATCAGAAAGAATGACACCATCCCATTTGCTAGGAAATGGAAAGATTTGGAAAAAATTATATTAAGTGAAGTAAGCCAGTCTCAAAGAAACATAGGTCCCATGGTTTTCCTTATTTGTAATAACTAGTACACATCTAGGATAATCTTATCAGACAAGCAGCAAAGGTCAAAAGCTATGTACATATGACCACATAAGGTGTTGCTAAGCAAAATGAACCCTAAGATAGGGACACAAGAGGTTTTTTTTTCATTGTCGGTGTTGTTTTTAATGTACTATGTGACTATTTTGTTTCTTTTGTATGTTCTTCCCCCTGGTATAACCCCTGTTTTCATTGTATTTGATTCTGGTGCCCTGCATCTTGTATATACATTTTTCTCATTTTGGGAGAGGAAGGGAAATAACAAACTGCTGAAATAAGGATACAAGTTGACCCATTGTAACAATGAGATGTACAAAGACATTATGTTGAAAATGAACTTTACAACTTGGGGATGGGGAGAAGTTAGGGAGGTAGGGAGGGAAGGGATGGTAGGTGGAAAACAAAGGAGGGGGTAACAATGCTGGATATAAAATGTACTCATTACCTTACTCATGTAACTGTAATCCCTCTGTACAGTAGATTTACAATAAAAAAAATTTTTTTAAAGAAGTCAGTAAGGAATTTTTACCTGATTCTCCCTGTTTTATTAGAACTGAAGGCAAGACTAGCAAGAAGTTATGGGCCAGGTTAAGGAATTTGTATTTTACCTGAAAAGCAATAGGAGCCATCAACAAAGTTTAATAGATGGAACTTTGGAGATATGATTTACTGATGTAAAAATATGAATGAAAAATGCTTAGCCTTTCTGACTTCTACTTTCCCAGTATTTCCCAGTTTTTCAGCCATGCTGAGAGCACCATTGATTTTCTGTCTATCAAATGTTCCTCCTGTGTTCCCATGTTGGTGTTCATTCTTCACCTGATTTGAATGTGCAGCCTGGACGCTGTCCCTGAGCTGTTGTGCTCAAGGCCAGCACTCTACCACTTGAGCCAGAGCTCCACTTCTGGCTTTTTGTTGTCAATTGGAGATAAGAGTCTCATGGATTCTCCTGCCTAGACTGGCTTCTAACCACAATCCTCAGATCTCAGCCTCCTGATAAGTCATAGGCATGAGTCACTGATGCCGGGGCTAAAAATCTAATTCTGACTGACATAGTGTCCTATGTACCAGGATGCTGAAGACAAAAAGAATCTGAAGAGCTTACCTGTCTAATAAAAGACATAGAGTTGTCCTCGTAGTCTTTAAAAAGAATGTTTCCACATTTCCTAGAGCCTACTGTCTGGGCTCACACAAGTAGGCTTGTGTGGTCATGCCTCTCATGGTATGATTTTAGTTTTCTTCTCTGAGTTGGTCTCCTTGTTTTCAGTAAATGGAGTTTAAATTTGCTATTTTCAAGGAGAACTGGAGGTCATTCAAATAATACATGCTATAAAAGTGGTTTTTGGGCTACTGCTTTGTCTCTACAGATATTTAAAGCACAGTTTTCTGTAGATATTTAAATCAAAGACCAAAGAGATGATTGATAATCCTCATGAAGGAGCACAGTCCTCTGTTGTACTGTTATAAATTCTCCCGATTCTATTTTGGTATTCAGTGGATTTATTCTTTGACATGTTGGATTTAGAGACATTATTATTCTTAGAATTTAGAAATCTATGTCACATAGTTGGCATGAGATGAAACTGACTCAGAAACCCCAAATTTGAATTTTATTTTGTCACTTAATTAGCTGTATGCTCTTGGACAAATGATTAAAATCTCAAAATGTTAGCTTCTTCAGAAAACAGGAGTAATGTTAACTGTACAATGGATAGAGAAAATGTACAATATGTGGAAAGAATGTACATAATAACAAATACAAATATTTTACAAACATGTGAACACATAAAAAATTAACTTTACTAAAGATAAAAATGAGGTAGGATCTTTAAAAGTGATAACATTTAGCAGATACTTGTTAGCAGTGAATGTAGAAAATACTCTCTTACACTGAAATATAAATTATAACAATTTTCATGTAAGACTATTTTTTAAAAATTTAAAATTTTGCACACTTTGACTTAAGAATTTAGCCTAGAAAAGCAACCATAAATATATGTAAATATTCATAGTAGGATGTTTACCTCGACAATTTGGTAAATAATGACAAGTTGCATGCAACCTAAATGTTAAATACACCCACTAAAACCCATAGTTTTGAAGAATATTTAATATCATAGAAAACTTATTAAGGAGATATGTCTGGTATAAGTCCAATTTGTTTAAAAAAAAAAGGTAATTTATATGTTAATACAAGTGCACAAAAATACCTTCTACATGTAAACTGTGATTCTTGTGTAAATTCCAGCTATAGGTGATTCTCTCTTCTTTCTGTTTCTCTCTGTTTTTCCAAATTTCTGCAACTATTATTGCTTTTCCAATGGTGTAACAAGAATGCTTTACCTATCTTATAAGAATGTAGTAAAGGATGTCACATAGCTCAGTATGGAGAACTTGCCTTGCATGACTTGGGTCTAATCCCTGCACAGGGATGAAAGCAGGAAACGTGAGAGGGAAGGAAATCTAAATTTAAATTATAATACTACTGTTTATATTTTATTGTTTATTATTTTATTCATTTACTTGTTTAGGTGTTGCACTTGTCTCAAAGTTAGCCTTTTCTTAACACTTCCTCCTTTTTCTCTCTTCTTCCTGCCTGCTCTCCATTACTTTACTCTCTACTTTCCTCTTTCCCTCTCTGCTCTGCTTTATTCCTATTCCTGTCCTGAGCAGTACTGAGGGGCATTGCTCAGCGGCCGCTAGCATGAACAGCAAGCAGTTGCTACCCTGATTTGAAGCTCAGTTGATCCAAACTGAGCAAGCAGTGAACAAGTTTCTTGCATTTCCTTCCAGACCTCTAGTAGCCTTGACATGCATCCTGGACTAATCAAGACTACATGAAGTATACTTCTACCGGTGAGGACTTGAGCTTTTGTCATAGAGGACTGAATTACCAGCTTCTCAAAACGTGCTGGGGCTGGGAAGGGGTTCTTTTCTTCTACACCCCAAGTGTTAGACACCTCTGTCTTCCAACACTACTTGAAAATAGCTTTGTCAAACAAAACATGAACACTAGGAGTTTCCTGACATATTCATAACTATGAGCATGTGATTTGCAGTTCATATTGAATAACGATGTAAGAAATCTGCCAAGAAAGCTCCAAATACTATTTCCAGCACTGGTTCCTAACCAGTTACAGCTGCCTCTCTGTAGGATGTGAACACAATAGACTGCCATGTCCCATGGTTCTGTGGCTTACAAAGTTTGTATTGAGTTACTAGGAGTCACATTCATGGGGGAAGTCACTCTCCTGGAAAGCATTTAAGATGAATAAAGCTAAGGGTTTAATGTACTAATGAAAAAATTTGTCAATATTTAAATCAAACGTGTGAACACTAAGCATTTTTACATGTGCTCACTCTGCAGCTCTCCAGACACAAATGCAGTAGATAGATGCACTGTTAAACTTTCGAACAATGACAAAGAAAAACATGGGGGTAATTGCTTCACTCAAAGCCTGCCAGAAGATTAATTGCCTAAGAGATGTATTTTATGCACTGTCCAAAAGCTGCAGAATCTGTGGGAGTGTCTTGCTTCCACTAGGAAAAACATATGTCACCTCTCACCAAAGATGTTTATGTCTTTTCACAAACCTGTCTTTTTTTTTCAGCCTAAAAACATTCCAACTGGAAATGACTTCAAAGCCAGAAGTTGATAGGTTAGGGGTGTTTAGTAATGCTTAGAGTAATAACTGCACAGAGTCAGATATGATTCTGTACTATGAACCCTACAAATCAGAAATCTGGCCCCCAGGCCTGACTGTAGAGTCTTTGCATTTTGGGTTAAAGAAATCAGTGGGGAAAACAAATTGTTTAAATAGGGATACAGATGGACCCATCGCAACAATGAGATGTTCAAGACGTTATGTTGAAAAACGAATCTTACAACTTTGGCGGGGGTAGAAGGGGTGGACAGGGATGGTAAGGGGAAACAAAGGAGGAGACAACAATGCTTGATAAGAAATGTGCTCATTACCTTGCTTATGTAATTGTAACCCCTCTGTACGGTATTTTCACAATAAAAAAAAACATATTAATAGAGAAAAAATAGAAATCAGTGGGAGGGAACAAAACATAGGTGTCTTATCTTTAACCTGCCAGCTCAGAAAGAATATGTGTGAGGTTGTAAGACTAAAGGTAGAGGGGAGGAATGGGGGTGGGGGGGAATGGAGATTGGAACTGTCATGTTCTACCCTTTGAGGCTATATTCAAATGAGGACTTGCTGAAGGCTGATGGTGTTGGAACCTGCAGAAGTCTGTACAGCTATAACTGAGAAACATAGAGTATAAATTTGTAAGCATTTATTAGGGCCTTCAACAACCAGGTTATATGTACTAGGCTTTGCTCCGAGTAAGATTGAGAATGGATTAGGAGTGCAAAGAAAAATAAGAACAGCTCCTGCTTTTCAAGAACATTCTGCCTGATAGAGGAACAGACCTCTCAACAAATAATCATGGTAGAATGAACTAAGTGTAGGATACTGGAGATTTTCTATCTTCTCATAGAATAGATAGGGGATGATGGTGTGGATCCAGGAAAGCCTCTTAAAGAAGTGGAGATTAAACTAACACTGGAAAGATGAAGGAGAGTGAATTTCCTAGAGGTAAATGGCCAAAGCACAAATATCTGTGACAGCTGCTATGTTAGCACCTGCCAGCTGGTTTTTAACACCAGTGTCTGAAGATTGATGGGAACAATGGCTGGAGACAAAACTTAGTATGGTCAAGGTAGTTCAGGAGCCCTGTGACCTGTGTTAATGTGCCAAGACTGTCTCCAGTAAACGTCATGTGGTAGAGAGTCACTGAACAGTTGTCAGAGAGAGGTGATCTACTCTCTCCATTAGGTAGCTCCTTCTGCTTCAGTTTACAGAGCCAAGAAGGGAGGTACAGAGGCCAATTAAGAGGTTGCTGCAGCCATCTTGGTAGGATGTCGTAAGAGTTTAAACTGGAGTAACCATAAGGCATTCAGCTTGGAAAGAACATTGGAACTGGAAAGAACATAATATAGTTAAAATTCCATAGTATACAAATCGAGTCACTAAGGACAAAAGAGAGTGACCTCACCAAGGTTGTATGGAAATAACCTTGTTGGCAGCCAAAATGAGAGCAAGACCATATAGTCTTCGGGTTTCCAGCCCAGTGACTTTTCCATTCAGGGATGCCAAGTTTGGTCCCAGCATCCTGCTTCACTTAGGTAATGCCCTAGCAAAACTTGAAACTTATTTGGCCAGCATGTTTCCTGTCAATAGCTAGGAAGTAAGAAAAGTCTTTGCTGGAGGTAGGGATCCTGAATCGAGCCAACTTGCCTGGGAGGGTTCTTTTCTATCCATCATCTTTCTACTTTTGCTTCCCTCTTCTCCTCCTTAAAAAAAAAAAAAGACTTTTCCAACTTCTGCTTTCAAATTTCCCACTCTCTCTCCTGTTGAGTTTAAGTAGTGCAGAACTGGAAAGAAGATACCGCACTGTCAACAGTGTACCACCTTTCTCCAGCTTGTTTCTTCAGTTTGTTCTAAATACAGAAACAGTGTTGTGCACTTGGACAGTTTTGAGGATGATATTCAATAAAACTTAACTATTTTCATCTAAATCCCTCCCTCCTCTAAGCACACAGAACCATTGTTCATGGCAATGTTACCTGCAAATACTGTTTCATGCCTCTTTTCCACTACACATGAAGTGTATTCATGTTCCTATATACTGTGGTTAACCTTATAATGGAAACAGCAGGAAATTTGGAGCAAGAACTAATATTTGGGGCATGAGTTTTAATCTCTGAACTCCAATTTCTTCAAGTATAAAATGAGGATTATCTTTCTTACTTTCAGAAGTTCCTGTCACAAGGCAGGAACTCACCATGCTGTAGCCTTGGAATTCCCAGACTCTAAAAGTATAAGAAATTAATCACTGCTTTTTAAATAGATTACCCAGAGAGATGGGGGAAGAGAGAGAGAAGGAAATTTCAAAAATAAAATTTAAGTTATCTCATGTGCATTATGCAGACCAGTGGGTGTTTTGTCTATTTGTGTGATCTGCTGTTTTCCTGCCCTTAATTTTGTGAAAATATGACTCCTCAAAAGCAAGGAAAATAAATGTGCTTCATTTAAGTGGTAAACTAAACATTTTTAATTTCTTGAATGGAGCCGTGTATTTATCGTAAGTTGGGCAGCATTTGGGAAAAATGAATCAGGCATCTGCAGTATACTACTGAACTTCTATATCCTGAGCATTCACATTTTGGGTTTTTTTTTTGTTGTTATTGTTGTTTTTCTCAATGGTAGTCTTATGGAACCATCTGCCCATGGAGAACAAGGGTCATATTCCCTCTGCCCCCTCCTCCCTGCTCCCATGCAAATTGTTTCTCTTTATTTTTATTTTGTATTTTTATATTTTTAGCTCTGCATTCCACATAGGAGATAAAACACCAGTATTTGTCTTTTTCAGTCTGTTTTAACACTGCAACTTCCTGTTCCAAACATTTTCCTGCTCACAGCATGATTTTCTTCATTTATAGTGGAAAATCATGCCAATATACCACTTTTTTTTTATCCATTCATCATTTGTTGAATACCTGAACTGGTTCCATAGCTTGATACTACCACATTGTGAGATAATCCATTCTGAACTGATTTTTGTATGGGATAGGAACTAGGAATCTGATTTCAGTCTTCTACCTGTGGATATCCATTTTTTTTTTACGCCATTTGTTAGAAAAGGCTGTCTCCTCGCGGATGTATATTTTTGTCTTCTTTGTCAGGAATCTGATGTCTGTAGTTTTGTAGGCTTATTTTTGCATCCTCAGTTCTTTTTTTTTTTTTTTTTTTTTGTCGGTCGTGGGGCTTGAACTCTGGGCCTTGGCGCTGTCCCTCAGCTCTTCAGCTCAAGGCAAGCGCTCTACCACTTGAGCTACAGCGCCACTTCCGGTTTTCTGGTGGTTTATTGGAGATAAGAGTCTCACAGTCTCTCCTGCCCGGGCTGGCTTTGAACTGCGATCCTCAGATCTCAGCCTCCTGGGTAGCTAGGATTACAGGCGTGAGCCACCAGCGCCCGGCTGCATCCTCAGTTCTATTCCACTGTTCTACATAAGTTACTGTGGCTCTGTAGTATAATTTGAAGTTGTGAAACCTCCAGCATTGGTCTTTTTGCACTGCATTGCTTTGGGTATTCTGTCTTTTTGGGCTTCTTTACGAATTTCAGTTGATTTTTCTTTAATGCAGATTACATTAAATCTTTAGATCAATTTTGGTACTATAGCCATTTCTACAATATTCAAATTGCTGATCCATGAACATTGCAGGTCTTCCTATCTTCTAATGCCTTCTACATTTTTCTCCTCCCTGTTTAATAGTTTACACAGTAGAGATCATTCACCTTCTTAAGATTATTCCTAGTTACGTTATGGGTTTCTTTTGTTTGTTTTGAGGTTATCATAAATGGAATTATTTTCTTGATTGATTTGTCAATCTGTTTGTTATTGGCATAAAGAAGAGCTACTAGTTTCATATGTTGATTTTATATACTGCTACTTTGCTGGAATTACTTATAAGATCAAAGAGTTCTCTGGTTTAATCTTTAGGACCTTTTTTTTCTTTAGGACCTTTTAGGTGTAGAATATTATCATTTGTAAATAGGGATAATTTGGGTTCTTCCTTTTATATTTGTATCCCCTTTGTGCATTTTTCTTTGTCCAATGTTCTGGCACAAAAACAATCACTGGGTTGATTAAGAGAAGAGAGATTAGGTACCCTTGTTTCATTCCTGATTTTAGAAGAATTTTTTACCCATTAATTTTTGCCTATTTAATACAATGTTTCTATAGACTTTTCGCTTATAGCTGTTTTATGTTTAAGTACATTTCTTCTATTCCTACTTTTCTTCAAGAGTTTTATAATGATGTTAATTTTGTCAAAGCTTTGTCTTCATTTCTGAGATACTGATTTTAATGTCGCATTCCTATTATGTACTGTGTTGTATTTATTAATTTTGCCTCTAGTGAACCATCCTCACATCATTGGAATGAAATTAACTTGCTTGTGGTGTATAATCTTTTTTAATGTGATGCTGAATTCAGTTTGCCAGCATTTTATTAGGAAATTTTGTATCTATGCTTATCAGGGAAACAAGTAGATTCTTTTCTTTCTTTTTGGTTCTTATTTTGTTGTGGTATTGGGTAAGACTAGCTTCATAGAATGAGCTTGGTAGCATTTCTTTTATTTCTGTTTAATGTAGTAGTTTGAAGAACATTAGTCTTAGTCCTTTACAGATCTAGTAGAAATCAGCAATGAGTCCACTCCATCCTGGACGCTTCTTTCTTGAGAGACCCTTTGTTCTGATTGCCTGTTATAGCTCTCTTGGGATTGTTTATGGCTAGAAGTTTATCCATTTCTCATAGAATTTACCAGAATAGACTCCTATCTCTAATTTATTAGAATATACATCTTCAAAATAGTCCTTGATGATTCTTCAGATTTAATTGACAGGTATTTAACATCCCTCTTTTCTACTTCTAATTTATTAACTTGTATTTCACTCTCTTTTGCTTTAGCTAAGGGTTTGTTGATCTTGTTTATCTTTTCAACCAATCAACTCTTGTTTCAATAAATTTTTGTTGTTCTTTTAGGATCCATTTTATTAATTTCCACCCTGATATTCCTTTTTTCTTTCTATCCACTGATTTGGAGTTTGACTTGATCTTGGTTTCTAAAAAGCTTGAGGTGCATTGTTATTAATTTGAGCTGTCAATGGGTTTTTAATGTTGGCATCGATGGCTGGAAAACACCTTCGAACTGCCTTTGCATCCTAGTAGTTCTATTTTTCTACTATTGTAGTTTCATTTTCATTTTCTCAATTTCCTTTGTGATTTCTTCAGTAACCCACTGATCATTCAGAAGTGTATTACTGTTTAAGTTGCATGTGCTTATATAGTTTTTATGCTTTTTCTATCTAATTTTATTCCATTATGATCTGATAAGAGAAACTATTTCAATTATCTTGTATTTGTTAAGACTTCCATTATGGCCTAAAATGTGATCTATTTTAGAGAAAGTTTCACAGTCTTAAGTAGATAACGCTTCCTTAAGTCTCAAGCACTGGGTTTTAGTAAAACCATGGGCTGAAAAAGAGAAATGGAAAAGGGAAGTGAGGAAAGAGAGGAGGAATGAAGAGAGATTATTCCATCACACATTTCTCCCCTGCTTATGCAGATATTGCACAGCGGATGTTTGAATGCTAGGATATACGGCCTCCCTTTTCTGGCTCTGCACTTTCCCTCTCTAGTCAAAGTCCTTAATCTACTCCTACTTCTCATTTTGCCATTTTGGATTTCACAATTCTGTCCCAGAGACCTCTTCTTAATCCATGCCCTAACATTCCTATTCCACGTATCCCATATTAACCCTTATTTTCATGTTCATTTCTATCTTTACAGTCTTTCAAATTGTGAGATTCTAAATTTGATGCAGATATCTCTGTTGTCTTTGAGGAGTCTGGGAGTTGGAGTAGGGATATCTACGTGGGGGTTCGGAGATTAGGGTGGGTGTCTTGTATAGGCTAGGGTTAGGAGGCTGGGGTTGGGGTGGGGTTTGGTGTCTCTATTGTCTTGAGATGCTAGGGGTGGGTTGGGAGAGGCTGATTAGAGGTTAAGGGCTGAGGATTGGAGTAAGGCACCTCTGTATTGTCATTTGAGGACTGGGAGTTGGGGTGGGAGGGTCTCTGTTTAGGTTTAGGGTAGGGATCTCTATTGTCTTTTAAGGAGATAAAGTGGGTATCTCTATTTAAAGACTGGGGGATTGAAGATTAGAGTGGGAAATTTCTGAATTTTGTGGGGGGGGGCTAGAGGGCAGGGAATCTCTGTTTAGAGGTTGGAGGTTGGGGGTTGGGGTGGGGATTTCTGTCTTCTCTTTTCTATACTAGGATTTGGGGTGGAGGGTCTGTGTATAGGAGCTGGAAGTCTTTTGTAGACACCATGTGCAGGAGTGGAAGACAAAGATGGGGTGAAACAGAAGAGCAAGAATTGGGGATTAGGTTTCATCCCACTTCTGAGTAGTTAGATGAAATCAAGACTCTCCTAAGAAGTCCCCACATTCCATGTACCACTCTTGCCACAAACCTTCTCTTTTTTCAATCCATGGCCAAAGGCATAAAAGGAAAATAGAAGAAAAAAATCAAAGCATTTGTGGCAGAAAATCTATCCAGATTGGTATGTGTGAGTTTCATTTTATTTCAAAGTCCCATTATTCTCAATGGGAAAATTTAGGGGGTGGTTTGAATGCCTGATATTTGGAGAACTGCCAAAGCACATCCTCAGGGTTTCTGATGAGGAGTTGGGGGCTCTGACTGTCACTGCACCCTCTCTGCATCAGCTGACCTGAGGGAGCAGAGCCGGCTCTTTAACATCAGGGAAAGTAAAAACATCCCAGGCATTTTTAGAAGGTGCCAGGCCACTCCTATCACAAAAACCTCAGCAAATTGAAGCAGGCAAAAATCACTCATTCCATTTATTAGCAATCTTTCCTCTTCCTATAAATACCATTCTAGTGCAGTCCTATCATTGCAAGTATGTTTTTAAAAAGGAATAAAATATATTACGTGCCTGATTTTCCTTCAAATTACATTTGTGAGATATAAGTCTGGGTCATTGGGCTCTTCTTCTTTTTTCATTTTTTCTTTTCCCAAACGCAATGCAACCCTTGTGTTCCCCAGCATCACCACGAAGCTAAGCCAACACCTTCCCTTCGCTAAGTTGGACACAAATAACTGTTATGTGCTGCTGTGGAAACTATGACAGAATGTTATTTATCTGTTTGTTTTAATGGTTCCTGGCCATAGAGGCGGGGGGGGGGGGGCGGGGAGTGCGGGGGGAAGGAGAGAAGGGTGAGGGATGGAGAAAACCTTGAAATTTGATTGATTTTTTTTAAAAGAACAAAAAATATGGAACACAGAGTAAAGAACTTTTTAGGTAAGGGGGTCAGTGTTCTCAGGTGTCTGTGTCCAGCTGTGGGAACCACAGGAGCTACGAGCTACGTGACACAGTTACTTCAAAATCACTTGTGCTTACAAAGGCATTCCAGTGAAAGACAAAGGGATATTAGGGTGAGTGGAATCCTCAGTCTCATAGATTTAAGTCTTCTCTGTGAGTCATTGCTCCTCTGGATTGACATGCTTTGATTGGCTCGCTTTGAAAATTGACCTTACAGGTCAAGTATGCTAACACGTTGCCCTCTTTGATGCCCGCTTTCCAATTGGTCTTTAGAAAACAGTCTGTGAGTTAACATTGGGATCACATATTTCACCTGTAATCACATCACCACATCCAGCCTGAGGCAAAGTCAGCTTCAGGTGTTTCCCCACAGCTCCCCACCCAACTGGCTCTTTCCATGCACCTCTCTGTACCTGTCCGGGTGCAACTTTACCAGAGTGCCTCATTCTGAGATGAGTCCAGTTAAAGATGCTAAGCCTCAAAAGATGTTCTTTCTCCTGGTTGCCAGTTAGCTGAGGATACTTCTAGGCTCAAGAAAGGTGTCAGGAAAAAGATCGCTTTGGATATTTGGTAAACTCTTGAGACCACATCTGATTATGATTTCTTATCTACATCTTGGTATCCTTGATGATGTTCTATGTATGTTGGGATAATTATGGACCCTTGGGGTTTATCATGTATCCTCCTTTGAATAATTGTTTTACTGATACATAATAATTATACATATTTACAAGATACACTATTTTGGAGGGGGGTTCGGTCGTAGGGCCTGAACTCTGGGCCTGGGCGCTGTCCCTCAGCTCTTCAGCTCAAAGCTAGCACTCTAAAGTACACTATTCTTTCAACACATGTATATCATGTGCAATGGTCAAATCAGAATTTGTGTGTTGACAATATTCAAAATCCTTTCTTAAGCCAGCGCCAGTGGCTCCCACCTGTAATCTTACCTGCACAGGAGGCTGAGATCTGAGGATCATTGTTTCAAACCAGCTCAGGAAAGTCTGTGAGACTCTTATTTCCAGGTAACCACCTAAGACTAGAAGTAGAGGTATCTGCAAGTGGTAGTGTGCCAGCATTGAGTAAAATGTTAAGCAGGAAGCCCCGAGTTCAAGTCTCAGTACCAGTGCATGTAAGTATGGGAGTGCATGCACTAGTGTGCATGAGTGCATGAGCATGTGTGTGCGTGCGCGCACACACACACACACACACACACACACACACACACACAGCCTTTCTTCTAGCTATTTTGAGTTATACTGTAAATTAACTGTAGTCATCCTACTGTTCAGTGCAACAAAACTTATTCCTTCTATGCAACTGTGGTTTGTACCCATGGCCCTCCCCTGTCTGTCATCCACTATATCCTACTCTCTACTCCATGAGATGACCTCATTTAAGCTCCCTCAAAGAATGTGCCTGTCTTTTATTTAACAGTGTGTCTTTCATTTCTCTCCAGCTTGCCACAAATGTTAATATTTGATTCCTTTTTCGTGTGTGCGCAAATAATATTTGGATGTGCATATACATCACCTTTCCTTTATTCATACAACAGTGAACAGCTGGTTAATTCTGCATCCTGGCTATCTTTATCTTGGCACTCTTTATCTGCAGCATAGTGTTTCCTCTTCTTTGGTTATATACCCAGTTGTGGAACTTCTGGATCATGTTATTTCTATCTTTTGTTTCTTGAGTAACCTCCATGTTATTTTCACAATGTGGAATGTGTGTTCTAATTTACATTCTCACCAACACTATAAAAATCTTTGTGTCTCTCTGCTTCCTTGATAGCATTTGGCATTTTTTGTTTTTGGTTTTTGGTTTGGTTTGATTTGTGATGGTCCTAGGGATTGAACTCAGGGCCTAGGCACTGTCCCTGAGTTTTTTGCTCAAGGCTAGCACTTTACTATTTGATCCACAGCTCCACTATTGGCTTTTTTTAAACTATTTGATTGTAGATAAAAGGCTCTTGTGTGGGATCCTTTTTTGTTTTCTGTCGGTCGTGGGGCTTGAACTCAGTGCCATGATCTTTCTTGCTTAAGACTAGTATTCTACCACTTGAGCCACAGCTCCATTTCTGGCTCTTTTGGTGATTAACTGGAGATATGAGTGTCACAGACTTTCTTGCCTGGGCTGGAGATCCTCGGATCTCAGCCTCATGAGAGGCTAGGATTACAGGTGTAAGCCACTGGCACATGGCTATTTTTCTTTTTTATGGTTGCCATTCTGACTGAGGTGGGATGATATGTCATAAAAATTTTCATTTGCATTTCCCTGATGTTCAACATTTTTCATTAGCCACTTAATGTCATTTTTAAAAGAAATAGCTATATGTACCATTAATCAGATTATCTGTGTTTTGCCAAGGGGTTGTTTTGAGCTCCTTATATATTCTGGATACTAATCCCCTGTGGGATGAATATTTTACAAATGTTTTCTCCCATTCTGCAGATTTTCTCTTTATTCTGGTTTCTTGGCTGTGCCAAAGGTTTCAGTTTGACCAAATCCATTTGTCTATCATCATCTCTTTTTGTGATAGCTGTTTTTCACCTCCAAGTGATTTGACTGCACCTCCCTGGGTGACGAGGGGAGGAGGGGGGAACCTGCCGCTCAGCTGGGAGGCTTCACACCTCTCCTGAGGTTTTCAAAGCTTCCATGTGGCTTTGCTTTTAACCAGAGTGGCAAATAGGTGGCTTGTTTTCACATTTTTATAAAGGATTACTTTCCATCTATTTGTGGTCATGAGGGTCTTTTGGGAAGCAACTGGCAAGTTATTTTGCTTGGGTAAGGAGAGATTGCTGCCCTCACACAAGGAAGCAAGCCTCATTGTGAATGGCTCCAGGAGCACCGTTACAGACTCTCTAGCTCTTTGAGCTGGATGGTGAAATTCCTTCCAGGGTTTAGGCCAGGTATCTTGATACAGTTACATCTCTTGGCCTCCTCGAGTGTGGTAGCAGGTCCATTCAGAGGCACTGGGTTCTTTAGCTGACTTTTCCATTAGGTGCGGTGGGTTTAGGGAGTCACTCTGTCCGGCAATCCACAGGAAGAGCCATGAGAATCAAATCAAAGATATTTGCTGATACTCCACAAATCATCAATACTTATATCATACTAATCTGTAGGAAAGGACCTACAGGGCTGGGCCCATATCCTGCCCCAACTTCAAGGCTTGAAATTCAAGCCATTGGCCCTCTCTGAGGCAGAGTCCCTCTACCTTGGCCCTTGGGTATAAATGTGTTTTGTTTTAATAGAGGTGAAATTCACATAACACAATTAACCATTCTAAAGTGAATGGTTCAGTAGTACAACCACAAAGGTATACACTGACTGCCTCTCCAATTAATCACTTTCTTCCCCTCCCCAGCCAATTTTCCATCACTAAAAGGTTACATGTTCTGAATATTCCAACTAAATGAGCCAAACACGTTTTCATGGCCATCCTATTTCACTTGGCATAATGGTTTTGATGTTCATTTACATTGTATCAGGTTTTGATACCTCATCCCTTTTAATGGCTGAATAATATTCCACCTTCTGTATCTGGAATTCCTTACCTATCCTCATCTGTTAATGGCCATTGAATTGTTTCCACCTTTGGCTATGGTGAATAGCGTGTCCATGAATGTCTGTGCACAAATACTTGTTTGAGGACCTGTTCTCAATCCTTTGGCTTAAGTTTTATAGTTAATAATTCTCTTCTCACTAAGGAGAGGCATACATTTTAACATTATTATTCTAAAGGGAATATTTAGGGCCAAAATCATCATGAGTTAGTTCAGCTGATTATGTCTAGTAGATGGGCTTGTGTCTTGTGTTATTCTGATGAGGACAAACATGGTTTCCAGGCTGGGGAGCATTTCTGGTATAGTGGGCAAGCTAGGGCAGTCTCTGCAGTCTGTTACAGTCCTGATGATCAGTCAGTGAAAGGGAGAGTGAGACACAAAAAGACAGCGTGCAGTCAGAAACCTGTGTGGGTGTTCTGATGTGAGTGGACACTTTTCTGGGGGAGTATAGAGCACCTGGATCCATCTTAAAGAGGAGAAGAAAGCCATGATGGCTTACACCTGTAATCTTTGCTCTTTTGGAGGCAGAGATCAGGATGATCAAGGTTCCAAACCACCTCAAGCAAAAATATTTGCAAGACTACATTTTCATCAATTTAAAAAAAAGATGGGTATGGTGGCAGATGTCTGTTATCCTAGGTACACAGAAAGCCTAAAATAGTAGGATCACAGTCCGAGCAAAAATGTGAGACCCTCTTTGAAAACTGACAGAAGCGTTAGGGATGTGGCTCCAACAGTAGAGCACTTGCTTTGGCAAGTGGGCAGTCCTGAGTTCAACCCCCAATGGCTCCAGGAAGGAAACAGAAAAAGGAAAGACAAGACGATAAAGAGGGTGGGTCATATTCCAGGCCTCAAGAATAACATGGTCTAAATATGGAAACATCCAGGACTTGCAAGTCGAGTATCAGAAGGTTCCCAGGCTTCCCCAGCAAGGAAAGAAACAGGAAACACTGGCAGGCAGTGGATGAGGAAATCCCTCAGAAGAGCCCTCTCTTCCCTCGCTCTCCAAAACTTCCTGCAGGGAATCTTCCTAGGGCCACATGGTTCTGGTCCACCATCTTTCAGGCCAGTTCCAGCCTCCTTCTTCAGCTTCTCACCTAGGGGAAAGAGAGGCTGTAGAGCTGGTGGACAAAACTGTATCTGGTTTTCCCAATCCCACCACAGAATCAGGAAGGTTGTAGAGGCTGGCCACGTGGTAACTTAATTACGAGAAGTTTATGAGAAACAGGCTTGCCGATCACAAAGCACCCTGCACCTTGACATCACGATGAGGTGGCTGGCGCAGGCTGGTGCCAGCTGCTGTGATGAATGGCTGGAGTTGCTTTGCCATAGGATGCAGCCTCAAGCACTCTTGGTGCAAGAGTCCTTGTACTTTTGCAGCCGTGCTGTTTCATGTTTTCAATTTATGAAGCATGCAGCAAGACAGGAAGACATCCATGATGAAAGAAGTGTGAACTGGAAAAAAGCACAAAGCTGATTGACTCCGGGAGCCGGCATGGGCATTTGCTCTCCTCCCGCCTGCACAAGCAGGAAAAGGAATGGAAAGAAAGGTGACTGTGACTTTACCTTTAAAAGAAACCCTCTGGACACCGAGTGTACTTCAAAGAAACTTCCTTCTCCAGACCATGTGGAGGCGAGCTACAGGAGAGGAAACAGCCATTCTAGGTCTGTTTGTTCTGCGACTCTGGACAGTTCTTCATGGTTCCCGACCCTCAGTTTTCTCATCATTACACTACCACCTTCTTTCTTTCTCTTTTCCTTTTCTTTTTGGTCCCAGTACTTTGGACTTGAACTCAAGGCCTGGACCCAATCCTTTAGGTTTTTTTTCCACTCAAGGCTGATGTTCTACCTCTTGAACCACACCTCAATTTCCAAGTTTTCAATGGTTAACTGGAGATTTGAATCTCATGGATTTTTCTTCCTAGACTGGCTTTGAACCATAATCCTCAAATCCCTGACTTCTGAGTAGTTAGGATTACGGGTGTGAGCCACCAGAGCTCAGCACCATCACCTTCTTTACAAGACTGCTGTCAGTATTAAGTTATTCGATGCTGTTTTATAAATCTATGAAACTCAACAGAGTAGAGGCTTCTTATGAAGTCTCTTGTTTCCGATTAGGCTAATTAACAGCAGTGTTGAGGAACAGAACATCATTACTGATCTAACTACATAGTATAGTGCCTGAGTTTGCATTTTCACTTTACTCACTGGGTTTTGTTGTTATTGTTTTGGTTTTGATGGGGATTTTTTTTTTTTTTTGTTAATTTGAGCAAGTTACTTAATTTCTCTGAACTGGGGCATTTACCTTTGTAAGCTAAAGATGAGAAAAATACCTCATGAGGAGATGCTTTAAGAAAGTACCAAAAGCCAGGCAAGGTGGTATATACCTGTAATCCTAGCTACTTTGAAGGTGGAGGTAGGAAGATCATGGTTTGAGGCTAGTAAGACAAATGCACAAACTCTTATTGCACAAATAAAGCAAAGCAACAGAAAGGGCTAGGAACATGACATAAGTGTAGAGCACTTGTCTAACAAGCATAAGGTGCTGGGTTCAATCCTCAGTACAAAGTAAGGAAAGGAAGAGGAGGGGAGGGGAGGAAGATGTGGGGAGGGAGGCAAAACAAATCCAACATGGCACCCAGCATAGACAGAGGGAGGAAGGACCTAACACAGCACCTAGCACAGAACAAAGGTACTTATTGTTTGTTTCAATGCTGTGGTTCTCAACCCACATTTAACTTACATGAGAGTTTTTTCATGAATGAATACCTGGGTCTGCCCCCTCCCCTAACCCCCCCCCCCCCCAGTATGAGTCAACAGGTCCAGGTGAGACCCAAGCCCTGGAATTTTTGAAAGCTTCCCAAAGAGATACTTACAAGCAGCCAGGGCTGAGAACTACTCATGAGCAGATGACATTACATACTTGTTTGTTTTTCAGTTTGAGGTTTTTAAATATATCTGTCCCTAAGAGACTGGTCAGAATAGCAAGAATTTTAGACATCATCAAAAATTCAATACACCTGCAGCTCCTAAGCCTTTCATAAGAAATGGGCAGCCAAGGAACTGCATTCCATTTTATTCTGAAGAAAAAAAAAATTATTCAGTCTTCGTTTTTTAGAGTCTTGAACTGGAAAGGTGGTAAGAAGTTTAACCTAAGCCTCACACATAAAATATGGGAACTCCCAGTAGATTAGGGATTTATATCTGGGGGTAATTCCAGGGTTTTGTCCTCCCAAGAGATATAAATTGAGGTCTTGCGAGTTTAATGTTGGGGAGGAAGAAGTGTTCTCATAATGACACGTTAAACATCAGGGCTCTTGTAATGCTGAGGGATTGAAAAGCGCCGTCCAGAGTAGCAGCGGGTGGTGTGGGAGTTGAGTCAACGCTCCCAATTTAGGTTTCCAAGCATCCAAGGCTAGGTCATTGAGAACCTTCTTTTTCCCTATAGGTTTATGGTATTAGTTACCCAATAAAAGTTGGGTTAATTTTACAACCCAAGTAAAATTTAAGCCAAAAAGAATTCCACATTGCTGTAGGATTTATGAAAGTAAACATATGGAGTGCTTGCAGGATTGGGCAACGTTGAAATTTCAATGTCTTTATGTCAGGTATATGATATATTCATTTAGATGTGAACTGAAAGGTTAACTTTAAAAAGAAAGAAAGAAAGAAAAAGAGCTTTGCAATAGAGGCTATTTTCAAGGCTAAGCTTGAAGATCCTTTTCCCATCGCCACCTTTATATGCCTGTCCAGAAAGGGCAGAGTTGAAAGCTACAGAAAACTAGCGCCCCATAAGACATTTTTCATTTTGGTTTGCTGCCTTCCTGGACTTTCTAGACACTATACACTGAGATTCCTACACTGCAATCCCAGTAGGGAAGTACAACACCAGAGCTCAACCACAGTCTATGTTACAGAGTAAGAGCTTCGTAACTAGCTTTTCAATAATTGCATTCTTGGATCAAATTCTTTGGAAACAATCATATGCTATCTCTGCCATGAAAAACAGTTTTCATAGCAGTCAGGCATGATGACATCTGATTGTGATCTAGCCACTCAAGAGGCTGAGGCTGGAGGCTTCTGAGTTGGAGGCCACTGTAGTAAACATGGTTGAGATCATGTTTTAAAATTAAATAAATAGTGTCTAGGTACTGGTGGCTCGCACCTATGATCCTAGCCATTCTGGGGGCTAAGATCTGAGGATTGTGGTTTGAAGCCAACCTGAGCAAGTAAGTCTATGAGCCAGATGTGGGACTATGGCTCAGGTAATCGAGTGCCAGCAAAAAAGCTAAGGCAGAGAACTCAGGCCCTAAATTTGAGCCCCAGTAGCAGCACTAAATAAATAAATAGGCTAGGGGTGTAACACAATGGCAGAGAACTTGCCTAGCATGTAGGAGGCCCTGGGTCTTATCCCAAACACTCGTAAATAAGTAAATAGGTTTTAAATATGATAGAATCCTCATGGTTTCTACTTGTAAGCATGCTAGCCAATTACTACCTCAGTTTTTTAGGTAAAACACACACCACTGTAAGCCTAGCAACTCAGGAAGGCAAGACCTAAAGTTCTCACGTCAAAGCTAATCCAGGCAGACAAATCCACTCTTACCTTCAATTAAACAACAACAATAAAAACCTGAAGGATACCTGGCATAGCACTATGTCGGAGCAAAAAAAGCCCAGTTAGAACACCAGGCCTTGAGTTCAAATCCTAGTACCAACACGCACACGCATGTGCGCATGCGTGTGCGTGTACGGAGGCATCAATGGCTCAGGAGTTGACAGCTTACCTGAGTATATAAACACAAGAAGGGAATTTTGTTCTCCAGACTTTGAGGGACTGTGGGGGATGTCTCTGAGGTTTTTTGGCTCAAGGCTAGCACTCTACCACTTGAGTCACAGCTTCACTTCTGGATTTTTGGTGGTTAATTGGAGATAAGAGTCTCACAGACTTTCCTGCCTGCTTGCACTGCTTTGAGCAAAAATGATCAGCTCTCAGCCTCCTGAGTATCTAGGATTACAGGTGTGACCTACTGGTACCCAACTTCTCCTCATGTGTTTTTTTGTTTTTTACCAGTCTTGGGGCTTGAACTCAGGGCATTAGCACTCTACCACTTGAGCCACTCTGCCACTTCCAGCTTTTTCTAGTAGTTTATTGGAGATAAGAGTCTCATGGACTTTCTGCCCTGGGTTGGCTTTGAACCGCAATCCTCAGGTCTCAGCCTCCTGAGTAGCTAGGATTACAGGCGTGAGCCACTGGCGCCCAGCATTCTCACCTTTCACTGAGAAGAAAGCACCCCCTTACATGGGGTGAGCAGCCCTGGCGCAGCGATGGCCTGCCCTGGGGGCAGCGCAGTGTTCTGGACTCCACATCTTGGGCCGATCAATGGCTCCTAGGTGAGGTCACAGTATCCCAGCATCCCATGGGAGGTTAAGGGAATGGGCATAGCTTCTTTCCCTCCTGTTGAATCTCAACAACTTGGATCCTGAACTCTACAGTTTCCAGCCCTGGCTATTCAGTCACTAAGCATGTCCTTGATTCCTTCTGTCTCCAAGTTCAAAACCACTTTCCTGTTACTTATTATTGTCATTTGAAGCAGCAGAATTTTAAGGAGGCTGTTTTTAAAACTTTTAGGAGGCCAAGAAGGCAAGGTTATAGTTCCTCAGTGTTTCTAGATGTCCTGGGTTTAGTGACTCATCTAAACTCTCACCTGTGGTTTTCCCTGGCCATCTTTCCACAGGGGAGAGGTGGTAGTTGGTAACTAATGGGGGAGGGGCTGCATGATCCAGCTGCCCTCTGGCTCTTCCCAGTGGTAACTGGCTTCTTACCTCGTGCTCCTGTTAATTGTCATGTCAATCTGAGTAAATCGTGGGGCTAATGTACCCATGCTTTTGTAGTAAATGAAGCAGAAATAATCTGTGCTTAAAAAACAAAAACTGTACAACATGTGCCCAGATTTCCAACTCATTTCCTCTTTACTCTTACAGCCAAATCATCTTCCAGCCCACCACCAGCTGCGAAAATAAAAGCGTTTTTTCCCCCATATTTCAGGATGATTTTGTGCTTCAGGATGACTTTCCGGGGGTGTAGGAAACTTGACCAATGTAACCAACAGATGTTTTAAGTGATGTTTTGGGCAACGAGCAAAAAAAGCTATATTCTTTAATATAGGGTACCCAACTGCGCCTCCTAGTGAGAGTTTGGGGTACTGCTCATAGTGGAATATGATGCCTCTGCTAACAGCTCTGCTTTGCTCTGCTTTGCTTTTAGAGATGAGTATGAAGAAGATGGATTCTGTCAGCCATACCGAGGGATTGCATGTGCTCGATTTATTGGCAACCGTACCGTTTATATGGAGTCTTTGCACATGCAAGGGGAAATAGAAAATCAGATCACAGGTGGGTGACATCGATGAGAATTATACATTTCCCCCCGAATGACTTATTCTCACACAAACTTTTACTGAGCTGCATCTCTCTTGACAAAGGATTAGGCTAAGCATGAAGGTGGAGATCAGGACAGTGAAAAAGCATGAGTTGTAATCTCTGTGCTCTGGAATTAACATTAAAATAATTCATTGAAGGTTGCTCTGAGGGAACAGGGAAGCTTTGAGAAATCTCACGTTCATTCAAACACTCAATAAATATTTTGGAGTGCTTTTTGATGTGCCAGGAACTGCTGTGCACTGGGGATGCAATGGTTGGTAAATAGGCCAGGTTTGTTTCTGCCCCCCCTGGAGCGTACTGTGTGAAAGCAGCTTGATATGGATTGAAATGATTTTCAAGTCCAGAAGGCAGGACTCTCATCCCTGTCCTCATAGTTACCATGTCTTCAGGGAAATAGTTTACTCGGCAAGAAAATCCCATCTTTACTTGGGACCTGAGTGATGACACTGCTGATCCTATGTCTCTTCCTGCTGTGCCTTGTGTTATTTTACCATTTGTTTTCCTTATTTGAAAGTGGATTTCTTTTGAAGAAAATCTCCTAGTGTAACACCATCTAGCATGCATAAGTAAGGGAAATATAGGATATCTTGGGCCCTTTTCATAAAGAAATATGTTTATTGTGTCATTTGCCACCTGCATTAAAGCGGCCTTCATGGGATTCTAATGCAGTGTCCAGATTCAGCAACTACAAATACAGGAGACCCTGTTACATCTAACAGAAGCAATGAGTGTGTTTTTCTTATCCTGAAATTTAATGTAGCTCCTTATAGTTTATCTGATAACTTAAGGAACCCAGGACAACAAAAGATCCAGAACCTATGTCCTCTGTGGAATTTGAAGGAACTGAGGGCGGCAACCATTTCACCAAAAAAAGCAGCTAGGAAAGATGTCCATTGCCATTTGCTGAAGCCCTTAGTCTTTCAAGAATAATAAGACTGAAATTTCCAAGGTTCCACACAGGACTGGTGGCGAGGAGCTGTTGAAGTCACGTCTCAAGCTAAGAACATTTTAATGTGCTTTTTCTAAGAGTGCACATAATTAAATGGTGTTCTGATAAAACAAAATTTGCTAACCCAATTATAATAATCCTCTCTTCAGTCTGGTCATTCGGCACCAGCTTACTGGAAAGTACTACAGTCTTTATTTTTAGTTTAATTTTTTTTTTTATCCATTTAGCTAGTGTTTCTCAAGCCTGATTGGCTGGGTAATCTTAGTTTCTCAAGTGCTGTGAATAGTCTACAGGATTAATATCCTAAGGAACATACTTTGGGAAACTGGGACCAACCTCCCACGTTGCTCTGGGATGCCCATGCTCTATGTACAGATACCCTCATTGGATAAGAGGCTCATAAGCTGAAGGGCCATTCATATTTCATGATATATCCTGGGACAATTGAATTGAGGTCTCTGAGAACTTCCAACTGGGCTGCCTCATTGTCAGAAGATGATGCAGAAAGTATTCAGGCCACAAAGAAATTGAGCAAGTTACCCAAAGCCATCCAGCAGCCTCTGCCATCTGGCAAGAGACAGAATTAAATGTGCTGGGTCTCAGCCACTGCCTAAAGGCAAGTTCTGCCCTGGGCTGTCTCAATGTCTCAGAAACCTCACCAAACTAATAAAAAGGACCGGATGAAACATGAAGTTCTATTGTGTGGTAGTTTAAAAAAAAAGAAAGAAAAGAAAAATATATTGTCCTTTAACCTAATTAATTCTTTTTTATTAGGAAATAGCACATATGTAATTTAATCCTGTTTTTTTAACTTTGTAGTCAAAATGTTTTTTGTTTGTTTTTTTTTTCTCAATCCAGTGAAAGTAAAGCTGCTGAGACATCTGAACTGAATCTCCTTCACTTGGCTGTGCCTGAATCAGGCCAGCAGATTCCTTCCCGAGTGTGTTTAGATCTGATCTCTGTTGACTAGATAACTGAGCAGATAAACCCTGGCCTCCGGGAGTTAATGACTGTGTTTGCTTTGCAGCTGCCTTCACCATGATTGGCACCTCCAGTCACTTATCTGATAAGTGTTCCCAGTTTGCCATTCCTTCCCTGTGCCACTACGCCTTCCCCTACTGTGACGAGACCTCATCCATCCCCAAGCCCCGCGACTTGTGTCGAGATGAATGTGAGATCCTGGAGAATGTCCTGTGTCAAACAGAGTACATTTTTGCAAGATCCAATCCTATGATTTTGATGAGGTTAAAACTACCAAACTGTGAGGATCTTCCTCAGCCAGAGAGCCCAGAAGCTGCAAACTGTATCCGGATTGGAATTCCCATGGCAGATCCTATAAATAAAAGTAAGTGGTAACCCTGAACTTCTGTACTGCCCTTGGGGCCTGCAACCCCTTGGCACAGGGAAGACTGGACGTTGATGCGTGGTCATTCTTCACATCGGTGCAGTTTCCATGGGAAGTCAGTCTGCCTTCCAATGGGCCACAGTGAAGATTGGTGATGGGTGGGGAAAGGTTCCCTGTATCTAGTGTAACTATTTAAAAATATAGACAATGGCTTCTCAGTAACTGCAACACAGAATTACCATGTTGCCTAGCAACTCCATTCCTGAGTATGTAAACACACACTCAAGCAAAAACTCATATAAGATTGTCCACGATCCACTATTTACAATAGCCAACCAAAGGGGAATAAAATAGGAAACACACCAAATGTCCATCCATCCATAAGTGGATGAAAATCATGGTATATCCACAAAACGAAATAATATTAGCCCATTTCAAAGGAAGGAAAGGCAGATACATGATACAGCTCAGATGAAACCTAAAAATATTATAGTACATGGAAGAAGCCAAACACCTCTGCATAATTCCATGTTAGGCGAAATTTCCAGAACAGACAAACTCGTTGTGACTGACAGGGGTAGGTGCTAGGGACTGTATGGGTAACTGTTGAATGGGTATGGAGCTTCATTTCAAGATGACAGAAGTTCAAGAGCCTAATAGTAATCAAGTAAAGCAACAGGGGCAAGAATTTGTGGCATATATACTGTTGTACAATTCACACATATATATATATATATATGAAGCCTTGCCTACATCTTTTACCCTTTCAGCACTGTCAAACCAAAAACAGACCCTCTGCACATTGTTTTTCACAAATAACCTTCCTTGTTGGTGGTTAATACTATTTTATTAGTGAAATGAATGATTGCACCTGAAATGCTCAGAACTCTGCTCAGTGCATAGTAGCCATTTGATAACATTACTATTACTGTGACCGTGATTCCTGTGTTTAATTGCAAGGGCTACTTCAGAGGACCTGCTTCTCCCAAGTGTCCAGCCCATCATCACAAAGTGCTCTTAACCCCTACTAGAAGCCCAGAAAGCACTGCCCCTAATAAACATTCTCTGTGAATTACCCACTAGATTCTTTATCCCATGATTCATGTCCAAAGCTATCAGTCAGAATGGAGGGAAGAGTTTGGTTTGAACCTTCTTTGAACCATTCACAAGGAAATTACTCCTGGGCCCCTAGGTCCTGCCCCAGTTCTGATTTCTTCTGTGCTCAATATTAAGAGTCCTTGTAGAAGACTGCTTTCATTCCTGAAGCCTAAGCTTTAAATCCTCCCAGGAATGTAACGGCAAGGCAAGCCATGTGTCCTGGCCCAGCAAGCAGGGAATCTGACCATCAGGCTAGCTTGGCCTCAAGGTGAAAGGCCTTTCCTCTCCTCCATGAACTGCTAGCTTCCAGCACCGACATCACCTCTGTTTCTTTCTGGCAGTCTGAGTTTTTCTTTTGTTCTTCAGATCACAAGTGTTATAACAGCACAGGTGTTGACTACCGGGGAACCGTCAGTGTGACAAAATCGGGGCGCCAGTGCCAACCATGGAATTCCCAGTACCCTCACATGCACACCTTCACTGCCCTGCGCTTCCCAGAGCTGAATGGAGGCCACTCCTACTGCCGCAACCCAGGGAATCAGAAGGAAGCTCCCTGGTGCTTTACCTTGGATGAAAACTTTAAGTCTGACCTGTGTGACATCCCCGAATGTGGTGAGTAGAAGTCATTGCCTCTAAGGGACCCAGTCACATTGCAAAGTATCTCTATCCCACCGCATTCACTTTGGAGAATCCTAAAGAGAAGGTGGAATGTGATTGATGGTATTTGCTTGATCTCTAACCATTTCTAGAGTAGTCATAGGATTTTTTAAAGGATGACTTTGGCACCAGGGTTGAGATTAGACTCTAGGAAGGATGTCATAGCAGACCATTGGAAGCTACTGTGATCATCAAAGGGGAAGATGTGAGAATTTAATGGGAGGAGGAGGAGTAGAAGCTCGAGTCAATGGACAGATTCAGGTTATATTTTGAAACTGGAGCTAACGGGTTACTGGTGAATCTAATATGAGATATAAAAGAAGGGACTCCAGAATGACTTCAGATTGGGAACTTAGATTACCTTTTGCTGAGATGAAGAAATACATAAGGAAAGAAGTTCTGTGGGAACTGAACCAAAGAATAAATGCATTGTTCACTCCCCTGGGCCAACAACACTGCCCTTTGGGTGACTTCTGACCCTTAGTTTTCAGCTAATGCCCTGCAGAAGTAGGTAATTTCCCTACACATTGGAAGACTTGATAATCTGATCAAATGAGTGAAGCTCTATTATAATTAGTTTAAGTAAAACTTAGGCATTATATATAAAAGGTGTTAATTTTCACTTCAGTGGCCTTTCTGAAGCATTCTTAGTAAACTGATGGATGGGGGGAAAAAGCCATGAAACGTTTTCAGACTGGATAGAAACAGACTGTGTACATCTACAAAATACCTATGTGTAGGTAGACACAGACAGACAGACAGATAGGTAGACAGATATCAATCTTCCATTTCACAATGAGGTGATTGGTGCTTACCATATTCATCTCCATTCAGAACTTAAAACCATGTTTTGAGCTAGTTTCAGATGTGTTTCAGAGCTAATGTGTTTATCTGAACACATTAGCTCTATTGAAGCGTAGGGCTAGAAGACAGATATGTAAGTGACAGAGCTATCCACCATGGGGGTAGACCTCGAGCCCCCATCTCTCAGCATACAGCTCTGACCAAAGGGTCATGAGTTTGTAGAGAGCTGCAAGAGGCCGCACCTGGAAGCCGGCGCCATCTTCCAGGTGCGGCTGCACGCAGCTCTCTACATGAGTTTAGCAAACATAGCTCTCATTTACAGATTCTAAAATGAATGCAAGAAAAATATAAGAACTGCCATAGCCTCAACCTCTAGATTTCACCATGCTAGCTTCCCTTAGATAATATGATATCAGAAATATGTCTCTGCAGGTACTGGTGGCTCTCTCCTATAATCTTAGCTATTCAGGAGGCTGAGATCTGAGAAGAAAGGCTCAAAACCAGACAAATCTGTGATCTTTTTTTTATTTCCAGTTACCAGGAAAAAAAAAAAGCCAGAAATGAAGGCATGGATTACACAGCAGAAGCTATTTGTAATCTAAAAAGAGTCAAGCTATACAGTGAAGCCATGAGTTCAAATATATACATGCATGCCTGAGCACACATGCATGCACATGTACACACACACACACACACACACACACACACACACGCAGTTCCTTTGCTAATGAAGAAATCTATCGTAGTATTACTCAGTATGTTATTAATTATTATTATTATTATTGGATTAATCAATTCAATAGTATTAGAAATGCTCAGAATATTCCTTCCTCCATACTAATCTGCTGAGAACACAGTTAAAATTTCAAGGACCAGTTAATTCCAGTCATTTGAGCAATATATTTAAATATAAGTTAAATCTAGAGATGACAGGGCAGTGTTTACCACTGAAGATTATTATTATTTTGAGGGGGATCCGGTCATAGGGCCTGAACTCTGGGCCTGGGCGCTGTCCCTCAGCTCTTCAGCTCAAGGCTAGCACTCTACCACTTGAGCCACAGCTCCACTTCCGGCTTTTTTCCTCTTTGCTTATGTGGTGCTGAGGAATCGAACCCAGGACCTCATGCATGTAAGGCAAGCGCTCTACCACTCAGCCATCTTCCCAGCCCCTGAAGATTATTTTTAAAAAGAACATTTTCATTTCATTTAGAAAGAAAATAGTTCATCACTAAAGGAACAGGGAATTCTTGACTTGTGATCTACAAGAAGCTGCTGAGAGGCCAGTGCCCGCCCTCCACCCCCTCCCGCAGTGGGAAAGTGTGAGAAGAGAGCAGTTAGTGTCTGCTCTTGGCACTCTCAGCTTCTCAGAGTCACCCCTCAACAGCTCACCTCTGACAAAACTGCCATAGTGGAATTATGCTTTTATAACTTCTACAGGTGTTTGGTTTCATTCTTCTCCTTTTGTTGCCGCTCAAACTATGAGAAGTAGGAATCTGCAGTGCTATTTTACCAGTGAAGAATACCAAAGCCCTGAGCAATGCTGGGACCCACTTCCCATCATCATGTAGTTTAAGGCCTCCACCATGAGGACCACAGTTTTTTCCTCAGTACCATTGCTTCCCAACTAGCAGCACTGTTCCCCTCCAGGCTAACACTGGCAATATGACACAGAAAGATTGGAAAATGCCATTAGATATGTGAAATGCCGTTAAATATTCAGAACACGCAGAAAGGGATTACCCCACCCAAAGTATCTATAATGCCAGGGATGAATGACTCTTTTCTATACTACACAATTATAGACTGTAAAATAACAATAATTTTAAGCAGTAATTATCATTTATTGTGTTCTTATAGTAGGTCACAAATGATGCTGAGAATATTATGCATTAGTGCATGATTTTATGCCCCCATGAACAGGGTTATATTATACCTAAGAGTGAAAAGTGCAACATAGAGAGGTTAAGTACCTAGTCCAAGGTTATATGGTTGGTAAGAAGCCAACCCAGGACTCAAACCTATAACTTGCCTTTCAAACTGTGATTTATTTATTTTTAGTTTTTTTGTAATTATACATATATATTAATTATTGTAAAGACACTGTACAAAGGAGTTACAGTTATATGAGTAAGGTAATAAGTACATTTCCTATCAAGCATTGTTACCCCCTCTTTTGTTTTTCCCCTACCATCCCTTCCTTTCCCAATTCCCCAACTCTTCCCTCCCTCCCCCCCCCCCCCCAGAAGTTGTAAAGTTCGTTTTCAAGATAGTGTCTTGTATATCTCATTGTTACGATGGGTCAACCTGTATCCTTATTTCAGCATTTTGTCATTTCCCTTCCCCTTCCCAAATTAGAAAAATGTATATACAAGATGCAGGACACCAGCATCAAATACCAGTGAAAACAGGGGTTATACCATGGAGGAAGAACATACAAAAGAAACAAAAAAACCACATAGTCCATTATAAATACATTAAAAACAACAGCAAGAAAGATAAAACCACTGTGTCTCTATCTTGGGGTTCCTTTTGCTTAGCATCAGGTTATATGGACATATGTACATAGTTTTTGACCTTTTCTATGGTGTAAAGTTGTCAATGTGCTGAAGGCAACAAATGCCGCCAAGAATTTTTTTTGGTGGTTGTGGGCCTTGAACTCTGGGTCTGAGCGCTGTCCCTCAGCTCTTCAGCTCAAGGCTAGTGCTCTACCACTTGAGCTACAGCACCACTTCCTTTTAACCTTTTCTGTTTGTGCTAGACATATACTAGTTATTGCAAATAAGGGAAACCAAGGGACCTATGTTTCTTTGGGCCTGGCTTACTTCACTTAATATAATTTTTTTCCAAGTCTTTCCATTTCCTAACAAATGGGGTGATGTCATTCTTTCCGATGGAGGCATAGAATTCATATATATATATACCATATTTTCTTGATCCATTCATCTACTGAGGGGCATCTGGGTTGGTTCCATATCTTAGCTATTGAAAATAATGCTGCAATACTGGCAGCTTTAGTATGGTCTTGTCTGTGGTCATTCGGGTAAATGCCCAAAAGTGGGATTGCTGGGTCATAGGGGAGCTCTATGTGGAGTCTTTTGAGGAACCTCCATACTGCTTTCCAAAGTGGCTGAACAAGTTTACACTCCCACCAACAATGCAGTAGGGTTCCCTTTTGGCCACATCCCCTCCAGCATCTGTGTTACTACATTTCTTGATTATAGCCATTCTAACTGGGGTGAGATAGAATCTCAATGTTGTTTTGATTTGCATTTCTTTTATGGCTAAAGAAGTTAAGCACTTCTTCATGTGTCTATTGGCCATTCTTATTTCCTCTTCAGAGAATTTTCTCTTTAAGTCTACCCCACTTACTTATTGGGCATTTGTTTCTTTGAGGATTTGTTGTTGGAGGATTTAATTTTTTGAGTTCTAAGGATATTTTAGATATCAGACCCTATCTGTTGTATGGCTAGTGCAGATCTTCTCCCAATCCGTGGGCTTTCTATTTATCTTGCTAGCTATGTCCTTTGCCATGCAGAAGCTCTGCAGTTTCATGCAATCCCATTTGTCCAACCTTTCTTTGATTTGTTGTTTCTTGGTCTGACCCAAGGAGCCCTAGAGTTTCTCCTAACCCTTCCTGTAATGCTTTCAGGGTGTCTGCTTTGACTTCGAGGTCTTTGATCCATTTGGAGTTGATTCTGGTGCAGGGTGATATATAAAGATCTAGCTTTAGGAAGTGTCACTGTAGCTCAAGTGGTAGAGCGCTAGCCTTGAGCTGAAGAGCTGAGGGACAGCTCTCAGGCCCAGAGTTCAAGACAAAAAAAAAAAAAAAAAAAAAGATCTAGCTTTAGTTTTCTTCAGGTGTTTAACCAGTTTTGCCAGCACCATTTACTGAAGAGGCTGTCTTTCTTCCATTCTATTTTTTTAGCTCCCTTATGGAAGATTAGGTGGCTATAGGTCGGTGGGTTCATTTCTGGGTCTTCAGTTCTATTCCATTGGTTGTGAGGTCTGTTCTTGTGCCAGTACCAAGCTGTTTTGATTACTATGGCTTTGTAGTAGAGTTTGAAATTTGGTATTAATATTCCTCTAGCACTGTTCTTTCTGCTAAGGATTGTTTTTGCTATTCAGGGTTTATAAATAGCCTTTGGAAGTATTTCCATTTTCACGATGTTAATCCTCCCAATCCAGGAGCCTGGCAGGTTTTTCCTCTTCCTTAGTTCTGCTTTAATTTCATTTTTCAGGTTTTTAAACTTTTCATCATAGAGGCCCTTCACTTCCTTAGTTAAATTAACTCCTAGATATTTTATTTTTTGTGGGGCTATTACAAAAGGAGTTGCTTTCCTGATTTCAGCTGTACTCTTCTTGGTATTGGCATACAGAAAAGCCATTGACTTTTGAGGGTTAATTTTATACTCTGCTACTTTGGGAAAGTTTTGGATCATCTCAAGTAACTTGGGAGTGGAGTCCATGGAGTTCTTTAAATACAAGATCATGTCATCTACAAAGAGGGAGAGTTTTACCTCATCTTTCCCTATTTGGATCCCCTTTATATTTGTATCTTGTTTTATTGCTGTAGCTAGGCATTCTAATAGTAGATTGAAGAGAAGTAGAGAGAGTGGACACCCTTGTCTCGTTCCTGAGTTAAGAGGAAATGGCTTTCGTTTTTCACCATTAAGTATAATGCTGGCTGTAGGTTTGTCATACACAGCCTTTATTATATTGAGGAATGTTTCATGGATTCCTAATTTTTCCAGAGCTTTCATCATAAAGGGGTGTTGGATCTTGTCAAATGCTTTTTCTGCATTCGTTAAGATAATCATGTGGTTCTTATCCTTGCTCTTGTTGATATGATGAATTATATTAATTGATTTGCATATATTAAACCAGCTTTGCATCCCTGAAATGAATCCTGTTTGATCATGGTGTATGATTTTTTTGATGAGTTGTTGAAGCCAATTGGCCAAAATTTTGTTGAGAAGTTTTACATCAATGTTCATCAAAGAAATGGGTCTATAGTTTTCTTTCTTTGATGAGTCCCTGCCTGTTTTGGGGATGAGAGTTGTGATGGCTTCATAGAAGGAGTTTGGTAGTGAACTTTCACTTTCGATTTCATTGAAGAGTTGGAGAAGTATTAGTGTGAGTTCTACTTTGAAGGACTGGTAGAATTCAGCTGTAAATCCGTCCTGTATTAATCTTTGGTTAGCGTCATCACACTCATGCATTTCCCTATCAGACTCACACAGTCTTTTTCAGGCTTTCAATCTTTTCATTCAGCATGTTTAGTAGTAGTGTTTGTAGAGCATTTTGGGAACTCTCCTTTGGACTATTTATTAGCTGCTTTGTTGCCTGATTATCATGAGCAGGAGTTGAAATACCTGGACTTGCCATTTTTCCTGTGTTTCTCCGGCTTGTTCTGCCCATTTGGGTATGAAAGCAAAATGAATTCTACACTAGAACACTATTTTAAGACAAGCATCAACCAGAGCCCTGTAGTGGCACAGATTGTTTGACATAGTCAAAATGAGTACACATGCAATCTAGTTCAACAGATACAATCTAGTTCAACAACAAACAACTAGGGATAAATGGGCTAAGAAAATCAAAGAAGGAGTTAGCAAACCCAAAATGCATAGGTTTAGGGAGACTTGTGAGGAGAAATAATATTAGAGGAATGTGGGGAGGAAAAGGGAGAGAGGGAATATAGCCAAAACCTAAATTCAGATAGAGGAAAAGTATAGAAGGAAAGGAGAAGAGAGATAAAGAAAAAAGAAAAAGAAATTTAAATGAAACACAAAAATTATATAAATATAAAGAAATAATACTCAATTAGAGGAGTTAAGGCTAGGAGTTTGTGAATTGAGTATCAATATCTAAATTAAGTATGCACACAATGAAGAATAAGGTCTAATAATTGAAGATGGATATATATCTTTGGATGAACAGAACAGCAATTAAGTAAAGCAAACAAAACAAAAAGGACCAAATGGGAAAAGAGTAAAAAGAGAATTAAAAAATAAAATAAAATGATTTTAAAAAATAGAAAACTTTTTTTTTAATTTTAAAAAATTAGGTCAAGGGCTGGGTGGCTTAGTGGTAGAGCACTTGCCTTGCATGCATGAGGCCTGGGTTCGATTCCTCAGCACCACATAAGCAAAAAGAAAAAAGCCAGAAGTGATGCTGTGGCTCAAGTGGTAGAGTGCTAGCCTTGAGCTGAAGGGCTGAGGGACAGTGCCCAGGCCCAGAGTTCAGGCCCCACGACCGGACCCCTCAAAAAAAAAGGTCAAAAAAAGAGTTCTTCGATTTGGGAGGGGAGAGTGGGGGCGGCACAGATCTTGTGTCTCCCCTGTGTCAGTAACCAATCTCTTGGTGGAGTCTCTGGTATGCTTGTGGTGTTTGGTTTTTCTGTGGCTTGATTTATTTCTTAAATCAGTTTGTTTGAGCAGGCAGAAGGTAGCTCTGCCTTACCAGGGACTTCATGACCCTCCTTCCAGGCCAGTTCAGAGGGAGGGTGATCTGCTTTCAGTATCACAAAAGAGGGAGATGGCTGTTTCCTCTAGCCTGGAGTTGTTGTGATGGGGCTAGGTTCTGGGTAGGGTTGAGGCCTGTCAGCAATCAGTAGCTTTTCCTGAAGGGGCTTACTCCTAAGACACTCACACAGCCCAGCTTGGAGCCATTCTCAGGATTTATGTTAACTGAATTTCCAAATGTTTTTCTTTTACCCTCAAACAGCTAGGTCTGCTGCCTGTACTTCAGTGGGGTGGGGCAGTCTCTGGCTTTGTTTACCCAGTGAAGAAAGTCACTCCTCCATGGGCAGGGCTTTCTCTGCCTGGGAAAGGCAACTTTCCCCAGGATTGTTGTTGAACACTGCAGGTCAGGTTCCTTTGACCTGTTGAATGGCTCCTATCATCTTCTTCCAAGGACTGAGTTATGTGCTAGCTGCTCTGGCCTGATCTTTGTCAGTATCAACGATGGAGTTCTTCTCTGTTGGTGGGAGAAGGGCTACCTTCCCACCTCTGGTCCCTGAGAAGGAGTGAGGATGTCTTGTGGGGTACTCACACCTTTCCATTGGTTTATGGGCCATCCACAGTCTGCAACTATCTGTGGTCAGATGAGGATTTCCGCTCCTTGTCAGTTCTTGCTGTCAGTGCATAGAATCCTCTTGCACACTGCCTCTGGCACCATTTTTCCAGGCTCTCTCTGTTGATATGGTGGCCACAGACACTGGTGAGTGCTTGAATCTGTCTCCTTAACCAAGCTGCCAACATTTTTCCTCTCTGGCCAAACTCTCTGTACTATGGTGGCACACTTGGTGTAACTCTCTAGCCTTGTACTTTTCACTGGAATGCTAAAACTGGTATGTATGTAAGAGTTTGTTTAGCCCTCAGCTTTTCCTCTGCCATCTTCCCCTGGCTCAAACTGTGATTTAGGTGTACATGTGACTTAATTGGAGGATTTTTTTGGGGGGGGGGTCTGGTCATGGGGCCTGAACTCTGGGCCTGGGCGCTGTCCCTCAGCTCTTCAGGTCAAGGCTAGCGCTCTACCACTTGAGCAACAGTGGAGGATACTTTTTCATCTCACAATGAGTCATCTTCTAATGGGACAGATTTAAATTGAGTCCTTTGCTTTCTCCATCCCAAGTGAGACTATAATGTTCGTGTGTGTGTATGTGTGTGTGTGTGTGTGTGTGTGTGTGTGTGTGTGTGTGTGTTGGGCATACACCTTTAACTTGAGGCCTGGGTTCTGTTCCTGAGTTTTTTTACTCAAAGCTAGTTCTCTACCACTTGAGCCACAGAGCCACTTCTGGCTTTTTCTGAGTAGTTTATTGGAGATAAGAGTCTCATAGACTTTCTTAACCAGGCTGGCTTTGAACTGGCTTTGAACTCAGATCTCAGCTTCTTGAGTAGCTAGTATTATAGGTGTGAGGCAATGGCACTCAGCTTCCTACATTCTTTAGTTAGGTCAAAGTTAAGGAAATTTCTAAATTATTGTGTGGTTTCTCATTGTCAGTACTAATTTTGTTTTAACTTCAATTAAGTAAGGCTAAAAGGTTATGTTTAATAGAAAATGTGAATGTTATACTTTTTAGTATTATAGCGCTTGGAAAACAATCAGTTACAGGCTTGTTTAATCTGAACTCTAGAACAGAATAAAGACATAAGTAAAACAAAATATGGCTGCTGTGAATTCTGAAAATTAATCGACTAGGATCATGTGCAAAGACCCAGAATATGCTTTGAGGAAGCAGAAAAAAGATAGAAGAGAAAAGATAATTTGTGCAACTCATGTCCTCTTCACCTCCTTCTCTCTCTCTTACAGCCTGGGCATCTGATAATGAGAATTATTTGTTTATTTATTCACTCATTCACCAAATCAAACATTATGTTGACCTTGTACTCTTTCAGACTGTATGAATTAGCTAGATTAAACCAGGCCTCACAGAGTTCACAGACTAGTGAGAGAACTCAGCGTACAAAGGCCAAATCACATTAAGTACTGCCAAATAGCTTATTGAATGTAGTGCTAAATTTTTGTACCAGTGTCTGGCCTAGGACATAGTCAGTGCTCAATAAAATGTATTGAATGAACTGAATCCTCACAGTACTCGTAAGATCGCCATATTGTTTCATGATGAAGAAGCAGCACATTTGTGCATTGACTAAAGTCAAGATTCAAACTAGTTCATAGAACTCTAGTTTTCACTCTGTCCACAGTGCTAGACCTGTTTTCAGATCAAATTCTGGCTTATGTCAGAGAAATGAACATTCCTTTTTCATTTTCTCTTTTTTATTTCTTTTTAATTCACCATTTAAACTCTCTGGGTCTCTGGTATGCTACCCATGGATTTTCTTATTCAGCATTTCAGGGAGGCAGGAAAGGAGCCTCTAGTTACAAAGACATCTTGAGAGGCTCCAGGATGCTCCATTTACTCAACCCTAACGTGGTCCAGCTCTATCCAGATCTCACTGTTTGCTCTCTTCCTTTTTGTCCCATCTCCCCTCCCTTCCTGACAGCCTTACATCTCTAGTCCTCAAAGATAGCTATCTTTTCAGAGATCTTGACTGCAAAGCTTACTGTTATGCATTCACCTCTGCTCCTTGGTCATCCTCTGAGCTGTGACCTTAGACTGGATGGAAACTCAATTGAGACAGAAACAGTGTACAAATTTTCTTTTTATCTGGCATGCAGGCATACCTCCGAAGTTTTCCATTTCACTGTAGCTTTTATTAATGCTCTTCTACCCAGCTCTGGGTCTGGAGCTCCTTTTGCAATGCCCTGGCCATTTTACTCTATGTTTTGCTCACACGATTTATGCCCCCAATCTTCCACTAACTGAGTTCCCAAATAGAGGCAAAATCCTGTATTTTGATTTTCAAAACTTGGCCCTTTATTTTAGTTGAGCAGGTTTTATGGTCATGTTTCTTCTAGCCATGCCAAGGTTATCTGTTCTTTTCTTTAAGTAAAAGTTCATCCTCTACTAAACAATCAAAATTCCCAAGCAGCAGTATTGCTTTTATTCCTAAACCAGCTTCACCAGAGTTCCCACTGAAAAGTAGGAAACCATTTGGCTCCATTTGGAGTTTTTATACCTTGCCTTTATATTGCCTTTCAAGACTTTGCCTTGCAACGATTTGCCAAAGGGCACATTGCCCACTTCTGTGCCCGAATAGCCTTGACTTGTCCCAAAACTTTACAAACAACCCCCCCACTCTGGGTTGTGCTTTGCCACAGACCATTTTCTACAATGTGGTAGTTTACAGTTTGGGGCAAAGCAGATGTTTTCCAGATTACCAACACTACAGTTTTCAACTCACCCTGTCAGCAGTCTTCTCCGATATTTCATAGCAGACCTGTTGTAAGGCAATTCGTTTTTTAGCCATTTCTTCAAACCAAAATTGAACATTACAGTGAGTTGGATGGTGGCAAGAGGAAGGAAGAAATCGAGCAGTACTTTGGATAGCTTGAAGTTTTCCAGAAGAGTTTTTATGCTACAGATATCTCTAAGATGTATTTTAATTTGTTTTCAGCAAGGGAAAGAACAATAATTACTTATAGCTAAGTCATATCCTATGAACATTTTTAACTATGAATTTTTCTCAATGTTTTCCTTTTCTTAATTTTTTTTCTGGCTCCAGAATATATTCTGTCATTTCCCCCATGTGTCAGCTGTTCTTTAGACATGCCACCACATGAATAGGAAATGCTCACCCTTAGGTGACAGAATTCTGATATGACACCACAATGAATGTTGCTCTTGGCTCTGTTCAAGAAACCAGTGGCACAAGCAAAAAGACTAAGAGGGATTTTCGGAAGAGGTTGTTTATGAAGATGTTTTTAGGGGCACTAATAAGGAAAAAGACAAGTCATATGGCTAGCCAGAATGAAAGGTCTTAACACCTAGATTAGTAACTTTAGTTACCATAGTAACTTGACCCCACAGAGTTTAGCTAAGGTATGCTGCCGCTTTGGTAGAGGAACGCAGCCAACCCTCAGCAACCCTGTAAGGAAGAAGCAAAAGAAACAAACATGTCAGCCATACTCTTCCTGTTTCCATCTCCTGCCAGTGGCTCCCAGCAGCTAAGCTTAACTAGAAGCCAGCAGTCAAGTGCTCACTGATGCTATCCATAGTGGTCAGACTCAACATTGAGCCAGAGAGAAGACTGAACAAGCAAATGTGGTGGGCTGAGAGACTCTTGGGAAAATATCACTGACTTTATTATCTTGCATAAGAGAAACAGAAGTTTCATAGAGGCCTAAATAAATATATTGTGTAAGTTTATTAAATTATCAATTCACATTTCAGTTTCAGCTTTTATGAATTTGTCTCTTTCAAATTTCCTATGTTAGTAAATTCAATGAACCATGTGTCTTTTGTGACTGGCTTAGTCCCTTAACATCATATTTTCAAGGTTCATCAGGTGGTGCACATGACAGGACTTATTTCTTTTTGAAAACTGAGTAATATTCCATGGTATGCATATCCCATGTTTTCTTCATCCATCTTATAGCTTCTAAGTATTTATCCAAAAGAATTGGAAACAGAATGTTAAAGAACTATTTTCATGCCCATGTTCATTGAAACATAATTCACAAGGCTCAATGTGGAATCAACCCAAGTAGTCATGAATGCCAGGACTGAGGAGAGTTGTTCGATGGATATGACTCTCAATTTTGCAAGACCAAACCCTGAAGCTCCTTACATAATCATGTGAATGTATGAGATATAAATTATATGTTTTTTTTGGTGGCAGTCCTGGGGCTTGAATTCAGGGCCTGGGTACTTTTTGGTGCTTAGAGATAAGAGTTTCACAGACTTTCCTGCCAAGGCTGGCTTCAACCTGTGATCCTCAGATCTCAAACTCCTAAGTAAGATTATAGGCATGAGTCACCAGTACCTGGCTTATGATATATTTTTAAAGTTATTATGTTTTTTATGATTTTTTAAAATCAGCATCTGTTAGTTGTACAAGGTGTGGGGAAAGGGGTATTTTGGCATTACTATATATATATATATATATATATATATATATATATATATATATATATACACCAAGCATCTTTTTTTGGTATTAAAATTTGTGATTTTTATTTTTTTTTTAATTTTAATTTTAATTTTTTGTGAGCATACTGTACAGAGGGGTTACAATTACATGGGCAAGATAATGAGTACATTTCTTATCAAGCATTGCAGCCTCCTCCTTTGTTTACCCTTCACCAAGCATCTTGATCAGAGTCACCCCCTCTGTCATTCCCTCTCCTCTCCTCTCTTCTTTACAAGAACAGTCTCTGGGAGCTTTGTTACCCTCTTTTCCCACAAACTATTTTGGTTGTTTTGTTTTAATGGCAGTATTAGGGCTTGAACTCAGGTCCTTGCACATTGGTTGGCCTTTTGCTTAAGGCTGGCACTCTACCACTTGAGCCACACCTCCACTTTTGGCTTTTTGCTGGTGAATTAAAGATAAAAGGATCTTGGATTTGTCTGTGTAGGCTGGCTTCAAACTGCAGTACTTAGATCCCAGCCTCCTGAGTAGCTATGATCACAGGTGTGAGCCACTAGCTCACACCAGTTCTGTGTTTCTTATCATTAAATATCTCTCTAATTATTTTTTTAAGATTTGTCTAATTTTAATGAAATCATGTAGATTCCAGTTCCTAAGATTTTTCTCTCAAGTGCTCACAATGGCTTACTTCCCCTAACATTAAAACTGAGACATTTTCTGCGGAGAAAAAAAATTGTATTGCCAGCATGGTCTATTCAACATTTTTTGAAGGAATTCATTTGAGACTAAGCAATAGATATTAGAAATCTACTTCATATTTTCTTCAGCAAGTCAAGAGAATGAATGGCAAGACTTAGCATGCCAACCAAAGGCCTAATTCTACCCTTTCTCCTTGGGCTTTAGTAAATGTGCTTAAATATCATTGGTCCAGACTAATGTGGGCTACAGACCCACTTATTTTAGTTCTTATATAATAAATGGTGGTGGTTCCTGTTCTCTTTGGTTTCACTTTTTTTCCAGACAAGATCGTAATTTAAACTTGTTTCATTTCCTTGGAATTCTAAGGTTCTGTAAGATTCTTTCCCACCTTTGGCATATTTAATATCAGAGCATTTTCTTGTTTTAACTCAAAGTAATATCCCAGATGATGTTTCACTTTACAAAAGTACCCCTTGAATAAGAAATCATGTTTACCTTCCTTTAAGCCCCAGGGTAAAAAAGAGTATTTTTGCTCCATTATATTTAATTACTAATCAAAGTATTGAATATCATTGTAAAAATAAAATAGGAATGTCAGATGTGAACTGTGATACCAAATTGTTGATTTTTAAAAGGAAACGAATCATGTGATCTGGACTAAATTGTTGGTTTCAAAAATCCCATGTATTGAACTTGATATAACTAATAGGCACGTTTAACTTTTAAACAGTTATTCTGTATAAGAAAAAGAAACTCTTCCCTATTCTAATTTCAGCCAATTTTCTGTGCAATGCACTGAAGATTTCCTTTCCCCTCTCAAGTGAGTAGTACCACAGTGTCCATTGTGCCCATGTGCCATTCTCATATAGTGTGAGCCTCTGGATAGTAGTGCTCATTGAAAAGAACCTTGGATTTTAAGGAGAATGAGGAAAAACATGTTTATGCACTCTTTTGTGATCATTCTTTATTAGGAATATAATTTTAAAAGCATGGAAGACGCTTTAAAGGAAGACAGGTTTACATTGAACCTGGGCTTGCTTCTGTCTTGCTTTGCCATGTCCCTTATCCCTTCTCAGCCTTAATTTCTCCATGTGTAAAGCTGAGATAAAGTGCTAGTCTCAAACAAGGAAAATGCTTGAGTGTTTAAAAGGGACTTGGCAGGAATTGGTTTTCTACTTTTTCATAAGGCTAGTTGTTCTATGAAACATCTTTTTTCAAAAAGATTGTGCCCTTTCTGGCCAAGCACAGGAAAGAGCCTTGTTATAAGGAAAGAGACCCAGAATAGGCTTAAATTTGCTTTCTGTCACTTCTAACTTGACTTCACATTATCCCACTTCATTATTTCACTTGACAGGAAGACATTATGTCTGTTGTCCTCCTTTGCATATCCTATGTGTAAGCAAAAGGGGCTGAGTTTGTGTGTTTAAAGGATTTAGCTTCTTGAAGTTTCTTCTCCCACAGATCCACAGGGGGATTTGTCCCAGAGCGCCCTTTTACAATAAAAGGCCTTCCATGGATAATCTGATAGGGAATGAATTCAGAATAGAGGCCTTTGTTTGCCAGACAGGTGAGACCTTACCTTCTGTTGTTGCTAAAATTCTAGGCTGAAAAAAATGACTAGCGTTACATTAGTCTTAAATTAGCGTCATTCCTTCTGTAATCATTACACTCATAATGATTTCACAGAAAAATCCAAGGATAACAAGAGATTTATCCCATACTGAGAAATTCTATCATGTTAATAATATATCATCCAACAAGCAGATAGTAATTTTTGATTATCCAAGGTTCTTTCATGAATTTGATCTCATTTGATTCTCCTATGAGCCACGTAAGATTGAAAGAGTAGGTATTATTCCTGTTGAATAAAGGAGGAAATGGAGATCAGAGAGCATTTCTTGCTTTAGGTGTTTTACTAGCTTCAACTCCAGACGTGGCAACAGGTATGAGAATAGACACATTCCATGTCTCCTTGCTTATTGCTTGCAACAATTCCACAAAATAGGTATTATCATTATTTCTTCTTTGTAGACCAGTTTACATGGAGTGGCTAGGTACTGGCCCATGTTCACATAGATAATGACAAAGGCAAAATTCAGTGGTTTCTGACTTTAAAATGTATATCACATTGTCTCTAACATAGGGGTATGTGTTTGTATATGTATCCTGATGTTTGTATGCTTGTGTGTGTGTTCTTACATAAGTGCTTATATGTGTGTGGGGGTGTTGTATGTGTGTGTGCTTGTATATTGCTTTTGTGTATGTGTGTATACATTTCTATACTAACCCTTGGCCTCAGGGAAGACATTCTTACACATACAATTCTTTCCTATCTAACCCCAGACATTCAAATACATTCATTACTAGAGAAACATGCCATGATTAGTATGGTCTCCAGAGATGCCTGGGTTAGAAAGTTCTCTGCCATGGTAGATACAGTGGGAGTTTAAAGCATCATTGTCTTTCATAGCTTCAATGTTACTCTCTACCTTTCAGACCTACCTCATCATCCCTATTCAATACATGACATCTCCAAGGAGAGCATAGATACAAAGTAGCAAGTGGTCTTCAATTGCTGGCAATGCTGGAACAGTAGCCAAAGCAGGAGGCATGGAGCAAGACTGACTTGGGAAATTGCAGGGTTTAATTTACTAGCTTAACCTTAACCATGGTCTCCCTCTAACATTTCACTGTTTAAAAATGAGGATAAGGGCCAGATGTCCCACAGCTGTAATCCTAGCTACTCAGGAGGCCGAGATCCGAGGATCATGGTTTGAAGCCAGCTGGAACAGATAAATCCAAGAGACTTACTCCAGTTAACCACCAAAAAGCCAGAAGTAAAGCTGTGACTCAAGTAGTAGAGCATCAGCCTTGAGCAAAAAAGCTAAAGGACAGAGCCTAAGCCTTGAGTTCAAGCCCCAGGACTAGCACTAAGAGAGAGAGGGGTGGGGGAGAAGTATGTCACCTCCTAATCTCAGGTTAAAATTAGGTCATTATGAAAAGCACCCGGTCTCTATAATAAGGATAGCAAACATGACTTTGTGCTAGTAGATTAAATTATATATATACATATTATATATGTGTATATATGTATATATATATACACACACACACACAGTCAGTCGTGGGGCTTGAACTCAGGGCCTGGATGCTGTCCCTGAGCTCTTTTGCTCAAGGCTCTCAGTCTCTACCACTTTGAGTCACCACATCAGTTCTTTCTACTGGGTTTTTTTGAGATATGAATTTCACAGACTTTCCTGCCCAGGCTGGCTTTGAACTGTAGTACTTGAATCTCAGCTTCCTGAGAAGCTAGGATTACAGCACCCAGCTTCAAATAATAATTATTTTTATTATACCAATAACCAGATTTAACCCCCACCAATGCCCTGTGAGGATTAACCTAGAGTACTCCTTCTTAATGTATTCAGAGTCTGTTTTGTGAGAAAAAGGTAAAAATATGACTTATTATAGCTATATTCTAGCAGAAATGGAGATTCAAGGAAGGTAGATATAAGTAAACATTATTTCCATTTACATGTACTTAGGAACCCATTCAAAGGAACTGTAACTTTAGGTACTCTATTTAATGGAACTTTGGGGGTCTTTTCATCATTCTGTTCATACTTCCCTTGTAGCATTTAAAACATATTGCAACCATGTTTTCCCTCAATTTCCTTACAAGCTCCTTAAAGGCAGGGAACATATCATGATTAATTTTTCATTCTCACTACTGCGAATAGTGCTTAGCCCTTAGTAGCTTTTGTTTACTGACTTGCCGAGGGACTTAGAAGGGTAACTTAATAGATGCATGCTAATTTTTTGCAAAGTAAATAATCATCTCTAAATTTTGTGCCCATCTAAATTTTCACACATTTCAGTTTCCTGAAAATGGCTGATCTTGCTGGTCAGAGAATGTCATCATATAACCCCTCTAATTACCATCCTATAATTCTTGTGTTTGTTTTACCAGTTGAATGATTTATTAATGATAATACATGTTTTAAAGTGGTGGGCTTTAACAGTCAGACTCAAACCTATAAAAACAAAAGCATACCTCATGCCCTTCTACACGTATTATATTCTTTGCCAAGCAATGGTAAAGTGGGTGGATAAGATTTCAAAAATATACTTCAAAGTGTTAGCACTCATGATTATTAGGTTCATATGAAACCATTTAAGAAGAATTCTGGGGTTTCAAACAAGTGTCAAGTTATACAGAACTTCCGTGCTAGAGGGAATTGTAGACACCATCCAGAATATTCGTTTACTTCTACACATGAGAAGTGTTCAGAACACACAGATCATCAGCATTTGACCTGATGCTGGCTTCAGGTCCCTTTATTCTCAGGCCAGTGGCTTTTGGGACACTGGACCCAGGATTCTTTAGCCACATTTTATCTGGAAGGTGTAGAACTGGACCCATAAATCTACTCCATCCAAAACAAGCACATCATTTGTGGAATGCCATGTTGTGGTGGGTGACTTGGGCCAGCAGCAGATAGAAGAAGAGTCCTGTGGTCCGTATTAAAGGTCTTGGATGTATACAGTCCATTCTCGTGGTGTTTAACTTTTAAGGTGTTAGAGAAATAAAGGTCTGCTAATAAAGAGAGGAAATATCAGAGTATCCCACACACATACAAAACCTTCTCAATTTTTAAACATTTGAACTTTAAACTTTTAAACTTCAATAAATTATCTATAGAATTTGTAATAAGCAATGGATTCTTTTTTATCATAGATTTATGTATATTGGGGAAAAGAAGGTTACTTTATACTCGGTAATGTAATATTATGGAGGTTATTTTAACAAGTATAATTCTTGCTATTTTCCTTGTCTGTATCCAGATTCAAAGGATTCCAAGGAGAAAAATAAAATGGAAATTTTGTACATTCTGGTGCCAAGTGTAGCCATTCCCCTGGCTATTGCTTTCCTCTTCTTCTTCATCTGTGTCTGCCGCAATAACCAGAAGTCCTCGTCACCACCAGTCCAGAGGCAACCAAAACATGTCAGAGGCCAAAATGTAGAGATGTCGATGCTGAATGCATATAAACCCAAGGTAAGCGAGAGATGCCAAACTGCAATGACTCTGGGACTTCAGGTTAAAGTGAAACATTATAGCCCTCCCAAACTTAGAAAACAAATTATATCAAATCATGTTTTATACATACTAGACTTTGTTTTCAACAAATGCAAAGACTAACCACCTATCTCAACCTTTACCTGAGGCAGCATAAACATGTTTTCATAGGGTGTCCTGTCCAGGGGGGCTGGCTGGGGTAGAGGAAAGATCAGGAGCCAGATCATATGCTTGCCTTACAATTGTTGGCCTAGAAAGTATCCTTAGGAGATCATCTCAGTCAGGCCTGGAGGGATCAGAATGTGAGATTTTGTTCCCTTTTTTTTTTCTTCTTAATTTAAAAGGATGGAGTTAAGCCAGGTGCTGGTGGCTCACATCTGTATCCTAGCTACTCAGAAGATTGAGATCTGAGGATCCTGGTTTGAAGCCAACTTGGGCAGGAAAGTCTGTGAGACTATTGTCTCCAATTAATCATCCAAAAGCCAGAAGGGGAGCTCTTACTCAAATGGTAGAGCACTAATCTTGAGCAAAAACTGTGAGCAAAAACAAGAACAGTGTCTAGGCCCTGAATTCAAGCCCTAGGAAAAGGTGAAATATGGCTTGTTTGTTTTTTTTAGCTGCAATTAAAAAATTAACCCTTGGTTGGATATAGTCACTCATGTTTATAATCCCAGCTACTTGGGAAGTAGAGATATGGAAGATTACAGTTTAAGGCCAGCCCAGGAGAAGTTATCAAGATCCCATCTCAAGCAATAGCTGGATGTACTGCTGTATGCTTGACATCTCTCTCCTCTTACACAGAAAGCCTAAACAGGAGGTTCGGCATCTTGATCAGCCCAGGCTAAACACAAGACACTAACTCTCAAATAACTAAGGAAAAAAAAAAATAGAACCTGGTTCAAGGCTCAAATGGTAGAGTGCCTTTCTTGTGAACATATGGCCCTGTGTTCAGCTTGAGTGCCAATTAAGAACAAGATCTTTTTCAGGCTTGACTTCAATCCCTTTTGCTTTGTTTTTAATATATTGTAAGAGAAGCACTGTTGTAGCAGTCTTTGAATGTTGTTTTATGATATCCCACCTGACCTGTCTCTCCAAATCCTACCCCCAACCCACCCCACCAAATCAACCTGCCTCCTTTTGCTTTTCTTCCACATCTTTCAACATTTGGGTGCTTAAAGTCCTGGCACAGAACCCGGGGTCATGGCCTTACTTTGAATGCAGCTCCCCTACTACATCTTGAGCTGAAGCCCAACAAGGGCTCTCTCTCAGGAAAGCCAGCTGCTTTGTCCCAGGTGTCTCTGCAGAGAGATTCATTTCAGTCATTTAGGATTCTTGCTTCCAAAAGCTTGTTCCAATGTAAGAAGACTATATTGATTCAACAAATATCTCTCTTCTCTGTGGGCTAGTCACCAGATTATTCTTATCTCCGATTTGAGGGGGAAAATATAATGTCTTCACACTCAAATTAACTAATCTTCTTGCCTAACAAATGAATACAATAATTGGGAGTATTGACCCTCATTTTATTGGTTTGCTGTTTACGTGTTTAAAAAAATTACTTCAAGTATCTTGAAAATATTTTTGCTATTACGAAGTCCTGTTTTGGTTTTGGGCCTCTTTAAATGATAAAAAAAATTAATCTTCTGTCTCACATGAAACAAATATTCCCTTGCTAAATGTGATTGTTTTTTAACCATAAAATCAAAAACCCTTACAGCTTGAAGATATTAGAATTCATTCAGTTTATATGATTAAGGGATAAGAGAGTGTTCCCATTTTTTTTAAATCTTAGCTCTGCCTCGCTGATTTACATGAATTATAGCATTTTATGTATTGTCATTGTCAGACCTTATATTTTATATTGTATTTTATAACATGGAATATGTTATTTAGATTATTCTATTACAAAGACGAAGAAGAGAAGACAGGTAATATTACTGCACATTCACAAGGAAACACTTGTTGGCCTTAAAGCTACCTTTACATAGTCCATGACTTTAAGCTTCTAGCACAATAGTGGTTGTTTGGGAGATTCTTTCCCCATTGTTTCTGTTGGTAAATGTTGGGGTGGCTGAGTGGGAGAAAGAGCAGAGTGGTATACTTACAGCAGTCATGCCATGAAGCTGCCAATGTCCTGGGGAATCATTTCCATTCTGCAAGTAGGTTCTTATTTTTCTTTTTCTTTTCTTTTTTTTTTTGTCAGTCCAGGGGCTTGAACTGTCCCTGGGCTCCTTTTGCTCAGGCCTAGCACTCTACCACTTAAGCCACTGTGCCACTTCCAGTTTTTTCTGTGATTCATTGGAAATAAGAGTCTCATGGACTTTCTTGCCCAGGCTGGCTTCAAATTGCAATCCTCAGATTTCCTGAGTAGCAAGGATTATAGGCATGAGCCACTGGAGTCCAGCCTTAATTCCATTTTTTAAATTTTATTTTTATCTTTAAGTAGTTGTACAAAGGAATTCCCATTCAACAAAGTAGTATATGACCACAGTGATCAATTGATCAATGTGACCCATGCATCATTCTCCTCCCAACCTCACTCCTTTCTTCAATTTTCTTAATTATGTAGACTATCCACTGAATTTATAACTGTATTTCCCCCCATTAATTCTGTTTTTAATGCAGACTTGTTTTGTAACACATATCATCCAACAGGCATGGAGTTTAAAATTAGCACTTTTTTCAAAGGAAGACCTGAGAGCATTCACAGAGAGAAAGCCAGTGTACAGTGACTAATACAAATTGCTAACGAGAAAACAGGAGCTTTTGTAACTGTTTTCTCATTTAATCTTTATAGTTATTATGTAAAATCAATATTGTCACTGCTGTACAAGCAGGGTAACTGAGACACCCGACAGATTGTTATCTTGTTGAAGATCAAAGAACTAAGAACTGGTAGCAATCAAATATAAATATAGGTTTTTTTCACTTCTAAATAATGCAATGTTTTCACAAAATAACTCACATAGAAAAGTGGAAAAGGGGTCAGGTAAAAAAAAAAAAAATAGCCAGTCTGCCAGAGCACAGTCATCCTCATGGCTTTTGATAAAAACCTTTCACTGGCGTGGATGACAGTCACAAGCCTGAGGGATACAGCCCTGGCCTTGCCAGGAACTTGTAAAACTTGGCCAGAGTAATAACAGTTCCCCATTATCCCAGACCAAAGAGACAAATGTCAAATATCCTAGCTGATACTTAATGAAACAGATGTCATTGTCATAGTTTCTGGCTTATTTCTGAGGTGTGTCTCACAAAGCCTCCCAGTGGGAAGATTTCTCTTTCTAGGACATAAAGAACTTAGCTTTAACTGAAGCTCACAAGCCCTTCTGAACCCAGCCTGGAAAAGTAGGAATTGCTCGACTATTTGGCTCCATCGTTTGGAGGGGGTGGAGGTTGAGGGCGGAGGAGAGGAAACAACAAAAACAAATGCTAAGTCTTCCCTGCCCCCTATCCTTCTCTCCTAAGAGATTTGGCTCTGATCAAATTTGAGTTATTCAGTTGTTTGTTTTGGTTCTTACTGAGTGCCTTTCCTGGAAAAAGCACAAAGGACTTTGTAGACCTTAAAGAAAATTCCTAAATGTAAACAGTCAATCTCTAAAACTGCTTTGAAAGGTTACTGCCGCATAAATATTACATGTACCTATAAAATCTAAAAGGAAGGGACGCACAGAAGAAAGAAAGGGAAAAGCCTTGAAAACAAACATTCTCCCAGAATGAAATCAAAAGGATGTTTGGAAGTAAAAGGAGTGAAGGATGGAAGCTGGCCTCCCCTTGCCTTATTCTTACTTTTCCTTGTCCTATTCAAAACCCCCAGACTCCAGGGTTCTTATTTATCCAAATGAATATGCCCTTCAGAGTTGAAACTATCTGTTTCCATCTTTCTTCACTTGCTGAGCCACTCGCATTCCCCTGAGTGTTTGGATTAAGAAGAAGCTCCTCTGAGAGATTAGAAACTGATACCCTTCCTAGAGGACAATAGGCAAACGGCTGCAGACAGACTGGCTGCAGAGGCCTGGCTTGGGCCCCCTGAGAGGTAGTATATATATGGTGCACTTGAAAAAAAAAGACTTTTGATAAGGCCCCAGTGGACCCAGGATGTGGAACCAGTGGATCAGAGAGGCAGTTTAGCACAGAGCCACAGATAGACAGGAGATGGGGCCATTCTCTCTGGCTCTCCCTCAGACTGACTGCTCGGTGATTCTGAGAAGCCATCTAGCCTTTCACCATTCAGTTCTCAGCTGTTCAGAGAAAGAAGTAGACTATATCCACGTAAAGGACTGTTTGTGTATTTCCCTTTTATTTTGTTCAGCAAAAAAAAAAAAAAGCCAAGCTATTTAATGCTCTAATGAGTACTCCAGTGATGATTAAGGGAAAGTTTTCTACATCCCATTAAGAAAATTTTAGCATTTCACTAGGGTTTTTAATACTGTGAAAATGAACCTTTTCAGAGGAGCCTAGAATCCTAATTTCTCCTCCCTCCTTTGCTTCTCTTTCCCTGCCTCTACCTCTCTAAATCATCTTGACCCTGCAAAACTAAGCATTCTTACATGTGTTGGGGTGAGAGAGAAAGGGTCTGGTATCTGCCCCTTAGGAAGGTAGAAGAAGAAGACTATTCCCTCCGAAGTATAGGGTGAGGTCCAACCTCCCCCTTTACCTAGGTCTAAAGTACCCAGAAAAACTATGGGATGGAGGAGTTTAAGAATCATGACAAGAGACAGCAGCAGGCCGGGCAGATAGACTGTAACCAGACTTGACCCAGCCCTGTGGTTCTAACCTCTGCAATTCCATGCTGATATGACCAGATTTCAGGATGGTTGGTTTGGGGAGAGCAGGATTGCCTCGCTCTCCATATTTTATTTCTCATTTTACCCTCATATCTTGCCAGTTTCTTTGTTTGTTCCTTTCTGGGTAATTCTCTCATTTTGCCTTTCTAGTCAAGTCATTGCTGAATGTACTGAAACTTGTTCATATTTTTAGAACCACTTCCTCTTTGTCCAAAATACACTTTCATCTTAAAAGATTCTATTGCGAAGCTGGATGCTGATGGCCGGATGCTGGATGCTGTACTCCTAGCTACTCAAGAGGCTAAGATCTGAATATTGTGGTTAAAATCCAGCCTGGGCAAGGAAAGGAAGCTTATAAGACTCTTATATCTAATTAACCACTAAAAAGCCAAAAGTGGAGCTTTAGCTCAGGTGGTAGAGCACTAGTCTTGAGCCCAAAAAGCTCAGGGATAGTGCTCAGGCCCTGAGTTCAAGCCCAAAACTAGGGGGAAAAAAAATCTACTACCCATTTTGAATACCCATCCTTACCAAATGTTATCACATTTCATTGTTAATGTTCTCGATTAATTTTCTACTTCTTAAACCTGTTGTGTTCCAAAGCTTCAAAGTTCATAATTGCAATGACATAGGCCTCTTGGAACTCACTGATGATGACATTTAATCCAGTGACCTTTTCCAAGTCTTCAGCCTCTTTCAGTTTTCTGGAGTATTTGGTATTCTCCCCATCTTGAAATTCTATTTCCCTTGGCTTTCTTCCGATCTCACATTTCCTTCCCTACATCTTATTGAAATTCCCTACATGGGAAGCACCCTCTCTTGCTGGTTTCATCTTCTGGCATCCATTCAGAGTCCCTACTTTGAATATAAGAATTCCCCAACTTGGAAGAAACTATCTCAAATGACAAACTTCCTTGCAGCACCCAAGTGTCTGGGCCTAACTTACCTTTTCAGCCACATTTTTCTCTTAGTCTATTTCTAGGAGGCAGTTTGATCATCTTCAAAGAGCTAGGATTTAGAGGTAGAAAGGTAGGATTACAAGTCTTGGCTCCATTGTCTACTGGCATGAGATCTTAAGCAAATAGCTTTCTTAACTCATCTAAACCTTTATTTTCTCACCTGTGAAGACAGGATAAAAATAATACTTAAGAGGGATATTTTTGACACTTTTGAGATAGTATATCTGACACCTCACCCATACTCAATAGCTAGAAATTACTATTATTTTTGTTCTGGCAATGATCATATATCTTTTAATAAAGCCAAATGCTGGGAATAGAATAATAAGGGGTGAAGAGGAAGCTGTAGGATCCAGCAGCCCATGCAATTAACTGGAGTGGAAACAGAGGCAAGAGAATCTTAGCCAATCTTAGCGTAAGTACTCTTAATCCACAGCCTACTCACACCCTGGATAAAGTCCACCAAGGTAGAGAGGTAGATGGTTGGGATAGCACCTGGTACATTGTCTGAGATTACACCCATCTATAAAAAGCAAGTCTTATAAATGGGTGAATGGACTGGTATGCTTCACTATTATGATAATGCTTCATTAGCTCAAATGGATCACTAAAATAACCTATGAAGTCACTACTAATCGAAGCCTGAAATTTTTTGGAGTAAGGAAAAACCCTCATGGCCTGGGATTAAGATTTGCCCCATTCCGTAGGTAGTTGGAGGCACAACAAAAACTCAAGCTCAGGTCTGCTCAGGTCCAGAGCTCATGAACATCCTCTTTGACTACTGCCTTAATTTCAGGCTGGCTAAAAACAGGAGCCCAAGTTAGAAGGACATGGTGGCCCATCAAAATCACTGGCATCTGCACTGTCTGTTTCCAAGCAGAAAAGAGCCCCTCCCACAGACCTTATACAGAAACTCCATCACAGAATGAGCCCTGATCACCACTAAACATTCACAAAGAGAAATGAAATGTTTCTAAAGCTAAATCATTTCCAGAGAAGTACAGATGAACTCTGAGCAAATGTGGTAACATATGGATTAAAACTCCATCTAGCATTGGACTTCATAAGCCAGAAGGATATAGTCTTTAACTTCCCAAAATAAAATGGCTGTGGTCACTAAAGCATTTAAAATGAAGTCATTTCTGGTTATGGGAATAGTCAGTTGGTTTACCAATCTAACACTGCTTACCTGAAAACCAGTGAAAGGCACAAGAAAAGAACTCGGGTTTTCCAATTAAGCAGATTCATGACAGCCGTCAAATTTACATAGTAAGAAATCTCACATTCACATAGTCTCATGTCCAAACGAGAGAAAGGGGCCATTGTTAGATTTGTTAACTCAGCCAGCAACTAACATAATTGTTAACTTGAGTAAGATCTATCAGAACGTTCTTCAACCTTGAACATTCCTCTTGCACCCTAGAGCTCCTCATGCTTTTAAACAAGGAACCTTTTGGGTAGCAAATTGAAACTGCACCTCTTCTCAGAAAAGTGCTCTAACATTTGGATCAGACACACTTGTATTGAATCTTTGCATCATCCTTTATGTTTTTAAGACAACTTACTTCACTAATAAATGCCTTAATATCTTGATCCATAAAAAGGAGAAATTATACCATGTCTCTAAGGATTTTGGGGAGGAGTAAATCAGTCTGTGAGCAAGTACTTATATCAGAGAGCAAAGGGAGAACATGGCACAGTCATTAGCAAGACAAGTTTAGGGGACAGAATTGAGTATCAGCTTAAGACCACTTAACCAATTTGTCCCTGGGGATCGCTATCTAGGGGGCTAGTTATAGTTACATGGGGTTACCCCATTTCATACGTAGGGTTATTGTGAGCATGGCAGGGGTTAGTATATGCAAAGTATTTATAGCCTAACAGATTAGCATTATATATATATTCATATATACATATGATAAATCATAATCATTATGATCAGTGTTTCTGCATGGCAAGTATTCTGTATATGGCAGCTATCAGAGTAGGTTCATGTTACAAACATCTGGGCAGGTGTTGTGGCTTTTCTTCATGGTTCCTCACACACACTACCATGTATGTATTCTCTTCAGCATATAGCAAGTACAGGACTAGTTGACCATTTGATGCAATCTGCTATTACAATGAATCTAGCATGCCTAGATCTCCCTAAAAAATGATGGTATAGCTTAAGCAATAGAGGTCTATTTCAGAACTTTGAGTCTCACTAATACAGTGAGTGCAGAAAATAAACTCTACCAGCCAATGATCCTTGCACTTTTCTTCAACCTGACATTTCTGAAGCACCTCTTTAGGCAGAGTCTTACTTTTATGTACAGCAAGGCTCTTTAGACTGTAGGCCTTCGTCCTACATGGATCAGGGTTCCAAATGCTAAGTAGCTACTTGATCCAGAAAGACAGTTCCATTTATATCAGAAGTTTTCAAAGTGCAGACTTCATGCCAGGAACCTCCCACTCACCTGATGGCAGAAATGGAGAATTTCAGACCTACAGTGTCAAAAACTATGGAGGTGGAGGTTGGAAGTGTTCCACTCTGCTGGTCAGTACTTGAGATCCAGAGACAAGTCAGTCTCCAGTGAGTACAAATTTCCAAGGAACTCTGCTTGGAGATATGTGGGGCCTGGTGATTCCCTCCTTCCACATCATGCTGCCAAAAATACTCTTCTCATTTCAGTAGGGCCATGTTCTCTCTCATTGGTCTTCTGATAAGTGGGAACACATGGCAAAACACTGAACTGGCTCTTCTGCAGACACTTGTGTCCAGCTAGAATTTGCTTCCAAAGAAAAGCACAGGAAATTTACTTTGGATTTTTTTTTGGGGGGGGGGGGGAGGGGGAGCAGTTGTTTGTTTTATCAGTCATGGGGCTTGAACGCTGGGCCTGTGCACTGTCCCTCAGCTTTTCAGCCAAAGGCTAGTTCTCTACCACTTGAGCCACAGCACCACTTCCAGCTTTTTCTGTTTATGTGATGCTGAGGAATCGAACCCAGAGCCTCATGTATGCGAGGCAAGTGCTCTACCACTGAACCACCTTCCTAGCCCCTGTTTTTGTTTTTTTTTAAGTCACAGTCAGCCTGGTCACCAGAACATGGAAAATGACCTGACCTTGAGTGAAAGGACCTGCTGGGGGAGTTTAAGGGACCCTGTGAACATGAACTTCTTCTTTTCAGCATGTGCTGTTAGAGCACCCTTCCTATTCCAGAGAACAAAGCCGGGCCCCACTTCCCCACCAGAATGTAGTTTTTTACGGTCATGAGGCTTGAACTCTGGGCTTGGACGCTGTCCCTCAGCTCTTCAGCTCAAGGCTAGCACTCTACCACTTGAGCCACAGCACCACTTTTCTGGTGGTTAATTGGAGATATGAGTCTCACAGACTTTCCTGCACAGGCTGGCTTTGAACCATGATTCTAGATCGCAGCCTCCTGAGTAGCTAGGATTACAGGCGTGAGCCACCTGTGCCCTGCTAGCTTTGCTTTTTATCAGTGCATTTACTTCAAGTTGGATCCTAAAGTAGAACCGTCTTTCCCATTCAGGGGTAGAGGTGAAAAGTGTATAAGAAATCTTCATGGTGTATGCAAATGTTGGTGGCAGTCACAGAATATACACCTCATCTCTTAGGGTAATCACTTATATACAGTGAGCAGAAAAAAGTAAGTCAATAGATAGCTGCTGGATTGGATGCTCATTTCAAATGTGCCACCTGAGGTATAACTTTGCTAAGGTAGAGAGAAAATGCATCCTGTTGATCCTTCAACTCCATCTATAGCCACTTCCATCCTTAAAAATATTTCAAATGCTACTTATGGTTCACTGACCATATCTAAAGCTAAGATCGGAAAGGGCTTGCCATCCCCTGTTTAGTGCTCGTTGCCCAGGTGAAAGGCCACCAATACCATCCTGGCTTCTCTATCTGCAGTTATCCACCCTCCTTCCCCACTCAAGGCTCTCTTGCATCTAAGTGACACATCAGAAATGTTTTTCCTTGACTTATCTTCCTTATAGAAGGAGAACATTTAATACTGTAATGCAAGCCTGGTACTGGAGGATCACAATTATAATCCTAACTATTCAGGAGGGAGATCTGAGGATCACAGTTCAAAGCCAGACTGGGCAGAAAAGTCTGTGACACTCTTAGTTCCAAATAACCAACCAAACTAGAAGTGGAGGTGTGGCTCACATGGTAAGCACCAGCCTGGAGTAGAAAAGGCCAAAGGCTCTGAGTTCAAGCCTCTGTATCAGCACACATAGAAAAAGTAATGAATTAATTACATTAAAAATCAAATAAATGCAAGTGAAGTTGCTTCTATGAGAAGAGGCACCATCAGATCTCTGACCAGCATATCAACTTCTAATATCAACTTTTGTGCCCCTCCCCATCAAAAATTATATCATTTTTAGAAACTGTACTGCGGCAGATGTGTGTTTACTTTGAGAAGTAAAAATGTTAACATTTAAACTGAAAGCCTGTTTCAGCTTTAAGGTACTTAATTGCCTTACAGCATATAATAAACGGAGTCCATCTTGTCATTCAACTAATGGAAGCAGTGATAAAGAGATAGGAGCCTGGGACCCTATTCATCCCACTGTGCCTTTGTACTTGGTTTATGTTGGCAATGTGCCTTGTGTGTATTTTACACTTCTTTACATTTTGTACATCCCTGTATGACAAATACTTGTCAAACAAAAACTAAACAGATTTATAACCCCTTCACTTGAAATGAGCCAAAATTGAACTGCCAAAACTTTATGACTTCATTCTCTTTCATACTTTTCCACTGCATTGGTTCAAACAGACAAACCCCACTCAAGGTCAAGCAGAGGTCATTTCACTTTCATTACTAAAATATAATTTACAATATGCCAGACCTAAACAAGTTTAGCCTAAAGGGTTTGTATAATGTAAACCATCTGTTCCTCAACAATACAGCTAATTTCCTGCCACACGGTACAGTCTACTGACTGCTTCTTTAAGAGGTTTTATGATTTTTTAACTAGTTCAGGATTTATGTAAAATTTGAAAATGAGTCTGTTGTTAAGACTCATTTGTCCCAAGTAGCTTGAACATTTTAAAAATGCAAATTATAGAGTCAATGGCTCCCCTGAAACCAAGCCCTGAGCAGGCTTTTCCCCTCTCCTTGGTGTTTCTGCCCCTGCTCCTGCACAGGTGTTCAAAAGAAAGAGTTTGGTAAAATCCTGACATTTTCAATGCTTTCTGTAGGCCTTCTCAAATACCCTCCCAAATTTGGTTTTGAGTAGCTCTAGAAAACTTTACCTTCTATAGGTTGGAGAAGACCTGGGGTCTATGCTATTTGGTCTCTGGGTGTTACTAAGATAGAGTAAGACATACTTCATGTGAGTGTGAACAGGGTGGGGGGAAAAGCATTCTAATTGCACTGTATGACCACACCCTGGAGGCTGACCTCATACTTCTTCAAGGTATAAGGCCCCCTCCCCCCTCCTCAGCCTCCAAAGACCTACATCCATTTAGGCTTGCTGGCCAGCATCTTTCTCGGGTTTCAAGTGGAGTGGTGCAGCCCAGACCACCAGATCTTACAGATACATGTGAAGCTCATTGGGCTCTCTTGAAAATTCTCCATTTTAGCCTCTTTCTCCATCTGTAAGATGAAAAAAGGTAGAATTCCTCTTCTAAAAGCAAATATAAGAAAACTAATTGGCTTACCTCAGTGAAGGGGAATGCAGCCAGCTCCAAAGACCCCAGACCATATGTCAGACTGGTGCCAAGGTTCTGTCCACCCCTTCTCCACTTCCCAATCCCAGAAGATTGGCCGGTTGTCTCTGTTCTGTCTGCTACATCCAATATTCCATGTGATTCTTTCTGCCTCCATCCAAATCTCCTGGAATTCTCAGAGTAGAGACCAGAGGCCACTCAACTTGTCACCCACCCTCAAGGCTCCAAAAAAATTCTTTATCGTGTTTTAGGAATTTAAAGAGAAAGGAAGGGAGGGAGAGAAAGAAGGAGAGAGAGAAAAGAACGAAAGAGAAAGAAAAGAAAGGGAAGAATGAGAGAAGAAAGAAAAGAATGAGAGAAAAGAAAGAAAAAAGAGAAAGGGAAGAATGAGAGAAGAAAGAAAGAAAGGAAAGAAGGAAGGAAGGAAGGAAAGAAGAGAAGGAGGGAGGGAGGGAGGGAAATCAAAAAGATTAACAGGAAGAAATGTAATCATATTTCTTAAAAACAGGGAATTAGAAGGGGTGACACTGGACAAGATTGTATTCATATGTGACTTGTTGAATTGATTAAAATAAATTTTAAAAGAAGACGTACAAGACTATCTAGAACTACTTAAGGCTGTGAATGTATCTAAATCATTTGTGTTTGCTTCCCTTCCTGGATGGCTTCCCTTACATGGACAATTGAGAATGATTTAAAGAGCACTTATTAAGTGGAAATTATACATTGAGATTGATACATTGCTATATGTAGTTCTACTGCAACTGTCCAAACTGAGTATTATATTATTGCATAGATTTAGAGAAACTAAAAATTCACTCAAGGCCAGTAACTTATATAATAGCTCTCTCTACCAGGTTGTTAAATGAGTTAATATTTGCTAAGTGCTTAGAGCAGTGTCCAGCACAAATGCTGTTATTATATGCAACTATTAATAATAGAAGAGAGCAGTTCCAAGATGCCAATCCAGATTTGTATGACTCCAAAGCTCACTTGGTTTTAATTATACCATACTGTTTATGGCTTCATTTCAAACAGTGGAAGAGGTGGTGTTGGCTTTCTAACTCATTTTATCAATCTAATATACTGCGGGTTTATTTCTTAATTCCAGTCTTCCCAAATGAAGTCTCCTAACCTTTCCTATCATCAAAAGCCTGGGTATTTCATAGTGCTGTTCAGGAGATCATCACTTCCACTAGATTCATGTACATCATTGGCAGACATTATTATTGAAATCCATGATCTTAACATCATGCAGATAAAAATTCACCTGGGGTTACTCTTGCCAGCAAAGGTAAAATCATCCAAGTGCTACCAGAAAAAAGCATCAGTTCAACTGGTTGCCTTTCTTATACCCCAAACCCAGAAGAATCCAGACCCTGGGCTATAGCTCAGTAATAAAGCATTTGCTTAGCATACATGTAGCTATGAGTTCATTTCCCACCACCAATATTAATATTCAGCATAATAATAATAATACAGACCCTGTTAAAAAAAGAAAATAATGGATGGACCTATAGTTTTTGAAACTTCCTGGTTAGTCATATGGGAAGATTGACCTTGTATTTTTATAATTTAATTATTTGGTTTTATTAAATTTTTATTTATTTATTATTGTGAAAATACTGTACAGAGGGGTTACAATTGCATGGGCAAGATAATGAGTACATTTCTTATCAAGCATTGTAGCCTCCTCCTTTGTTTCCCCTTCCCATCCCTTCCCAGAATTAATAATAAATATATTAATCTAGTACAAACACTGCAAAATATAAAAAGGCAGCCAAGTGCAAGTAGCTGTCTCCTGTAATCCTGGCTACTTTGGAGGCTGAGATCTGAGGATCTTGGTTCAATGCCAACCCTGTCAGAAAAGTCTGGGAGACTCTCATCTCCAATTAAACACCAAAACACAAGAAGTGGAGCTGTGGCTTAAGTAGTAAAGCTGTAGTGGTAAAGCTCTAGCCTTGAATGAAAAAGTTAAGGGCCAATGCCCAGTTAAAGCCAGGCCTTAAGTTCAAGCACCAGTACTGGCACCAAAGAGAAAGTAAAGTATACAAAAACATGATAGGAAAACTCTCTAGCTCTGTTTTCTTCTAATTCCTACTCCCATACTTTCAATAGCCACTGTTGTCTCTCTCATTGCCCTTTATTTCCCAAGTTTACTTATAAATGTGTAAAATATGGATGTATTTATCATTTTTCTTCTATACACAGGTAGCATAAGCACTAAGTGTCTTTCTACTTTATGTTTAACTGCAAAATAAGGTTTTGAAGACTTTTCCATATCAGTATACAGAAAAGCTTGTTTGTTCTTTATAATAGGATATCCTATTTACTAGTTCTGATGTTTCATATATTCCTTCAGCCATTCATTCTTTCTGGGAGGTTGAATCCAGATATTATGCATGGGCAAATATTCTATGACTGAACTATAGTCCCAGTTCTTGGTTTTGTCAGACTGGCTTTTAACTCATGATTCTCTCTCCCTCCAGGTGTTAGGATTCCAAACATGCTCCATCACACTGGTCTCCACCATAATTTTTATTCTTTGGTTTTTGAGGGTTTCACACACATACACACACACACACACACACACACACACACACACACACACACACACACACACCATAACTTTTTACTCAGTTTCCCCTAGAGGAAACGTTTAGGTCATTTCAGTACTACATACAATGAATAGGAAAAAAATTAACCAGCGTGGACCTACAGAAATATATAAAGAAACAAATTACGATTACTCTAGATGGAATAAATATTCTATCTCTTAATAGAGCCTTTTCGCCCTGCCTGACTCCTTTCCTATGCCTGGATGTCTCACCTAAAATATTTTAAGCTATACTTTCCCTTTCTTTCATACAGAGCAAAGCTAAAGAGCTGCCACTGTCTGCTGTACGGTTTATGGAAGAGTTGGGTGAATGCACCTTTGGAAAAATCTATAAGGGCCATCTCTATCTCCCAGGCATGGACCATGCACAGCTGGTTGCTATCAAGACCTTGAAAGACTATAACAACCCCCAACAATGGACAGAATTTCAACAGGAAGCCTCCCTGATGGCTGAACTGCACCACCCTAATATCGTCTGCCTTCTGGGTGCTGTCACTCAGGAACAACCCGTGTGTATGCTTTTTGAGTATATGAATCAGGGGGATCTCCACGAGTTCCTCATCATGCGATCACCACACTCGGATGTGGGCTGTAGCAGCGACGAGGATGGGACTGTAAAGTCCAGCTTGGATCATGGAGATTTCCTGCACATTGCGATTCAGATCGCAGCTGGCATGGAATACTTGTCTAGCCATTTCTTTGTGCACAAAGACCTTGCAGCTCGCAATATATTAATAGGAGAGCAACTTCATGTGAAGATTTCAGACCTTGGGCTATCCAGAGAAATTTACTCTGCTGATTACTATCGGGTACAGAGTAAGTCCTTGCTGCCCATTCGTTGGATGCCACCTGAGGCCATCATGTATGGCAAATTCTCTTCGGATTCCGATATCTGGTCCTTTGGGGTGGTCTTGTGGGAGATTTTCAGCTTTGGACTCCAGCCATACTATGGATTTAGTAACCAGGAAGTGATCGAGATGGTGAGGAAGCGACAGCTCTTACCGTGCTCGGAAGACTGCCCGCCCCGAATGTACAGCCTCATGACCGAATGCTGGAATGAGATCCCTTCCAGGAGACCGAGATTTAAAGATATTCACATCCGCCTTCGGTCCTGGGAGGGTCTCTCCAGTCACACCAGCTCTACTACTCCTTCAGGGGGAAACGCCACCACGCAGACAACCTCCCTCAGCGCCAGCCCAGTGAGTAATCTCAGCAACCCCAGATTTCCCAATTACATGTTCCCGAGCCAGGGTATTCCACCGCAGGGCCAGATCGCTGGTTTCATTGGCCCACCAATACCTCAGAACCAGCGCTTCATCCCTATCAACGGATACCCAATACCTCCAGGATATGCAGCTTTTCCAGCCGCCCATTACCAGCCAGCAGGTCCTCCCAGGGTGATTCAGCATTGTCCTCCTCCTAAGAGCCGGTCACCCAGCAGTGCCAGTGGGTCAACCAGCACTGGTCACGTGACCAGCTTGCCCTCATCAGGCTCCAACCAGGAAGCAAACATCCCGTTATTACCACATATGTCAATTCCAAATCATCCTGGTGGAATGGGTATCACTGTCTTTGGCAACAAATCTCAAAAACCCTACAAAGTAGACTCAAAGCAACCATCCTTGCTAGGAGACTCTAATATTCATGGGCACACTGAATCTATGATTTCTGCAGAATTGTAGAAGGTGCAACTTGTACAAATTTGGTAGACAGAACAGGTTGGAGAACCGTAGAAAAGATTTATATGCAGTTTTTTTTATTATTAAAGTAAGGTTCTCACTTAGACATTACAACAGTATCTTCTGTGAAGTTTAACTGTGCAAGCAAGAAGAGACACCAGACAGGATAAGAACACACCATGGGGTGCATTGGGATCAGCACTAAAAACTGCAAACCAGTGAAAAAGAAAAGAACCTTGTGATTAACTATCAAACCAAAAAGAAAAATCAAATGGTGCATTGTGTATTTGCCTTTGGTCACCATGACTGTTTTTCCCCCCTAAAATGTATATACCGTAGCATTTGTCTACCTGCTGTCTTTTTCTTCAGGACAAATGTTCAGGAATTAATGTTGATTCCATTGAGACTCTATGCATGTATGAATGGAAGTGATGTTCAAGGAAGATACTTTAGGCCAAATTTGAACTCTTGGATGGAAATGAGCCATACATAGGACATATACCACATCCTGAGACGTCTTCTCCATTGTGAGGCTTCTTTGGGAAGGTGTACAATGTGCCTCTTGGTGAACCTCCTCTTCTGATCGTGAAGGCCTTTTCCACATTTCTCTTTTTACAATGTGTTTACACAAACCCTTAGAAGAGTACATGGCATAGGATCCTAAGAAAGCAGATGCGGATACTGAACATGATTGTTGCTTGATGATTCGCCTTGACGCATTAGGAATGAGGTGCCCAAGGAAGCACAGCCAAGAAAGTGGTCCCTCAGCCTAGTCCAGCATCCATAAGAGGGGAACAAGGTTCTCATGGTTATAGCCTCCACAGGAGCTTCCTTAGGCCATGAATAGTGACAAATAGAGGTGGGGCTGCAAAGAGCACCACCCTGGCCTTGCAGCCTTGTTTCTAAGTGGTCCAAGAACACTTAATATCAGTGGACTGTAGTCAGGTAGGAACCCCTGTGTCGATACCAACAGTTAGTAAACTTTGAAGTCTATTCTTTCTCTCTCTCCTTTCTCTACCTCTTTTCTTTCCTCCCCTCCTCTCTCCTTTCCCTTCTTCCTTCATTCCTTCCTTCGTTCCTTCCTTCCTTCGTTCCTTCCTTCCTTCCTACCTTTTTTCTCCTCTCTCTTCTTTTTTTTCCTTCTATACTGGAGATGTTCACAGATTGTTCTAGCCCCAAGAATTATAACAATTTATTCATAGAGCTAGTTGAAATCCAAAGACAATGCATTCAGTTTTGCAAAACATTACAGCCTTTCCAAAACCTAGTACTGAGTTTTCATTTCAGTGGTTATGGAGAACTGAATTCTGTAAGTTGGCAAACATGGAACACGAGCCTTTCTGCTCTCCCTAGAAGGAGATACCAAATCCATCTCTCCTGGCCTGGCCTGGCATTTACCTGCTAAACATCTTTGCCAACTTCAGAATACTTAGGAGTTTCCAGTTCTATATACAAGAGATTTTTATATTTGATTTTTCTCTTGTTAAAAAAATAACTCCTTTTAGTCTAAGAACAGTGTCTCTACATCTCTTTTTTATGTTAAAGCTTATGTGGCTTATAGACTTACAGGACATCACACAAATCCTGGAAATATTTCATGAAGGGAATGTAAGAGAATTAGAAACACCTTGATGTTTCTGTTTTTGAAAATACAATAAGCATAAGAAATCAGGAAATCTGAGAAATCACCAAAATATGCTGCAAATATCTCAAACCCAAGTCTTCAAACAATAAGCGTGCACACTTCTAGGTACTGTGAACTCAAAGAATTGGCTGTGTTCAGATATACTGGGTAATAAATGTAGTCATATTTTTGTGGCATGATTAAGCTGATTCAAATGGTACATTTTTTAAACTTTAGGTAGAGGAGAATATTTGTAACCTTTTGTTGCTATGCAACTGTTTAATGATGACACTTCAAACCACAATTTTGTATATCATATGACAATCATTTTTTCCAAGAATATTTATTATTTTAAGTAAACACAATTTCAGTGAATCTGGATTTTTTTTGTAGGAGTCCCTTAAAGGGAACTTAGCATTCCATGAGCCAGTAAAATACCTTCTCTGGAAAAAACATTAATACAGTTAAAAAATAAATTCAAGTTAGTTTTTTATAAAGAACTGTAACATTTGTTTTAAACATTTTGTAATAATGAATCAATTTAGGTGAGCAAGCTAAATCTCAAACCACTTGTAATTGTGTATTTTATAATAGTACTGTGATATTACGTAATGCAGCCCCTTTTGAATTAAATAGTATTTTTTCACAAACTGAGAAATACCTTTTGCTTTGTTGACAATGTTTTGTAAGATGACTTTATTTCAGATTTCTCTTTGCACAAAACTGTGTTTATGGTTTGTATCACAAAAATATATCTCTGCATTTTTATATCTGATCTGTTTTCTTGTTTCCTTTGTCTTTAACTCGATCTAGATTTTCTTTGAATATATAGTGGCAATATTCAGATAGCTCATTTTAACCATATTTCCCTTATTTTCACTGCATGCATTTAATCACTGTATTACTTTATGTTTGATTTGTTATAGGCATTTCAAATAGAAAACCATGGGCTTGTAATGACCAAGAGATGATTTTTATATGGAAGATATGTGCATTTGTATTTCACACACCAGAGATGATATTAAACACTGATTATCTTATGCTGCTGTTTATTAAAAATGTTTACTATGAACTATTATTTCCTGAATATTGCTCTCATGCAGGTATTTGGGAATTTTGATATTATTTCTTATTTTGATTGGCATCTTATACCAAGAGGACTAACAACTTTTGTTCTTGCTTCACGGAAATGATTTTTAAACTAGACTATTAAAATAAGCTTGGGTCTGGGAGTGTAGCTAGTGGTAGAGCACTTACCTACCATTCAGGTACCAAACCCGGGGTTTGGTACCCTCCACTGAAAGGTAAAGTAAAACAGTCTTAGATATTCTTTTGTAAGTGACCATAACTGGAAGGAAGAATACCACTGATTTCATAGCCAAATACTATATTCCTATGTAAGGCAAGCTTTGATGATTAAAATAAAAACAATATATTGAATAATTACTTTACAATCAATGCAATGTAAAAAGAAATAGAAATGTGATTGAATGCATTATTTTCTGCCTTAATGTTCTCATATGAGTTTAGATAGCAACTCCCATCTTTTAAAGTCCTAAGGGGGAAAAATGCTTAGATTCCAACTTAGATTCCAACCATAGTGATAAGAGAAATGGAGTCATTTTTAATTGTCATGGCTTATCTTTATGACTTCATTTGCTCAAAAGAAAAGAGGTTTCCATCTGGCAATTAATATACACTGTCAAGGAAAATGAATATCATTATCGAAGTTCAAAGAACTTGTCCATTTCTGCTATTTAATACAGAAGAGAATACAATAAAACCTTCAGGGTCTTATCCATCTGTTTTAGGTACAGCTCTTGTCACCACCTCAACGATCAAACTCAATAAAGCAATCACTCCACCTGGTAGTGAGATCCCTGTCAGGTTGGGTTTCTTCCTCTTGCTTGACTTCCTCAATCTGCCCTTCACTCCCATTTCCTTCTTACTTCTCTCCAGGCTCCTGACCCTCCCACTATCCCTAAAGCTTTCAACTGTGAGATTCTCTTGACTCCCTTAATTCCCTAATCACCAACATCTGTAAGCTCCCGGCATCACTCTCTCATATTGTCTACATGTAGTCACTGATACTGAACAGAGAAGAGTTCTCATGTCCATCTACCTGCAGGGGTGATTACCAAGGATGATTACCTAGCTCGATATTTCTCAAATGAAGTTCCTAAAGCAAGGTCCCAGCGGCACACAGGAATTGGTTAGAAATGCAAATTATCAAGACTCTACCAAGTATTAAATCAGAAAATCTTGGCGTGGGGCCCAGCAATTTGTGTTTTAAGAAGTCTTCCAGGTGATTATGACACCAAAGATAAAGAACCAACTGAATTTAAAGACACAGCTGGGGTGGGTAAATCATCACATCCATAGTCATGTAATTAATATACATGTATAAGCATTTAATAGCATTTTGTTTGCTTTATTCTCTTTAAAAACTGAGCAATAAAAACTACTCCTTGTTTAATAATTGGTTATATTCTGGGCCAGGCTGGGATGTAGCTCAGTGGTAGAGTGCTAGCCTTCTCCATCCGAAGGAAGAAAGGAAGGAAGGAAGGAAGGGAGGGAGGGAAGGAGGGGGGGAAGAAGGGAGGGTGGGGAGGGGGAAAGAAGAGCAAGATTGAGATTGTTCTCTCCTTTCTCTGACATTGCTGTTTGGGCTGCCTTCCTCCTGCCATTTAGACATAGCCCTTGGCAAGCAGCTTTCTCTGACAATACCCTGATTCTCATACTGGGAGGGAGGGAGGGAGGGAGGAAAACAGACAGTACATCAAGAATATACCTCTTAAGAAATTCCAAAGTAGTGCTAATGTACAGATTGTCACTAAATGTATCTATGGTAGGAGACTAAAGATTGCAACTATTTTTCCTGTTTAAGAAGAACAAAGACTGGTTGATTCTTGTTGGATTCAATTCCTTTGCTGTAAACAAGGACCAAACTAGTAAGCTTATTTGTTCTGTTAAAAAAAAAAAAAAAAGAATATGCATGTTCTACCTCTAGCTCACTCAGTGCCCACAACCTTGAATAGCTACAAGTAGTTGGATATGGACAAACTCAGAAAGGCAAGTGTCTTAATACACCTTTCTTTTTGACTCGAACTGATGTGTAACCAAACCCAAAGAATCCTTCTCAGTGTTGCACCTTCACAGAGTTATTCTTCCTCTGCAGAGACTTGGGAAGCTTCACAGGGACTCCTCTTGCTGCAAGTCCTGGGGCTTGAGCTTCCTGCTACCAGATACACTCAGTGAATCCATCCTCAGCTGGCAGAGAGCGAGCACTTCTCTATGCAGGCCTGGCTCCCCATGCCTCTCCAGGGATGATAGTGCAGAGGGAGAACAGCAATGGAAATGTAGGGAGATACGAGGGTGAAGCTCATACTCTTTTTAATTTATAGTGGGTTTTCCCCCCCAGCCACTCAAATACTAAGCAGGAAGTGTTACATTAGACAAGCAGAAGGGCAAAGGAACATACATAAGAAAGGGTTTGTTTTGTTTTGCTTTTTTGCAGCCAAAGTAGTGCTGCACCGAAGCTTGTTAGGGAAATGCCAAGAGTATTAAGACGCTGTGAACTCCAGGGAGTGGAGGTTGGAGTGAGGGGGAGCTTTACAAAGCATCAAAGCACTCAAGGTCACTGTAATTCTCTGGGAAATTTGACTGGGAGAGCTTTAACACGTGGGGATGTACAGGGAGGAGGTCTGCTGACATATTTATGACTAGTTGAATCCTAAGCACCCATGAATTGCTTATTCAGAAATAAGTGCCGTAATAATGGCAGACCAGGCATGGCAAGATGTAGATGCTAATCTATGTGAAGGGATATTCTCATCCAAAAACAGCTGAGGTAGAAGAATGATCCTACGTTCAAACTACATAGGGTATTGCTTAGACTTTTAAAGATCATAGCACGAAAGACTGAAAACAAACAAACAAATAAATAAATAACTCAAGAATATTCATCTGGAGGAAAAGAGTCTAAGTGTCAGTTGAGGGGGGAGTTGTTTTGGAGGGTTTTTTTGTTTTTGTTTTTGTTAGTTGTGGGGGCTGAACTCTGGGCCTGGGCACTGTCCCTCAGCTCTTCAGCTCAAGGCTAGCACCCTACCACTTGAGCCACAGGGCCACTTCCTGTTTTTTTCTGCTTATGTGGTACTGAGTAATTGAATTCAGGGCCTCATGCGTGCGAGGCAAGCACTCTATCACTGAGCCAACTTCCCAGCCCCTAAATGTTTTGTAATCTATGGTCTTGAATGTAAAGCAAGAGAACTAGCTGCACAGAACTGTAGATTGATGCCCAAGCTCTGCTAGTCTTAGAAGCCTGAGGACCTTGCATCAGAAATAGATTGCGCTCGTGTCTGTCAGCAGAGAGGGGGCTGGATGGCTATCCTGCTTTAGGCTCTCTGAAGGATAAGCATGAAGAAAAGAGTAAGAGGCAGACCTGAAACACAACTGCTCATTGTCAGGCATTGGTGACTTCAGAAGTGGCGCTGTGGCTCAAGCGATAGAGTGCTAGCCTTGAGCACAAAAGCTTGAGGACAGGGACCAGGCCCTGAGTTCAAGCCCCAGGAGTCTCTCAGTCCTAGTCTCTCAGTCAACACAAATTCTGAGCTATATCTGACTATAAGACATGGATGTAGTTCTCTCTACCTGTTAGAAGGCATGGTAAGTCATGGGTGGGACTCTTGGCAGAGATTACTCATTGTTGTTCCCAGAGAAGCTCAGAATTAGCCCTAAAATTGTCAACATAAGTACCTGCACTGCCTTTGACTCAATCATTGCTCAATGATTGCTCCAGAGCAATCATTAACAAACTTGACTGTTATCACAGCTGTCTGAAAAATTATAACTTCTTAGGACCATCCTTGGAATGTACCAGAAAGTCTCTTAAGATCTCTTATAAATTGCTCAGACATAGCAATACAACACAGCATCTACCCCACCCCACCCCTTTCCTGGGATCTGGATGAAAGAATAGATGTATACAGCACATATTCTTTTTTTTTAATTTAATTTTATTTTATTTGTGAACATACTGTACAGAGGGGTTACAATTACATGGGCAGGATAATGCGTACATTTCTTACCAAGCATTGCAGCCTCCTCCTTTGTTTACCCTTCACCTCCCTTCCCAGCCTCCCCCCTCCCCCCCATCCCAATCCTTCTCCTTCCCCCCCTTCCCACACTCCCTCCCCCCCCCCCCGCACCAAAAATCAAGAACTCTAACAACAACAGATGCTGGAGGGGATGTGGACAGAAAGGAACCTTACTTCACTGTTGGTGGGAATGTAAACTTGTTCAACCACTTTGGAAAGCAGTATGGAGGTTCCTCAAAAGACTTCACATAGAACTCCCCTATGACCCAGCAATCCCACTTTTGGGCATTTACCCAAATGTTTACAAACAAGACCACACTAAAGCTACCAGCACAAGTATGTTTATTGCAGCATTATTTACCATAGCTAAGATATGGAACCAACCCAGATGCCCCTCAGTAGATGAATGGATCAAGAAAATGTGGTATATATACACAATGGAATTCTATGCCTCCATCAGAAAGAATGACATTGCCCCATTTGTTAGGAAATGGAAAAACTTGGAAAAAATTATTAAGTGAAGTAAGCCAGGCCCAAAGAAACATAGGTCCCATGGTTTCCCTTATTTGCAATATCTAGTACAGCACATATTCTTTTTTTTTTTAATTTTATTTTATTTTATTTGAGAACATAGTGTACAGAGGGGTTACAATTACATGGGCAGGATAATGCATACATTTCTTACCAAGCATTGCGGCCTCCTCCTTTGTTTACCCTTCACCTCCCTTCCCAGCCTCCCCCCTCCCCCCCACCCAATCATACCCCCCCACACACACCGACATTGTAAAGCTGGTTTTGACATGACATTTTGTACTTCTCATTGTTGCAACAGGTCCACCTGAATCTTTAAACGACTTGTTTGTCCCCGTCTCCTCCACATGTTATACTGACATCAAATATAGTAAAAGCGGGGTTACACTGTGGGGGAGGGACATACAAAGCAACAAAGAAATAATCTTATAAATGCGTTAGAAACACATGCATGAAAGAAACAAAAACATAAAAATACATATTTGAGGGTTCGTTTTCCTAACATCACATTATCTGACTTTTTCCGCTTGACTCATACCTATACTAGATATTGCAAATAAGGGAAACCATGGGACCTATGTTTCTTTGGGCCTGGCTTACTTCACTTAATATAATTTTTTCCAAGCCTTTCCATTTCCTAACAAATGAGGAAATGTCATTCTTTCTGATGGAGGCATAGAATTCCATTGTGTATGTATACCACATTTTCTTGATCCATTCATCTACTGAGGGGCATCTGGATCTTTACAAAAAAGACCACACTAAAGGTACCAGCACGACTATGCTTATTGCAGCATTATTTACCATAGCTAAGATATGGAACCAGCACATATTCTTTTGGCTGCACTGGTACATGAGCTGGCTGACTTGAGTATGTGAGCCAAATTCTATTTCCTTATCTATCACATGGTGGAAATGATAGCTTTGTGGTTAAAAGTAAGGGTTCTGGGCTGGAGATAGAACCCAGTGGTAAATTATGTGCTTAGCTTGTGCCTAAGGCCTGGGGTTTGATTCCCACCACTACCAAAAAGGATTTTTTTTAAGTAAGCTTTCTAATATCAGACAGTTGAAGCTTAAATCTCTGCTTTACTCCTTGGCAGCCATAGGAACTTACTAAATAACTGTTTCTTCACCTGAACAAGTAACTATTCCATAGAATTACTATGAGATTTAAATGAACTAATTCATGTTAACTGCAGAGAAAAGTACCAGGTACCAGGTTCTCAGAACATACAGACTATACCATTTCATGACTGTTCACTAATACCAGTCTCTCAAATTTAGAAAGAGTAAAGAATGAAATATATATGTGTAAATACATATATATGTATATATTTACATTTACAAATACACAATAGTAGCACCTCATATTTGTTCAAAAAGTAACATTGCAATTTGTTGTGTTTCAAACCATTTTTATAAAGGGATGCATTATTTTTTAGTGTGGTAAACAGCACAAAATAGTCTTATTTAATCATTCATGCGTGTGCCATAATGGAGAACATTCGGTACTGTGCCCCAAAAGTGGGAGTGGGCTTAGCTCCTCAATAACTTCCATCATCTCCCTTCAAACCACCCCTACGAACTGCACACTAAGTAAAAACAGCTTCAAGACATCCCTAAACCATATGTCATCTTTTACACCCCTTCCAAGCTGATTGCCACCCCAAAGCCTCTCCCACATCCAATTTCTAAAATTCCCCCTGGGGCAACTGAGCTCCACGAGAAGGTACATTGAGCTGATAGATATACAAGAAACCTGGAGTAATTACTCCTCTAAACACCCATCCACACACATTTAACAAGTCACAAGTGGACTTAGATAACACAAATGCAGTATTTCTCAACCCATGGTGTTTTCTTGTGGGGAAATGAAGTGAAAGAGATCTGGTTCTCCCTAAACACTTCAGCAAGCGTGAAGTTCCCAGGCAGACACTGCATTCCCTCATCACAGACACCTCAAGCATCTTCTCATATGATTCTGCACATGACTTTTCATAACTTTGACGATGGGGGTTGGGCATCAGCCTGCCATGGAAAACAAACTGGATGCCTTTCAACAGCCATGCTCCAAATGCAAGTAAAACAGCTTTTACCAAATCATTCTACAATTCCCACTTTGGTCCTCGGTACCAAAATTACGGTGACCAACTGTCTCTATTTGCAAGGGACTATCCCATAGCGTTAACAATGAAAGGCCCTTTGTCCAAGGCATTACTGGAGCTTTTGTTTACCAAAATTAACACAAAGATAGTAGCTGGATGCTGATGGCTCACACCTGTAATCTTTGCTACTTGGGAGGCTGAGATCTGAGGATTGCAGTTTGAAGCCAAGCCAGGACAGAAAAGTCTGTGAAACTTTTACTTCCAATTTACCAAGAAAAAAACAAAAGTGACTCAAGTGGTAGAGCACCAGCCTTGATCTGTAAAGGTTAAGGACCAGCAGCCAGGCCCTGAGTTCAAGCCCCAGTGTTGGCACAAAAACACATAAGATAGTGAAATAAAAGCTAAAAGGTATTGATCCTGAGTTCTTCAGTATTGCTTAGGCACAAATAGAGATAGTGATTAAGTGGTCCTGTATCTCAAGTACTTTCTAGGGCTTGAGATTTTATAGTTTTATTTTAGAAAGAACACAATCCTGAAATCTAGAGAAGCACATGGCTTCACCCTTTAAAAAAAGATGAATCGAGTATTTCTTGAGCTAAGGCTTTTCTAGATGAAAATAACAATTTTTAAATGAGAAATTTCAGGAATTCAAGTCACTGAACTATACTGCCCACCTCTTTCTTCCTGTTTGATCTTTGAAGATTACCATTCAGTATTTTCCATGACATTTATATTGAGGAAGGAATATAAGATTATTAAAAGCAGAGAAACTCAATATTGAGAAAGCACATCAAAAGGTCTTCAAGACAAGAGATCATATGATTTGAAACCAAAGTTACTAGAAGCATGTGGGCTGCCCTTCATTTTCTAGTTAACAGCGTGGCATACGTCAAAATGGGCTTTAAAACACTTCTCACAGTGGAGCTGACATTTGGTGAGCCTCCACCTTCGTTTGCTCTTGAGGATGGGAGTTCAAATCCAAATGAGGTTAACACTTTGTACTGGAACATATTCCTGGTGGAGGAGGAAAACAGTCTTTTAGTAAGTAAAATGAAAACATCTGTTGGGAGTCCTGAGGGAAAGAATTATTTTTAAGAGAGTGGAGAGGGGATGCATAGTTTGAAAGCTAGAGACAGGCAATTACACCCTCCACTGTGCTCCTTAACAAGGAAGGTGAAAGTTTATATGTAAGTGTTAGTTTGATCTTTAATTTTAAAGATTTCGTACCCTGGCATACACCTTCACCCTGTCTAAATCCATATGCTAATAACCAGAAACATGATCTAAAAATCATAGAACCAGTCTTTGGACTAGTTTGCTCCAAACTAATTTTCCCTTGTGATAGATGTTACATGTATGTGTTTGTAAATATGTAGATATGTGTATATCAATACCTATATCTATAGATAGTTGATAGACAGATAGATAGATAGATCTATTTCCAAATCTGGGTAAACTGAGACCAGTAAGTAGTCAACTTTCTGCCACACAACTTTCCTTGGTCAAAGTTATATACTCTGGATAAGAACTTGAATTAAGCTGGGTGCCAGTGGCTCACACATGGAATCCTAGCTACTTAGGAGGTTGAGATCTGAGGATCAAAGTTCAAAGCCAGCTGGGGCAGGAAAGTTCATGAGACTCTTATCTCCAATTGACCATTAGAAAACTGGAAATAGAGGTATGTCTCGAAGTAGTAGAGTGCTAGCCTTGAGCAAAAGAACTCAGGGATAGCACCTAGGCCCTAATTTTAAGCCCCATGACTGACAAAAAAAAAAAGAGTTGTATTATGTTGGGGCACAGCGGCTCATACCTATAATCCTAGCTACTTGAGAGATAGAGACTAGGAGAATTCTGGTCAAAGGTCAAGCCTAAAGAAAAAAATTTATGAGACTCGTGCACACTGGTATTTCCAGTTGTGCCTTTAAAGTACAAATAGCAAGATTGCAGTTCAGGCCTGGGCCTATTAGAAAACTAAAGGCCGGTTCAGTATGGCCCAGACATGGCCTGATGAAACTTTCTGCTCAATGCCTCACAGCTTGTCAGCTGTTTTGAACAGGAATTCTGGTCCTCTTCAAAGCTCATGTGCATATGGCAATGGTTGGACTGAGGCTCTGGCATTCTTCTTACCCTCAGCCAGTTGCTGCTCTCTGCATCTGATGACTATCTATACTTTACCATACTGGTTTTCATTTTCAGAGAATCTTTCCCTTACCTGGAGTACCACACACACACACACACACACACACACACACACACACACACACACCTTGAACCTCTGCCTTCCTGAGGAACCCAGACACATCCTGATGAAGTGAGATGCAGTCTGGAAAAATCTTTCCTCTAAAAATATACCATAGAACTCAATCACATAAACAAAATCCAACATATTCACAGTCTGGAGGATTATACAAGGTTTACAGACCCTGAAGTTTAGTTTAGAATTCTGCCTCCTCTGCAAGTATACTGCAACATCTCTGTTTTCAAATCTCCAGGCCATAGTTTTAGGGAGAAAGACCATGAGCTAAAGCCCAACAGGCAACTAGACTTACTGAAACTGCCTCTCCATTTGAAGGCACAAAAGTACTAAAAATCAACATAAAGCAATTGTTTACTAGTTAGTAATATTTTTGGACAAATTACAGAGTAAAATAACTAAATAAATTGCAAAACTCAGAGACAGCTTTTAATGAATGACTTAAGGTAGAAGAGAAGATTTGGTATATGTTTAGTTAATAAGTATGTAGACAGACACTGTCTTATATAACACAATCTGGCTTTAATGGATTAACCCTGTGAGATTCAGACAGAACAGATAACAAAATCCCCAGACAATTACCATCAACTACTGAGACTCACAGTAATCTATATCAGAAGGCCTGGGTGTTCACTTCATACAATGTAAGACACTTGTGAGGCTGTATAGCCTAGTGGTTGAAACACTAGCTCTGCAGATCCATATCTTGGGTTTGCATTTAGTCTCTGCTACATCCCATAAGCTGTGTGACTTCAAGCAAAAGCCTATTGTCTTTGGGCCTCAGTTTCCTAATCTGTAAATTAGACCCATGAGAGTCCTTAGATCCTAGAGTTGTTTTATGAGGATGAAGTTAATTTCCATGAATCACCTAAAACAATATCTAGCACATGAAAAATGTTGGCTGTCGTAACTCAATGCTAGTCAGTGATTAAGCCTTTGGCAGATGTTATTCCTTTTTATTCTCACAACGATCCCATAAGTATCATCATTGTTTCACAAAAACAGATGAGGAAAAAATTGTAGTCATTGGAAATCTAAATAACTTCTTCAGGACTATGCACATAAGCTACTAAGACATAGCTATGCTAAAATACAAGCCAGATTTGTCTTGAGAGTACCTGCTTTTTACCACCAGATAGTAAATTAACATAGAAGTACTACAGGTAGGAATTTATTTATTTTCCAGATTCTTCTGGTTTATCCAAAAAACAGCCATGCACCCTAACAAATCTGATGAACAGGCAGATCAGGACATGGTTTAGGAATGGAGCATGGTAAGATTGTGACATCAATAATATATTGGAAACATTTGTAAAACTATCATTTGCGAAAGGTGATTCCATGCAGACAAATATATTTTTGGCTAGGCCTCTACTTATAAATTTCACATTTCAAGTGATTCACCTATCTGAACAGCTGATGCTATTAATCAAAGAAAGTAAACTTACCTAGATGCTACATGTACACCAGATGCTATGCACACACAAACACTCCCTCTCTCTCTCCCTCTCATTCTCCCTCTTTCTCTTACTCATTCATTGCCTCTTGCTTCCTCTTCTCACCAAAGCCTTGGTCCCATTTCCAGCTTAGGAACCTCCAGAACTAAAGCACATCTCCCATAAGCCAAGAGCTGAGGTAAATGCTAGCCAGCCAGTGAGTACAACTGTACTCACCCTTATCCGCACTTCCAAACACTACAGTGTCAGCCTGCCAGGCAGCGTTGCCTCTCCCAAACATTCCAGGTGTTCGAACTTTTCAGTCTCCTCAGTTACACCAGTGATGGGGGGTCTTAATTTATTTTCATTTCGGTGTCCTCGGGGTTTGGGTTATAATCTATTTCCTAATTGCAGCTCTGAAGCTTCTCTGCTTTGGTGGCTCTTGCTCTTAACCAGAGTCTTTCTGCCTCACGGCAGGCTGTCTGTCATTCTCCTTCAGACTGGAATCCTCCATATGCCTTGGGGCTTGTTAAGCTCCCATAGATCTCACATTTCTCCATATTACTGTATTGTCTAGTTCCTTTGCTTATGCCTTATTCTCTGATGGAACGTTACTCATCTGACTCTAGAACTATTTTTTCCTGCTTAGGTCCCTTCAATCAGCTGGCATTGATGTCAGGTGCTTGGGACTGGAATGTCCTGACAAGTCATGATGCCCTTGGCCATTTATGTTCCAGTGGGAAAATTACACAGACAATTTCAAAGTTATATGGGAATAATATACAAAGATAAGCCCAGGTTAAACTAGAACACAACCCATCCAGATGGTTCAGGAAAGCTTCAAAGAAGAATTTATGTGTTTCAGATGTGTAAGAGTTGACAATCAGATAAGAAAGAAGAAAGAAGCCAGGCTCGTAATTCTAGACACTCTGAAGGTATAGGTAGGAAGGTTCATCATTTGAAGCCAGCTCTGGCAAAGTTGTCAAGATCCCATTTGAAAAAAGAAAGAAAGAAAAAAAGAAATGGGCTGGGTAGGTGGCTCAGTGGTAGCGTGCTTGCCTCGCATGCATGAGGCCCTGGGTTCGATTCTTCAGCACCACATAAGCAGAAAAAGGTGGAAGTCGTGCTGTGGCTCAAGTGGTAGAGCGCTAGCCTTGAGCTGAAAACCTGAGGGAAAGCGTGCGGGCCCAGAGTTCAAGCCCCATGACCAACAACAACAACAACAACAAAAAAGAAACTAAAAGCAAAAGTACTGTGGACATGATTCAAGTAGTAGAGCATTTGCCTAGGAAGCTTGAGGTCCTGAGTGCAGTCCCCAGTAACACCAAGAAGGAGGTGGCAGGAGGAGGAGGTGGCAGGAGGAGGACGTGGAGGAGGGAGAGTCCGGGAGTCAAGGCAGAAAAGATAGCTGGAGCTAGACAAGACCGTACACTTATGAAAAGGCATGTGGCTCAATGCTGTAGTCCCTCAAGTCTGAGGCTGAATGGGCCTCAATAAGTAAGAGAAAGAGGAACAGCATAGAAAAGGCTCTGCCTTACCATGCTAAGCAGCTCAGTTTTAAGTCTTTACAGCATGATTTCTTAAGCTTTTTGCCAATGCATAGTATTAAAATTAGTGAATTTCATAGATTCTAATCCAAAACTAATGTGTGCCTATGAGCACATACATAATCATACAAATGCACACATGTAAATTTGCCCGTGATTTCACTCACTGTACCTATACATCCCTAGAAGTCAACCCATATTTAAAAGGTGGAAGATGGAAATAGGCTGAGAGGTAAAAGGAAACCCTTGAAGTGTTTACGCAGAGAATTAGATGAGCACATATTTGTTTAAGTGCAATTCTACAACAGGCAGGAAACACGGTGCAAAGACATTCTGTAGCTTGACAAGTGATGACAAAGTTGTGATCTGAGTGCTGAAGAAATGTTATATAGGCTACGTGTCATGGTGAGTGGTAGAAGGTAGAAGTGACGAAAAAGAGAAGGAGACAAATGATTTCAGGTGTCCATTTTAGAAGACTGTTAGTCGGGTAGGAAGGACTTTAAAAATAAAAATAAAAAAAGAAGAAGAAGAAGGGTAAAAGCCAAAAAAGAGATCATCTCCCAGTGTTACTTCATGTGAAAGTATCTGTGTCCCACATCCTGGGACCTGGGGCTCCACCGCAGACCCTCCACACGAGGAGACCACGTAGAGACCACGGGGGTGGACTGAGAAGAGGCGGGGCGGAGGGGGGGGGAGGGAGGGATGGGAGGATGGGGTCTTGTCCTGAACACCATCTGTATTGGCCTTTCAAAGTGAAACTGCTCATCGATTGGCTGTGGCGGTAACCAAGGCCCGCATCCCGCCACTGATTGGACGAGAGATGGCCACACCCCTACCTTCTTTCTCCTTTCCCACGGAAGTCTGTTGCCAGGCAACGAGTTTGCTTTCCCCAGTTAAAAAAGTCCGCTTTACACCTGCGAAGGAGGCCCGACCACCTGCCAGCGCTTAGACTTTTCACGCCCTCTCCACGCAGCAACAGCTCGGGAGTGTCTCCGTTGCGCACCGAGGCTTCTCGGAGGAGTATGGACTGGCACTGCAGTGACTGCTGCGCCACAGATGAGTTAAGACCCCTAATTTCCTCCTAGAAAAAAGAAGAGGAAAATTGCTCCAAACTCAGAAGTTATTCATCTCAAGAGCATTTTAGGTTGACATCTAGTTAACTGGGTGACGGAAGGTAACTCGAAATCAGCAAGACCTGAAGCATTGGCGTCCAGGTGACGACCCCGCTGCTTTAGTATGTACTGTGAAACTTACATCTTGCTGGAAAGAGACTTCAGAGAGCTGAGGCAGAACAATTTCGTGGTAGGTACTCTGGAGGTGGGAGGATTTGTTTCATGAGCTAAGATTTTTTAAGAAGTAGCTTAAAGCCATGCTTCTTAAAATCACCTAATGGAGTCTAATTTGCTATTACTGTATTGTTACTTGATGAATCGGGGTCATAATAATCATTACTACAGAGCTAGGCATTGAAGGCTCACGTCTATAATACTAGCTGTGCAGGAGGCTGAGATCTGAGGATCCGGGTTGGAAGCCAACCCCGGGTAGAAAAATCCATGAGACTCTTATCTCCAATTAACCACCAAAAAAAGCTGAAAGTGCAGCTGTGGCTCAAGTGGTAAGAGCACTAGCCTTGAGCAAAAAGCTCAGACACAGATTCAGGCCCCAGTAACACACACATACAAATAAATATGAATTCAAGATAATGACTAACAGTATTGAGCACCTTTGAAGTTAAGTCTTGAGTTTCATGCTCTGTCACATACTAAGTGCAAGATTGTTCTCAATGATAAATACCACTATGAACTAAATAGTATTTCATTTTATCCAACCGAAAACCTAAGGCTACAAAAATTTCCATAAAGATTTGGCCCTAGGACTCCATTGGAAGGTTTTTCTGACTCTCAACCTTTTCTCTTGTGTTCTGTTACTTGCTGTAACAAGTATATATATATATATATATATACATATATATATATATATATATATATATATTCTGGTATAAAGGCACTACCTTTATACCAGAATAACAAATAAAACCCTCTCTCTTGCAACATTTACACAGAGGAAGGCAATTCCCTTTTGTTCCAAAAGACAGCAAAGAAGTTTTGGTGACCGTTGGTGCCATAGCTGAGTTATAGAAGAGAGTGAAAGAGGGGAAGGTACTCAAAGCAAAGAACAGGAGAAAAGGCATACACAGAACGAGGGTGTAGAATGCAGATGCTCTGAACAGGTGCACTCTGAGTTCAGTAGTGGTGTTTTCACTTCTACTATAAGAGGTTAAAAAGAAAGAAGGCCAGGCATCAGTGGCTTATCCTGTAATCCTACCTACTCAAGAGGCTGAGGTCTGAGGATCCAGGTTCAAGACCAGCCTAGGAGCATTATTTACCATAGCTAAGATATGGAACCAACCCAGATGCCCCACAGGAGATAAATGGATTAAGAAAATATGGTATGTATATGTATATGTATATATATATGCCATATATATGATATATATGTATATATGCCATATATACCATATATGCCATATATGGTATACATATACATATATATACCATATATGCCATATATACATATACATATATATACCATATATATGGTATATGCCTTCTATGCCTCCATCAGAAATATAGACATATAACCATCAGATATACAGCAATTCCCACATCAACAAAAAAGTAAGTAATCAAGAAAAATGTTAGGGTTTTTGAAATTCAAAGTAACCTGGTAACTGATTTTCAAAACTATAATAAATAATTTGTCTTCTTTGGTTTTGTTTTTAAATTAAAGGGTATTTCTGCCTCTCCTGTAAGTGATGATATGTTGAAATGGGAAGCTGAAATTGAAGGTTTACAGGATTCAATGTGGCAAGGTATTTGTTTTCAAAACTAATCTATTCCTTTTTTATTTGTATACCATTAATATCTTGTATTAATATAATGTGTGTAATTATATATTATATTTATTTAATATTATCTATATAATTATGTGTATGTTACATTACAGTACATAACTTTTGGAATTCTTTAAATGTGTAAGTTTACATCATATCAGTTCTCTAGAAGTATTCAGATATTATTTTCTCTAGAAGTTTAAAAGTACTCAGATATTATTTGCCATTTGCCAACACATTGAAATTTTTAAGTGTTTGCCTATATGTCAAATTTTAATGGTATGTGTATGCATGTGAGGTGGGGGGGTATTAAAAACCAAACCCAGGGCAACACACATTCTAGATAAGTACTCTACCACTGAGCCACATGCCTGGGATCCAATGTTATTACATTTCTAAGAAGCAAACACAATAAAGAACATCAAGCAAGAATATCTTGTAACATTCTTCCAAGAGATCAAAAAATAAAAATTCCTATTGGTTTTGAGATCCTACAGTTACTTTCTTCTCATTTTCCCCTCTATGATTTTCCCCCAGATTGCCTCAAGGAAAGTTCTCGGAAAAGACTGTCTGGCTATAAACTGTAGTGACCATGTGTTATGTCATCTGCAGATTAAAAAGATAGATTCCTGAGTGAGATAGGGAGACTAGCTGATAATGACAATAACATATAATATGTATTACTATGAATTTTGACTACCATTTTGAATATATATATATATATATAGAAAGAGAGAGTGGTTAGTTATAATGGCAGACATCAAGAAGGACTTTACAAGGAAGTACCATTTAAGTTGAATACTGAAGAATATGTAAGAGTTTGCCAAGTTCACAAGAAGGCAAGCAGATTTACAGGTGCAAGAGGGTGCAGCAGAGTCTGGGAAGGCTGAGTTTAGTCAATATGAGATAGCTACATGGAGGCAGCATTAGAGGGCTCAGGTAGTGGATGGAAAGAGCTGGGAGGAAAAAGACCAAAATGAATGCTATTAGGCTGTAAGGTGTCACTTCTACTATTCACAGGGGTCTATGCACTATAAAGCAACTTACCTAAGACAATCATGGAAAGGCTTTACTATAGCAGAACCTCTAGTATTAATCAGGTTAGAGGTAAATCATATGATATTTTGGTAAACCTATATTTCTGTATCACAGGATTGCGTTTCCAATTGGTATTAACTTTTTCATCAGAATATAACCATGTGCCTCCAGTTGTAAAATTTGCCTCCATTCCTTTTCATCCAAATGGTAAGGACCAAATGAGATTATTTTCCATGTTTTAAAAAAAAATCTTTACATTGTTTTACCAAGGGAGTTGTTTCAATACACCTCATTTTTCAATGCATTTTGAATGTTGTCAACCCGGCCTTTTCTCCCCCCATCTACCCCAACACCACCCATTCCCTCAGTTTACCTAGTTTCATTTTCATTTATATACATTGAGTATTATAATTGTATTTTCCCACTATTCCTCTCTCCATTCATCCTCTCCCTTTCCCTTAACCCTTGCTTTCCTCAGACTAAATGTGTTTTACCTTCCTGATAGTCATTTTGTTAAACTGTTAATCATTCAAAGGTGTTGCACCTTGGAAATCCACCCCAGAGAACACCATACTTTAAACAGTTTGATTATATATATATGCATATGATCCTCTATGCTTTTTTGTTTTTGAACTCCCATCCTCAAATCACAGCCTCCTGAGTAGCTAGGATTAAAGGCGTGAGCCACCAGCGCCTGGCTTCTCTGTGTTTTTATATGTATTTTTACATCTAACTTCTACATATGAGAGAAAACATGTAGATTTTTCATAACCAAGGCTAAGTTTTTCTAGTGCTAGTATTTACTAATCATGTTTCTTTGTAACAACTGGATTGTAATTATAAAAGTGGGGTTGTCATTGAGGAAAATAAGGCAGAAGTGACAGTCACCTTGAAGCCTAATTCAACATTTTGCCGTTTCCTTTTTTCTCTATACATTTTTCATGTAGTTGGGATATTACATATAAGGTTTTGCATCTCATCTTTTTATTTAAAATTATACAAGCATTTTTCCTGCACCATTAAACATTCTTCAAAAGTCATTTCAAATAGCTCAATAATCATGCACTTAATCATCCTTGTACCATTCACTATTTTAGTTGGATCTGATTTTTCATTATCCTAAAAAAGTGGTACACTAAACAAATTGAAATTTTAGAAAAAAAAAAACAAGAAAGATGTCTGCACTAAGTTATATACAAAGTGATTTCTTGAAGGATCACAAATCAAAATTTTTAATGCTCAGAAAGAAGACCATCTAATATAATTTTTATGGGCTTGTTGAGGAAGGTCCTTCTAAGCATGATAAAATCCAGAAACTATTGGAAAAGCATGCCATCGTAAACTTCATAAACTTTTAAAACCCTCTGTAGCCAAGCAGAGATTTGAAAAATTGACTTTTGCAAATGGAGTAGAAAATATTTTTATTATCTTTAAATTAGCATAGGTTAATAACATGTAGGATTTTTTTTCACTGCAGTCATTCCAGAGATGTGTTCAGTGTGTTTTAAACAAGATCACTCTTTCATGTGGTTGAATCCACATTTGTGAGACCCCCAAGTGTAAGCAAGCTATTACTCTCCATCTTCATTAGGATAGAGTTTTTAAGTGAAATAACCTACATGATATGTATTGCCTGTAAACAGAATAAGGAAATCTCTGAAAGCTAGACTTTTGGGTAATTTCTATATCCCTTGAATATTTATTGCAGGGCACACAACAGGTTCTCAGATCTCTGTGGATAAGTTAAGACGTTGGCAATGTATTGTTGAATGAAAAACCATTCTGAACAACAAAACATAAAATATTCATATAATAAACACCCTGTATGAATATGGTTATTTATATGTACATGTGTTCATTTAGACCACTTGGTAATAGCTAAAGAGGAGCAGGCAGGGAAGCATTTATATTTTACTTTATATTCTCTTGTGTTTTAATGTAGTTTCCAAGAATACATTATTATTTTCTGTAATTTGTATGTGTGTGAGCATGCACACACACACACACACACACACACACACACACACACACACACACACACACACACACATGCATGCATGCCATTATGGGGACTTGAGAACTCATGGTCTGAGTGCTGTCCTTTAGCTTTTCCACTCAAGGCTAGAGCTCTACTATGTGAGCCACAATTCTACTTCCAGCATTTTTTGCTGATTAATTGAAGATAAAAGTCTTTCAGACTTTACTGCCCAAGATGGCTTTGAACAGTGGTTCTCAGATCTCAGTCCTCTGAGTACTTGGAGTTATATAGATTTGAGCTATGAGTATCCAGCTTAAAACTTATTTTGACACAATACAAAATTACCTATGAGGGGCTGGGAAGGTGGCTCAGTGGTAGAGTACTTGCCTTGTATGCATGAGGCCCTGGGTTTGATTCCTCAGCACCACATAGACAAAACGAAAAATCCGGAAGTGGCACTGTGGCTCAAATGGTAGAGCGCTAGCCTTGAGCTGAAGAGCTGAGGGACAGTGCCCAGGCCCAGAGTTCAGCCCCCACGACTGAATCCAAAAAAAAAAAAAAAGACAAAATTACCTATGAAACAGCTAAAACTACAAGATAGAAGCACTGGGACAAGCATAGTGTTTCTTACTAGAGAGAAGAAATAAAAGAAAGAATACATGCAATATTTACCTTAATTTATTAGTTTTATTTTTAAATAAGTCTTAAATAATAACTTCATTACGTGTATATATTGATAATAAGTCAATATATTATTTTAATACAGTGGACCCAAATACTGGTCGGCCCAGTATAGATTTTTTGGATAACCCTGCTAGATGGAATCCAAGCTATACACTGAGCAGCGTCTTACTTGCACTACAGGTAAGTATAGATTTTTAAGGCTTACATATTTGTGTTTGTGTATATATTTGCATGTGTGTATATATTGTGTTATGTATTGTTTATGTGTGTGTGAGAGAGACAGACAGACAAGACAGAGAGACAGATACTGATAATTTTTATTTTTAAGACATAGTCTCATTATATAACCCAAAATGGCTTGACCTCTCAATTTTCCCATCTCTGCCTGCTGGGATTTTAGTTGCCTGCCACCATGCTCCTTTTTTTCCTTTCCTTTTTCCCTTTCACTTTCTCATCCTTACTTCCTTTGTTGTTGTTGATGATGATGACGATGATTGTGGGCCTTGAACTCAAGACCTAGGTGCTGTCCCTAAGCATTTTCTGCTCAAGGTTAATGCTCTACCACTTGGAGGCACAGCACCACTTCAGGTTTTCTGGTGGCTACTTGGAGATAGGAGACTTTCCTGAGTAACTAGGATTACAGGCATGAGCCACCAGCAACTGGTTTACAATCTTAATTTATTTGAAAACTTGTATCTCCCTGTACAGTGCAAATGTAAATATCAACACCCATCCATAGAATGACTGCTGAAGCAAAAGCTGTTCTTAACTGGATATTATAAAATGCCAGTCTGGCTTTGAACCAAGATCCTTGGATGTCAGCCTCCTGAGTAGTGAGGATTATAGGTGTAAACCACCAGCACCTAACTTCTTCCTTTTTTGTAATAGTATTGGGGCTTGAACTCAGGGTCTGGACATTGTTTCTTAGCTTAAGGCTGGCACTCTACACTTGAGTTGCAGCTCCATGTCTGGCTTTTTGGTTGTTAATCGAAGGTAAGAATCCCAAAAACTTTCCTGCCCTGGCTGTCTATGAATTGTGATCCTCAGCTCCCTGAGTAGTTAGGAGTAGGGATGTGAGCCACTGGCACTTGGAATTCATTCTTTAGTCCTTTGAAATATTCTAGATATTCTACTCACAAAGATTAAAATGTGCAATGTATACTTAAATGTTTAAAGAATAAAACCATTATTTTACATTAACATGGATAGTTAAGGCCTTTCACAACCAAATATACATTTTTTCAAAGAAGAGAATAATTGTATGGTTTGGGTTATAGATTGTCTTAAGCTTTCTTTGGCTTTTGACCTTACTTGTTGAAGGTACCTTCCCTTCACTCACGGATCTTGCCTTTCTTGCAGGCAAATTGAGTGATCACAACTTAAAATGTTCAACTTTTTCCAGTGTTTCCAACAGTGCTAGTTAGCAGCATTGTCTTATGAGAGTTCATAGCAAACCAAGGGAATAATTAAACCAGGGACTATCTTCTCTCCTGAGATAGATTCCTATTTCCCAAATGCATCCTTTGCCTGTGTGATTGTGGTCCTTAGACACATACCCTCATCCTGTCTTCTATCTTACCCTTAATGCTCTAGTTTCTATTAGGGGCTAAAATTAATTGTTTTAGTGGTGATTGCTTTAACTACTTGAATTAGGCTTAGCAATCTATCTAGGGGCCTACTTATCATCAAAAGATCTGGAAATAAATTATTGCATTTGATCGATTAGAACATTTGAGGAATAAACATTTGACTTAATTAAATAAATTTTCTCATGGAAATTATGATACAAAGTCTATTCCTTATTATGAATGATAAATAAAATAATAGTTAAATTTCTGGCTAGTTATATTAATATAGTGAGTAAAATATACTCTTTTAAAAATATGCAACTCATTCATTCCTTCTACAAACATGTACTTAGTATCTGCCTGTATGTAGTTGTGTTCTGGTAAAGAGACATTCTGAGCAAAACCTTTAAGGAAATGAGTAAGTATGGTATGAAGATATCTGGGGTGGACTTTTTTGGATACCTTTGGAGACACATTTCTATGTCTTCCACCTGAACTGAAGTCTTCCCTAAGAACATTAAAAACAGAATGATCCCCAAATCTAATACATAGGGACAATCTGGAATAAACTGGTCATGTTTTTGAGCTGTAGAATAATTGAATATAATGAAAATTGGGAGCTCTGAGATTAGATTTGTTCTCTTCTTCTCTCAGTTCTTTCTCTTGACATCGCTGGATATGTTTCTTCATCTCTCAATATCTCAATTCTTTAGCAATGAAACATGGGTAGCTATTTCATGTGATTTGTGAGGTTGACATTAATTAATAAATGTAAAGTGCTTAGAAGTATGTTTGGTCCAAGAAAAGCACTCAGCAGTTAACAGTTAATAGCGTTGTTGTTTTTACTGTTAATCACTAATAAAATGACTGCAAAGCATTGTCAAATATAACATGAAAAATATAACATGAAATATAACACAATTTTTCTTTTTTTAATATATTAATGAAACAAATATACCCACATCACAGAAGATTTTTAAGATTCTGTTAAAGACAATCATTAATAATAATAAAGAAAAACCCTAACTCTACTGTTATTTCCTTCTAATCTGTGTGTGTGTGTGTGTGTGTGTGTGTGTGTGTGTGTGTGTGTGTGTGTGTGTGTGTGTGTGTGTGTGTGTGTGTGTGTGTGTGTGTGTGTGTGTGTGTGTGTGTGCCAGTGTCAGTCCAGGAGCTTGAACTCAGGGCCTGGGCGCTGAGCTTCTTTTGCTCAAGGCTAGTGCTCTACCACATGAGCCACAGTTTCAATTCTGACATTTTTGAGTAATTTATTGGAGATAAGAGTCTCACAGAGTTTCCTGCCTGGGCTGGCTTCAAAATGCGATCCTCAGATCTCGGCCTCCTGAGTGACTAGGTTTACAGGCAGGAGCCTGTAATCTTAATTTCTTTGAAAGCTTATATTTCCCTGTACAGTGCAAATGTAAACATCAACACCCATCCATAGAACGAGTGCTAAAGCATAAGCTGTTCTTAACTGGATGTAACTATTGGTACAGCTGTTCACAGAAGAATTCAATTTTTCTGTTTCTCTTTTTCTCTTGGAGAACTTTTTACTACTTTATACCCATACTTAGATAATTTAAAAATTGGGTCTCTTTTTTAAAAAACTATTTTGGCAAGGTATCTGGTTTATCCATTTTAATATGCACTCGTGTACTAGCTCTCCAAATCATTAAATACATTTAATGGCTCTGTATACATCATAGGTGTAGGTCTTAGGCACAGTGGCTAATGAGAAGAGTACTGAATAAACCTTACCAGATGTGCTCTCTGCCTAAGATTATCTCTCCAGCAAAAAATTAAAAGCTTGCTCCTGAAGATAAGTTTCATCTGGTTCTTGCCTACTTGGAAAGATAAAATGCAATCCCCAATGAATCCTTATTTAAGCAATCACAATATTCTTGGACGTATGGCCCAAATGGGTTTTCCAAACAGGAAAACTCAAGTACCAGCAGAAAATTCTTGTTGCCTATAAATACCAGATGTTAGATGATTATTCTCATTAGCAAAAGCCTACTATCATTTCCATAACTTAGTTTTTTTATGTTTTCTTTTGTTTGAAGACAAAGTCTCCCTACGCAGGCCAGTCTCATCTCAATCTCACAATCCTCCCTGCCTCTGCTTCCCCAAGCGCTGGGATCATAAGTATGCATCGCCATGCCCAGTTTCTCCGTAACTTCGAAGTCACCGTTAGCACTCTGGCCGGCAACTACATTTAGATATTTGAGTAGTAGTACTTATAGTAGTTGTAACTTTATCCATAGTTTATTCTATAGTCAGCATGTTCTTACATAAACTGTTTAAACCCTGACTTACTGAATAAATATTTGCAACGGGGGCAGGAAACTTTTGAGGTGCCTGATCAAGAAACTGTGGCCTAGCAAAACAACTCTTTGTTGCCTGTGGTCACCTGTGCAGTCCAGTTGTACAGACAGTGTAGTAGGCAGAAATTTGCATGTGTGTATGTGATGGTACTGGAGGTTGAACTCAGGGCCTGAGCACTGTCCCTTAGCTTTGTCTGCTCAAGGCTAGCATTCTGTCACTTGAGCCATAGTTCCACTTCTGGCTTTTGGGGAGTTAACTGCAGATGAGTCCCACCGACTTACTTGCCTGGGTGAACTGGCTTCCAACCATGATCCTCAGATCCCAGCCTCCTGAGTAGCTAGGATTACAGGTTTGAGCTACCTGTGCTCAACAGTAGTCAGAATTTTAAGAATTTTCCCCTAGATTTCCATCCTCCAGTTGTTAGTGCAAACACTAATCTAGGTACTACTGTGCAAGGACTTACAGAATTGAAGTGATTAATTAGCTCATCTTAAAATAAGAATGTTGTTGGGGATTATACAAAGGAGCCGTGAACTCCTCAGATGAAAGCAGGGAAAGTCAGAGAAGATAAGGAGGAAAAGGAATGAGGCAGAAGGGGAGGTCGAAGAGTTTTCAAGCATAAGAAGTTTTATCTCACTGTAACTGCTCTGAGATCATAAGAGTGTGGTATGAAGACTGGAGATAAGCCTGGGGAAGCTGAGGCTGACAAGATACCTAGCTAAAAGCCAGCAAGAAAAGGGGACCTCAGCCCTAAAACTACAAGGAACTAACTTCCTCCAACCCCTGTATGAAGCTTAGAAGCAGAAACTCCCTGCCAGAACCTCCTGATAAAAACCCAGCCAGCTGACACCTGGACTATTGACTTGTTAGTTCTGGAAAAGAGACACTAATCCAACCATCCTGGATTTTCCGCTGCAGAAATATAAGATAATAAATTTGCATTTTTCCAAATCAAAACAACTCTAAGATATCATCTTACCCCAGTTAGATTGGCCAACATCTTGAATTCTAACAACAAATATTGGTGGGGATGTGGGGGAAAGGGAACCCTACTGCACTGCTGTGGGGATGTAAACTAGTACAGACACTCTGGAAAGCAGTCTGGAGGCTCCTCAAAAAACTTCATATAGATCTTCCCTACGCCATACTACTCCTTGACATCTATTCCGAGTCTCATGAGCCAGGATACAATAAGGACACCTGCGCACTCATGTTCATTGCCATACTATGCATAATAGCCAAGATATGAAAATAGCCCACATGTCCTATAATAGATGAATGGATCCAAAAACACTGTGGTGTGGTTCCTATATACAATTGAATTATATACAGCCATTAGAAAGAATAAGATAACATCATTTGAAGGGAAATGGATGGAACTAGAACAAATCATATTAAGTGAGGTAAGCCAAGTTCAGAGAGACAAACGGCTCATGTTTTCCCTGATATGCAGAAGTTAGCTATAAAACCCACTGGGGTGTGACAAATTACACAGAACAGTGAAACCAAAAGAGGATAATCTTGGGAGAGAATCACAAAGATGCAATGACCAAGCACCTCTTCATGTGTGTATAATATAATATACACACTGAAATGAACTCCAAAGATATGGAAATCAACCAACTTTTTTCTTAATTTGTTTTTTCCTTTTTCTGATGACTCTGTATTTTTTTATCTTATATACAGTGTATTCATGTGTACATCTATGTGAGTGTAGGAGGAGGGCACAGAATCAGAGGGAAAAGGGTGAGAAAGTACAGCAGTAGAGCTCATTGGACACTGATGAAAGTGAACTATGCAACTTATGGGTAGAGATGGGAGGGAGGGAATGGGAGAGAATGAGGGAACAGATGACACTATGCAAAAGAAAACGTACTTATTACCTGATTATGTAAATATAACCTTGCTGTATATCACCTCTAAAGCAACAATAAAGTACATTAAAAATAAATACATTTGCATTTTCTTAAGCTGCTAAATTTGTGCTAAGTGATTGCAGCAGTAATAGAAGACGGCTATGAATACTAAATTATCATTTAATGATTGTGAAGAGTGCAAGCCTCCATACATGTGTTGTTTATCTATGATCTGATGTGGTCTTTTGTTAAGATGAACAGATTTTATTTTTTACCCTATGCAATGGAAATGTTTCAGCGTTCCTTAGTGTTTAGTTCCTCTTCCATAAAAATGCAATTAATATTTATGTGATAGGAACAAATGGTACCAGAAAGAACATTTACTTTGATCCTAGTGTTTGGTTCATGAGTATACAATATTAGAACCACGATAGATTGAGAGTTTATTGGGAGTAGCGACTATGTTATGTCTATCTCCAGCTCAATACATAAGAGTCATTTTGTAAATACTTGTAGGGAGTTGTATATGTTGGTTTGCATTTTCTTCCAAGACAGACCTGAACAAGTGCCTGTTGTATGCTTTCTTTTAGGTTATGCTTTCTAACCCAATGCTAGAAAATCCAGTAAATTTGGAAGCATCCCAAACTCTGGTTAAAAATGAATATTTGTACAGAAAAATAATTCATACACTTTCCCAGGAGCCAGGACAAGGTAAGAAGTGTTGTTCCTTGGCAATTACACATTACACAGTGTTCTTTTAGCATTTATACATTAAACATTAGTTCTTACATTATACATGAAGTATTATGTATTGTTGTTCTTGGCAATTATACATTAAGTATCATTCTGTAACATTTATACATTAAACATTTATACAAATAAGTGATTTAGCAAATAATTATTTTTTATAAGGAAATATTTAATTACATTCTGTTTGGGCTTTTTTTTTTTTCCAGTACTGGGTTTGAACTCAGGGGCTTGTTCTTGCTAGGTTCTACCACTTGATCCACTCTACCAGCTGTTTTTGCCATAGTTATCTTTCAGGCAGAGTCTTATGTTTGTGCCCAGACCAGCCTGGACTATGGTCCCTCTATGCTTTCATGTATCTACATTGACAGGCATGTACCACTGTGCTAGGTTATTTGTTAATTGAGATAGGATCTTTTTGCCCTAGCTGACCTCAAATCATAATCCTTTCATCTCTATCATATGAGTAGCTATGACTAAAATCTCTATCCATTTCAGCAATTAAATACTATTAAAATCTTCCCTACTGTAATTATCAAACCAATCAGTGTGTTCCTTTAATTAAAGATCATCAGAGATTATTTATTTGTTTGTTTATGCTAGTCCTGGGGCTTAAATTCAGGGCCTCAGCATTGTCCCTGAGCCACTTTTTGCTCAAGGTTAGCACTTTATCACTTGAGTCACAGCACCACTTCCATTATGTTTTTCTGAGTAGTTTATTGGAGATAAGAGTCTCACAGACTTTCCTGCCACAGCTGGCTTTGAACCATGATCTTAAGATCTCAGCCTCCTGAGTAGCTAGGATTACAGGAGTGAGCCTGGATCATCAGAAATCTTAAATTCAGTATTTTTATATGTTATCTTTTATGTTCTGGATGGATGGCACCATTGGAGACTCGACCACACATCATAATAAGACATGAAATTTCAACTCTTATGTCCATAGTGGATATTTCCTAGACTTCACACATGTTACTAATCTTGGGCCTATCCCCCTCTTAGTTAGCAAAATATCCAGCATTTTCTTCTGGAAAGTTCCTCCCCAGGTATGCTTTCTAATGATTCCTGTGGAAATGGCACTCAAAGCTCTCCAGTCTTCTGCTTTATTGTCTGATTTTTTTTGGATACCCTTGGCATTCAACTAATGACACCCTTGTGAATCTTTTTTTTCTTGTTATTATTACTAACTTATATTAATTGTACAAAGGGACTTCATTATGATATTCCTATAATGTGCTTTGGTCACATCTACTCCCTCTACTACTCTTTCTGATTTCCTTGATGAGCTCTTGTGGATACACAAACCCATCAATAGCTCTCAGCCTTGCTTACCATCTTGTCTAGGCTGGGAGCGGGTGCCTAGGGCACCATGAAGACACTGATTGTTCCATCACTTGATGTGGAAGGATGCCCAGATGTGGCAGAGACAGATGCTTTGCATCAGGAGTGAAAAAGTGGCAGAAAGCTTGTTTGTTCTTAATTGCATAGTAGTACTTCTACAGGGAATTGTATGAAAAAAAAAAAAGCACAACAGGAATAAATTAACCACTTGGAAGAGGCCTCTGCTAGGATACTCCAAGAATCTCTCTCACATCCATTTTAAATACTTATTAAAAGAATCTAGGAAATTCACAGGCAGAATTGTTGTCATATTTTTAGACAACTCAAATCTGAAACAGATAATTCATTGTATAAACAACAAGCACAAGGCAGCTAATGAGATCATCTCTGGAGACATTCATTATAGCTAGAAACATGTCCTCAGAGTCTGACAGGAGGTGCCTGACAGGACGTATTGAATGAAAACTAGTAGAATGACGGAAGGAGGAATAAAACATAAATTGAGATCTAGACTTTACCTCGCCATTTACTTAGAAATAGAATCAACATCTGGTCCCCACAGCCTCTTCCTTAGTGAGGACTTCAAGGAGGAGGTGATAAGCAAGGATCCTGCCCACTCTTCCAAGTTTAATAGGATGAACAGAGACAGTCCTCTAGGGTCAACAAATTTAAGACTTGCAATACATAGTGAAAGGCTAACTTGACAGCAGAACCTCCAATTAGTTTAGTACTTTTAAAAATCCTCCTAACAGTATACCAATTTTAAAAGAAATTTGTGTCTACAAATGAGCTAAGGGATGTCTCATAAAATGTAAGGGCCCCATATGTTTTTTTTTCTTTCTAGAAGGAATACTTTTTCTGGTTAGGTATAGATATATCCCCCCCCCAGATATATATACATATATGTATATGTATGTGTACATATACATATATATATGCTAAATATCAGGAAAAGAAGAAATTTAGTCCAGTAGCATGCCCCACTTAGGAAAAAACAGAGATTTAACACCATCATTGTAAACCAGCAATCCCAACACTGCTGTAAATATCCTGTTACTTGCCAAAATCACAAGGTTTGGAAAGCTTGAGTTTAACAGGGTGGTATAGCATATAGGTGCATTTGCTGAGGTTACACATCTTTCTTTTCCTATTTGTATTTTGGTGCACCTGATAGCCCAGAGACTTTTTAGCCAAGTCTCTAGGTTGCTAGCTTTAACTAAAAATGCTATCAGCTGGGTGCAGGTGGCTCACTCCTGTAATCTTAGCTACTTAGGAGGCTGAGATCTGAGGATCATGGTTCAAAGCCAGCCTGGGCAGGAAAGTCCATGAGACTCTTATCTCCAATAAAGCACTCAGAAAACCAGAAGTGGCTCAGTGGCTCAAGTGGTAGAGTGCTCAACTTGAGCTGAAGAGCTGAGGGACAGCGTTCAAGCCCAGAGTTCAAGCTCCATGACCAACAAAATTAATTAATTAATTAATTAATTAAGATGCTACCCAAAAAAACACATTCATAACTTTGAAGGACACAAAGTGGGAATCCTTTTTTTATTTTAAATGTATCTTTTTTACTGTAAAGATACTGTACAGGGGGATTACAGTTATATGATCTTGGTAATGAGTCCATTTCCTACTGAGCATTGTTACTTCCTCCTTTGTTTTTCCCCTACCATCCCTTTCCTCCCCACCTCCCCAACTCCTCCCTCTCCCCACAACGTTTGTAAAGTTTGTTTTCTTTTTTTATATTTTTTATTGTAAAAATAGGGTACAGAGGGGTTACAGTTACATGAATAAGGTAATGATTACATTTCCTATCAAGCATTGTTACCTCCTCCTTTGTTTTTCCCCTACCCTCCCTTCCTTCCCCACATCCCCAACTCCCCCTCCCAGTCCCAAGTTGTAAAGTTCATTTTCTTGTACATCTCATTGTTACAATGGGTCAAATTGTATCCTTGTTTCAGCATTTTGTTATTTCCCTTCCCCTCTCCGAATTAGAAAAATGTATATACAACATGCAGGACACCAGAATCAAATACAGTGAAAACAGAGGTTGTACCATGGAGGAACAACATACAAAGAAACAAAAAAAAAATCACATAGTACATTATAAGTACATTAAAAAGAACAAGAAGTTGCTGGTGCTGGTGGCTCATGCCTATAATCCTAGCTACTCAGGAGGCTGAGATCTGAGGATTGCAGTTCAAAGCCAGCCTGGGCAGGAAAGTCTGTGAGACTCTTATCTCCAATAAACCACTAGAAAACTGGAAGTGGTGCTGTGGCTCAAGCGGTAGAGCACTCACCTTGAGCTGAAGAGCACAGGGACAGTGCCTAAGCCCAGAGTTCAAGCCCAATGACCAACCAAAAATAAAGAAATAAATATATAAAATAAAATAAAATAAAAAGAACAGCAAGAAAGATAAAATCTCTTGTGTCCCTATCTTGGGGTTCATTTCTCATCAGATTATATGGTCATATGTACATAGCTTTTGAACTCTTCTGCTTGTCATAAACATATACTAGTTATTGCAAATAAGGGAACTGTTTGTCCTAAACATATACTAGTTATTGCAAATAAGGGAAACCATGGGACCTATGTTTCTTTTGAGTCTGGCTTACTTCACTTAATATAATTTTTTCCAAGCCTTTCCATTTCCTAACAAATGGGGCAATGTCATTCTTTCTGATGGAGGCATAGAATTCACATATATATATACATATATATATACATATATATGTATGTATATATACATATATATATATATATGTATATATATATATTCATCTACTGAGGGGCATCTGGGTTGGTTCCATATCTTAGCTATGGTAAATAATGCTGAGATAAACATAGTTGTGCTGGTAGCTTTAGTATGGCATTGTTTGTGATCATTTGGGTAAATGCCTAAAAGTAGGATTACTGGATCATAGGGGAGCTCTATGTGTAGTCTATGTGTAGTACTGCTTTCCAAAGTGATTGAATAAGTTTACATTCCCACCAACAATGAAATCCATTTTTATTGGAGTCAAACAGACCTTCTTTTATCCCTAAGCTTATCCCTAAGCTCAGCACAGTTATCTGTTTCTTCTGGCATTTACCTACCATTGTATTTCTAAGCGTACTCTGTGCTAGTGGCATCTGAGACTTTTCAGTTTAGATATTATTCACAGATTTCATTGTATGAGATACAAAGACTTATCTCTTATGCTTCCATTTGCACCCACATTGTCTCTCCTTCCACCTAACAAAGTTTGGTTACATTAATATGACTGTAAATATTCATCTCAGGGTGACATTGTCCAAAAAGAATTATACTCACAGCAGGGTTCTGGTGGCTCACACCTGTAATCCTAGCTACTCAGGAGAGTGAGATCTGAGGATCACGATTTGAAGATATCCCTGACAGAAAAGTCCCTGCAACTCTTATCTCCTATTAGTCACTCAAAAGTGGAAATAGAGTCATGGCTCCAAATGATAGAGCACTAGCCTTGAGCACAAAAGCTCAGGAACAGAGCCCAGTCCCCTCCTCCCACCCCAGTTCAAGTCTGATGACTGAAAAAAAGAAACAGAAAAAGAAAAAGGATGATATTCATTATGTGACTTATGAAATGGTAATCCCTCTATACAACACCTTCATAATAACAAAAATTATATTTAAAATAACAAATTATATATTTAAGATCTTCCTTCTGATCATATAAAATAATATTTATCAAAATGAATTCCAGGAAATGTAAAAAAAAATATTCATCTCAAGTCATGAATGATTATCTTGATTTTTTTCTTGTACAGATGTCTTGTTCTCTTATTTTTATAAAGAGACTGTCTATTCTCTCCTTAAACTTTTTTGACCAAGCTGTGAAACAGCTGCCAAGTATTTGATCAGTATTTGTTTCCTTTCCCCCCCTTGAACGCTACTCTTCTTTGGCACTCTGGCCATGCTTCAGTTCTGGCTGGCATTTTTTTTCCCCTGGGATATCCCTCTGTCTGCCCTCTGGAGCCCTGCTTCTGCCCCCATTTTCCTCTCATTAGCTTATGCCTTCATGTTGTTGGAGCACATCTTGAAGGAGCTTCCTCGCACAGGAGGCTTGGCATACAGTACTTCCAAATATAATGAGTCTACTCTTTTGCTCACGGCTTAGCCAAATTTTAGCTAGGAAATGGTTTTCCCTCAGAAATGTAAAAAATATTACCTTCTAGTATCGAGTTCTGCTTTTGAAAAGTATGATGTTATCTAGGTGTCTTGTCTTTACATGTCACTTATTCTCTCCCTTTTCTATTTCAAAAAATACTATTTTTATTGCTGGTGAGGTAATTTATTTTAGTGCCTGTCTTGGGGCTTGAACTCAAGGCCTCATGCTCTCACTTGGCTTTTTTCCCTTCAAAAAAAAGCTGATGCTCTACCACTTAAGCCATAGTTACACTTCTGGCTTTTTACTGGTTAATTAGACAAAGGAGTCTCTTGGGCTTTTCTGGCAAGGCTGGCTTCAAACCATGATCCTCAGATCTCAGCCTTCTGAGTAGCTAGGATTACAGGAATGAGCAACAGTGCCTGTGCTAACATTTCTTGATAATGTGACATGGTGTGTTTTTGTTCTTGTTTTATCCCCGCATTCATCATGTTAAGCATTTGATAAGCTATTGAAATGTCAAAGCTTTTCCTTCAGCTCCAGGAAATTCTCCTATATAGTTTCTTTTATGAGTTTTTCCCGTCTACTTTCCTGTTGTCTTCTTGACCACTATGATTTGAATGTTGGGTCTATACCTCTGGTCCTCTAATTTTAACTCCAAATATTTTTTGTTATCTATCTCTTTGTTGTTGTAGTAATTCTGGGAGGATTTTTTAGATAAGAAAAAAATCTTTTTACATTTTTTTCTCATTTTTGGGGTGTTTGGCTTTCATGACACTATTTTTGTCTAGTGACCTTTGACTCACAGGATAACTATATTATAAAATGAACTATGAAAAATGATTGAAAGTTCTGAGGAAAGCTAGGTTTCTTGATGGTTTTGTTTCATTCTTGAGTTGGTTGGTTTATTTTTTGCTGATCCTGGGCTTGAACTCAGGGCCTGTTCTCTGTCCCTGAGCCTCTTTGTGCTCAAGGCTAGTGCTCTACCACTTGAGGTACAGTGCCACTTCCAGTTTTTTCTGAGAAGTTTATTGGATATAAGAGTCTCATGGACTTTTCTGTCTGGGCTGGCTTTGAACCGTGATCCTCAGATCTCAGCCTCTGAGTAGCTAGGATTGCAGTCTTGAGCCACCGGTGTCTGGCTCATTCTTGAATTTTTAAGTAAGAATCTAGCCAATTTTCTTGGCTTGGATTTTTTTTATCCTGTGAGAAATTTCAACCTTATGGAAAAGATGGTGGGGAAGGAGAAAGAGAAAGATTGATTTTCTGAAAGGTACACAAGGGATAAGGGTCAGAAATATTTCTGATCAGTGTGACTTATTTCGTTTATTCACTATGTTCTGTCCCTTACTATACTCTTGTCCTGTGTCCAATACCTTCTAGTCCTAGATCTCTCAGGCTGTTTCTCTAGAGGTAATGCATGCTCCATCTTGCCTGGCACAAAGACCATCTGATTGCAAAGGTGAGGGTGTAAGTTGGGGTCTATGATCTGCCTCTCATGGCTCCTTCCGTTGCTGAGTTGTTTTATTGGCTTCCCACATCATGCAGTTAGGTTTCAAATTTCTAGGGCTTCCTATGACAGTTACTACTTGACATCTGCTTTCTACCTTGAAATTTTTTCTTGTCATCTTTCTTTTGCTCTCTTTGCAATTTTATTCCTTATTTTTATTTCTTTATTAGCATTTTATTGAGGCTTTGGAAAGAGTGCATTTAAAACCATATAGCCAATCTTCATGAAAACCAGGAGCACTTTATATTTTCTTTTTACAGTGGAAGATAAAAGCCAAGAATTATCTACAAAGTCCTATACATTGAGGTAAGTTTTCTTTTATTTACTGTCTATAAATTTATTTACTAAAAGGAATATTGATTTAAATTTTTCTATAATAATAACTTCTTTAATTTATCAAAGGAAATGGATATTTGTATCTCTTACAGTGCCTTTTTACAATGTTTTTAGGAAGAATGTGGGAAATTATTAAATATCTTCTATTGAATTGAAATTAAATATATCTATATAGACTATATAGCCTATTCCTCTCTTTCTCTCCTCTCTCTCTTTCTCTCCCCATCTCGCTCTCTGTCTCTGTCTCTGTCTGTCTGTCTGTCTCTCTCTCTGTATGTGTGTGTGTTTATTGGTAGAGGGGCTTACACTTGAGGCCTGGGCACTATCCCTTGGTTTTTTTACTCAAGACTAGTGTTCTACCCCTTGAACTGCTGATCTAATTCCAGCTTTTATCTGAGCTAGTTTTGAACCATGATCCTCAGAAGCTAGATCTTGAGTAGTTAGGATTACAACTGTGAGCCACTGGTGCCTGGCCTGTTTTGAGTATTGAAAAAAAATGTACTATCATTAGAATGAGCACAACTTGTTTTATATAGCAAACATCTAAACAATGTAGGAGGAGGAGATGAGATCCCACAGGAAAACTGTAAACATCTGGATAGAAGCCATCACCCAACACTGTGGCCTTGGTCTTGAATTCCTTGACCAAGGTATAAGTCTGGAGTCTCAGGTATGGTTTTGCAGCATTTATCTCCTTCAACTTTCCCATCGGCATCATTTTGATAGCCAGTCACATGTAGAAAACCAAACTAGGGTCAAAAATACAGCTTGATTTAGTTCAGGTTACCTTGATTGATCTTGTATGAAAGAGGAGCAGAACTAGACAACCTTAGGGGCTCCTGTGGGTAAAACAGCACTGGAAATGAAGTGAAGGGCCCGTGTGGGTAGGATCCAGTAGAGGCATTGTCACTTAAATGTGTTGTTAATGTAGCACAAAGCACTTCACGGGCAGAAAACAGGCCTGTGATAGATGCCCAGGACACAAACACCATTTTATCACCTGTAAAACATGAATGTTCCAGAAATATCAGAAGTTGGTCCTATGTGTGGTACAATTATTTGCATCCCATAAGGTGACAGTGCCAGCATTCGCTGAGAAGGCAGTGGGAACGGACTGGAAGAGGGTCTATAGTCCCAGCTTCAGCGGGTCCTCTGAACCAAACCAAGAAGAAATGACACCGAAATGAGGTGTGGTGGACGGTGTTCACCTTGTGCTGCTAACCTGACTTCCCTAGTGAAGCCTTCCAAGAAACTCAGGCAGAGAAATATTGTCTAGACAATAACAATCTATTTCTAAGGGTACCTATGGCTACAATTTGCTGTGTATCTGTGAATTTCAATGATACATTTGTCCTGAAATACAGCTCAGGTACATCTAGGTTTTTGGTTTGCACTCACAGCGGATTCTTGGGAAATAATTCAAAGCAAGATAATGCTCTGGAGTTTGTGGCAGTCTATTGCCACCAGCTTAGAACTTTGCATTAACGTCAGGAGCTGGAAGGACTAAACTGGCGATAGAACTGTATTCCAGGCAGAGCCAGACAGTTAAAATCCTGTTTCCAATAGGACACAAAACACAGATGGAGTCCTTTCAGTGGGGTAGAATAGAACCAGGAGACTCAATTGATGCTCAGTCATTGAAGATGCTAGGAACGTGTACTAATCGGCTGGTATGTCTGCCATGGTCTACAGGACACCAGTTACAGTGATGAGCGGGTTTTTATTTCTTGGGAAACAGTATTTATGTATTTAAGGCTCCATAAATAAACATCCACTTGTAACATATGATCTGAGCTGAACATTGTGACTCAATGTTGGAGACTTAACTGGGTAATAGCTGTTCCCAACCTCATGAGATTTACACTCTTCTGAAAGGAAGACAGTATAGGGAACAGGACTGACTGTTGGTCCCTGAGCACTAATAGAGGGAGCATCTTCCAACAGAGGGTACAGCTGAAATGTCACAGAAGAAATTTGAGGAATGCTAAGGTCAGATCACAATGAAAGCAGAAACTTCTTCCCCTGTGGTTCTAATGTTGCCTTAGAGGCTTCCTTTAAAAGCCTTAACTTTTTCACCAAGTTCTCTATCTATGAACTTCTTTCCCCTCCCTCCCTCCCTTCTTCCCCCACTTTCTTCCTTCCTTCCTTCCTTCCTCCTTCTTCCAGACAATGCAATGCTGAGGTTTGAACTCAGAATCTTGTGCTTTCTAGACAGATGCTCTACCGTTTGAGAAACATGCACCCAGCCCTTTTTGCTTTAGTTATTTTTCAGAGAGGGTCTCAACATTTTTTGCCGGGGGCAAAAAAAAAACCTGTGTTTTAGAATGACAGACACACACACCAGGCTTATTTGTTAAGTTCATGTTGATGCATTTTGCTAACTTGTATGCTCAGGCTGGCTTGGAGCCATAATCCTCCCAGTCTCCACCTCCTGTGTAGCTGGGATTACAGAAATGAAGCACTGTATCAAGTCTTAGAATCCCTTTTTTAAAATGTCTTATTAAGCCATATCTGTTTATTGCTTCTATGTTATTTTTGAATAGGATATCGTAAGCGCTATGCAAAGTTAAGATCAGAGATACTGAGGGAATATAGAGGCAGAAATGGCTTCCTAAGGCTTGGAAGGGAGTTGGGAGGGGAGTGGAGAGTAGAGTCGGTGGGCAGAGACTTCTAGGAGAGGGAAACACACATGTGAAAGTGTGGAGAGACCCGAAGATGTGTTTTCCACATCCTGTTCAGACAGATATCCCCGCTTATTGGCCAGGCTTATGTTTCAAGACCACTAACCAAAGCCTCAGCTAGCCTCCAACCCCACATGTGTCTATGCATTCCTATACATCTGGATGATAAAGTTTCACTTACAAATTCAGCATGGTAGCACATTCATACCAATAAATTATTACTCAGGACAAAATACTATATAGTAAGTTATGTGAATATTGTTTCTCTCCTCTCTCTCATTCCCTCATTCTCTATCTCAAGCTTTTTTTTTGTCCTTTTGTATTGAATTCATTTTTTTATTGTGAAAATACCGTACAGAGAGGTTACAATTACATGAGCAAAGTAATGAGTACATTTCTTATCAAGCATTGTAGCCTCCTCCTTTGTTTCCCCTTCCCATCCCTTCCCATCTTCCCTGAATTTATTTTAAAGGTATGATATCAACCTATCATTAAATATCTACAATATGAGAGGAAAAAAGTCAATAATTAAGATCCAAATAATGTGCTTAAGAGGCAGAGAAGATGAGGGTTCCAAGGTGGGAAGCTTCTGGCCTGTGCCAAGACTTTGTCCTCATGCTCCCGAGAGTCTTTGTTGCTTTGGCACAAGAAAAAAAAAGCTCTTTCACTCTTTTATTTTACCTTTAAAAATCTTTTTTTTTTGAGACAGGATCATACTCTCTAGCCAGGTTATTCTCTCTCTTTTTTTAAATTGTAATTTTGCTTTCATTTTAATGAGTTCTGGGTCTTTAAAGTAGTACTTTCACATGAATAAACCCTAAGAGAGAAAAACCAGAGCCAATGACAGCATAGACTTGCTCCTTTGTGACCTCTAGCCTCCAGTTTTTCTTTATTAAAGTTTAAATGTACCATTAGACATGTAAAATGAGTACATTTGTGTATCTTCATTGAACACAATAACAAAATGCATTCTTCTCTGCAACTTTGTTTTATCCTAGAGGTATTTAATTGCACATATTAACAAACCTTATTATAAAGATAGTTGCATAATATTTTCTCTAAATAATACAACTAAATATTTTATCATCCATCCATTAATGGACATTTTTAAGTTGTTTTTGTGCCTGATTGAGATAGAATATGGAACAGTAGATACAGGTTGAGTACTAATGGCTCACATCTGTAATCTTAACTACTCAAGAGGCTGAGATATGAGGATCATATTCAAAGTCAGCCTAGGCAAGAAAGTCTGCAAGATTTTATCTCCAGTAAACTACTCAGAAAAGGCCAGAAGTGGCACGGTGGCTCAAGTGTAGAGTGCTAGCCTTGAGCACAAAAAGATTCAGGGATCGTGCCCAGGCTCTGAGTTCAAGTCCCAGGACTGGCCAAAAAAAAAAAAAAAATGCAAAGGAATGCATTCACGAAGAACAAAAAACAATGACACTTGAGATAGCAAGGTACTGTAATGAGGAGCTACAAGAAACTTTGCTCTGGTTCAATTTTTTTTTTTTTTTTGGTGGTGGGCATCAGGGTAGTCATGGTGTTTGAACTCGGTGTGAGGGCCTGGGCACTGTCCTTGAGCTCTTTGGGCTCAAAGCTAGAGCTCTACCACTTTGAGCCACAGCCCCACTTCTGGTTTTCTGGTGATTAATTGGAGATAAGAGTCTCACAGACTTTCCTCCTGTGGCTGGCTTTGAATTAGATCTCAGCCTCCTGAGTAGCTAGGAGTACAAGCATGAGCCACCAGCGCCCTGCTGGATTCAGTCTTTTAAAGTCAAGTTTCCATTCCTTGAATGGACACCATGCTGTGGCAACCCCAGAGCCCATCAGTCTGTCACTTAGAGCTGTGAGGGGACCAATCTTAGATTGCATGCCACCTGACAGTGATATGACACCAGCCACCAGTGTCCACTAGGACCAGCTTCATAGTGTTCCTGGACTCAAATTTGATGAGAAAGAATTTGACCAGCAGAGAAGAGAAAAGGCTGTCTAAAGAAACATACCTGCACAGAAATGGAAGTATAATATTATGGTATAATACTATAATATAATAATTGAAATAAGCCAAGAATTCCATGTGATGGAGGTTCTGCAAAGAGGGATGAGACTGCTGAAGGAAAGGCTGGAAATGGAGAAATAATGAAGAGCCTCAGGTTCCATTTGCAGGTGTCCACGTAATCCTATAGAATTAGGTAGCCAATGGGCTTTCTAGCAGAGGTATAGCAAGCTGGAACTGGGTGAGAACGCGATCAGGAGGCTGACTAGAGTTAGCAGGAGGCTGACTAGAGTTAGCAGGAGAGAAACGCTGAAGCTAACAGCTGACAGCTAAGTTAAGCCTGGCTCTGCTCATGTGAGATTCCCTGGAATGCTCAGACAGCTGTGTGAGAAGGTTCCATCTCCTCCAGAGATGAGGAAACTAGTGTGGAGATGTTGGGTAACTTGTTCAGAGTCACACAGCCAGGAAATAAGAAGGCTAGAGAGTTCTTTTTTTCTCTTTTCTTTTTTAGTTTAGTTTTAAAATACAGGCCAGCTGAGTCTAGATCCTGCCATTGCCACTGAGATACCAAGGCCTAAGCCATGATGTCAAGAGGGGTCCTAACAGAATTGTAGATGCGTTTAACTGCTCCCCTCCCCCGATGCATACACATGCTCACACCAGGCTCCTTTGGCTGCCACGTTGCTTCCATAAAATAGCATGACTGTTCTTTTCTTTTTCCTTTCACGAACCCTTCTTTTTCTCACTGGCTCCCTTTAACTGGGAGGCGGTGTCCTCACTTTCTTTTCTAAACACTCTTTTCAAGGTGGTTTTCCCCTGAGGCCTCCTCTATCAGCCTTCATGTCGATTTGACCCAAATCTCTCCTTCCCATTCCCCATTTCTCAATCACACCCCTGAAGGTCATTTTGACTTGTCACGTAAGGCCCCGTGCCTAAAATTAAACTCATATTTTACTTCAGACCCTCCTGATGCTTTCTATTACCAGTGAACCTAGTCTTCGGAATTGAGAAGATGGTTTGGCCTGAACTGCCTTTGCCTTCACACCCTGTCAGGTGTAGATTCTTCAGCATTGTCTTAGATTCATTTCCTCCCCTGTCCCATCCATTCTTCCCCGCCCCTTCCACTCACTCCAGTTCCTCTATATTGAACTCCCCACTCTGGTCAACTACCTCACCCTCTTCATCCCTTCCCCAGCACACACAAACACTCGTGCACACATGTTCACACCTGACTCCTTCCCACCTATGGTGTGTTGATGCTGGGTCCCCTACCTAGGTTGGGCTTGAACTCAGGGCCTGAACACTGACTCTGAGCTCCTTTTGCTCAAGGCTAGTACTCTGCCACTTGAACCACAGCTCCACTTCCAGCTCTTTCTGAGTAGTTTATTAGAGAGAAGAGACTCACAGACTTTCCTCCACAGGCTGGCTTCGAACCTTGATCCTCAGATCTCAGCCTCCTGAGTAGCTCGGATTACAGGCTTGAGCCACCAGTGCCTGGTTCCTCCTTTTATTTTCAGACTTTTACCTTAGTGACTGTTTCCTTGCTGGCTTCCAGATAGAGGTTAGAAAATATTTCCCTTCTCCAATGTTTTTTTGTTTATTGTCACTATGGAAGAAGTGTCTGCTAATGTGTTATATTCTCAAAATATTAAACCATGTAACACTTTATTGTTTTAATATAAACACTCTTCTATCCATAAGTCTAGGTATATATTTTCCCAACAGGGTAAGTTCTAATATTCACTTATAAATTATGTCTTATATGTTTTCCTATTCAGAACATCAGTGATAACATTCAATAAATCCTTGTTAATGGTTGATGCTACAAACACTTGGATTTTATACTAGATATGTCCCTATAGGCTTAATTGTTCAACAGAATATTATTTATAATATTAGTATTCTGAACACTATTCTTTTAAAAGTCTGCTTCCTTGATAGAATCAAAAATACAAATACTCTGCTGTGTATATTCAAGCTAACTAAAGTTATTATACCTTGTATGGTAATATTTTTAATTATTCTGGAAGAAAGAAAAGAAAGCCCCTGAAGGCTAACAGTTTGAAATTGAACAGGACACCCCTGGGAAAGGAGAAGGGTCATGGGTCATAGTCAAACAGACAAAAAACAATGAGGACGATTGTGCCTGAAGATGGTGTTGGTTGTTTTTTTTTTTTTTTTTCTGGAGACAGTGTGTTGACAGTTTCCTTCCTCTAGGGTTATTGTTGTATGCCAAATGACCTGTGACAGCAAATTGATCACAAGCTTTTTCATGCAGGAGATATAATGTAGCCTTTCATACTGTTACCTGAATTGCCAAATGCAGAAACTTCTCAATGGCAAATTAATGTTAGTTTAGTATGTCATTTAGTAGTGTGAAACACCACAGGCAGTTCTGGAAGCAATAATAGTATGATTCATTGATCTTCATGAAGTTTCAGGTCTCTCCTTAAGTGTGATTGAAAAAAGCAATAACAGATTTGAAAAATGTTAGTCTTAAAATTAAGTGTTTAATTGTTATTTAAATAAATGAGTGTATTGACACACTTGGGTTTTGCTAAATTTGTTTCAAAATTAAGTCAAATGTTTACCCTAAGGTACCTTTGGTTATAAAAATTAATGCTAATATACTTACTCTAACTGAGAAATGATCTGTTCTTCCAAAGAGAAAAAAACCTAAATTGGAGAAAACATGTAAGGCCCATTATATTTGATGTGTAAGCATCTGTTTAAACCAGTTAACTGGTGATTTCATGTGTCTAAAAAAATATCTCTTAAGTAATCTTTTGTTTATTGAATGTTGAAAATCTCTGTGTTAAAAAAATGTGGTAAAAAATACTTTCCAGTGAATTTAAGAGACTAGAATTTCTCTTTTTTATTTTTAAGTGTTTATTCAGTTGTTTATTTTGTGTGCATGCTAGTACTTAGACTTGAACTCAGGGCCTGAACTCGGGAGCTTTTTTTTTAATTATTAAGGCTAGCACCCTATTACCTGAGCCACAGCTCTACTTACAGCTTTATGCTGGTTGATTGGAGATAAGAGTCTCCTGGATTTTCTGCGCATGCTGGCTTTGAACAATTATCCTCTGATCTCAGCCTGCTAAGTAACTAAGATTACAAGATTGAGTCACTGTCTCATTTTTTAATGCTTTATAATAAATTTTGTTTTATTAGTTATTACATAGGAATAGCAGTAAAGAGAAGGAAATGTGGGAGTAGGGATATTAGAAAAGAGTTATTTTTCATTCTCATACTTTTATTCTCTCCTAATAAGAAAGAAAAAGTGTAATACTATAAAATTGACAGGAAATGCAAGGAAATCATTCATTATAGAATGAGGAAATTTATACACATAATGCTTAGCTTAACATTCTTTTCAGATGTTGGTCATTAGAGATAGACATCCTAAATGTATATTTCTTTTCAATATTCACATAGAAGAGTATTTAACTTTATTATTGAAAAAATTGATTGGGCAGGTTTTCTTTCTTTGATTTGTATTCATCAGTGGTGAATTTTATGTTGGATTCACTTATTAGAAGAGTATTAAAGCCTACAAGCATGATGGCTCACGCTTGCAATCCTAGCTACCCAGGGGGCTGAGATTGAAGGATCACAGATGGAAGTCAGACTGGGCAGAAAAGTCTTCCAGACTCCACCTCCAATTAATCAGCAAAAATACCAGACAGGTGCCATGCCTTGAACAGTAGAGCACCAGCCATGAGCAAAAATGCTGAATTAACTTATTAATAAAATAAATAACAATAAAAATAAAAAATAAAAAAATGTCGAATGAGAGCATGGCACCTTGAGCTCAAGCCATAGTACCTGCAAAAAAAAAAAAAAGCGTGTGTTGGAATTTGTGGTCAGTGTAATGTTTCATGACAAGATATTATCTGAATAGACCATTCTAAAATGATTTTTAAAAGCAACAAAGTACCTATTGTCTGATTTTTGTTTATATTTTCAGAAACAAGGCACCGGTCACATTTAGTGAATACTACAAGGCATGGTCTGAAATCGCCACATCGAAAACCACAGAGCAATACAGAAATTCATGTAAGCTGACCTAGCCATAATCTATGTGCTTTTAGTGTACATTAATCTGTGCAATATCCTCAGCTTCTGTTGCTTTCGAAGACTATAGACACATATCTGTTATTTAAGAGGGGTAAACATCTCTGTTGACTCTATGTACTAGTCATTCAACAACTAGTAATTTAGTTCCTCTTTAGGGGACTAGACTGAAATCTGATTAAAAGCCAGAAAGGGGATAGGCAATGGGAAAAATAAAAGGTGAGTTTCTGCTATTCCTAAGGTTTACTTAACTCCCTTTACTCTGTAAAGGAGACTTTGTGGCTGAAGGAAACTTCAGTTCTAAACAAAGTTGCCTTCTGAGCCAGAAAATGTATTAAGTAGAGAATAAGAGCCTAGGGCTGTTCAGTCATATAGCTCTAAAGGGAAATCAGTCATTACCATTGTGTGGTAAACACTCAGAAACTATGAAGACAGAATGGCAGAGTGGACAGCTTGCTGGTTGCACTGACGTGGATCTGTAGAATACAGTTTCATTATGCGGATCAAAGGAGGCTATGCTGAAGTGTGCTTTTGCCTGAGCCAGCCTGTGAACATGGTGCGTCTGGAAGTGAGCCGTTACTTTGTGGTTCCCATGTTCAGTGATGACTGCACAGTCCTTTCACTTTGATTGTCTATGTTCTTCTTGACTTACATGATACTCTACAGCCATGATTTTTCTTCTCTCCTAAACACTCTTTTGCCTCTGAACGAGAACTTCTTCCTTCAATCCTTTCTACCCACTGCCATGTGACTGCTAAGGGCACTTTTGTAGCCAGATGACTCTTCAGAACTCTACACGCACATATTACAACTGCACATTGGAAATCTTACCTATATATATTAGAGGCATGTCATATTGAAGGTGTCCCCAAATGAATAGGTCACTATCTTGGCATTGTCTTTATGAGGCCAACCCTTCAGAAGTTTTCTATCCCTTTAAATCTCTCTCTCTCTCTTTCTCTCTCTCTCTCTCTTCCCCCTTCTCTCTCTCCCTCCCTCCCTCTCTCCCTCTCTCTCTCTCTCTCTCTCTCTCTCTCTCTCTCTCTCTCTCTCCCTCCCTCCCTCCCTCCCTCCCATTCCCTCTCCTACTCCCTCTCTCTCATCAGTTGTGGGCCTTGAACTCTGGGCCTGGGCACTGTCCCTGAGCTCTTCAGCTCAAGGTGAATGCTCTACCACTTGAGCCACAGTGCCACTTCCAGTTTTCTGTTGGTTACTTGGAGATAAGAGTCTCACAGACTTTCCTTGCTTGAGCTGGCTTCAAACCATGATCCTCAGATCTCAGCCTCCTGAGTAGTTAGGATTACAGGCATGAGCCACCAGCTCCTGGCCTTTAATCTCTCTCTTTAAGCTTTCTTTACTCACAATATTATGAATACTTTTCTCCTCTTCTATTTTGTATGGTTAATGTACATTAATAAAGAAATGTCATATTCTTTCAGGAAGTCAATTATGAATTTATGATTATACGTATGCTTGTAATCCTAGCTACTCAGGAGGCTGAGATGTGAAGGTCTGTGGCTTAAGGGAAAAGAAGTCTATGAGACTTGACCACCAAAATTAATCAGCAAAAATCAGGGTGAAAGGCATAGCCCAGGTGGTACAGCACCCACTTAGCAAACATGAGGCCTTGAGTTCAAACCCCAGTGTTACCCATAACAGTTGTGTGTGTGTGTGTGTGTGTGTGTGTGTTAGGTACACAGATTTTAGCAACTATTTCAGTATGAAGAATTTCTTTCTTTCTGATCTGAGTATATATGAATGTTTTAATTTCAAAGATATATGATGGGCAAAGCTTAGTCCATTCAGCAAACACATTTCAACACCTGCTATAATGGAGGCATTGGAGGCTCCGTGGTCCCAGGCCAGTACCCCCTCAATGCACAAACACGGTGACATCACTGGGCACACTTTAGGGACTGAGTCAGACAAACTCCTTCAAGTGCCAAAAAGTTATAGGTTGGCATTTGTTGGAATAATGCAGGGGCACTTAGATACTCTGAATTCATAGAGAAAAAAATAATTATAAAAACATTGCCTAAAAGTAAGGAGATTTGGAGTGATTGTCTTACTATTCAGAGCAATTAAAAATGAAAGGAAATAATGATGATCATGAATGATAGTTTCTTTCTCATGAGAGTGTGATCCCCAAAGCCTTTCATTTTGTTGCTTCTGTATCTGCTACTCACCTAGTATGCAGCTTACCCCTCTCCATGAAGACAACAGGTTGGTAATGGTTATTTCCAGCCAAGAGTTTCTTTTTTTAATACGTTTTATTGTAAAAATACTGTACAGAGGGGTTACAGTTACATGAGTACATGAGCAAGGTGATGAGTACATTTCCTATCAAGCATTGTTACCTCCTTTGTTTTTCTCCTACCATCTCTTCCCTCCCACCTCCACAACTATACTCCCCCCCCCCACCTAAATTGTAAAGTTCGTTTTCAACATAGTGTCTTGTACATCTCATTGTTACAATGGGTCAACCTGTATCCCCATTTAAGCATTTTGTTTTTTCCCTTCCCTTCCTTGAATTAGAGAAGTGTGTATACAAGATGTAGGGTATCGACATCAAATACAGTGAAAACAGGAGTTATCCCATGGGAAGGAACATATAAAGAAATAAAAAGATCACATGGTACATTATAAATATGTTAGAAACAATAGCAAGAAAGAAAAAACCACTTGTGTCCCTATCTTGGGGTTCATTTTGCTTAACATCATCTTATCTGTTCATATGTACATAGCTTTTGACCTTTTCTGCTCGTCCCAGACAAATCAAATAAAGACTGGACAAATAGGATTGCATAAAGCTGTAGAGCTTCTGCATGGCAAAAAACATAGCTAGCAAGATCAACAGAAAGCCCACGGATTGGGAGAAGATCTTTACTAGCCATACAACAGATAAGGGTCTCATATCTAAAACATACTTGGAACTCAAAAAATTAAATCCCCCCACAAAAAATCTTCAAAGAAACCACTGCCTGATAAGTAAGTGGGCTAAAGACTTAAAGAGAAAGTTCTCTGAAGAGGAAATAAGGAAATAAGAATGGCCAATAGACACATGAAGAAATGCTCAACCTCTCCAGCCATAAAAGAAATGCAAATCAAAACAACAGTGAGATTCCACCTCACCCCAGTTAGAATGGCTATAATCAAGAAATCTAATAACAACAGATGCTGGAGGGGATGTGGACAGAAGGGAACCCTACTGCATTGTTGGTGGGAGTGTAAACTTGTTCAACCACTCTGGAAAGCAGTATGGAGGTTCCTCAAAAGACTCCACATAGAGCTCCCCTATGACCCAGCAATCCCACTTTTGGGCATTTACCCAAAAGATCACAAACAAGGCTATACTAAAGGTACCAGCACAACTATGTTTATTGCAGCATTATTTACCATAGCTAAGCTATGGAACCAACCAAGATTCCCCTCAGTAGATGAATGGATCATATACAGTGGAATTCTGTGTCTCCATCAGAAAGAATGGCATTGCCACATTTGTTAGGAAATGGAAAGACTTGGAAAAAATTATATTAAGTGAAGTAAGCCAGGCCCAGAGAAACATAGGTCCCATGGTTTCCCTTATTTGCAATATCCAGCCAAGAATTTCTGAGATTTGGAATCTTTGTGCCAGATTTCACAACCTCTGTCCCATTCTTTCCTTGGAATTGCTATGAGAATGTTTTGAAAGTTTTACTTCAATAATAACCAATACTTAATTCAAAAAAAATAAGTGTAAACTTCACATGTGCTGCTGGCCATTTTGTCTTTTGATAGTTCAGCTGGATGAGATCTAACACTATCTTTTTTAGTGGCCTAATTTCCTGGCAATAATAAAGATGAAGCTTTTAGATTGTAGAATTCTTCAACAACTCAGAAACGAAAAAGAAAACTTCCAATAACTTCATTTTCTATGGTTACATTCTGATTTGGTAAGGTTTATTAAAGTCAATATGCATATTTTTAAATTATTATTATTATTTACTGGCTCTGGGGCTTGAACTCAGGACCTAGGCATTGTGCTGAAGGCTAGTGCTCTACAACTTGACTCATAGCATCACTTCTGGTTTCTGGTAGTTAATTGGAGATAAGCGTCTCATGGACATTCCTGCCCAGGTTGGCTTTGAACTGCAATACTCAGATCTCAGCCTCCTGAGTAGCTGGGATTACAGGTGAGCTACTACACCTGGCTCAAAATCATTATCTTTTATGAACAGTTAATAAAAATATTTGATTTGGGTTAAAAACCCTTTTGATATCTTTGTATGTGATCATACTTAGGGTTTTTTTTATTTTTTGGCAGGGGGTATTGTTTCATGGTGCCAGTCCTGGGACTTGAACTCAGAGCTTTGATGCTGTCCTCAAGCTTTTTTGTTCAAGACTAGCACTCTGCTTCTTGAGCCACAGCTCTATTTTTGGCTCTTGGGTGGTTAATTGGAGATAAGAGGCTCATGGACTTTCCTGCCTGGGCTCGCTTTGAATCAAAATCCCCAGATCTCAGCTTCCTGAGTAGCTAAGATTACAGGCATGAGCCACCCGTGCCTAGCTTGGTGATACTTTTATTTATCCACTGTTATTTAGTGAACACATAATGTATCTTGTGCACAGTAGTATATTAATCCTGTGACATGGGCATTAGTAATATTGCCGTAGTTTACAGAAAGGAAAACAAAGAATAAGGATTGCTATGTAGTTTACATGTGAGGGAGAGTATCATACACTAGTAAGAAAATAACTTCCACATCCAGATTACTGGAGCTCAATCCTGGCTCTGACATTTACAATCCATGTGACATGTTTGGGGCCTATATTTGAATTTTCTACTGCTTGAGCTGTACTCTCAGCTCTTTGGACTTTAGTTATTTTTTACATAGTGTCTACCGTTTTTGCCTGGGTTAAACTAGACTGTGATCATCCTATGTAAGCCTTCCATATAGCTGGGATTGCAGGCACATTTCACCATACTTGCTTTACTGAGATTGAGTCTCACTTTCTTTTTGCCCAGGTTAGCTGCAAATCATAATCCTCTTAAACTTTTCCTTCCAAGTAGCTGGAATTATAGGTGTACCACCAATGCTTGGCTATGAGGTAAGTTTCCTAACCTCTCTGTGACCCAATTTTCTCATCTATAAGAGGCAAGTAGAATCACAACACATACCTCTTAGAGTTGGTGCACTTAGAACATAACCTAGCACATAGAGCTCAAGAAATACATCAGTTCTTAATTTTTTTTTTTTTTTTTGTCGGTCGTGGGGCTTGAACTCTGGGCCTGGGTGCTGTCCCTCAGCTCTTCAGCTCAAGGCGAGCACTCTACACTTGAGCTACAGCGCCACTTCCGGTTTTCTGGTGGTTTATTGGAGATAGAAGTCTCACGGTCTCTCCTGCCCGGGCTGGCTTTGAACCGCGATCCTCAGATCTCAGCCTCCTGAGTAGCTAGGATTACAGGCGTGAGCCACCAGCACTCGGCCAGTTCTTAATTTTTAAAAACTGTGGTCCAGGGACATGAGCCAGATCCTTTAACTCAACATTTGTTACTCTATCATTCTATCTTGCCTTTATAATTTAACAGCAAATTATCTCAGCATAGTGTGCAATTCACATTCAGAGTCTGAAGTTTGCACAGGCAATCCATTTATCAATGATTTTTTTGGTTCACAAGCATAGGCCCTCCTGTGGGGAAGCACACCATTAATGCACTACTCTCTGTCCATCACTGAAGAATGTCAAGTAAAAAGGTTTGGCAGGGAAGAAACAAATGCATATGGTTGTGGGAATGGCTCCTTCACAACTCATAAGGAAATGTTTATGTGAGAGGAAGAGAGTCCCTCAGACCCGTGTGCTCTACAGGACTGAGCGCAGGCTTCCTTGTGTTTGTCTGCTGTCATTAGGAAAAGCCAGACAGCCTGAAGCATCATGGGGATGCTTGCTTTCACCCTAGGAGACTTTTCATTCTGCAACAACTTGAGCCGGAAGCCAGGGCAAGTGTCTCGCACATGCACTGAGAGGCAGGAGGCTGTGTGTCTGTCTCCTCTGAAGTGCTCTCAATCTTGACTGCCATTAGAACCACCTGATGACCTGGTAAGAATCCCCCTTCTTCCCCCGCCTCCCCTGCCCCATAAGGGCTCATGGCAGACCATTTCCCTCAGGATCTCTGGGCAGAGGACCAGATAGTCATAGGTTTTTGTTGTTTTGTTTTTTATTGGTTGTGGGGCTTGAACTCTGGGCCTGGTTGCTGTCCTTCTGCTCTTCAGCTCTACCACTTGAGCCACAGTGCCATTTCCAGTTTTCTGGTGGTTTATTGGAGATAAGAGTCTCACGAACTTTCCTGCCCAGTCTGGCTTTTAACTGCGATCCTCTGATCTCAGCCTCCTGAGTAGCTAGGATTACAGGCGTGAGCACCAGTGCCTGGCTTCAGTCATGGTTCTAAAAGCTCCCCCCCCCTCCCCCCCATGATCACAACATGAAGCCACAGTTGGGCAAGCTCAAATGGGAAGAAGATGATATAGGAAGTTAGCAATTCCTCAGCCCTGTAACTAGTGAGATTACACACTTAACTCTGTATCTCATCTTTCCATTGTATTAATGGGCAAAGCTCTTCTCTACATTAAGTTGCTCAGTGATTAGCATGAGAGAAAAGGTGTGAAAAGAAAAGATTACATTTTCAGTCTTGTCGAGCATGATGGAGACTGCCAATGAAGACATGCTGAGACCAGTTGGTGCTATGGAAAGTCCAGCAAGGGTGGAGGTGAAGGGTGATCTCAGGCCAACTTCCAGAGATGTGTGTCCCCAAAACAACATGCAAGGTCTGGGGTTTGATCCCCAGCACCACAAAAACTAATAATATCAACAAAACTCAGAGCGGAAAGGCATGCCTGATAATCTTCAAAACAAACAGCAGACAAAGAAGAACCACATATTCAAGAAATGAGAGAACAATTTTATACTCCCACAGATTATAAAACAAACAAGGACAAGCTTTGTAGTGATAAAAGAATTTCAACTTCCAGGGATTGGGAATGTGGCTTAGTGGTAAAGTGTTTGCCTAACATGCATGAAGCCCTGGGTTCAATTCCTCAGTACTGCATAAACAGAAAAGGCCAGAAATGGCGCTGTGACTCAAGTGGTAGAGTGTTGCCTTGAGCAAAAGAAGCTCAAGGACAGTGTCCAGGCCCTGAGTTCAAGCCCCAGGACTAGCAAAAAAGGAAAAAAGAAAAAGAATTTCAGCTTCTAGAAACTCAGCTAAAATTTCACTGGTCCTCCTCCCTTCTATATAATCCCTCCAATTAACATTCATTGAGCATCTGGACCTAAACAATTGTCCCTAATTATTGTGTTGGTAACATGAAGACGTGGAAAGCTTCTTGACTAGGTTGGAGACAAATGAGTAAAAAACAAATAGAATAAAATATGAAATTATATAAATACTGTGGGTTTTTTCATCTCAGATGGCAGAGAAAGCATGAGTCCATGATGTCCGACAATGGGACTACTCAGGAGCAATGATTGTGACACTTTGGGTTCATACTTTGGGTACAAGGAAGAGGTGGCCTGGTATACATACTCAAATATTAGATATAAGAAAGGCAATCCCTCAGGGCTGGGAATGTGGCTTAGTGGTAGAATGCTTGCCTAGCGTACATGAAGCCCTGGATTCAATTCCCCAGTACCACATAGACAGAAAAAAGCCAGAAGTGCTGCTGTGGCTCAAGTGGTAGAGCTAGCCTTGAGCAAAAGAAACTTAGGGACAGTGCCCAGCCTCAGAACTCAAGCCGCAGAACTGGTACACACACACACACACACACACACACACACACACACACACACACACACACGCAATTCCAAAATAATTAAGGAAATAAAACGAAGGATCCTTGAATAGAAAACTCAAAAAGAAATCACAGTCACAAAATATTATATTTTACATTTTTAGCCCAGCACAGTGGAGATTCCCATGTTTCTGTGTACACTGGGTGAAAACTTATTTCACTTGTGTTAAGCATGTAGTAAGGATTCACCTAATGTTAGTTATGATAATAATCTAAAGGATATAATGATCCATCACAAAGAACCCAAGGATCTCACATTTGCTTTTGTAATGTATTCCTTTATCATATTAAGCCTATAAGAATATACTCTTGCCAGGCACCAGTTGCTCACACCCATAATTCTAGCTACTCAGGAGGCTGAGATCTGAGGGCTGTGATTTGAAGCCAGCTGGGGCAGAAAATCCCCCTGAGACTCCAATCTCCAGTTAATCACTCAAAAACTGGAAGTGGCTCAGGGACAGCACCCAGGCTCTGAGTTCAAGCCTCATGACCATTTTTTCATTCATTTATTCATTTTTTGTATGTGTATATGTATGTGTGTATTGGTATTGGAGCTTTAATTCACCCCTATTCAGGCTAGGTACTATCTCTGAGCTTTTTCTTTCAAGGCTAGTAGTACTTTACCACTTGACTCACATCTCCATTTCCTACATATTAGTAGTTAATTGGAAAAAAGAGTCTCACAGACATTCCTGCCCAGACTGGCTTCAAACCACAATCCCCAGATCTCAGCCTCTTGAGTAGCTAGGACATAGGCATAAGCCATTGGAACCTGGCTCTATTCATTTTTCCCAGCTCTATCTATCTATGTATCTATCTATCTATCACCTTTTTTGGAGGGGGGTTGGGTGATGGGGCCTGAATTCTGGGCCTGGGCGCTGTCCCTCAGCTCTTCAGCTCAAGGCTAGCGCTCTACCACTTGAGCCACAGCACCACTTCCGGCTTTTTTCTTTTTTGCTTATGTGACACTGAGGAATCAAACCCAGGGCCTCAAGCATGCAAGGCAAGTGCCCTACCACTGAACCACCTTCCCAGCCCCTCACCTATTTTTAAATGTTTTTATTATTATTATAAAGATGATGTACATGAAGGATTACAGTTACATAAGTTAGGTAAAGAGCACATTTATTTTGGACAATGTCACCCCTTCCCTCACTCTTTCCCAGTTTTTCCCTCCCATCTCCACCCACAAGTTGCATAGTTCATTTTCAACATAGCATCATAGAGTCTAGTGGGTACCATTCCTGCATTTGTTCACCCTTTGTCCCTCCATTTCTGTGCCCTTCCTTGCCCTCTTAAAGACATATAAATGAACAGAAGAGAAAACAGTAAAAAAAGAAGAAAGCCTCTTGTTCTCCCTTCCTGGAGTCCATTTTGATAAATATTGTTTTGTGTGATCAGATACACATAGGCATTGTGTCTTTCTGTTGCTCTCCTAAGAGTGTCCTTTCGTCTCACTGTGTGAGAATGCCTGGAGACCCGTATATACATATCCTTATATACCTGTTTGTGTATGTATGTATGTGTTTGTGTACATATGTTTGTTTATGTGTGTTTGAGGCAAGAGAAAAGGACCGGGAGGAACATTTCCAATGAAAATCATTTAATAGAAGAAAATAACTTTCTAGATTTTTCTCTCTATGGCAAGTGCCATTAAGTTGAAAGGAAAAATTAGTCATTGATAAGAAGAAAGCTCCAGGCAAGATTAGTGAAGAATATCTAGCTCAAACAGTTTGTCTTGAAACTCTGAACAATTGTAATTAATAGATAACTAGATAAAGGATAGACTGATTTAATGTATGTCACATTGACATTGCCAATGCCTGGAGCAGAGGAAAAATTTGGCTGGAGGCATAAGGTTCATAATGAAACACAAGCTCAGGAGACAGTGATGTAATCCTAATACAGATCTAAGCTGAGTGGATAGAAGTGTAGTGTGCAAATCAAAAGAGGTAATGACTCCACTTACATCCTTGCTGTCAAAGATGGAGATCTGAAATATCACTAGGCATGTAAGTGAGTAATAAGAGTGCTTGCCTCAGATGTATATGGCCCTGGGATTATCCTCAGAAAAGAAAAAAGAAGAGGAAATCTGTGATGTTACTTTCAGTCCCAAAATATGTTTTTCCTACTTGAAGAGCTAAATGAGAAAATTGTTGAATGATAATGCCTGTTTTTTGTTTTTGTCTTTTTTTTTTGTCCATTGTGGGGCTTGAACTCTGGGCCTTGGCACTGGCCCTGAGCTCTTTAGCTCAAGGCTAGCTAGCACTCTACTGCCTGAGCCACAACACCACTTCCGGTTTTCTTGTGGTTAATTGGAGATAAGACTCTCATGGAGGGGCTGGGAAGGTGGCTCAGTGGTAGAGCACTTGCCTTGCATGCCTGTGGCCCTGGGTTCGATTCCTCAGCCACATAAGCAGAAAGAAAAAAGCCAGAAGTGGTGCTGTGGCTCAAGTGGTAGAGCTCTAGCCTTGAGCTGAAGAGCTGAGGGACAGCGCCCAGGCCCAAAGTTCAGGCCTCATGACCAGACCCCCCCCCCCAAAAAAAAGACTCTCATGGATTCTCCTGCCTGGGCTGGCTTTGAACTATAATCCTCCCATTTCAGCCTCCTGAGTAGCTAGGATTACAGGTGTGAGCCACCATGCATATGTTATATAAAATATAAGTTATCTGAAAACTTTATCACTATTTGATAAAGCAAAAAAAACCCACAAAAACCTTGATATATTTAAAGATCTAGTTGACTTTAATGGACAGTTCTTGAATTGGGTATAGCATGTCACTTAAAGCATAAGTAAGTGTTCCTCTGGGTGTGACACTGTATTCAGTCTTAGCGCTAGTTACATGGTAGCTGGAAGAGGAACAAGGAAACAAAATGCAGTCCAGAGTTAAGTCAACCTCAGTTACTTCTGGTTACTTTTTTTTGAAAGATTAAAACAGAGAGGATTTTCTCATCTCCCTACAGGTTCAGCTTCACTAGGCCCCTTCTAATGGGTTGCTATGAATTTCCTATATTGGGAGAAATGGGTCTGCTTAGACATTTCCCTGCTTCCTTAAGGTGTCTACTTGACTTTCTGGCATTTAGCATGATTGACTCCATTTTGGTTTGGTCTATTTAGACCAAAAAGAGCTCAATCTCAAACAGTGGTTTCCCATAAATGTTATCTAATAACATAAATGATATATAAATAAATGTCATTATAATGAAAACAATTTCCAAATCATAGTCTACTTATTTCAACCAACATTGAATATTACAAAGTTTCAATAAAAAATAAGAAATTTGTAAAGTCTCTGTACACTATATCATGACTTAAACGATATAGTTTATGTGATTGCCATATGTCTGACTTAATAAAAAGTGAATTGTTTTTTATCTCTGAGTTGTTAAGGAATGATTTATAGCTTCTTTGCTAAATATTTTAATTTCAGTGTTTGAAGATCCAAATTTTATTGGAAAGTATTACAGATGGAGGAAAATGGATCTGCAGTGTTATAAAGAATGGAAGTTAAAGTAAGAAATCCCAGATTCTTGATTCCATTATTTTGAAATGCTTGTTGTTCCTCTTTCTAGTAGCTAACTGAACCACAGGAAGTAATTCTTGGAAATAATAAGGTATACTTTTTACTTAAAGTTTTTTCTTGGTGTTAACTGTAGTTAACTGTAGGCCTCAATCTTGCTTAGGAAGGTGCTCTATCAATTGATCCAGGCCCTTGATTCTCTTTATTACCTTATTGTTCAGGTGGTGTCATGAGTTTTTGCCCACAGATGGCCACAAACCTAAATCCTCCTACTTATGCATCTAACTGGAATTTGGGGTTATGGTTGCATACTCCCATGCCCTGCTTTTTTGTTGAGATGCAGGTATCAGTAGTTTTTTTGGTCCATTCCTGGCCTTGAACGGTGAACTTCTCCATTGCCACCTCTTAAGTAGTTGACATTAAACATATGAGCTATGGTGCCTAACCCACCTAACCCACTTAGGTTTTTTCCTAATAGTGAGATTTGAACTCAAGGCCTTGAGCTTCATTTGCTGCTCAGCTGGTGCTTTGTGGAAAAGTCACTCTTAAAATAGATTTGCCTACCCTTTAACATACAACTTCAGCTTTGGTGCTTCAGTTGGTTGCTTTTATTTTTACTTCTGCAACTTTTTATTTATTTATTTGTTTATTTATTTAACTTATTGTGTATGTGTGTGTATGTGTGTGTGTGTTGATGTATTGATACAGGGGTCTGAACTCCAGGCCTCATACTTTTACTTGGGTTTTTCACTCAATGGCTAGCACTCCATTACTTGAACCACAGCTCCACTTCCATCTTTTTGCTGTTAATTGGACATAAGGGTCTCATAGACTCTTCTTCTGGCTTTGAACTGCAACCCTCATATCTCAACGTTCTGAGTTGCTAAGATTTCACGTACAAACCACTGGTGCCCAGCTACAATCTTTTTTTGTTTTGTTTTTGTTATTTATTTGCCAATGCTGCTAGGCTTGAAATCATGGCCTGGGTGTTGTTCCTGTGCCTCTTTGTGTTCAAGGCTAGCACTCTACACTTGAGCCTTAAGGCTTTTTCTGAGTAGTTTATTGGAGATAAAGAGTCTCATGAACACGTTCCTGCCCAAACTGTTATCCTCAGATCTCAACCTCCTGAGTAGCTAGGATCATGGACACAAGACACCAAATCCCTGGCTTGTTTTATTTTTTTAAAGACAAAGTAGAAAACAGCTTTTTCATGAGATAATTTTATGCTTTCAGAATAAATTATAGGCAGACAAAAAGTTTTTTATTAAGCAAGATTTAAAGGAATACAAGCACTTGGTTTTCTCTTTGGAAGGCCAGGTTTCAAGTTTCTTTTAGAGTTTAAGAAGCCTACTTAGAATGTAAGGTTAATTTTTCCTTGACGTGACTTCCTTTTTTATTCCCTTTAACAGAACTGCTTTGTTTTGTTTGTTTGATCATTGATGTATTATGTAATGCCAGCGTCCCGCAGAACCCAAAGATTTAGAGAAAGCAGAGCCATGTCATTTTCAACTTATCTACCACTTCTACATCTGACTAAAATAATTACGAGTGGCTTGAGTGCAAGAGCATGTTTCCGAAGACATTATTTTGAAGTTGTAGGTCAAATTATCATGTGCGCAGCAATCCTGCCAGAACAAACCGCTCACACCTTATGCCATCTGGTGGCTGACAAGAATATATTTGGTTCAAATGATGCTTCTTGTGAATTGTGGAGTTGATTTAGTCAAAAATATATTTTAAATAGGGTTTAGAGAATGTGTGCGTTTATTTGCATTTTCTTGTGGCATAATTATTTGAGTATAAATAAAATAAATAGGTGGAAGTATAATTTAAAAATTCATAGAAGAAGAAAATCTAAAATGTTTTCTGATAATTATCAAAATTGCTGTGTTTGTCAACAAAGGTGCTTGATAAAGTAGTAAGTTTGGGGACTCAAGTAGAATATACTTAAGAATCTTAATAAGCAAGTAATTGTCTGCATGTGTCTGCTATATAATGCCACTATCTTTCCTTCTTTCCTTCCTTCTTTTTCTTGCCTACCTGCCTGCCTGCCTAGTGCTCAGGCCTCAGGTATAGCACATGCTATGCAAGCCTTGAACTATATCTCCAACCCTTGGCTTTTTGTGGTCCTTTCTATATAGTTCAGGTGGCCTTAAATGTACTGTGTAATTCTGGCTGGTCTCAAACTCTTGATGCTCCTGCCACTCTCAAATGCAGGGATTATAGGAATGTCCCACCATGCCTAACACATTTGTTATTAATCCATGTTTGAAGTTGCGTGCTTACAGCATCTGTTCAACAAAATCAGAAAATGCACATTAAGAACACGATTTGTGTTTTTAAAAACACTATTTGTCCTCCACCACTGACCCATGGCTTCTCCTACTGTCTTTCCAGTTCTTTGCTCTCATCAGCCACTTCTTAATCCATGTTGATTTTTTTCCCTCTAATATGTAGAGGCTTAAGATCTCTTCCCTACTTGTGCCTTTTTTATTATATATTTTTATTGTAAAGATACTGTACAGAGGGGTTACAGTTACATGAGTAAGTTAATGAGTCTATTTCCTATCAAGCATTGTTACCCGCTCCTTTGTTTTTTCCCTACCATCCCTTCCCTCCCCATCTCCCAACTCCTCCCTCCCTCCCCCAAAAGTTGTAAAGTTCGTTTTTCAATGTAGTGTCTTGCACATCTCATTGTTACAATTGGTCAACCTATAAGCTTATTCCAGCATTTTATCTGCCATGTCTTTGTTAACTGGGCCTTGGCTGGTAGAACAGAGTTGGGATTTGGTCTGAGTTAAGAGATGGACTCTAGGGGCTGGGAAGTTGACTCAGTGGTAAAGCGCTTGCCTTGCATGCCTGAGGCCCTGGGTTCGATTCCTCAGCACCACATAAGCAAAAAGAAAAAAGCCGGAAGTGGCGCTGTGGCTCAAGTGGTAGAGCGCTAGCCTTGAGCTGAAGAGCTGAGGGACAGCACCCAGGCCCAGAGTTCAGGCCCCGCGACCGGACCCAAAAAAAAAAAAAAGAGATGGACTCCAGAAGACTTACAGTCAGGAGCCTGAAGCCCGACCACCTAGATCTGAATCCTAGTCTGGTCAGTGATGATTCTGTGAGATGGTTATTTGAAAAGTGACACTTAATGAGAAAGAGAATCAGGGAGGGGGCCAAGATGGCCATGGAATAGTAGGGAAACACCGCAGGTCTCTCCAACCAAGTAGAGAGTTCGGATTTCAATACTCTTTTTCTTCAAAAGACTGACAACAACAAAAAGGCGATTACTCAGAGAGATACAGGAAGTGAAAAAAAAAGGAAAAAGGAAAAACTCCAGAACCTACACAAAGACGGTGAAGTCTTGCTGCCTGCGGCCGGCTCAGGACCCAGCAAGGACTACAGAGCCTCCAAGCGTCCCAAGATTCCCAAGAGCCAGTGCCCACCCGGAGAATACAAACAGAAAACTCGGAGTGCAGAACCCCCAGGAAGACACCCTTCCCCCCAGGGCGCAGTGCCTGGGTCCGGCCTGCGCAAACAGCCCAGCCCAGCCCTGAGCAGCAGCCAGCAGCGGCGGTGGTGATGAACCACCCCAGACGCGCAGCACACAGCCTCTCCACATCAGCCTGCGTGGAGACAGCCCAGCCCAGCCCGGAGCAGAGGCCACCGCAGTGGCAGCAGCAAACAAGCCCAGGCTCCCAGCACCTTTCTGCAGCAGCCCTGGTAAGTATCGGGCCCAGCCTGGGGCGACCCCAGGCTCCCCGCGGGGCACCGCGCCTCCCTGCACCGGCCTGCATAAGCGCCCAACCCAGCCTGGGGTGGTACAACGCCCGCTGTGGTGGAGCAGCAGCAGCAGCAGCAGGGGCGGGGGCAAATGACCCTAGGCCCCTGGCGCCTCTCCTTCCTCAACCCCCCCCCCCCCCCCCCCCCCAGTCCATGGAAGCAACCCAACCCAGCTCGGGATAGCGGTGAATGCAGTGGTGCCAGCGAATGACCCCAGGCGTGCGGTGCTGTGTGGTGCCTCTCTACACAGGACCATGTAAGCAACCCAGCCTGGAACAGCAGTGGTGGCTTAGGTGGCGGCAGCGGAAACAAAGGACCAGACTCACAGAGCGACCCTGTGCCTCCCTGCGCTGGCCCGCCGAAGCAGTCTAGCCCAGAGCAGGGTGGCAGCGGAGAGGAACCCCAGGCCCGTGACACCAAATGGGACAGCATAAGCAGTAGTAAAGACCGTGAAACAGACCCAGCCTGCACCACCATCCAGTATGGCCCATAGTCAATGAACTGGGAACATGGAGTTGAACAGCAACCTACAGCACACAAACCAGCCATCTGCCACAGCACCGCTGGATAGCTCCCAAACAGTACCAGGATAAGCAGGAACCCTAGCCATCTTAACTGCCTGCCCCTGACTGGTCAGGATCTGAGTGCGCACCTCAGCAGAGGGCAAAGTGTGTCTGCCCACAACAAAGTTAACAGGAGTAAGCCCTACGTGAGTCAGACCAACAGCTGGAAAGCAGCCCCTCCCACAACAGCACCTTGGACCAGGTAAAATACTCTCAACCAGCCCAGAGCTGAGAGCAAGCTACATCAATAGATTCAGGAACAAATCCAGAACCAAGCAAAGGTAGCCACCTAGTGACCAAAACAATCAGGGCCTGGAATTGGTCTCCAACAATCCCTGAATCCACATGCGAAAATCACAGCAAATAATTGCAAAATTCATCAACAGCCAAGACAGTAAACCAGACTCAAAGGCCAGCAACCACACGCCAGTGGGAGCGAAAAAGAAATGGAAGACAAATGCTACATCCAAGAGATGATAGAGGCAATGACTCAAGAATTAAAATGAGAAATAAATCAGAAACTTAAAGAACAAAAGAATGAGCTATCAAAAGAGATCTAGGCCTTCAAATAAGAAATACACACAAAAATACAGTACACACCTTGCTAAAAGATGAGATTAGTTCTTTAAGGAACAACATAGAAATTATAAATGGCTCAATCTCCTTCATGCAAAATTCAATTTCCTCCATGCAAACCACAATGTAGGCCACAGTTAATAGAATAAATGAAGTGGAAATAGAATATCAGATACTGACGACAAAGTGCAGGCACTAGAAAAAAAAGTTACAGATATGGAAAAAACACCCAAAACATGCCAAAGGGAAGCCCCAAAACAAGCAAACAGTGCCAAGAAATTTAACCTTCATATAATTGGAGTGGGTGAAGGGGAGGAATACCAGAATAAAGGAATGCAACACTTATTCAATAAGATCATCATTGAAAACTTCCCCAGTCTTAAAAGAGAAAATCTTACCTACATAACAGAGGCCTACAGAACACCTAACAAGCAAGATCCCAGGAGGAACACTGCAAGGCACATTTTAGTAAAACTGCTAGATTTTAGCAATAAAGAAGCAATCTTGCACGCAGCAAAAGCAAAGAAGAAGCTATACTACAATAAGGGAAAAATTAGAATCACTCCACACAGACTCTGAATGCAAGAAAAGCCTGGGAAAGTACCATCCAAGCCCTGAGAACCAACAACTGCCAGCCCAGACTGGTATATACAGCAAAGCTACCATTCACATTCAAGGGAGAAACTAAAATTTATAATAGTAAAGAAAAATTAAATGAATTCATAAACAATGAGCCAGCATTACAAAGAATATTAAGAGTAGGAATACAACCTGAAGAAACCATTAAAGAACAGGAATATCCAGACCTGACAGATATTGTTAGGAGACCAAGTTAGTAAACACAGGAGGGAAGGAAAGAAGAAAAACTTAGGAAAGTATAAAATGACAGGAAATACAATATACCTCTCTATAATAATCATAAATATTAATGGACTCAGCTCACCAATCAAAAGAAAAAGAACCGCAGATTGGATCAGAAAACAAGATCCATCAATTTGCTGTCTTCAAGAGACCCACCCTCACAGCCAAAGATAAAAGCAAACTCCAAGTAAAGGGATGGAGAAAGATCTACCATGCAAATGCCCCCAGCAAGAAAGCAGGAGTTGCCATTATGATATCTGATAGAATAAATTTTACACTAAAATCACTACAAAAAGACAAAGGAGGTCACTATTTAATAATACAGGGAACAATCCAAGAAAAGGACATCACCATTGTCAGTCTATATGCCCCAAACATCGGTGCACCCAAATATGTTAAGCAAATACTCTCAGATTTACAGGAAATGATGGATCCAAATACAATAATACTAGGAGACTTTAATACTCCACTCTCACGGAAGGACAGGTCCACCAACCAAAGAATTGGCAAAGAAGTCTCTGAATTAAATAAAGTCATATCTCAAACAGACTTAACTGACATATACCAAGTTTTCCACCCAACAACAACCCAGTACACATTCTTCTCAGCAGCCCGTGGAACTTTTTCTAAAATAGATCATATATTAGTTCATACAAAGAATTTAAGCAAACACAAGAAAATTGACATAATCCCCTGTATTTTATCTGACCATAGTGGAATCAAACTAGTTTTCAATAACAAGGCATACAGTAGAAAAAACTCAAACACATGGAAATTAAACAGCACACTGCTGAGCAACACATGGGTCACAGAAGAAATTAAAGAAGAAATTAAAAAGTTCCTACAATTCAATGAAAATGAAGACACATCACAAAGAAACCTATGGGACACAGCAAAAGCATTCCTGAGGGGCAAGTTTATTGCTCTCAGTGTGCACATCAAGAAAACAGAGACAGACCAAATAAACAATCTCATGATGCAACTAAAGCTGCTAGAGACACACAAAAAAGTTAAACCTAAAGTCGCTAGATGGCACGAGATAACCAAAATCAAAGCTGAAATTAACAAAATAGAGACTAAGAAAACTATAAATAAAGGTAATAAAACAAAAGGCTGGTTTTTGAAAAAAATCAAAATTGATGGACCTTTGGCAAGATTAACTAAAAACAGAAGAAAGGAGACCCAAATCAATAAGATCAAAGATACCACAGGAACAATTATAAAGAAATATTTCCCGACTGTATACTCACAAAGGAAGGAAAACCTAGCAGAAATGTATGAATTCCTAGAGAAACATAAATTGCCCAAACTGAACCAAGAAAAAAATTAAATCAAATATACCAATTACCTACAATGAGCTAGAGGAAGCAATCAGAAACCTTCCAACAAGGGAAAGCCCAGGACCAGATGGATTCACTATGGAATTCTATAAGACCTTTACAAAGGAACTAATACCCTAACTCCTCCAGCTCTTTAGAGAAATAGAAGCAGAGGGAGTAATCTCAAACTCATTCTATGAAGATAATATCACACTCATCCCCAAACCAGGCAAAGACCCAACAACAAAAGAGAACTACAGACCAATCTCTTTGATGAACACAGATGCAAAGCTCCTCAATAAAATTCTAGCCAACAGAATCCAGAAACATATAAAAAAAATCATACATTATGACCAAGTAGGCTTCATCCCAGAGATGCAGGGATGGTTTAACGTACGTAAGTCAATAAATGTAATCCATCACATCAACAGATCCAAGGTCAAGAACCACATGATTATCTCCATTGACACAAAAAAGGTTTTTGATAAAATACAACATTCATTCATGTTAGAAGCTCTGGAAAAAATTGGAATAGAAGGAACATTCCTTATACCAATAAAAGCCTTATATGACAGACCAACAGCCAATATCATACTTAATGGGGGAAAACTACAACCAATTCCCCTAAAAACAGGAACAAGGCAAAGATGCCCACTCTCTCCACTCCTATTCAGTATAGTTCTGGAATCCTTAGCCAGAGCAATAATGCAAGAAAAAGACATTAACGGGATCCTCATAGGGGAGGAAGAAGTTGAACTATCTCTTTTGCAGATGACATGATTTTATACCCTACTGATCCCAAAGGTTCCATCCCCAAAATCTTAGAGCTTATAAACCACTTTAGCAAAGTAGCAGGATACAAAATTAACTCACAAAAAATCAGTCATCTTTCTGTACACCAACAATGTACAAGCTGAAAGGGAAATCAAGGAAACAACCCCATTCATAATAATTTCAAAAAAAAGTATCTAGGAATTAACCTTACCAAAGATATAAAGGTTCTATTTCATGAAAACTATAAAAGCCTAAAAAAAGGAATCATAGAGGATACCAGGAAATGGAAAGATCTCCCATGTTCCTGGATAGGCAGAATTAACATAGTGAAAATGGCTATACCGCCAAAATTGATATACACATTCAATGCAATTCTCATTAAAATTCCAATGACGTACTTTACTGAAATAGAGAAAACAGTCCAAAAGTTCATATGGAACAACAAAAGGCCTAGAATAGCCAAAGCAATTCTAAGCAAAAGAAACAACACAGGAGGGATCACGATACTGAATTTTGAGCTCTACTATAGAGCCATAATAACAAAGACAGCTTAGTACTGGTACAAAGAGACCCAAAGACCAATGGAACAGACTAGAGGACCCAGAAATAAAGCCACATATGTACAGTCAGTTGATATTTGACAAAGGAGCCAAAGACATACAGTGGAAGAATCATAACCTCTTCAGCTAGTGGGGCTGGGAAAACTCGGTAGCCACATGTAGAAAAATGAAAGTGGACTCTAGCCTATCACCATGCACTAACATCTACATCAATTCAAAATGGATTAAAGGCCTTAACATTAAACCTGATACTCTGAAACTACTGCTGGACAGAGTAGGAGAGACACTTGAACTTAAAGGCACAGGCAGGAACTTCCTGAGCAGAGTCCCAGGGTCACAACAAATTGGAGAGAGACTGGACAAATGGGACTACCTTAAAATAAAAAGTTTCTGCACAGACAAAGAAATAGCAACCAATCTAGAAAGACAGCCAACTAATTGGGAAAAAATATTTACCAACATTATACAGAGAACTCAAGGAACTAACCTCTCACAAATCTAACAAACCAATCATGAAATAGGCAAGAGAACTAAAGAGAGACTTCTCAGAAGAAGAGATAAAAATGGCAAAGAAATACATGATCATCCCTGGCTGTAAAGGAAATGCAAATAAAAACAACACTGAGTATAACCTTACCCCAGTCAGAATGGCCCACATCCTAAAGTCAGCCAACGACAAATGCTGGAGGGGATGTGGAGAAAAAGGAACCCTACTGCATTGCTGGTGGGATTGTATACCAATACAACCACTTTGGAAAGCAGTCTGAAGATACCTCAGAAAGCTAAATATAGACCTCCCCTATGACACAGCCATACCACTCCTAGGCATCTACTCTGAGCAACAGGAACCAATATACAAAGACACATGGACCTCCATGTTTATTGCAGCACTGTTCACAATAGCCAAGATTTGGAAACAACCCAGATGCCCCACTACTGATGAGTGGATCCAAAAATTGTGGTACCTATATACAATGGAATATTATGCAGCCATTAGAAAGGACAAAATAATGGCATTTGGAGGGAAATGGATGGAACTAGAAGAAATCATGTTGAGCGAGGTAAGCCAAGAGCAAAGAGACTAATGGCACATGGTCTCCCTGATATGTGGATGCTAAAGCTAAAATACAAGACGATATGGCAAACAGAACTCAATAAACAAAGGACAGCCACACATTTTGTCATATCATTGCTAGATGACTCCATGTTCTGGACCATACATATGGTAGATATATGCATGCAACAGAGGAAAGCCAGGAGGAGGAACAGAATAAGTGGGAACAGCCCACACTAAGCAAAAGGAAAGAAATGTAAACATCACCTGATGTGGAAAAAGTAACTTGTATTGTCAAAGCTCATAGAATTCACAAACTGTATAGACATGATAATGACAAACACATTAAAATGTGTGTGTGACTCTAAGTATCCTATTCCACAATAGTATGAAAAATGTGAAAGTTATGTAATCACCTAATCTCAATTAAAGAAAAAAAGTAAGAGAAGGGATGGGTTAAGAGAGGTGGGTGACAGTGTGGTCAGACACTTTGTAATCATATACTGTTTTGTAGAATGGGAGCTTCTTTGTAAAACTACTTAAAGATAATTTTAAAAATTTAGAAATGGCACTTAATAAGCACATCTACCTACCAAAGAGGTTGTGAGCATTCAAAAATCCAAATAGCAGGCTAGGAATGTGGCTTAGTGGTAGAGTGCATGCCTAGCATGCATGAAGCCCTGGGTTCGATTCCTCATTACCACATATACAGAAAAAGCTGGAAGTGGTGCTTTGGCTCAAGTGGTAGAGTGCTAGCCTTAAGCAAAAGAAGCTCAGGGACAGTGCCTAGGCTCTGAATTTAAGTCCCAGGACTGGCACAAAAAAAATCCAAATAGATAAGGTGCTTAATAGGGTGTCTAGCATATAGCAAGTCCCCACAGGAATTGCTGTAAATCATGTGTTTTCTACTGTGGCCCTCAGTCGATCTACAGATTGAAAACCTTTCTTGGAAAAGGCCTTACAAAGAAGCTGGGGCTTCAGAATCGGAGGTCTTGGAGGAGTTCTTACCCTCTCCAAATGTTTTTGCTCATCTGTCCAACAGAGATATTACCTACCTTGCAAAGTTGCATGACATTGAATCTCATGAGTAAGATCATATATTTAAAAGCACATGATTTTTGCACATAGCATTCAACAAATATTAAGGAGAGGGAAGGTGAGAGTTCATACTCCCCAACTTTCAGAGGTTGAAATATCTTTTTAAAAAAATGTATAATTGCCTTGGCTGAAAAATACCATCCTCCTTGACCACATGTATTTTATTCCAATTGTGCTGATGTTTCTTTTTTCTTCTCCATCCCCATGTGTCCAAGCATCTCAGTTCTGGAGTTGCTTCTTCCTGTAGTTTTCTGTTCTGTCATCCTGTGTTCTTAGTCCTGCTCCTGTATTCCTCTTGTCCTGCAGTCCTCTGCTCCTATCTCTCGTAGAACCTATGATGTGGAAATTTTTCTATTTGTGCAAGTGGCAAGGGCATTAGTATAGCTCTTCATTCTTCACCCTTTGCATAGTCCCTGGTAAATAGTAGGCATTGAGTTAATGCTCATTGAAAATACAGACCTACCATCTTTCCTCATTTAAGAAGAGATTAAATGCAAAAGCAGGTGATTTCTGGAAAAGGACTAACTACAATCATTTAAGATCCATTCTTTCTTTGACACAGAGTTTCACTATATAGCCTCGGCTGGCCTTGAAGTCATTATTTTCCTACTTCAGCTTCCTGAGTGCTGGCATTACAAAAGTGTACCATCACACCTGGCTCAGATCTGTTCTCATGTAGGAATTTTTTTTCTGTATTAAGAATTCTAAGATGTAGTAAGAATAACGATTGAAAGCTGGAAATATAAATGACTATCATGAATATTTTATGCAAATTCTTGAATTTGGCACATCTTAGTTACTAATAATAGAAATCCACTGTCACCATAATAGCTCATAAATATTCATTAACCAATCATTTGGTTTTAGTGTTTATTTCTAAGGCCTCTTTTTCTTTCATATTGTTCTGATTAGGAGTTCATGCAAATGCTTTATTTTTGAGATATGGGAAAATATATATCTAGAATTGAATCAATAGTTTACATTTATTTTCTCTAGATAGTGAAAGATTTAAATTAGAAAGTAATGAAAGCTGTTCTTTTCAGTGTTCTTGTTCATGCACATGTAAAACTATGTGTCATACTCCATGGTGAATGATTTGTTATATGATAACAGAAAAATATGTATAAGTAGTCTAAATTCTGGCAGCAAGAATGTTTCCTAAAGTTATTAATTCTGGTGAACCTGTCTATTCAATGTAATCTTAAAAAGAATATTTCTAGCTGGGTGTTGGTGGTTCACATCTGTAATCCTAGTGACTCAGGAGGCTGAAATCTGAGGATCGTGATTTAAAGCTAGCCAAGGCAGGACTGTCTGTGACACTCCTATCTCCAATCAACGACCAACACCACAGTAGCACTGTGGCTCAAAATGGTAGAGTGCTAGCCTTGAGTAGAAAAAGCTCAGGGTCAGCACCCAGGTCCTGAGTTCAAGCCCCATGATCTACCAAAAAGAAAATTATCTTCTTCATACATAGCAGGTTGTTATAACCTGGGTTTTAAGTGTCCCTCAGAAGACCATGTGCTCAAGGCTTATCATCAAGGCTGGTGCTATTGGAAAGTGGTAGAACCTTTAAGAAATGAAGCCTAGTAGAAGAAAGTAAGATCATTAGGGCATGTTTTTGAAAGGGACATCAGGCAACTCTGCCCCTTCCTTTCTGCCTCTTACAACCTGGCTACCATGAGATTAGAAGTGCTCTACACTGGGCTGAGTATGTGATTTAGTGGTATATTGCCTGCCTACCAGGCATGAAGCCCTAGGTTTGATTCCTCAGTACCACATACACCGAAAAAGCCAGTAGTGGCACTGTGGCTCAAGTGGTAGAATGCTAGCCTTGAGCAAAAGAAGCTCAGGGACAGTGCCCAGGCCCTAAGTTCAAGCCCCAGGACTAGAAAAACAAAAATGTGACCTACACTCATGATGTTCTATTGCCTTGCCATAGGTCCAAAACGTTGGTACCAAGAGACAATCCAGTGAAACTCTAAAACTATGAGCAAAACAAACCTTTCTTCCTTATAAACTGCATACCTGTCACAGTGACAGAGAGCTGGCTGACAGAGATACATAGAAAGTACCATCCATGCCTCCAGACATCCTCCATTCCCAAGGTACTGCCGGCTACCTGCGGCATAACACACAAAAGTATCCATTAGCTGTCTTCAGAGCCACACCTAATCCAACTCCATGCCACATCACCCCACTTAGCTAGCCTTGCTGGCACAGCCTCAAGACCAGCTCCTTGCTTCCTTGCTCCCTGGCTCACCTCCTCTGACATTACCCATTAGGAGATTTTTATAGACCTGGAAAGAGATACCATCTCTGGTTGGCCAATAAACAGTGCAGAAGCACAAAAAAGATTAACCAGTTTGCCCAAAGTCATTGAGGATAAACAAGTTTTTCCTACTTACCTACTAGTTTGTACAAAATGTGCAAAATGAAGGTGAGTGTAGACATTTCGTCCACATAGCTGTAAGTACACATCAAGTCTACCTTTCAGGGATGAATTTGTTTGTTTGTGTCAACACTAAATTTTGTTACTAAACAATCTTCTTTTCTCCTTTGTAAAAAAAATCTGTTCTCTATCATATACTAATATAAAACTTTGTTGTATTTGGAAAATGTAATTTGGTTTTAATTGTCCTTGGGGGAGGGGGGTTGTTTGTTTGTTTTTGTCAGTCCTGGGGCTTGAACTCAGGGCCTGGTTGCTGTTCTCAAGCTCTTTTTGCTCAAGGCTAGTGCTCTACCACTTGGAGCCACAGCTTTACTTTCTGCTTTCTGGTGGTTAATTGGAGATAAGAATCTCAAGAACTTTCCTTTGAACAGCAATCCTTAGATCTCAGCCTCCTAATTAGCTAGTATTATGGGCATAAGTTACCACCAGCCAGCTATCCTGTCTTTTACATTAGGAAGTTGGTACATATTATTTCTAAGATGCTTTAGTGTTGATTCTGTGTTTTTAGATCACAAAAATTATGAGTAATCTTTATCTTAATGTGTTTGCCTATTTTCCAGTTACATAGAAAATGTTCACCTGACTACATTCACTTAATGTTATATCTGTGTTACCCTTTCAGGGTAATTTAATCCAAACATTGTTTTCATAGGTTTGTATAATTACATATCTTTAGACAAAGTCTAGCTTTTTAATTCTCCAAAGATTAACCTTGAGTGCCATCTTGTGGTCAAAGGAAGCACTAGCATTAGAAGTTTCTCCTATCGATGTATGATAGGAGAAACAATAGGAAAAAAAAAAGATAGGAGAAACAATATAAACAGAAGTTTTAAGAATCCCTTTTAAGGTAATTTCTGGCTGAGGGTGTCTCCATGCTAGAACATATGTCTAGAATTCACAAAGCTCTGAAAAAGTAAATCATGATAAGCAAATAAGAATAATTCTGCCAGGCAATTCATTTTGTCTCTGCTTGGATATTAGAGGCAGAGAGCTTGGAACTTCAAGAAGTGCTCAAATAGTCAGGCACCAGTAACTCACGCCTGTAATCCTAGCAACTCCGGAGGCTGAGATCTGAGGATCGCATCTGAAGCCATCCCTGACAGGAAAGTTTGTGAGACTTTTATCTCCTATTCACCACCACCACCAACACCCCTAAAAAAAAAAAAAAAAAAAAAAAGCCAGAAGTGGAGCTGTGGCTCAAAGCTCAGGGACAGCACCCAGGCCCTGAGTTCAAGCCTCAGGACCAGCACACACACACACACAAAGTATTCAGATAGCTCTAAAAGCCCTCTCTTTAGCTTACATGTTATGCTTATGGTAGCCAGCCATTCCAAATTTCTTCCATTTGTAAGCAAAACTGTCCAGAAAATGAGAGATTATCTCCATTTTATAAGGAAGGTATGCAGAAAAATTTAGATAATAAAAATTAAATTCCTCAAGGTTACACATTTATGAAGAAAGCTGCAATTCAAACTCAGGCCTGCCAGGTGGTCTGCAGGCCTCTGGAAGGCTTTGGGGCGGGGAGAGGGCAAGTCAGAGGATTGTGGGGGGCGCAGAGAGATGCTGGTGATTGGTACACAGGTGCACAGGGCTGGGGTGGGGGTAGGGAGGGTGTATGGGGACATAAATAGGACTGCTCTGGCTTGGGGAACTGCCCGTTCAGTCTCAGAAAGTATATCTCCCACTAAGTTTTCAGTTCTTTGGACTTAAAAGAAAAACAAAACACTGTTCGATTTTGGTCTTTATTTGTGGGTATTTACTTAATCCACTTCTTTCTCTAACTAGCTCTAAAATTCACTTTTAGAGTTGTTGCAGCATAGACTTCGGTGGATCCTGGTATGTTACAGACACCATAGCTTAAGGCAGCTTCCCCTGTATTGCTCCAGAAATAGAGCGGTTTTGATATGAGTCAAAAGATGCATATGGGCCTTTTTTTTTTTAATCTATGAAAATGGATTCCCCCTTCCCTCTCTCTTTCTCTTCCTCCTCCCTTACCACTCCACCCGTCCTTTCCCTGTCCACCTTCCCCTCCCCTCTTCTTGCTTCCTCTCCTTTTCCTTTTTCTCCTTCACCCCCATTCCTCTTCCCTCACTGCCAGAGAAGTATGAGGTGTGGGTTGGTTTAGGCCTTGTCCATTTCCTCCCTAAGGGGAGAGGTCGAGGGGGGCTATATCCCCAAGGGGGCTATATCCCCAAGGGCATATTAGATCATCATTTGCCAGAAGAAAGAAGGAAGCCCTGAAGTCCCAGTGGGACTCAGTTCCCAGTCCTGGGTTACTAATGGGCGGGCACAGCAAGAGACAGGAAGTTGTGTGACTCCTGCTCTGTTCTCTGCTACTTTGCAAGAGCACAGTGTTATTTACAATGTCATCATAGCCAAGAACTGAGAACTGAGCATTAGAGTTTCCCATTGTATTTTTTTTTTTCAGCTTTTTCTGCTTATGTGGTGCTGAGGAATCGAACCCAGGGCCTCACTCATGCGAGGCAAGCACATTACCACGGAGCCACCTTCCCAGCCCAGATATTTTCCTTTTCCTTTTAAGAATGTCCGTGGAAATTTGATAGATTTTATGGATTCTATGGAACATTTTTCAGTAATATAGTCATTTTCACAACATAGATTCTATCAATCCAGGAATATGGGAAGTTTTCTATCTTCTGGTGTTTGCCTCAGTGTCTTTTTCCAGTGTTTCATAGTTTTTATTGTATAAGTCTTTCACCTCCTTGGTTAAGTTTATTCCTCAATATGTATTCATCTATGTTTTTAGACTATTGTGAGTGACATTGTTTCACTTATTTCTTTCTCAGGATATTTCTTACTGGTATAAAAACTACTGGATTTTGCCCAAACAGGCTTCTACTTGTAAAGATTATATAAGAAGCTGGGCGCTGGTGGCTCATGCCTGTAATCCTAGCTACTCAGGAGGCTGAGATCTGAGTATCACGGTTCAAAGCCAGCCCGGGCAGGAGAGACCGTGAGACTCCTATCTCCAGAAAACCACCAGAAAACTGGAAGTGGCGCTGTAGCTCAAGTGGTAGAGCGCTTGCCTTGAGCTGAAGAGCTGAGGGACAGTGCCCAGGCCCAGAGTTCAAGCCCCATGACTGACAAAAAAAAAAAAAAAGATTATACAAGAATGTGTTTTTTATTGTAGTGTTCCTGTTAACAAGTTAAACAGTGATTCAGATGACAAAAAAAAATTCTGTGTTTTGGGTCAAGCTTTTAGGGTTTTTCAAGTATAGGATTATATCATCTGCAAATAGTAATAATTTAATTCCTTCCTTTCTTTTTAGTATTGCCTTTTATTTCTTTTTCTTGCCTTATTACTCTGGCTAAGAATTCAAGTACTATATTGAACAAGAGTGGAAAGAGTTGACACTCTTGTCTCATTCCCAGTTTTAGAGGAAAAGCTTTTAGTTTTCCATATATATATATATATATATATATATATATATATATATCCTTGATTTAACGTATATATATATATATATATATATATAATATTTCTGTATCCTCATCAGCTGATGCCCTTCTTGTTGCAATAAAAAATATATTCTAGGCTGGGAAGGTGGCTCAGTGGTAGAGTGCTTTCCTTGCATGCACGAGGCCCCAGGTTTGATTCCTCAGCACTACATAAACAGAAGAAGCCAGAAGTAGTGCTGTGGCTCAAGTGGTAAAGCGCTAGTCTTGAGCTGAAGAGCTGAGAGATAGTGCCCAGACCCAGAGTTCAAGCCCTATGACCAACAAAAGACAAAACAAATAACAACAACAAAAAAAATTCTTACAGTCCTCTTGCCTTCACATTAAAAAAAAAAAAAGCTTAGATTCTCTCCATGAGAGGGAACATTCAATATTTGTCTTTCTGTTTGTCTAATTTCACTTAATGTAATAATCTCCGGTTAGTAATATATGTATATATTACTATTTACTCATAGGTTTGTCATGTATAGTCTTTATTATGATGAAACATGATCTTTCTATTCCTAGTTTCCTTTGGACTTTTATCATGAAGGGATGTTGACTTTAGTCAAAAGCCTTTCTGTATCTATTCAGAGGATCATGAGATTTTTGTCCTGGATTTTGATTTGAATATGTTGAACTATCCTTACATTCCTTGCATGCCTGGAATAACACTAACTTGATCATGGTGTTTTATCCTTTTAATGTATTATGAAATTTAGTTTGCAAGTATTTTATTGAGAAATTTTACATCTATGTTCATCAGAAAAATTGGTCTGTAGTTTTCTTTTTCTGTTGTATCTTTATCTGGTTTTGTAATCAAGCTAATACTGGCTTCATAAAATGAGTTTTATAGCTGAGTGCTGATGGCTTATGCCTGTAATCCTAGCTAGTCAAGAGGCTGAGTTCAAAGTCAGCCCAGCATGGAAAACTGGAAGTGGTGCTGTGGTAGAGTGCTATCCTTGAGTAAAAAAACAAGGCTAGCACTCAAGCCCTAAAATCAAGCCTCACAACTGACAACAAAAAATGAGAAGAGGTTCATAGCATTCTTTCCTTTTACCTTTTGTGGAATCCTTTTACCTTTTAAGAAGCCTTACTTGGGGCTGAGAAGGTGGCTCAGTGGTAGAGTGCTTGCCTTGCATGGGTTTGATTCCCCAGCACCACATAAGCAAAAAGAAAAAAAGCTGGTAGTGGCGCTGTGGCTCAAGTGGTAGAATGCTAGCCTTGAGCTGAAGAGCTGAGGGACAGTGCCCAGGCCCAGAGTTCAAGCTCCAGGACTGGCAAAAAAAAAAAAAAAGAAGCCTTACTGTTAGTTCTTTAAAACCGTGCTAGAATTCAGCATGAAATCCATATAGTCTGATTTTCTGCATTAAGAGATTCTTTAATATTGTTTTAATCTCACTAGAGATATAGTTGTTTATATCTTCTTGATAGTAGGCCATATATGTTCAAATTTAACCTTTTCTCAATTTTCCAATTTATTACAATATGTTTTCAAAATATTCCCTAGTAAACCTCTGGATTTCAGTGGCATTTCTTATAATTATCTTTCTTTTAAAAAAATTAATTTGGGATTTGGGTCTTCTCTTTCTTTTGTGTAATTTGGCCAAGGTTTTATCACCTTGTTTTATCTTTCCAAAGAACCTACTATTTGTTTCATTGATCCTTTATATTCTTTTAGTGTTTATTTTACTAATTTCCATCCTTATCTTTATTATTTCTATTCATCACTATTTAGGAGTTTTGCTTGTTCTTGTTTTTAAAAAAATCAGATATATTATTAGGTCATTTGAAATGTTTCATCATTTTGTTTTATTTTGTTTTTGTGCTGACATTGGGGCTTGACCTCCAGGCCTTATATTCTCCCTTAGTTTTGTCATTCAAAGCCACACCTTCACTTCTGGCTTTTTGCTGGTTAACTGGAAATACTGATCTCTTGTATTTAACTACTTTGATTGGCTTTATTCAAGTCACAAGTCACAAGTCTTCAAATCTCTAGGATTATAGGTGTTAGACACCAGTGCCTGGCCTCTACATTTTTAATGTTGGCACTCACATCTCTAGCCTTCTCTCTTGAAACTGCCTTTTCTGAATCCCAAGGTTCTGGTAAGTTGTGTTTCCTTTAAATTTGGTTCTAGGATTTCTAAAGATATCCTCCCTGATCCCTTAAAAGTGTATCATTCAATAGCCATGTATTTATGTATCTTCTCTTGCTACCGATTTCCAATTTATTCTATATGAGCTAATGATGCTCAAGATATTATTTCAATTTCTTAATATTTGTTAAAGTTTGCTTTTTGTCCTAAAATATGATCTCTTTTGAAGAAATTTCCCTGGGTTGCTTTTTGCTTTCTTGATTACTATTCTTTGGGGAAGTACATGTTAAACTAGTATCTACCTGTTACCTAATATTGAGCAATCAGAAATGTACCGTGTTTAAAACCCATCATTCAAAGCCCATATTCTACTTATCTTTTCCATTTAATTTACTTGATTTATTTTTCTCACTTTTATTTATTTTGTGCACTTCCCAAAACATACTTCCCAAAATTCTTTTGGGAATTAAGATGCTTTCTTCTTGCTTTCTTTGCAGGTTTGCTACCACGAAATGTCGGCTTGCTAGAGAAAATAGAATGCCTCATGAAGTCAACTATAGAGCTGAAAGTATCTCTGCCTGCCCATCTCTAAGTAAATTAGCTTCAGATTGTTTGAGGGTTGTTTTTGTGTGTGTGGTTGCTGTTTGTTTAGAACTAAATTATGATTCATAACAATAAGTTGAAGTTTTCATTCAGCTAAATATGTTTGAATGTGGGAGTCTTAAAGTATGTGTTCTCCTTCAATGCTTTCTTCAACTTTTTCTATCAAAATTAATTTAGTAAACCACTCACATCAGAGTTGAAGCTCCTAAAAATTGGGTCTCTTATACTTTTAAGTATACTACCCTTTTTAATTGGTTAAAATGCAACTTAAAATTTAAAACTAAGTTCCAAAATGTTAAAAATAATAATAATGAGTAGCTCTATGTATGTATATGTATTAGTGCCTGACTGACTTCCCAGTCCATCTGAGTGAATCAGTCTAATGCAGGTGCTAATAGATTTTAGACTCCCAGACCTGTAGCTTTCCAGACCCTCTTTTCCTGAGTCCACTTACCTATCACACCTGAATAATTTTTAGTTTCTCTAGTAAATCCCTCACTTTTTTTTCTTTTTGGTTGTACAGGGGGTTTGAACTCAGGACCTTGCACTTGCTAGGCAGGTAATTCTGCAACTAAGCCATGCCTTGGTCTCTTAAAAATCTCTTGATTTTGTTACTTATTAGGCTCTGTTTGCCTAACTGAGCACAAACTAGTAAACAGGTATGACTAGAAAGAAATTCTTTGGCAGTACCCAGATCATATAAATCAAGACAAAATTTATTATTACTTTTTACTATCCAAATTATTCTAAGATTAAAATCAAACAAATTCTAAAGTAGAGACTCTGTATGATACAACTTGAGTAAGACCTAGAAAATAGGCAATTAGATGGTGAACCCTTATAATTCATTTTGTTAAAACAACATCGAAGCCCCTGCCTTTTTACTGTTATGCTTCACGGACATCTTTCCCTAAAATAAAAGTCAGTGAGTATGTGGCAGATATAAATCAAATGAATGAATTAGCTAAGAATGAAAAGATTCAGCAGAAAGTGACATTGAAATTTTTCTCAGTGGTTACTTGAATTTCTCAAGGTTACTTGAAATCACTTAGATGATTGTCAGCATTCCAAGACCAGTGCTTAACCACATCACTTTCCATCATTTTTCCTGCTAAATCCATTCACTTTCTCTTTTATTCTATTTCCCACCACAGATTCTTCTACATTGGAATCAGCTAGTGACATTAAGTCTTCTGACACAGGGGAGCAAGAGACTAAAAATGACTTGGAAGACTTTGATGAGACATGGGAAGAGGAAGTACAGAATCTTGTTGACTGGAGTGCTGCTCTAGATGCGGGTTCTTTAGATTGAGAATGGAAGTCCAGGATATAAAAAACAAACAGTTCTAACCACAGCTCAGCTTCTTGTAGCAACTTGGATTCTTGTTTTAAGTTGGTCTTACCTTGATTTAAGAAAAATACAAGTATACATCAGTACATATGTTGCTCTGCTTTTGTTGTTGTTGTTGTTGTTGTCATGGGGCTTGAACTCAGGGCCTAGTGGGCACTGTCCCTGTCCCTGAGCCTCTTTGTGCTCAAGGCTAGCACTCCACCACTTGAGTTACAGCTCCACTTCTAGTGTTTGAGTGGCTAATTGGAGAGAAGAGTCTCAGGGGGGGACTTTTCTGCTCAGGCTGCCTTTGAACAACGATTTTCAAATCTCAGCCTCCTGAGTAGGATTTACAGGCATGAGCTACTTAGTACCGGGCTGCTCTGTGCAATTTTTTGAAGTCTAAATCATTTGTTTGGAACTCAGCCCAGCTAGGGGTAGTTGCTGTTGCACCCCCACTGGTGGTATTATTATTATTATTATTATTATTATTATTATTATTATATACTCCCTCAGTCGCTTGGCAGCAGGAGAGTTGGGAGGAGGCCGTGTCAAAAGAGTGCTGGGCCAGAAGGGAGTTGAGGGTTGGGTCAAGAGGGGAGCATGTGAGTTCAGCGCTCCTAACCAAGCACAGGGTTCTGTACATTTATCTATCCCTGCCTGTCCTCATCTCTTCCATACTACAGGGAGGAGACACTGCCATCCACTAATGTTTCCTTGACCTTGACCAGCTCTGCCCTCATATGCTTACAGCTTTATCACCTCCCTGCTCCCAATGAACCCTCAGACTCAGCCTGCCAACATCTCTTCGGCAGTATGACTCCGCCTTTGGCCCCGAGGCTCTGCTTCTGTCCACACTATATGTCACTCATATTTCCCCAGGTTCATTTATTAATATCCAACCGTCATTTGCCCTCTACTTCTTTAGTCTGCTTTGCTTTCGTACCCATGCTATTCATATTCCATGAACACTTGCTAGGATTAGCAAGAAGTGCCATGTTGTCCCAACTCAACTAGACTGTTGTCCATCTCACACTAGAATTATTTATTTCTATGCCCCCAGAGAGATTTAGGCCTTTCTGCCCATAGATATACCCTAATAAATACCATACATGCCTACAGACATGACTGTAGATCTAGAAATGGGTATCTCATTTCTAGACTAACAGATTTGAGCTTAGGTGAAAGAAGGAAAGAAAGAAAGAGAGAAAGAGGGAGAGAGAAAAAGAAAGAAAGAGAGAAAGAGGGAGAGAGAAAGAGAAAGAAAGAAAGAAAGAGAGAGAGAGAGAGAAAGAGGGAGAGAGAAAAAGAAAGAAAGAGAGAAAGAGGGAGAGAGAAAGAGAAAGAAAGAAAGAAAGAAAGAAAGAAAGAAAGAAAGAAAGAAAGAAAGAAAGAAAGAAAGAAAGAAAGAAAGAAAGAAAGAAAGAAGGAAGGAAGGAAGGAAGGAAGGAAGGAAGGAAGGAAGGAAAGAAGGAAAGAAGGAAAGAAGGAAGGAAGGAAGGAAAATACCCTACTAGTCTCTGGGTACTTCCCTGGCTAACTAAAGTTATCTTAAGTCTGCCTTGGTGAGTTCCAACATCACTAAGTGCATCGTGAGTATTTTCTGCATGTGTGTGTTTAGGAAATAAGAGTTTTGTAAGTTCAATACTATAGCTTGTGCATCCTCAGAATGTATGAAGTTTTTGTAATATGTAGATGAGATTATATCTTGCTCTGATGACGTCTCTCACCTTCCTAAAATTCTTCAGAGAGAAAAAAAGCAGTTCTTCAAAGCAGCTGTGCCTAATAGATAATGTCCACACTGTGAAGTCCCTTCATGCTTCAGCCCTTACCCACACCTCCACCACAGCTCTGCGTCTGTGTGCCTTTGTCTTGTTGGGCTGCTGTAAAGAAAATGCCACAAACAGAAGAGCTTGGAGAAAATGGAGATGGACATTTCACAGCTCTGGACATTTAGAAGTCCTGGCTCAAGATGAAGGCAGACTCAGTGTCTAATGAGATCTTACTTCTGGGTCCATAAAGAGCTATTTCTTCATGGCCCGGGGGCGGGGGGCAAGGGAGGCTTTTTTCAAGATTACAAAATCCACTTATGAGGACTCTATCCCACAACCTAATAACTTCCCAAAGACTTCATTTCCAAATACTATCAGTTTGGGATGGAGATTTTAACACACAGAAACCGCTGCATTGAGTTGGTGCTCTCCCACATGTACCATGCGCTTCCCTGCTTCCCTGCCTTTGCTCAGTGTTTGTCTCCACTTAGAACACTTTTCCCCATCTGTATTTGGCCAAATCCTGTTCACCTCCTAAACTCTACTGCATCAGCCCCCACAACATTTTCTCTATATAACCCCCATGCTAGGCAAGGTCTCACTATGTAACTCAGACTGGCCTTCAACTCTAGTCTTCCTGTCTCTGTCTCCTGGGTGCTGGGATTACTAGCAGGTACCACCATGGCTGGCTTTTCTTTTTTCTTTTTTTGGTGCAGGTCCTGGGGCTTGAACTCAGGACCTAGGCATTATCCCTGAGCTTATTTTGCTTAAGGTTCACACTCTACCACTTGAGTCACACTGCTATTCCAGATTTTTCTGAGGTTTGTTAGAGATAAGAGTCTCAAGGATGTTACTTCCCCGGCTGGCTCTGAACCATAATCCTCAGATCTTAGCCTCTTAAACAGCTGGGATTATAGGTGTGCACCACAGATACCTAGCTTTGCTTGTCCTTTGACCATCTATAAAGTCTATAGTGATGTCTTCTTTCTTTTCCCTCATCAAGTAGGGGCTTAATAATTTCAACACTTTTCTAAAATTAAAAAAAAAATCTAACCTAGTTTTGGTTTTACTTATTTTCTTTATTGTTTCTATTTTCTTGCTTACCATTTAATTTTTTTTTTGGGGGGGGTCCAGTCATGGGGCCTGAACTCTGGGCCTGGGCGCTGTCCCTCAGTTCTTCAGCTCAAGGCTAGCACTCTACCACTTGAGCCATAGAGCACTTCTGGCTTCTTTTCTTTTTGCTTATGTGGTGCTAAGGAATCGAACCCAGGGCCTCATGCATGCAAGGCAAGTGCTCTACCACTGAGCCACCTTCCCAGCCCCCCCCCCATTTAATTTTTTATTCCTTCACTTATGTTTACTTTGAATTCAGCTTATCCTCCCCTTTGCCCCCATCCCCAGTGATTTGAAACCTTCTTAATTTCTTTTTTTTTTTAATTTATTTTATTGTAAAGTGCTGTAGAGAGGGGTTACAGTTACATGAGCAAGGCAATGAGTATTATTCTTGTTGAGCATTGTTGTCCCTTCCCTTGTTGTTTTCCCACTATCCCTTCCCTCCCCGACTTTGCTTACTCCTCCCTCCCACGCTGAAGTTGTAAAGTTCATTTCCAATATACTGTCTTGTGAGCATCATTGTTGCAATGGGTCATCCTGTGTCCTTGTTTCAGTGTTTCGTTATTTCCCCTTCCCCTCCCCAAATTAGACAAATGTATGTACAAGATACAGGGTACCAAAATCAAGTACAGTGACTACAGGAACATACAAAAGAAACAAAAAATCACAAAGCACATTTAAAACACAGCAACAAAAAAAGACCTCGTGTCCATATCTTGGGGTTCCTTTCACTTAGCATCATCTTATATGGTCATACGTACATAGTTTTTGACATTTTCTGCTTGTCTGGTAAGATTACCCTGGATGTATACTAATTATTGCAAATGAGGGAAACCATGGGACCTATGTTTCTTTAGGTCTGGCTTACTTCACTTAATATAATTTTTTACAAGTCTATCCATTTCCTAACAAATGGGGAAATGGAAATGTCATTCTTTCTGATGGAAGCATATAATTCCACTGTGTGTATATGTGTGTATATATATATATATGTATATGTGTATATATATATATATATGTGTATGTATATATGTATATTTGTATATATGTACACATACACACACACACACACACACACACACACACACACACACATATATATATATATATACATACATACATACCACATTTTCTTGATCCATTCATCTACTCAGGGGCATCTGGGTTGGTTCCATATCTTAGCTATGGTGAATAATGCTGCAATAAACATAGTTGTGCTGGTAGCTTTAGTATGGTCTTGTTTGTGATCATTTGGGTAAATGCCCAAAAGTGGGATTGCTGGGTCGTAGGGGAGCTCTATGTGGAGACTTTTGAGGAACCTCCATACTGCTTTCCAAAGTGACTGAACAAGTTTACACTCCCACCAACAATGTAGTAGGATTCCCTTCTGTCCACATCCCCTCCACCATCAGTTGTTAGTACAGTTTTTGATTATAGCCATTCTAACTGGGGTGAGGTGGAATCTCACTGTTGTTTTGATTTGCATTTCTTTTATGGCCAGAGAAGTTGAGCATTTCTTCACGTGTCTATTGGCCATCCTTCTTTCCTCTTCAGAGAAGTTTCTCTGTAAGTCTTTAGCCCACTTATTAATCAAGCGGTTGTTTCTTTGAGGATTTGTTTTTGAAGGATTTAATTTTTTGAGTTCTAAAATATGCTTAGAACTCAAAAAATTAAATCTTTCTTCATTTCTAATACAGGTATTTCATATTATAGGTTCAGCAAGCAGGAAAAAATTTCCTCTGAATTTAGCATCTCTCAATGGCTCAGGCAAGTACTTTGTATTTGAGCTACACCTCAGTCCTCTTTTTGTTTCAGTTATTTTTTGGGGGGTCCGGTCGTGGGGTCTGAACTCTGGGCCTGGGCGCTGTCCCTCAGCTCTTCAGCTCAAGGCTAGCACTCTACCACTGGAGCCACAGCGACACTTCCGGCTTTTTTCTTTTTTCTTATGTGGTGCTGAGGAATCGAACCCAGGGCCTCAGGCATGCAAGGCAAGCGCTCTACCACTGAGCCACCTTCCCAGCCCTGTTTCAGTTATTTTTCAAACAGAGTCTCATACTTTTTTCCCAGAGCTGGCCTTGGACCACCGTTCATACCTATCTATTCTCCCATGTAGCTGAGATCATGCTGTGCAGCACCTTGTTTGGATTGTTTGCTGAGATGGAGGTCTTATTAACTTTTTTTCCTGGACTGTCCTTAAGCTGTGATCCTCCAGATCTCTGTCTCTACCCCTGGTTAGAAAAATTCAAAAATCTCTTCTTAGAGAAGCACAAGTGACAAAGTCTATGATGATATTCTGAATCATAACACATCCCACTGGGAGTGTATTAATCCCCCTGTAAGCACTGCTCTGGCAGCTTCCCAACTGATTTTCACATATTATATTTCCATTCAATTCAAAATACTTCTAACTTCCTTTTGATTCTTCTTTGATCAGTTTGGTACTTAGAATTTTTTATGCAATTTCCAAATATCTGGCTATTTTCCAGAGATCTTTCTGCTTTTGTTTTCTAAGCAATTCCATGTGGAAAGAGATCATCTGCCTGATGTATCAGAGAACATTTTCATTCTTATCTTACGGCTCTATATTTTCTATATTTAGATGCAAACAAAAATATATTCTAAGTATATATGTGAAGGCTAAAATAGAAATGTTTGTTTTCAACTCCAATTGAGGATATTTCTTCTCTGTAACTGGAGGGTAGCGGCATGGGAAGGTAAAGAGAAAAGCAGGTTGTGTCTCCAGAATTCCTGGATCTGTTGCATGATTACAGCTGGGTGGCCCTGGACAAGTTATTTAACCCATATTCTTCCATACTGGTGCCTGCAAGTTAAGGCCAGATAATAATGGCCCCTTCATTGCTATTGTTGAGAAAACCAAATAAATACATCAATACATTAATATTTATGAAGTGCTAAGCATAGTCTGTGACTTATAGTAAGTACTCTGTACTTACTTACCTGGTTATGCACTTACATACTCTATACTAAAATAGAAACACATTTCAGGGTGAGAGGTAGCTTAGTACAGTGCTTTCCTAGTATCCACAGAGCCGTTGGTTTGTTTCTCCAGCACTGAAAGAAAACAAAACCAAAAAAAGACACATTTTACCTCCAATAATTGTGACTTGAACTCAATATAAAAGAACTTCATCATCAGGAGGCCTATATAGAAGCCCATTAATGTATACTTGTTGTTGTTCTTGTTGTTGTCTGTTTTTGTGCTGGTGCTAGGGCTTGAAATCAAGGCCTGGGCATTGTAGCTTAGTTTTTTCTGTTCAAAGCTGGTGCGCTACCATTTGAGCCATAGCTCTACTACTGGCTCTTTGGTGGCTAACTGAAGATTACAGTTTTATGGACTTCCCTGCTGGAGCTGCCTTCAAACCTCAATCCTTAAATCTCAACCTCTTGATTAGCTAGGATTACAGATGTGAGCCATTGTGGCTTAGCTAATGTTTAGTTTGGGTCTGTTTGGTTGGTTGGTTTGGTTTGGTTGTTTGTATAAAGCTCAGGCTCCTGATAAGGTAGGATTACAGGTATGAGCCACCATTGCTTAACTTAGTGTGATTTTCAAACTCCCTGGCTGACTCCAGATTCTCACTTGGGAAGGTCACTGAGAGTTATTTCCCATGTGCTCATCACTGGCGATGAGCAACAGCAGTGTTGCCAGGTAGAAAAACCTTTGTGGGACTGATTGCATGGCTTTCTTTGGACAAGAGTCCATTTTAAAGTTGAAATTTGTGCAAGCCAGAAGCTCCAGACTGTGACTGAAACAGAGTGAGAAAAGAGGCAAGAAACTGCACTTTGAAACATTTCCTAAGATGTTTGCATTTGTCATGATAGTCTTAGGACTCACACAGGTTAAGTATTCGCCCTAATTGTGTAGGGTAACCTTTCCCTCCAGGTGGCGCCAGTTCGCTATTTTATGTGCTCAAGTCCTAAGGAGCACTGTTGTTTCAAGAACCTGGGCACCAGGATTCTGCTCTTTCCTTAGGGTAGTTTTGCTTTTCCTCCTCAGGAAGATGTTTAGTCCATAATGGGAAAGGTTTCCTAGAAGGAAAATGATCCTGAGCTTATAAATAAAAACCAAAGACCCAAACTGGAGAAGTTAGAGGTTCCCCCGACCCCCCACTAGCCCAGGCAGGACCACACAGAAACAACCCTCCTAGCTCATAGACAAGAGAGGCTGGTGTTTGCTTAATAACTTCCAGACCACAGTTCCTCCACCAAGGGCTGCTGGGCCTCCTACCTGAGGAGAGAGGAAGTTCTCTAGGGGTGATGGGGTCTGACCCCCACTTACCTTCACCCCCCACTTCTCACTTAAAGGCCATGGATAGCCCCTAAGCAGCAAAGGCCCATGTGAACTGAGTTGAGGGTCAGGTGAGAGTGTGGTATAACCTACTTCCTGGCTGTTAACTAAGGGTAGACTTCCGTTTTTCTTTTCGTTTCTCTTTCTCTTTGAGACCCAGGATTACATTTAAGTGGCTGTCTCCAGAGAGTGAGATCTCAAACATTATCTAAATATTCAGTGACACTATTTAGCCACCTTTGCAGGGGCTTCGGAACTAATCTGATTCCCAGATGCAGAAGCAAATGCTGTGAGGTTTTCATCAGCAAAGATGAGAGCAGCTGGCACTCATTTGCTCCTCAATATCCCTTGGTAGATCTGCGGGTGAGTGAGATGAACTGCCCTTGCACTATCTGCCCCACCCACACCCGCCCTGCTGCCCTGCACCTGTGACATCCAGACCCTCCGCCTGCCCTGCATCTCACTCCTTGAGTTCTAGAGATCAGACCAGAATCCAAACAACAAGTGAGCCTCTGATGACCCAGAATACTTTGATTTACAAGCTGAATTCTTTTTCAACTAATAAAATTACAGCCTCCAGTCCGATTACCTGAGGGTTCTTGTTTTTGTTTTTTAATGTCTGGATAATTAGTTTATGGATCAATTTTTCCCCCTTGTTGGTCATGGGGCTGGAGCTCAGGGCCTGGGGCTCTGTCTCTGAGCTTTTACACTCAAGGCTAACTCTCTACCACTTTGAGCCACAGCTCCACTTCCAGTTTTCTAGTGGTTTATAGGAGATAAGAGTTTCATGGACTTTACTGCCCCAGCTGGCTTTGAACCATGACCCTCGGATCTCAGCTTCCTGAAATAGGTACAAACCACCGGCACCCACCTCATGGAAGTAATTCTTCATTGACAGAAATGCTTTCAGGGGAGAAATCCACACTGCTAGGTGAGTTCACAAATTGCTAACCATTTTGAAAGGAAACTGCCTAAAGTATTGTTCTAGTTCAGTGTTTGACAGCTATATTAGAATATGTCTAAAATAAATCCCAATATCGTAAGTGAAGATTGCTAATAAGATGTTATTAATTTAGCCAGGCACCATTGGCTCACACATGTAATCCTAAGCTACTCAGGAGACTATGATTCTGAGAATCAAGATTCAAAGTCAGCTTGGGCAGTTAAATCTGAGAGAGTCATATCTCCACTTAACCAGCAAAAAGCCAGAAATGGAGGTGTGGTTCAAGTGGTAGATGGCCAGCCTTCCACAGAAAAGTTAAGGGACAGTGGTAAGGTCCTGAGTTCAAGTCACAATAGCAGCAGCATACACTCACTCTCACTCTCACTCTCTCTCTCTCAAACACACATACAAGAGATTATTACTTTAATGTTCACAAATATTTAAATAATTTGGAACCCTCATACTGTGTGACTGCTAAGACTTCCTCTTATATTAAGCTACAAATAGGAAAAGATCTAATTAAAAATTAAAGAAATCAAAGCTCTGAACTGTAACCCCTCTGTATAGTATTTTTACAATAAAAACAAAACAAAATCAAAGCACATTTTCCTCACTAAATAAGGAACCCCAAACTAGTTGTTCAACCATGATGTCAAAGACATTTTAGCTGGGTGTGATAGTGCCCACCTGTAATCCCAGCTGCTGAGGAGGCAAAGGAGGATTTTGTTCCAGGTCGACTCAAAATTAATGAGAAACTATCTCAAATACAAAATACAAATGAAAGGGTGAGGGCTGGAGTTCAGGGTGGGGTGCCTGCCTACATGGGCCTAAGTTTGATCCAAATACTGGGGGAGGGGGGAAAGAGGGGCAACTTTTTTCCCTCTCCTATCTTTTTTTTAGTGTTGTTTTTTGTTTTTGTTTTGTTTTACCTCCCTGCCTTTAATCTATGCCTGTGAAAGCTCCAGGCTTCATCTCTGTGATTAAGATGGAAAGAAGAGGAGAGGGAAGGGAAAGAGAGGAGGGCTGCTATCTACCTCTGCTCCAAAACAAAGGCCTACCTTAAAGTAACATCTTTTTTTTTTTTTTTTTTTTTTTTTATTGTAAAGCTACTATACAGAGGGTTACAGTTACATGAGTGAGGTTATGAGTACACTTCCTCTTGAACATTGTTACCCCCTCCATTGTTTTCCCCCTACCATCCCCTCCCTCCCTCCCTTCCCCGAGGTTCTTTTTTTTTTGATTGTGATTAAATGATTACATAATTTCAAAGTCACAAGTTCATTCTAACTTCCTGGAGCAAATTGTCTACCACAGTCTGTAATATATAACAGTGTTCACATGTTATATACCATATTTGTGATCAGCAGCATGAGGATATTTAGTAGTGGTTCAACCAGATGAGCGGGAGTTCTTTGTTTCTTAAGTCCTGTTAGTTTTGTCGTATCACCTAACCTTTTGGATTTAGCATCCACTTATGAGGGAGACCATGTACCGTTTGTCTCTTCGTTCTTGGCTTACCTCGCTCAACATGATTCCTTCTAGCTCCATCCATTTCCCTGCAAATGCCATTATTTTGTCATTTCTAATGGCTGCATAATATTCCATTGTGTATAGATACCACAATTTTTGGATCCATTCATCTGTGGTGGGGCACCTAGGTTGTTTCCATATCCTAGCTATTGCGAACAGTGCTGCAATAAACATGGAGGTGCACGTGTCCTTGTATATTGGTTCCTGTTGTTCAGGGTAGATGCCTAGAAGTGGTATGACTGGGTCGTAAGGGAGGTCAATCTTTAGCTTTCTAAGGACCCTCCAGACTGCTTTCCAAAGTGGTTGTATAAGTGTACATTCCCACCAGCAGTGTAATAGGGTTCCTCTTTCTCCACATCCCCTCCAGCATTTGTCGTTGGCTGATTTGTGGATATGGGACCTTCTGACTGGGGTAAGGTGGTATCTCAGGGTTGTCTTTATTTGCATTTCCTTCACCACCAGGGATGATGAACATTTCCTCATGTGTTTCTTTGCCATTTTTATTTCTTCATTTGAGAAGTCCCTCTTTAGTTCCCTTGCCCATTTAGTAATTGGTTTGTTAGGTTTGGGAGGGATTAGTTTCTTGAGTTCCCTGTATATACAGGATGTTAACCCCTTGTCTGATATATTGCTGGTAAATATTTTTTCCCAATTAGTTGGTTGTCTTTCTAGCTTAGTTGCGATAGATTTAGCTGTGCAGAAGCTTTTTATTTTAAGGTAGTCCCATTTGTCGAGTCTCTCTCCAACTTGTTGTGACCCTGGGACTCTGTTCAGGAAGTTCCTTCCTGTGCCTATTAGTTCAAGTGTCTCTCCTACTCTGTCCTGCAGTAGTTTCAGAGATTCAGGTTTAATGTTAAGGTCTTAAAGTAACATCTTTAATACTAAAAACCCAAATTGCTAGCAAATCTTAATGATACAGTCAATTCATTATTCATTCAGTGCTGAGTCAATGGCTAGTTTGCAACATCCTTTGAATTGTTAAAATCCACTAATAATGGATAAGGACAGGATATACGATTTGATGTAATTTTATTTATCCTTACAGTTCGCTACTTGCAAAAATGTCCAAGCACTTTGAAGAGGAGGAGAGACAGGGAACCCTAGATTTTGACATCTTAGTTAGAAGACCTAAAGCAGAGTTTTAATGTTTTCTGTGAAACTAAGAAATATAAAAATGGGGGCTAGAAATGTGGCTCAGTGGTAGAGTGCTTTCCCAGCATGCATGAAGCCCTGGGTTTAATTCCTCAGTACCACATAAACAGAAAAAGCTGGAAGTAGTGCTATGGCTCAATTGGTAGAGTGCTGGCCTTGAGCAAAAAGAAGCTCAGGGAAGTGCCCAGGCCCTGAGTTTAAGCCTCAGGACTAGCAAAAAAAGAGAGAGACAAAGACAGACAGACAGACAGACAGACGGGGGGGAGAGAGAGAGAGAAAAGGAAAGAAGGAAGGAAGGAAGGAAGGAAGGAAGGAAGGAAGGAAGGAAGGAAGGAAGGAAGGTAGGAAGGAAGGAAGGAAGGAAGGAAGGAATAGTTTTCAAACAAGGTCCTTCTAAGTAATTTTTTGTTTAATTGTAAAGTAATATAGAATGAACTGTAAGGTGACTAGGCCATTTCTGTATTTCAGAATGACTTCAATGGCTTAGACAGCCTGTTAACACTTCCTAGAGTACCTTTAGACCATATCACACAAGAACACAGATGGCAGCTAGCAGGCTTGTCAGGCCCAAGTAGACCCAGAGAGAGATGCCCTAATGTCCACAGCCAGTGGAAGCTGCAGATCCAGAATACAGGAGTGAGATAGGGCCCTGAGGTGCTCATGATGAAGAGCAGTTTGGCTTATTGACGACACGTGGTAAACTCTGGTATCCTGGAGCTGGGGGGTTGGTAGGGAGGAGGATTCAGTCCTCAAGGCTTTGCTATATTAGGGAAGCTCTGAGCTAGAGAACAATCTCACACTACATGAACTTCCTGAGTCTCCAGTTTGGGTTCTCCTTAGTGACAGAAGTTAAAATCCTTACCCTTGATCCACATAGAACATCTGATTTGTACAGGGAGATTCAGAGACATTCAATGGCTCTTCTTTGATCTTTAACTTGGAGTTGGGTGTAGTAATTTAGCCAAAATTTAATGAAGATTCATACCAAAGAATGTTCTTGAGCTCTCATTCTAGTCAAGTAGAAGAGAACTTTTCCTTAACTTACAAAGACATAAACACAGTGGTGTCTTGATCAGAGCATCTAAGTGATACCCTGTATCGTTCTGGCAAAGACAAATGCACAAATTAGTAATATAGTAAAAGACTTGGAAATGAAGAAAGTCTGAATTTCTTGAAGGAGCTTGAGAAACATTAATTCAAGCAGATATAATCTTCCAAATTCAGTTACTATTCTAGTTTAAAAGAAGTATGTGACTGGGTCCACATCCAAAGAAATTAAAATGAGTATAGTGAAGAGACAAAAATCAATCTGAATAACCAAAATAACCAGATTTGGAGATGTTCGTTCATTACCCTTCTCTCTAGAAGTTATGTTCTATAAAAACTAATGTAATCACTGCCATGCCCCTTGTCCCCTAAAGAGAATCTGACATATATTAGACATTTGATATGTATTTGATTTTTTTTTTTGGTTGGTTGTGGGGCTTGAACTCTGGGCCTGGGCACTGTCCCTCAGCTCTTCAGCTCAAGGCTAGCGCTCTACCACTTGAGCCACAGTGCTATTTACGTTTTTTTCTGAGTGTTTTATTGGAGATAAGAGTCTCATGGACTTTCCTGCCCGGGCTGACTTTGAACTGCAATCCTCAGATCTCAGCCTCCTGAGTAGCTGAGATGACAGGCGTGAGCCACCAGCGCCCAGCTGTATTTGAATGTTGATTGAAAATTTTCTCTGCAATGAAATGAGATGGACAGAAGACAGAAGAAAGCAGATGGCAGTGATTCTTCATAGGAGAGACCAGGTCATTTTGCAGCCCACTTGTGCACAGGTACTTCTGCTCTTTGTTGCTTATTTATGCTGTCATGTTTGTTTGTTTTTTAGTGGTAGGAAATGTATCAGAGTGAGGATTGCCTGTGGGATGGAATGATGACCATTCCTAGCTCTGGTTGGCAGTGGAGTGAGATTGAAGTGGGCCTTTGAATTGGTCTTATTCATTTTAGCATTTGAATAAATGTACTTGCAAAGGAAAGAATATGGAATATATAACAAAGAACATTTTATTCTTCAGGAACTAAAAGTTCAGTTCTTCCTTTCTCTCTACTGACCAATGATAATGCCTTTGTGGGGGGTGGGGGTAGCAGAAAGGTGGAACTGTGTTTACTTAGCTGGAGACCAGTGATCATTGGCTCGTCCTCATATTCACTCATATTCCTATGTGTAATATTTATTCATATTTATTGAGTGATTTTTCTAGGGATAAGCTCTGTCCTCATTGAGCTTATAATTCCCAGGGAGCACAGAGGAATAAGAGAAGCCATGGGATACAGGAAGTTCAAGCTGGATTGGGTCTCCTGGCATAAATACAGATTTAAGAGTTCAGGAGGAGGAGTATCTAATCTGAGCCATGAAGAAGCTACCCAGGTAATGAGGAGAATAGTGTATTGACTACTGAAATAGGTTGCCTAGTGACCTGCATGAGACAGGTGACAGAACACTTGGGAAGAGCTGAAAGTAGTTCAGTATAACTGGGTGTTAGAGTTGGTGAACAAGAGGTAGAAAACTAAGGTGAGAAAAAGAGGCAAGGGACAGGTCATGCATGAGACAAGCACCCAGGTGACGAGTAATGGAAACCTGCCAATGCTGGGCAGAGAGAAGACTGAAGGGTAGGTAGAAAAGCCTCAGTGGTGAGACTTGGTAATGAATTGGATTCAAGGAGAAAGGATCAGACAGCAGAGCCATTTATTGAGATGGAGAATTAATAACTTGGAAATGGGATGAAATGTTTAATCATTTGAGGATTGCACAGGAAAGATGACTCTTAAAAACAATCAGCCAGGTACCAATGGCTTATACTTATAATTCTAGCTATTTAAGAGACTGAAATCTGAGGATCATGGTTCAAAGCCAGCCCAGGCAAGAAAGTCCTTTTTGACCGCAGCAAGAGGCTTGATCATAAGATATGATTCTTCATGTTTCCAGAACAACAATCAAACTGCTTTTCCCTGTCCTCTATTACTTTTGGGCATCTATCTTCCATATGTTTCCAGATGCTCATATTCTCAAAAGCAAATTTTAAAACCTTCCTTCCCACAAGAAAGAGCTCGGGTTGTGTAACACTGCTCTGGAGCCAAACTTCCTGGACTGACATCCTAGCACCACCCAACACTAGCATTGGGCAAGAGGCTTGGCATGCCTGTGCCCAGGGTCCATAATCTATGAGATGAAGATAAGAGTAGTAACAATCTCAGAGGGTTTGTGAGGATTAATTAAGCTAACAATTAAAAGCACCTAGAGCAATTGTGGTTTAGGGAGTCTTAGAGTGACTGCTGGCTACTTTCACCGGGTCAAAGGAAACCCATGCCAGGCTCCTTCTGCCTTCATGCTCAGAAGTGACGCAGTAGCTACGGAGAGGAGCCAGTGGCTCTGGAGTACCAAGCCAGCTGAGAGGAGATAACACTGGCCAGATTTGTCAGTTAATCTCACTGGATCGCAGTTCATGGGACAAGAGTCAGTCCAAAGCCAGGTACTGGTGGCTCACGCCTATAATCCTAGCTACTCAGGAGGCTGAGATCTGAGGATTGCAGTTCAAAGCCAGCCCAGGCAGAAAAGTCCAAGAGACCCTTATCTCCAATAAACCCCCAGAAAACCAGAATTGGAGCTGTGGATCAAAGTGATAGAGCACTAGATTTGAGTGAAAGAGTTAGAAACAGCGCCAAGGCCCCGAGTTCAAGCAGAAATAAAACCAGCCCATTGCAGAAGCACCGAGAGATTAAGAATCTCTTTTGAGGTCATTGTCTCAAGACTGTGCTGGGGAGAAAAAAAATCTAAGCAAGGATCAGAGATAATTAGAAGTGTACTTTGAAGCATATAGGTTGCGTTCACGAATTTCTCTTGCCAGAAAGTCGCATGACAGGGGTAGGAATCACAGTTGTGTTTCTAGAGTCAGTGGAGTCTTCTGTTTGTGTGTTAACCCCCTCTCCGGGGGCCTGCACCAGTTCCTCCCAACCTCCTCTGGAGAAGGAGCTGGGAGGTGTCATCTGCACCCTCCCTCCCCCCCTCCTACCCCCCTCACCCTGACCCCCAGCCTGGAGATCACATCTGCCCCATCTGCCTGCCTCCTCCTCTTGCCAACCCGGCTGACCTGGCAAACTGCCAGCCTAAGAGCCAGGGTATTTGGGGAGGTCTGATTTTAATAAATTTCTATTTCCTGTAGAAAACCGGTTTTTTCAGTGGCTTTGTAACTCAACCATTTTTGATCACATTAGGACTGAAGCTGGCAGCCAGCTTGGCAGCTTGTGTGCAAATTACACACAATGGCAGATTGTTTCGCCCTTCTTGCAATTCAAAGAGACTCAAGGAAAAAGGAGAGAGGAAAAGAAAAAAGGAAAAGTGAAAGGAAAGAAATAAATCCAAGCCTCCTATTATGTAACTGCATAAAACAACAAACTAGTAATTCTCTATAAGGAAAAGATAGAATAAATTAACCTCCCTGTGATTTTTCTACCTCTACCTCTCTCTCCTTCTTCCTGCCCATCTGCCTCCCTCCTTCCCCCTTCTCCCTTTTTCTCCAACTCTCAGTGTCTTCCTCTCATACATACAAACGTACAAATCAATGACAGCACTGACAATTAAAGAATCAGACATCTTTTTCTTGTCTTTTTCTTTTCTGCCAACACACCTCATATTCAAAGACAGTATTGGAATAGTGAAAAAATCAAGAAAACCCTGAGGGAAAACAGTTAAGTAGAAAGAATCATGGAAACAGGAATTAAAAATATGAGTACTTCTGTGAGAGTGAATGAAGGGCCATAAAGGAGCAAAAAATAAGAAACAATGATAATCAACATATTAAAATCATCAGGTTAAAGAAGGACAAGAAGTTAAAAATTACATAAATCAAATGATAATGCAGTGTCCAATTCCATTCTCTATTCTCAGAGAAAGCATTACATGATAAGCTATTGATCTGCTTTTACTGGATTGGTCAAATGTGTCTGCCCTCAACTCACACCCATCCCGGGCTATGAGTACATATATTCCATACATATATACATATACACACCCTGCTTAAGTGCCAGACAGGCCATCTCCTCTCGTCTTCCTTCCCTTCTTCCATTATCCAAGCTTGCAAAATTCAGGTTTTACTCTTACAGTGTTCTGAGCTAACCAGATATACTGGCGTGTGTTTACAGTTGTAATGTTTGCATTATTCTGAGGGAACACATAAATTAGAAAGCCTACTAAGAATTCTAGGCACCTAGCAGGTGTGTTGCGGAGGCATTTCCTGCAAGGGTGGTGTTCACATATCCAGTCAGTCATACGAAAGGAAATCAAAGATTCATCTGCAGCAGAAATAGACTTGTTGGGTGTCTGTCATTAACAAGGGCAAGCACATTGGGACATACCTCAGTGTCCGCTGTAAGATCCATTGAGAGTGGGTTATGAAGTCACTGACTATGGATTCGAGTGGGCTGAGATAGAGAAGAACACAAGATGTCAGGGAACTCAACCAAAAGTATAAGCTTGGAAACAGCAGTTCCAGACACTACTTGGGTAGGGAAATGATTATGGGTACGAGAATAGAACTTTTGATTCAAGAGAACAATTCTTCTGAGCACCCTTATGTCCTTGACATTGTTTTGAATTCACAAGGATAAGACAATCTGTAGGTCACTTTCTTTTTGAGGTAAGAGTGGAAGATTGGGGATTATAATAGTACATAAATATGAAGCAATTAGAAATGGGTTTCAAGCTGAGACAGGATTAGGAAAAGGAACTGTAAGGATCATAGAAGCCTTTTCAAAACATACTCCAGATTATATGAGTCAGAATCTCTGAGGGGAGAGGAAAGGAAAATACACTGGCCTGCTTTGAAAAGCTTCCAGGAGATTGGGTTCTGCACCCTTGGTTACTATGGAGTTAGACTAATATATTCTCTGATCAAAGAATCATTTACAAAAGTTGGTATATATTCCCTGGCTCCGCCCACCTAGAGAGTTGCTGACCCAACAGGTCTGACATAGAAATGGATATTTTCACTTACTTTTAATTGACAAGTGAACATCAAATATATATGCATATATGTTGTAATGATGCTTTGATTATATATTGTGAATTGTCTAAATCAAGCTATTAAACCTTTATCTCACATATTTATCACTTTTTATGATGAGAACTCTAAAATCTACTCAGCAAATTTCAAGCACATAGCATATTGCTATTAACTATTATCATGATGATGTATAATCTCTGAACCATTCTCTTTTTTACTAGCATTGTTTCAATACCCCAACCCCTAGACTTGCTAACTGCTACTATATTTTCTACTTCTATGAGTTCATAGATTTTAAGATTTCTCATTTAAGTGAGATCATGCAGTATTTGTACTCTATTGTCTGGCTTATTTCACTTGACATAATGACCTCCAGGTCCACCCATGTTGTCACAAATGACAGGATTTCTTCTTTATTGAGGTAGAATCATATTCTGTTGTATATGAATACCGTTTTCTCTTTATGCATGAATCCGTTGATGGACACTTAGCTTGGCTCAATATCTTAGCTCTTGTGAATAGAGATGCAAAGAACATGAGATGCAGATGTATCTTCCAAATACGATGTGGTAGAATCTCCATGCTTTTTTCCATAATAGCTGTTTTAATTTACATTCCCATCAACAGGGTATGAGGGTTCCTTTTTTGCTCTATCTGGGCTAACAGGTACATTTCCTATTTCTGATGATAGCTTTTCTAACAGGTAAAGGGTGATATTTTATTGTGATCTTAGTTTGCAAGAAATGCACATTTTAAACAATTGCTCCAGGCAAATCTTTTTTTTTTCGGGGGGGTGTCCGGTCGTGGGGCCTGAACTCTGGGCCTGGGCACTGTCCCTCAGCTCTTCAGCTCAAGGCTAGTGCTCTACCACTTGAGCCACAGCGCCACTTCCGGCTTTTTTTCTTTTTGCTTATGTGGTGCTGAGGAATCGAACCCAGGGCCTCATGCATGCAAGGCAAGCGCTCTACCACTGAGCCGCCTTCCCAGCCCGAGGCAAATCTTATAAGTAAGTTTGATGCATACTATATTAGATCATATTCATATATTAAAGAAAAACATCATTGAATACTTTCTTTTTTTTTTCTTTTTTCTTTTTTTTTAAATTTAATTTAATTTTATTTGTGAACATACTGTACAGAGGAGTTACAGTTACATGGGCAGGATAATGCGTACATTTCTTACCAAGCATTGCAGCCTCCTCCTTTGTTTACCCTTCACATCCCTTCCCAGCCTCCCTCCTCCCCCCCTAATCCCAATCCTTCTCCTCCCCCCCCCCCCCCCCCCCGCACCAACGTTGTAAAGCTCGTTTTGAACATGACAACTTGTACTTCTCATTGTTGCAACAGGTCCACCTGTATCCTTAAACAACTGGTTTTTCCCCATCTCCTCCACAAGTTATACTGACATCAAATATAGTGAAAGCAGGGGTTATACTGTGGAGGAGGGACATACAAAGCAACAAAGAGATAATCTTATAAATGTGTTAGAAACACATGCATGAAAGAAAAAAAACATTAAAATACCCATCTAAGGGTTCATTTTCCTGACATCACATTATCTGACCTTTTCCGCTTGACTCATACATATACTAGATATTACAAATAAGGGAAACCATGGGACCTACGTTTCTTTGGGCCTGGCTTACTTCACTTAATATAATTTTTTCCAAGTTTTTCCATTTCCTAACAAATGGGGCAATGTCATTCTTTCTGATGGAGGCATAGAATTCCATTGTGTATATATACCACATTTTCTTGATCCATTCATCTACTGAGGGGCATCTGGGTTGGTTCCATATCTTAGCTATGGTAAATAATGCTGCAATAAACATAGTTGTGCTGGTAGCTTTAGTGTGGTCTTGTTTGTAAACATTAGGGTAAATGCCCAAAAGTGGGATTGCTGGGTCATAGGGGAGCTCTATGTGAAGTCTTTTGAGGAACCTCCATACTGCTTTCCAAAGTGGTTGAACAAGTTTACATTCCCACCAACAATGAAGTAAGGTTCCTTTCTGTCCACATCCCCTCCAGCATCTGTTGTTGTTAGAGTTCTTGATTTTTGCAGTTCTAACTGGAGTGAGGTGATATCTCAATGTTGTTTTGATTTGCATTTCTTTTATGGCTAGGGATGTTGAACATTTCTTCATGTGTCTATTGGCCATCCTTCTTTCTTCTTCAGAGAAGCTTCTCTTTAAGTCTTTAGCCCACTTACTTATTGGGCAGTTATTTCTTTGAGGATTTGTTGTTGGGTGGTTTAATTTTTTGAGTTCCAAGTATATTTTAGATATGAGACCCTTGTCCGTTGTATGGCTAGTAAAGATCTTCTCCCAATCCGTGGGCTTTCTATTGATCTTGCTAGCTATGTCATTTGCCCTGCAGAAGCTCTGCAACCTTATACAATCCCATTTGTCCAACCTTTCTTTGATTTGTTGTGTTTCTGGGTCTCTATTCAGAAAATTTCGGCCTGAGCCAAGGAGACCCAGGGTTTCTCCTATTCCATCCTGTAATGTTTTCAGAGTGTCTGCTTTGAGTTCAAGGTCTTTGATCCATTTGGAGTTGATTCTGGTGCAGGGTGATATATAAGGATCTAGGTTTAGTTTTCTACATGTAGTTAACCAGTTTTGCCAGCACCATTTACTGAAGAGGCTGTCTGTCTTCCATTCTATTGTTTTAGCTCCCTTATCGAAGATTAGATGGCTATAGGTCTGTAGGTTCATTTCTGGGTTTTCAATTCTATTCCATTGGTCCTGAGGTCTGTTCTTATGCCAATACCAAGCTGTTTTGATTACTATGGCTTTATAGTAGAGTTTGAAACTTGGTATTGATATTCCTCCAGCAGTGTTCTTTCCGTTGAGGAGCGTTTTTGCTATTCGGGGTCTTTTATTGTTCCATATGAATTTTTGGATTGCCTCTTCTATTTCCTTGAAGAATGAGGGTGGAATTTTGATAGGTATTGCATTGAATTTGTAGATAGCCTTGGGAAGTATTGCCATTTTCACGATGTTAATCTTTCCAATCCAGGAGCATGGGAGGTTTTGCCATTTTTTAAGTTCTGTGTTGATTTCCTTTTTCAAGATTTTAAAGTTTTCATCATAGAGGTCCTTCACTTCTTTAGTTAAGTTAATTCCGAGGTATTTTATTTTTTGTGGGGCTATTACAAATGGAGTTGCTTTCCTAATTTCAGCCACACTTTTCTCATTGTTGGCATACAGAAAAGCCATTGATTTTTGGGGGTTAATTTTATAACCTGCTACTTTGCCAAAGTTTTGAATCAGCCATCATTGAATACTTTCCATCATGCTAGATGCTAGGGAAAGAAAGGAATCAGATCCACTGGCCTACAGGAGCCCAAGGAAAAGGCAATCAAGGGCAAGGTGAGAGATGAGCAGAGGTTTTGACAAGAATGAGTTCAAGAGAGATTTATGGGAAGGAGTGGGAGTTGACGTGCTATGGAGGATTTGGCTGTGTGGGAAAGACAGAAAGAAAGGTCACTGAACAGGAGGTCAGGAGGAGGGCAGCAGGCTTGGAAACACTTAGAACTGATAGCTGGCTTAGAAGCCTGTGCTGCTGTCTCTCTGTGAGCCATCACTATGTCCAATGGCAATGTTTCAGAATGTGGAGAGAATACCCCCCCAGGGCCATCTTGCCAGCATTTTGCTCCCAGCTCTGTCATGATCTGGTAGTTGAGTTAGCTCAAGTGTTTCTCAATTACCTTATTAATAAGTGGGAACAGTTATCAACTTCCTAGGTTGCTGTGAGGTTTGCATTTATGCAAGTACCCCATACATAGTGCACTGTAATTGTAATGTTCAGAGTACAGATTCATTCATTAGACCTTTACAATGACTTGTGAGGCAGACATTGTTACTAATCTCATTTTACAAAGGAGAAAATTGAAGCCAAAAGAGGTTAAGAAATCCAAACAAGCTAATCTTGGTTTAAACTTGAACCCAGGACTCTTAATACCACATATTATGTTCTTTCTCTTCTTATGATAAAATGAGCAAAATCAGATTATAGGAGAAGCCTTGAGTACCACACTTAATGAAGTTCTACTGCATTCTACATATCTGAAGAAACATTTCAGCAGGAGATAGACATATTGAAGTCAGAGCTGGGAAAAGTTGCATCTTCTGAATTCTATGGAAAATGGACCCCAGATAGAACCTCAAGAGAGAAGGTTCAGTTAATAACAGTATGCTGGGAGTAAAACAGAATGGTAGCACAGGAAGGGTGGGGGGGAGAAGGAACAGAAAGCGATGGGCCCTAACAAGTAGTGACAACTGGATTACGAAGGGTTTGAAAGGGGACAAAAACCACAGCTGCTATTTTCCCTTCTAATTGCTGGAATCTAATGGCAGGAGAGTCACCTTCTGTTTCTCTTGTCACTCTGAATGCCTCAGCATTTCTTCTACAACTTCCCATAGAGCTTTTTATTGGCCAAGTACTGCAGTCATTATTTACTGCTTCTCGCATTAAGGATCCAAGGTCTCAGCACTTAACTCTACAAAGTGGCCTTAGAATGCCTTAGGGAACCTGATTGTGGGGAAAGCCTTTCAGCCTCCAGAGCATTAATATCTTCCAAGTAAAAGCATTGATTGGAAAGCCTGGATGGATAAAATTAGTGGCTTCAATCTTAAAGACGTCTGGTTCACATCCGGGATATAAAGGAGAAGGAGCTTTATGGAGCCTATTAACGTCAAGATTAAATGACATGAAACGGCATTATGGAAACCTCCTCTACAGAATCTCTCCATTTCATTATTTGCAACCCTCTGGTGTGGCTCAGGGTCCAGGAAAGTTCCCCACAGTCCAGCCAGGTGGGAGTCAGATGCTGCTTGACTCCTTGTCAAGTACTGGATTTGATTTTAGAAAAATAAAATAAAATTGCTAAAGGAACACAGTTAGTAGATTGCAAAATCAATATCCAAACCAAGTTTCTGTATCTATCTCTATTGCTTCTAGGTTTACTGACAAATGTGGTATTCTAAAATAATTTAATAATAGTTGATGATGGAAAAACTCAAATGGCACAGAGGTACTTAAAACAGGAGGCAATCACCACCTCTACCCCCTGAGACACAACCACCTTTCTAGTTTCATGACAGGTTACCACCGAATGTATACAAGCCATGGCCATGGAACTCTTCTCCATTTATCTTTGTAAAAGTAAGATGGACCATTATAGAATGTAATCCTGTAATCTACTTTTAAAAAATTCAACAAACTAGTGCTGTGGCTCAAGTGGCAGAGCACTTGTCCTGAGCTGAAGCCCACAACCAACAAAAAAATTCAACAAAATAGACCAGACCTCCTTAACATAGAGAACTCTCTTATTTGCTTTCAGAGTTCTTCGTAAGGCATCAAAATCTCTTTAACAGATTTCTCAATGATGGGAAATAAGGTTGCTTTTTTATCTTACTTGTTTATTTACAAGTACTAAGATGTGAACTCAGAGCCTCTCGTTCTCACTTGGCTTTTACCTTCGAGGCTCGGGCTCCACACTTGATAGACAGTCAGGCACAGGCCAGGGTACACTGTATTCTGGACAGCTCTTCTCTGAGGCATTAGCTCAGAATGCATCAAGGCCCATCCTGTTAGACTTGGAGTTCTGAGGTCTTGTCCATCAACACATCTCTGCCTTTTCGTGTCCAGGGTCCTTGTGTGTCATGACAGATCTCAGTTGTTGGCCAAGTGACTTCTCCAGAGAAGCTCCACTGCAGAGATACACCTCTAAATGGTTAGGCCTGCCTTTCTACAGAGGCCCACCTCCATCTTAACAACCATCAGAACTTCAGAACTGAACTCCAGCAAGACTAGACCTCACTTGCTATGTAACTATGTACCTCATCTGTCAAGTGTATTCTCCCTCATATCTGTTCTGGAGATTCTTCTTTCTTTAATCATTGTGAACAATGGAGAAGAAAATCTCTGTAGACCAACACAACATGCCACTTGTGAAGTCACACTGGGATTATCTCCTAATTGTAACTATTAAAAACAAGAAGGTAGAGAATGCAGGCAAAGAGACCTGGATTTGAGCGGAGTATGCTTGGAACTACTATCAGAAACAACAGAGAAGAAACCTGAATGAAGGAAAGGAATGGGCCAAGAATAATCCAGGCTCAGAGAAGAGCAAGTGCTAACGTGATCCTTGGGCAGGAACCTAGCTGGCGTGTTTAGAAGAAAGAGAAGGCTCCTATGGCAGAAGCAGAATGAACAAGATTGTAGGAGTGGCAGGAGGCAAGGACACCAAGTCTTTGGTATTAGCCAAACTCCCAAGTGACATGAAAACCTTTTGGAATGTTTTGAGCAGACACAGGACATGATCTGACATGACAGTTGTTGGGTAGGGAGTCAAAGAAACCTAAGCTGTGAGTTAGGAGCCCAGAGCAAAATCAAAGGAAGCATAGTGGTAGCCTAGGCAGAAGCAGTAAGGGTGAGAAGAATGGGCAAATGGCTTTAGGGTGGAGCTTACAAAATTTATGGATGTTTTGGATGTCAGTGTGGGAAAAATAGATAAGTCAAGAATGTCCCCAAGCTTTGTGACTTGAACAAATAAAGATATAGAGTTGTTATTTATTAATAACCCTAAGAGTGATCATGGAAAGAACAGGTTTAGGATTGATTTTAATTTGGCGATCAGACAAAAACAAGAATGAGAAAAAGATAATCAGTGGCCCCAAAAGTTCTTTTCTGAAGAACTGAGCCCACTCCAAATAAAGGTCAAGATTTCACCCCTTTCCTCAACAGAGGAAAGAACAGTTTGGAAAGAACATGAGAGAATGGTTGCAAATTGACTCTCTAGGAGAGGAGAAGAGTAATGGAGGAAGAGAAAGGCAGGGACAAGATTACCATCTGACTCTGTCTGTATTTTTCACAGTAGTAACAAAATCTAGCTAGTATGTATGTGTGCTGTTAGACCTGAGGCTGACCTGGAAGAGCCCTTAGGCTCCACCTACCTCAAATTTACTCCCAGAAATAGAGCATCTGTGAGTTATACTGTCTGTAATATCTCTATTCTCTCTTAATTAAAGTGGGGTTTGCTTTGCAAGATCCCAGGCAGAAGACACAGTTTAGGCTAAGGGGAGAAATGATGCACAGTGCATGGTTGGGGGGAAGGTGGCTACAAGTACACTGAATTATCAACATTCAAGACCAGAAAAAACAAAAGTGGGGCTCCAGGAAGCATCACCAGTGCTGGAGAGCTTCAAGTGCATGCCCCAGGAACTTGAGCTTTATCCCAAGAGTGAGAAGGCAGGAAATAACTTGCATGTTACATAAGATGTCAGCTCTTAGAAGTGGCACTATGGCTCAGGTGGTAAAGCGCTTGTCTTGAGCTGAAGATGTCAGTTCTCCTTAACCTAACAAATGCATATGTTACTGGACTTAGCATTACCTTTAATCATCCCTGGCTGGTAGATCTATCTATCTATCTATCTATCATCTATCTATATGTATATATGTAAACCCAAAGGAAGTGGCTTAAACAACACACATTTATCCTCAAATATCTGGAGACTGAGAAGACCCAAGATCAAGTTACTGGCAGATTTAGTTTCTGGTCAAGGTCCACTTTTTGGTTTGTAGATAGCCACATTTTTTAACTGTATCCTCATATGGTAGAAAGAAATATGGGTATGAATCCTGTATATGGAAATATACATATAATCTATATAATATATTATTATGTAATTATATATTATATACATATATGACAATATATAAGATATAATATGATATATAATACATGTATACTTGTACACACATGCACATATTAATATATTAATCCCATCACAGGATTCCAACTTCATGATCTCATCAAACATAATTATCTCCTAAAGGTTTTACTTTCAAATACTAATACCTTGGGAATTAAGGTTTCAGTATATAAATTTAGGATGATATGACATCCAGTCCTTAACAATATTATTTCAAAAGAATTCACTAATGCTCTGCTCTTTCATTTTCTGCATGAGTAGACAGAAAACAATGAGAATCAGGCAACAAACTTGAAGACAGATCCTCTTATTTGTCATATAAACTTGAACTGGTTAATAACTCAATTTACAATGAGTAAATTGTCTGAACCACAATTACTCATTTGTAAAATTAGGATAATAATGTTCATACATTTCTTAGAATTTTTGTGGGAATCAAATGTACAATAAATATACATAAAAGTCCTTTATAAACCATAAAAGCATGATTCAAATGAAAGTTATTATGTTCCCTGAATAGGTCATATCCCTGCCACCGCTTCATAATAGCTGTTCTCATGGGATGTCCTGTAGCAAAACAATTTGTTTGTATGTGTTCTCTCTCTTATACCATGAGATCCTGGAAACATTTATTCATCATTATGGCCTCGTGTTGTGTGGCATCTTCTTTTATGTAGACTGTATATCAGTCTTAGACTCAGTCTTAGACTAAGAATCAGTCTAGTTATTAATCCTCCTTATTGCTAAATTATATAATGGGTATCTGGGAAATATTGTATAATGTGTATATGAATTATAGGACAAGTCTAAGTAGTAATATATATGATGGAGCTCAGAGTCTTGTGTATTGGTTGGTTTGGCTTTCTATTTAGAATTCTCTCCTTCCTTTCAAAACACATATGAATATCTTACATGATCAAACAAGATGTGAAAGGACAATTAGCATCAAGATGAAATTCGTCCCATTAAATTGAACAAAGGAATCCAGAGCAAAGGAATAGGCTTAAGCACCTGGAATGGGTTAATTACCGTACTTTAGGCAATTATAGCTGAAAACATCAGTAGTTTTTCCCTGTTTTATTTCTTCCTTTGTGAATTTTAGTTTTCATTGAAGAGGGGCTTCTTTTTTCCCTCTCCCATGCCAGCAGGTCAGATTTGTATTGGTTCTATGAATTGATTGATTTGCTCTCCATATCCCTCTGCAACTGGATAGATAGCATTGGGGAAACGTTCCCATCACTGTCTCTGAAAGTGTCATCTCCTGGAGTATTGAGTGCCATTTATTCTTGAGGCAATTGTTCCTTAAAAGCATGGTACATTAATTGTTACAGCATTGCACAATTCCCTTAGAAAAGTGTATTATAGCCTCATTAAAACCGCATTACCCTATCATGATTTATAGTGAGAAGACTAGGAAATGAATTATTGAGTAACTTCTTATTAACACGAAAGAAGTCTGCCATGCTAAATTATATACTGTAGTTTAAGACATCAATTAAGGACTTCAGAAACAGAGTACACAAAGATGCTCTTCAAACCAAATGTTCCACACCCTGAGAATGCTCCTGGACTTCCTGAATGGCTGTGTCTACTGAAAGATACGTTACCTAACAGTGTATTTGCAGAAATGAAACTTAATTATACAAAGTTGTTGCAAGAGGTAAATAATGGAGGGCTGGGGACATTTCTGTGGAATTTCTACTCCACTTTTCCTAGAAACAAGTAACTATTAACATGAGTACAAAACTTATGAAAGGAAAAATTCCAACAGTTACAGACCATCATCTTTACAAATCGGATTTACTTGCTCAAAAACTAAAAGATTAACAAAAAGGCACTAATATTAGTTAGGGACACAGCTGAGTTTCATCTGGATCTCTTTCTATCCCCCAATTCTTTCTTTCCCCAACACTCTTTGACTTTATCCACTTTACTATATACCTTTTGTGTGTGTGTGTGTGTGTGTGTGTGTGTGTGTGTGTGTGTGTGTGTGTGTGTATGTGTGTGTACTTGTTTTGTTTTATTTTGACTTTTGGTAGTGGGGCTTGAACTTGGGGATTGGGCACAGTCCTTGAGCTTTTTTGCTCAAGGCTAAAGCTCCACTAACTTTGAGCCCCAGCACTACTTCCTGTTTTCTGGTGGTTAACTGGAGATAAGATTCTCAAAGACTTTCCTGTCCAGGCTAACTTTGAACTGTGATCCTCAGATCTCAGCCTCCTGAGTAGGTAGGATTACAGGCTGAGCCACTGGTACAAGGCTCATAAAGCTTTTATATTGTAATGTTTCCTTATCTAACAACTTGGAAGGAGGAGTATGAAAGAGAAAGAGTTCCTCCTTAAAAATAAGCATTTCTAAAATTCTTTTTTCTCTTAACAAATATAATCTTCTGCACATAGTTGAATACTTTTTTGGTAGTCGGGGATGAGGAGGGGAGTAGAAGATCATGTAATAACTATACTTAGATGTAGATTGACTGGAACTTGCAAAACCCCTTCCCAGTGTCTGTAATGTAGGCCTCATAGTGAGTCTGGTCTAGAAAGACAATAACATCTTATGGAAGTTTAAGTGACAAGATAAAAAGATCCAAGGCCCTGAGGACTTCACAGACCAGAACCATTAGAACCCAAAAGACAAATGGCTATCCCAAGTGTTGGCAACTTTTTTTTTCCTGAAAAGGGTAAGTATATTAGGCTTTTCAGATCATGCAATCTCTATCACTAACTTTGCTGTTGTGGCACTAAAGCAAATATAGAAAGTCTGTAAAATAATGGGTTCAGGCTATATTTCAATAAAACCTTATTTACAAAACCTGGTGGTATGTTGGATTTAGTCCCAATGCCATAGTTTACTAACTGCTGATATGAAGAAGTGAGAACACATTATTTTAGGTTTAAGCTAAATCCTATATTCTCAGTTTTTTAAGTACTAATCTGAAACTTGTTAAACCTGTTTCCTTAACATTTGGTTGCTGTCTTGCCATTTTCTTTTTCAAGAAAGTAGAAAATATTTCAGCTCCATGATCTCCTGGGCATGTGACCATCTTTCTATATAATTATTTATTGAATCAAAGATCAAAGTAGGCCATTCTTGCATTTGAAGAAGTGATCTTATGGTCTTTATCAGGTCTTCTTCTGAATTCAACAGAACTCTGAAAAACTTACTCAGTACCAGAAACCTCTCTACAGCTTTGTCAGATTCAGCCCATTTTCTTTTATGTATTTTATAAATATTTTCAGCCACATGTGCTAGGTACTGAGCTAATTACCTTTCTTTCACTAAATTCTATGTAAAGTAAGAAGTTCAATATTCATGGATAAATTTTTTCCCTTTATGGAATTTTTGGGATCTGTACTATACCTTTAGAGCCAAGCTTGGAACCTATAGCATCAAGATTTTCTTAGTTTCCATTTTTAAGGCTTTGGTTTTTTTTAACTTCTTTAGTAATAGTCATGATAATTCTGTTAACTAGAGAACCCCCCCCCCCACACACACACACAGATTTAATTGCAAAGCTGAATATATCTATTTATTAGGGAATATGTGTCTTTCATGTGAGAATTTCCTACATGTAAAAATAATTAAAGCCAGATGCTGGTGGCCCATGCCTGTAATCCTAGTTACTCAGGAGGCTGAGATCTGAGGACTGCAATTCAAAGCTAGCCCAGGCAGGAAAGTCTGTGAGACTCTTATCTCCAATCAACCATCAGAAAATTAGAAATGGAGCTGTGGCTCAAATGGCAGAGCTCTAGACTTGAGTAAAAGAGCTCGGGAACAGCTCCCAAGCCGCCGCCGCCGCCTCCGCCTCCGCCTCCGCCTCCTCCTCCTCCCCTCCCCCCCCCCCTCCCCCTCCCCCCCCCTCTTTTTCTTCTTCTTCCTCTTCTTTTCCTCTTCTCCTCCTCCCCCTCCTCTTCCTCCCCTTCCTCTTCCTCCCCTTCCTCTTCCTCCCCACTTCCCCCTCTTCCTCCTCATCCTCCTCCTTTTGGGGCTAGTATTAGCTTGAACTTGGGGCCTCAAGTTCTCACTTGGCATTTTCACTCACAGCAGGTACTTCACCACTTGAGCTGTTCCTCCACTTCCAGCTTTGTTCTGCTTGCTAATTGAAGATAAGAGTTTCCTGGTTTTGAACCAAGATTCTCACACCCAGTTTACTGGGTAGCTAGGATTATAGGCATGAGCTATGTCACCAAACCCATGTCAATCTTCTTTAAAGGAAGATAACATTATCTAAAGCCTTACAGTTTTTCTTAGACAAATTCTATTGTTCAAAGCTAGCAGACATACTAAGAAATAGAAGAAAAAAACAGCTGATAGAAACAGACTCATGGGCAATATGGATACTAGAATTTTCTGGCACAGACTTTAAGATGATAGTATTACATTCTAAGAAATTGATCATAAGATGAATAGTTTCACTTAAATAGATTCTAGGGATGAGAGATATACTTTAGTACTAAAGTACATGTTTAGCAGGCACAAGACCCTATGTTCAATCTCCAACCCTACAAGGAAGGAAGGGAACGAAGGAGGAAGGGAAGGAGAGAGGGAAGGAAGAAAGGAGGGAAAGAGGGAAGGAAGGGAAGGAAAGAAAAACACAACAAACAAAAAAGAAAGTTCCTGTGTGTATTCCAGACTAATCTTTAACAATCAATTCTCCTGCCTTGCCTTCCTGAGCTTATCTTTGCTGAGATTACAGGTATGTATTACTATTCCCATAAAAAATTCTAAAATAGAAATAGCTATATGTTGAAACTAAGCAAAACATTTCAAAGTAAGTCATAATTTAAAGTTTATATCTTAAAGCTAAAAATATTTTATCTAGTAATGAAAATGTGCTAAATCAAGGTTTGTTAGATACAGTAGTATATGAAAGGTTATTAGAGCCTTAACACATGTATTAGAAATAAGACATGATTTAGTAATCAATTATCTGTCAATTCTAAGAATATGAAAATTCAAAGTAATATTAAAGAAAAAGACAATAAGAATTAGAAAATATACAAATGAAAACAAATACAAAATGGAAAAAAACAAAACTCATTTTTTGAAACCCTTTAGTAAGATAATCAAGGGAAGAAAAAGACAAACTGCCAAATATAAATGAAAAAATCATATAGATCTAGTAGACATCAAAAAGATAGTAATTAGCCAGGTGCTAGTGGCTCACACCTGTAATCCTAGCTACTCAGGAGGCTGAGATCTGGGGACTGCTGTTCAAAGCCCGCCAGAGCAGGAAAGTCTGTGAGACTCTTATCTCCAATTAACCACTAGAAAACCAGAAGAGGAGCCATGGCTCCACTAGCATTAAGCAAAAAGCTCAAGGGAGAGCGCCCTGAGTTCAAGCCTCATGACCAACAAAAACAACAACAAAACAAGATAATAATAGTAGGATATTATAAGTAGATGCCAACAAATTTGAAATTTTAAGTAAAATGTCCAGTTTGGATAATACAATATAGCAAACTGGCAGTATGAAATTAAAATTTTTGATGGTCCACTTCCTAGTGTAAAAATAAATTTTTAGAACAAATCAGACATCTTCCCACAAGAAAATCTCCAAGTACAGTTTTTTTGTTTGTTTTGTTTTATTTTTGTCAGTCATGGGGCTTGAATCCTGGGCCTGGGCGCTGTCCCTGTGCTCTTCAGCTCAAGGCGAGTGCTCTATCACTTGAACCACAGTGCTACTTCTGGTTTTCTAGTGGTTTATTGGAGATAAGAGTCTCATGGACTTTCCTGTCCAGGCTGGCTTTGAACCATGATCCTCAGATCTCAGCCTCCTGAGTAGCTAGGAATACAAGCTTGAGCCACCGGCGCCCAGCTAGCACAGGTTTTTTTCATGAGTGAATTTTCCAATTGCTTGGGAAGAAATTATACTATTTTGCACAATTTTGCCTAAATGTCAAAAAAATAGAATTATTTACAATTCATTTCATAATTGTGAACATAGCTGCTGTGAGATAGAAAACATAAAGGATATTTTTATACATATCAGGAAACTTCAGTCCAATCTCTCTTATGAGCACTAATATTAACAAGTCTTAAATTATTTGCAAAGCAAAGAATTTTTTACAAAGCAAATCCAGCAATATAGAGTTTGAAGATATATATAGTTAGTAGTTGAGTGCTCACCTAGCATGTATAGGATTCTATGTTCAATACTCAGCACTGCACAAATATATATATATATTTATATATATTTGTTATATATTATATATATATTTGTGCATTTATATATATATCTGCAGCAATATATTAAAAGGCTAATATGTCCCCCATTACCAAATCAGATTTTTATCCAGGATTCCATAGGTGATTTACTATTAAAAATCAATTAAGCTAATTTGTTATATTAAAGGAATAAAAGAAAAAATTCATATCATGGTCATAAGTACAGAAAAAGCACTTGACAACATTCAACATCTATTCAAAACCAATTATATATTAAGGAATCTGAGAGAATTTCCTTAATTTGATATGGTATTTATAAAACAACACAAACCTCCAATAACATTTAATGCTTTTCCCTCTGGGATTAGGAATGAGATGTGGATGAATATTATTCATATTTTTAGTTAACTTTACTGTCAAAATCTGTGGACTAGAAGAAAGAATAGGTAGTGAAGCTTCTAGAATCATGTGACTAGTCATTTTTCATTTGTACCTTCTGCCTTTCAACATCATTCCATACATTGTTCTACCACAGTGCCTATAAATTTGCTTATTCTTCTGTTTCTTTTCAAGCTGACTCCCAGTGAGTGTTCTTTGAGCTCCTTGAGCACTGAGATCTGGTCTGACTCTTGACTGTATTCCTTGGGCCTTGTATATCAACTAACATAGAGAAGACACTATGAATTGTTGAATCGTAATGCTCCTCACAGCTCCTTGCTCCAGTTTCTATTACTGTGGAACAAATTTTGTCAAGCATGAACCATTTTATTATATCTCATGGACCCTTGTCTTTAGTAGAACTTGATTGGTGGATCCTGCTGCTTGGTTGGGGATACTCAGCCACAGATGGTCTAGTTTAGAGTTTATTTCATGAACATGGTTGGTACAACTCAGCTCCTTTATGACTGTCAATGGAAGGAGTCACACAAAGCCTTTCCCCCAGTAAGGTATCAAAATGATCAGGTTCTTGCAAACAACTGGCCTCCCAGGAAAAATCAAGAGATGCAGGTGAAAGATGCAGGATGTTTTTTATGAAAATATACAAATGAAAACAAATACAAAATGGAAAAAAAACAAAACTCATTTTTGAAACCCTTTAGCAAGATAATCAAGGGAAGAAAAAGACAAACTGCCAAATATAAATGAAAAAATCATATAGATCTAGTAGACATCAAAAAGATAGTAATTAGCCAGGTGCTGGTGCATCAAGAGATGCAGGTGAAAGATGCAGGATGTTTTTTAACCTAGCTTTGGAACCCACACAGTATCACTTCACATCTGAGTTCTTCTTTTAGTTATTAGTGACCCATAGGCCAGCTTGGATTCGAAGTGAGAGGCTCTGCTTCTTAATAGAGTGACAGGGCAAATTCACAGTGTAGAACAAAAAGGGGGGTGGGAGATATTGTGTTCATCATTGGAAAGTTTAGCCTGCCAATTCCATCTCATCTCAGATGGTTTCCTACCCCCGGCCAGCATTTATGACAGCCTACCATTAAGATTATGTTCAAGTAAAATGTTATGTTTGGAGTAAAAGTAATATAATATAACAGACTTTAAATTAACAAGTAATGTAATATGATGTACTTGCAATTAACTTGACCATGCCCTGAGAGATAAGAGGTAATATTCCTGTCTAAGAATTAGACTACAAAACTGGCCATCTTCTGCATTAGGAACTTGACTTAGAATTAGTATAATGGAGGTCCTGATTCCTTTCTTTGTTGGCTTCAAAATTAGTCTTCATCTTTATTAAAATTAAACAAAAATATAGACCATGGTGCACAATGGTATTTAATTGGAAGGGTTGAGAGGAAGCAATCTTGTTGACACAAGTACTTTGACAATTTGGAGTGCTGGGCTAGTCACGCCTCTTTTCTCAGTGAGATGGAAAGGCAGCTGGAAAATACTGACATTTCTGTGTCCCCAAAAGACAAGGACCTTAGAGTCTAGACAGTGGGCTAAAGAGACATATTAAACTGTAATACAGCCTCTTTTCTTATGTGTACATAAAATACCTTCGAGAGAATGAGTAGCAAAGTACCAGTGGTGGTTTCCTCTCAGAAGGAAGAATGGCAGGACATGGATTGCGAGGAGATTTTTTTTCATCTTATATCATTCTTATTTTTTTAAATAATGCACTAATACTATCAACATAGTAACTGATAGAGCTAACAATGCATTGAAGCCGGGTTCCGATAATTACACCTGTAATATTAGTTACTCAGAGGCTGACATCTGAGGATCACTGTTCGAAGTCAGCCAGGGCAGGAAAGTCAATGAGACTTTTAGCTCCCATTAACCACCAGAAGACTGGAAGTGTGGCTCAAGTGGTAGAGTGCTAGCCTTGAGCAAAAGAAGCTCAGGGACAGCGCCCAGACATAGAGTTCAAGCCTCAGGACCAGCAAAAATAAAAACAAAAAAAAAATTGAAATAGCAGGGAGGGAAAGTGGGAGAAAAATACAAGAAATGTACTCACTACCTAGCTTATATAATTGTAACCCCTCTGTATATCACCTTAACAATAAAATTAAAAAATAAAAAATAGAAATGAATAGAGATTTTAAAAAGCTTGTGTTCTGGGGGCTGGGAAGGTGGCTCAGTAGTTGAGTGCTTGCCTTGCATGCATGAAGCCCTGGGTTCAATTCCTCAGCACCATATAAGTAGAAAAAGCTGGAAGTAGCACTGTGGTTCAAGTGGTAGAGTGCTAGCCTTGAGCTCAAGAGCTGAGGGACAGTGCCCAGGCCCAGAGGTCAGGCCCCACCACCAGCAAAAAATAAAAAATAAAGCTTGTGTTTTTAAACTTCTTTATTATATAAATGGGATTATTAAAAAAAAAAACTTCTCTCCGAACTACTTAATTCAGGCTTCCTACTTAATATCTTAAATGAGTCATCTCCAACTACAAAACATGGGATGAGCATTAAGGCTTATAAGTATCATTGTCCAGTTTTCCCTTGGTATCATGGAAGTGGGAACGAGAATTGCTGCTCTTAAATTGCAAATCAACTGTCTGGTCTTGTCTTAAGCCAACCCCCAAACCCTTCTGGCTAGTTAGAAAAAGCCTAGTTCTTTTGTGTTCTTTCTTTCTCTTCCTCCCCTACTCCTCCTTACTCTCCTCCTCCCTTTCCCCTCCTCCAGTTGAGGCACTTATATTTCTCTCAGCAAATCAATGAATGAACATTTCGTTTTGTATTTCAGTCTTCCTTGAGTTGAATTAACATAAATAAATTCTTAGGCAACTGATAATTCTACTCTCACACTTAGCAGCCAGATAGTCAACACCTCCTGGAGTTAAAAGTTGCATATGGAAGTAAGCTATAAACGCTATAAAAATTTAGATGTCTGAAACCTATGACTACTGGTTATAATAATGTCAATGATAAGATTAATGACTATCATTAATTAAGAATATACTTTGTATGTATAGGGTTTCTTTTTGTTTTGGATTTCTTTTTGTCTTCAAAGTAATATTGGTCAGAAACTATTCCCTTGTATTGAGGAAAATGAGGCCTAGACAGGCTTTGGAACTCTCCAAGGTCACATAGCTCATAAACATTAGATCTGTGATCAAACCTGCTACCAGGAAAAAGCACTCATTCCTTTTGTATAATATTTTATAGGACAAAAGTCAATCCTAAAGTCAATCACTAATTGAAGTATGGCTTTGCCCCGAAGTTCTGGGTGCTAGATAATTATAGAGACAAGCCAAGAATTCTGTAAAGAAAGACAGAGACCCTTGTCCGTTGTATGGCTAGTGAAGATCTTCTCCCAATCCGTAGGCTTTCTATTGATCTTGCTAGCTATGTCCTTTGCCATGCAGAAGCTCTGCAACTTCATGCAATCAAGCCCAAAGAAACATAGGTCCCATGGTTTCCCTTATTTGCAATATCTAGTATATGTATGAGTCAAGCAGAAAAGGTCAGATAAGGTGATGTTAGGAAAATGAACCTAAGATATGTATTTAAATGTGTTTTTTTTTTTTTTTTCTGGGGCTGGGAAGGTGGCTCAGTGGTAGAGCGCTTGCCTTGCATGCTCGAGGCCCTGGGTTCGATTCCTTAGCACCACATAAGCAAAAATAAAAAAACTGGAGGTGGCGCTGTGGCTCAAGTGGTAGAGCGCTAGCCTTGAGCTGAAGAGCTGAGGAACAGCGCCCAGGCCCAGAGTTCAGGCCCCACGACCGGACCCAAAAAAAAAAAAAATGTTTTTTTTTCTTTCATGCATTTGTTTCTAACACATTTATAAGATTATTTCTTTGTTGCTTTGTATGTCCCTCCCCCACAGTATAACCCCTGCTTTCACTGTATTTGATGTCGATATAATTTGTGGAAGGGAAGGGGAAAAACAAGTCATTTAAATAGGGATACAGGTGGACCCGTTGCAACAATGAGAAGTACAAGTTGTCATGTTGAAAACGAACTTTACAACTTTGGTGGGGGGGGGGGGGGGGAGGATTGGTTGGGGGGGTGGGGGAGGCTGGGAAGGGATGGGAAGGGGAAACAAAGGAGGAGGCTACAATGCTTGATAAGAAATGTACTCATTATCTTGCCCATGTAATTGTAACCCTTCTGTACAGTATTTTCACAATAAAAAATAAATTAAAAAAAGAAGGACAGAGACAAGTCAGCCAAGGAATCAAAAGAAATTTCTGTTGTCATTTCAGTTTATGAAAAGCTTCTGGTTGGTGGGCAAGCTGCCTGGATACCAGCCCAGAGCTGAGCTGTGGGCCTTTTGTTTTATTATTGATATCTTAAGGAAGGAAGCTGGTTTGGCTAGCTGGGTGAGGATGGCCGCACCAATCTAAAAGAAGCAGGAAAACCATCATTGAGCAAGAAGAGGGGGGTCTCATAAGATTGGTATGTGTTTATCAACACAAAAACATGTCTCACAGAAGTGATTGGGTGAAAAAGAATGTTATACATAGCCCAGAGAACATGGACTTCAAAGGAGTAGAGAGATAGAGAGAGAATGTGTGTTTGAGCAAGAGAGAGAGAGAGAGAGATTATTGACAGTTGTTTGCCAAAAATGAGTAGTGGCTATTTCTGGGAGTAGGATTTTTTGAAAATTCCCTATTCAGGCTTTCTTTAATTTCCTTACTAGTAAACATTGTTTTTGTACTTGACACACTGTATTTGTGGAAGCAAAGGGAGAGAAGCAGAAGTTGTAAACACTCTACATGAAAGCCATCTGCTTTCAGACATTCCTGGGGTCCTAAGTTCTACTGGGAGTATCCTGCGCTATGTCTGCACCCAAGAGAAACCCTTGCCCAAGGAACTATGAGCGCATCAAGACGGGCAGCAGGGGAAGGAACATTGAGTATTAAGGTAAGGAAGGGTCAGTGACTTAATAGAATAGATGCATCTTTCTAATTCAAGAAAGTGCAGGTTGGTCGAGGGCATGAGGATGAGTTCTCTACACAATCTTTCAGCAACCCAGATTAACGGGAGCTCTGGGACCTTGAACATGTGACTTCCAAGTACTTTCTGAGAGCAGGTACCTAGGAAGATAAAAGAAGTACGGGGCTGGGAAGGAAAACTAAGAAATACTGGGCTGGAATGAGGCATAGCTCACCTTCTCTGCCAGAGCACAGTCCCGTGACAGTTATCACAGGCCGGGAAGTCTGGGACAGGTAACCTTGCTGGTGGTGAGGAAGGGAAATGTGTAGATATGATGATGAAAGTGACTAGAGGGAGTTCTGAATGACAATAGAGTGCATCTCAAACTTATTGTTATAGTTTGGGCACTGGAAAAAGATCACAGCACTTAGAACACGGATACATAAAGCACATACAAGTGGAGTGTGTCTTTGAAATACAGGCTTTGGAATAAGGAAAATTAGGTTCGTGTCTACTCTTTGTTCTCAATGTCCCTGGGCTTAGGAGATTCTGAATCAATGACTAAGACTGTGCATTTTGAGATCAACTATTCCTGAGCTACCTGGTCAAATGATAACTCTGCCACTTTTTATTTGAAGTCTTGCTTTAGTCTTCTGGGCCTCATTAGTCCTATCTGCATACTGGGGAATATGTTTCCTATATCATAGATTTGTCAGAGAAAACTGAACAAATATTATCTAAATTGATTACCAGCTGCCTGACTACATTACAGGGTGATCAATAAGCAATGGCATGTTCATTATTGTTCTTAGAAGAAGGTACCTCCAAAAGACTTTGATTTCCTTCCATCCCAGGGATAAAAACTGAAAGCCTAGGTCACAAACACTGCCAAGTCAACCAAAGGCATGACCCAGACTAGTAAAAGAAATAAAAGGCATTCCTGACATTTCAACAGCAGATGGCTTCTCCTGCAGGTGCCCAAGGCTGCTTGTAACTAGATTTCTGTTGGAACCTCCATTGAATTCCCCAGACCCCATCTATGGCCCCAGGAGTGGAGTCTGATGCTTCTCATTAGAGACCTTGCCACACTGCCTTTATGAGTCTTTCTCTTTTTATTGTGAAATTCCTAGTTCTTCTCCACTCTCCTTGCTTTCAAATGCAACACATTTTTTGACAGATTAAAGGAGGCTGGCAGTTGTGAAAGTGCAATGTTTTATTGGATATCATGATTCAAAGCTAAAATGGGGAAAGAGATGGGAATAAATAGGAGTTTAGGGATATGAGTTTCTTTTTAAGCATAATGATATATCTATCTTTGTATCGGTTATTTCTTTAGGTGCAAAGGAACCCTAGCAAACATTTATTTGGAGGCTGGAATTTCAAATCATAATATAACAGTTTCTCCTTTTCCATTCCCTTCAACCCCCCTCCCCCATCAATTCCTAAAAAATGTAGTTAACACTAAACCCTACATATATATTTTTCTTACATATATATACAGACCTATGATAAAACTTAATTCCTATGTTAGTCACAGTTAAGGGATGAAGAATAATAAAATAAGACAATTATAACAATATACTCTTATAATAGTTATATGACTTCTCTCTTTTTCTCTCTTTTACCCCCTTGCTACTCCTGCCCCCAATATAGCCACTCTTCTTGTGATGTTTATGAGATGGTATTTAAGGAACAAAAACTTATTGCTTCTCTTGTATATATATATATGAATTGCTTTGAAGCCATTATACATAAGATAAGAGTTGTTTGAATACAAGCACTGTGACACTATGAAAGTCAATCTGATAACCAAGGAGATCACTAAGTGACTGGTGGTTAGGGTGGTATAAACAGCATGGATACAATGAACTGAGTGATTCTGGGGAGGGATAGCCCAGGACGGCCCATAATCTAACACAAAACTGAAGACTAATTATTTCTGGAATTTTCCATTTAATATCTTAAGAGCACAGTTGACCACAGATATCTGAGACTATGTAAAGCAAATCCATGAATATGGAGGAAATACTGTATTTATATTCAACTCCTGATTTCACCACATAATAGCAATGTGCCTTTGGGCTAACCTCATTTTTCTCAGCTATAAAATAATACCTACTATTCACAGTGATTGCAAAGGCCAGATAAATCACATGTGTGAAAACTGCAATGTTAGGGAATTATAAATTCCCTCTTGTAAATATAGGCACTGAACTTGGTATCTATGTGAGTTGTTCTGCTAGTCTGTTTTCACTTTTTGACACAGGGTCTAGTTATGCATCTGAGGCTCCTCCCTCAGCCTTTCAGGTGCTGGGGCTATTGGTATGTGCTACTATAAGTAATGCTTTCTTTTGAAAGACTGAATAATTTGGACTGGGGATGTAGATCAATGGTAGCACACTTGCCTAGCATGTACATGGCCCCTGGATCTAGTCCCTAGCACCACCAAACACAAAAGCAAAAAGATATTAAAAGCCCAGCAAATAATGAAAAAAACTTTGAATAAATTTCCATTGTGTGTATATAACTGTATGTATATATGTACATGTACATTTTTAATTTAATTATTCATCATTGAACACCTGTATAGGAGTACATACTTCAGGGTAGTGATTTTGTAATTTGAATGTATGTGAAGATATGAGATTGCTGGATCATATGGTGGTTTTATTTTTAATTTTGGGGGAGGAACCTCCATACTGTCTTCCATAAAGACAACAAACAATGTATACTCCCACCAACAGCGTGTGTGTCTTTTCCCTACATTTGTTCCTACAATTCGTATGCTATGGCTTAGATCCTAGATGTCCACAGATGCCCAAGGTATTGAAGGCTTGGTTTTCAGCCCATGAAGACATTGAAAAGTGGTGGAAGCTTTAGGAGATGGAAGGAAATTAGTGGAAGGAAGTTAGTTTCCAGGGATTGTGCTCTTGCACGGGATAGTAGGGCTGCGCCTTTTCCTCTCTTTTTGCTTTCTAGCAGGCATAAGGTAAGAAGTCTCCTCCACCACATGCTTCTGCCATAATACAATGTCTTCACATGTCCAAAGCCCAAGGGCCAATCAATCTTGGACTGCACCCATAAAGCAAAATTAACATTTCTTTATCAAGTTGATTTATCCTAGCTATTGTTACAGTGACAGAAAATCAATGCATCAGTAATAGCCATCTTAGCCAGTGTGAGGTGATATCTCAGTGTGGTTTTCAGTTGCATTTCCCTGATAATTCATGATGCCCAATACCTTTTTTTTTTTAAATTTTTTTATTGTAAAGATACTATACAGAGGGTTACAGTTACATGAGTGAGGTAATGAGTACACTTCCTCTTGAACATTCCAATACCTTTTAATGTACTAATTGGCCATCCATATAGCTTCCTAAGGGGGAGAAAACCTGCCTATTCAGGTTCTTCGTTCATGTTTTAAATTGGGGGGAGGGTTGTTTTGGTTTTCATGTTTGACTACTGAGGTATATGAATTCCTTATATAGTTTGGATATTGACCCTTTATCAGACACAGGGTTTACAAATATTTCCTTCTGTTCTATAGGTTGCTTTATAGTTAGCTGTTTCTTTTGCTTTGCAGAAAGTTTAGTTGGATGTCAAATCTTGATTCTGCCTTTTATTATATATATTATAATATATTATTTATTATTAATATGTTATATAATATTATATATATGATATTGAGACTAATGGTGGTTTGTGATAATGATATTTACTAAGCATTTGTTATATAACCAGTATTGGAGTTTGTTATCTATTGAATATTTTATCACTTCAGGGAATGTGAGAGGTTATTCCATATTTCCCGAAGAAAACCAAGGCATATGTAATTGAGGTAGATAGCTCGCAGAGGTAGAGCTGTGATAAATAGTACCAACTCTGAAGTTTTGATTTGGGACTAGGATTTACAGCCTCCTTGTAATGGAACTTGACTTAAATCCAAGTTTGCGTAACAAACACATTGCTTTAAATTAGAATGTGTTGCAGATTAATAAAAAAAGAAAAATTCTACATATGCTTTGATTCACATTTATGGAAAAGAAAATATCAACATACCCATAGCAAAAACTGTGAACACCCAAAGTGGTGGCTTTGAAGATGCTGGTGAGTAGGATATCTAAAATCATGGATGTGAATTGCTGGTCTCTTGGAGGCAACCAAGTGTCTCTGCAACACTGCTGAGATGTACGAGATGGGATCTCTGCTCCCAGAGAAAAGGATAGGACCTGAGACACATATGAAGGTATGAACATGCTTTCTGAGAAATCAGTAAAGGGAAAGCCATAGTCAGTTGAAATAGTTCATCTGTGATTAATTATCAGCGGAAAAACACAAATTCCCCAAATAATTAGACCAACTTAATGGGCCCAGAAAAACCACAGTCTCTACACTTCATCTGTTAGTTATAAATGGAGCCACAGGAGCCTGCAGGGCTGGAACTGGGGCTGAAGAAAAGCCTCCCTGTTTACATTTTTTTCCTTTAATATTTGGCACCAAAAAAAGTATCTAACTGCATGGTCATCGTTAGATGTGAGCACTTGGAGCTTTATAGACGCTTAGCACTTTTTTATTTCCTGCTCCCCCCCCCCCCCCCCAGGTTAAACAGAGCCATGAAGGGAGACGCTGTTGACAGGATCTCAGGTTTGCCAGATCCAAACCTACTGTTCACCTCGTCACTCTAACCCTTTACTCTGCCTTCCCATATCTGGGCCTTAGCCATTCACTTGTTGGCTCTTTCCAGGGCTTATGGCTCCTACCTTCGTTCCTTCTCTTTGCTATGTTTTTCTAGTTAGATTGGCTATAGGCTAGCCCTATACAATTCCATATATTGGAAGCATTTTGTAATTGGATAAAAATAGCTCTCACTTCTTAAGTATTTTCTAGGTTCTCAACTTCATGCTGAGTATTTTATCTAATTTAATCCTCACAAAAAGCCTATGAGACTCTATTCATCCTACAGAGAAGGAATTGAGAAATAGGGACATACAATAGCTTCGCTGAAGTCAGACCAATCGTTGTATACCAAGGTTTTTCAAATTCTGAAACTCGTAAGTATAATGACTAACTATGCTGGTGGTGTCATTATGAATAAGAACTTCTAACGCTTGTGTTTTGAAGGCGAGATACCTAGAGAATACTTTATCATAATAAACAAATGGAAGTTCAGAAGAAAGCATTCCTTATAGTAGCACATGCCAATAGCCCCAGCACCCGAAAGGCTGAGGGAGGAGCCTCAGATGCATAACTAGACCCTGTGTCAAAAAGTGAAAACAAACTAGCAGAACAATGGCACATTATAAACTTGTGGATACTGGGCCTAGATAAGAATGTGGGCTTCCTAAGGTCAAAATGAAATGGATGTGAGCTATGCCGGCTAAGGAGAAAGCAGCCAGGTGTCTGTCACTTCCATGCCTGGCCATCCTGATAGACCAAGTCAGTGGTCAGAGAAAAGCCTGTCAGCACTCTCTTTCCAGTTCTTGAAATCCCCTCTATCAGGCACCTGTATGAGGGTGCGTACTCTGCACACACCTTTCATCCTAAAAGCTTTCTATGGTCCTCCTCTGCCTGCAGAGGCATTACTGCTACATTAGTCTCCAACTAATTTCTGGACCCATTTCTTACTTATTTTTTTAATCCATGGGGAATATGGGTCATCATATAATTATGTTTTGTTTACATATTTACCTGTAACACATTATCAAGGCCAGGGATTTCATTCTGCTCACTCCTGTGGCCCCAACAACTAACTCATCTCTTGCTAACAGACTGGCCAGGCAGTATCGTCAGTTGGTCATATGGTTAAGCACAGAGGCCCAGATTGGATGCCTAGTTCCTGCATTCCCACATGCAGAATCTTCATAGAGAATCTGATTCTCTAGATTCAGAATTCTTCAAGCTGCATCAAGGTTCTTAGATGTATGTACCTTAGGTTGTTGTGAGGTTACATGAAATGCTTGTATAAGCTGGGTACCAGTGCCTCTAGCTACTCAGAAGGCTGAGCTCTGAAGATTGTAGTTCAAAGCCAGTCTGGGCAGGAAAGTTTATGAGACCCTCATCTCCAATTAAAAAGCCAAAAGTGGTGGTTCAAGTGGTAGAGTGCTGGCCTTGAGTAAAAGAAGCTCAGGGACAGCACCTAGGCCCTAAATTCAAGCCCGAGAACTGGGAAAGAAAGGGAGAAAGAGATGAAGGAAGGAAAGAAAGAGAGAGAGAAAGAGAAAGAAAGAAGGAAAGAAAGATAGAAAGAAAGAAAGAAAGAAAAGAAAGGAAGGAAGGAAGAAAGAAAGAAAGGAAGGAAGAAAGAAAAAGAGAGGAAGGAAGGGATAAAGGGAGAGAGAGAAAGAGAAGGAGAGAAAAAGGAGGAAGGGAGAAAGAGAGAAGGGAAGGAAGAAGAAAGGAAGTGAGAAAAGGAAGGAGGGAATTGAATGTATAGGGCAGAGTGTCCAGTGCCTGGCACAAAGGTTTTATTGAAAGCTAGGAATTCTCACGGACTAGATTTGGAGAATTCAAGGTTAAGCTCTGACAAGTTGTAAAAATCCAGCTCAACTTTACAAGTCAGAGTCGACAAAAATCAATCATTGTAACAGCTAATGGTAAACTAAGTGCTCTGCTCTGAAATGCAGAGTTCTTTGTGATAAACAAGGCATATTTTATCCATTTCCAGCCTCTCTAGCTCAGCACCACACAATGGATGCAGACTCTTAATAAATGTTTGCACAACCCAGTACAGGAGGAGCCAGGCTTTCCCCAATTGGATGGAAACCAGGTATAACTTTCTTAGGGCTAAAGAAGAAATCATCTCAAACTAGGTGGTTTAAAATAACAGAAATTATCCTCTCACAACTTTGGAGGTGAGAAAGACAAGACCAAGCTGTTGGCAGGGCTGTGGTGCCTCTGGGGCACTAGGAAGGGACTCCTTTCTTGCCTCTTCCAACCTCTCATTTTTCCTCATGGTTCTTGGCCAATCACAGCATCATTCCCGAGTTCTCACAGCCTTCTCCTCTGTGTCCATGTCCCTTTTCTCTTCTGCCTCTAAAGAGGACACTTGTCATTACACTTAGGGCTCATTGGGGATAATCCATGATTATTTCATCTCAAAACCCTGTAATTTATTGTATTGACAAATAGCCTTTATTGTCGCCCATTCTGAGGTTCCATTCTAAGGTCCCATTTAGAGTCCAAGTGGCAAGAGCTGCCATTGTAGCCACTGTGCTAGGCATCACCATTGATTGCACTTACTCAAAGCAGAGTCGCCGTGTCCTCCTGGGTATGCAGAAGGAAGAGGCCTAGGTACTCCTGGCCATGGGGAAAGTGTGGCTTTGCCGATTTGATTGCTAAGCTTGGGACTCACATTTGTGAGTCAGAGCTAGGGCATGGCTGGTGAGGCCCAGGCCTCTGACCCAGCAGGGTGGGCAGAGGTGCATTGGGGTTGAGGATGTCTGGGGAGTCAACACCAGGGCTTTTCATGTTCTTGACTCTACTGGCCCCAAGCAACCTGTACTGTTGCCGGATGATTGTGGCTTCGAGCTCCCAGCACAAGTTCTGATTGGAGAAATTGGGTGAACTTAGAAAATAGCTTTGGAGCCAAACATGGGCACTGCAAAGTTACAAGGGCCTTAGAATCAAGGACATCACTGGCCTGGAAGAGCATTCAAGTGGCAGTGTAGGACCAGGCACCATCTGGGCTGCACAAGAAGCTAGATCTGAGGACTGTCAGTTCCCCTGTTGACTTTCTGCTGAGCAAATGGAAACAGAAAGATTGAAGAAATTCTGTGATTGTCATACAGTTGGCTGGGAGTCCATTGGGGTAGGGAAAGGAGCACCTGAATGGAAGTCAATAGACTCCAGGAATTCAGGATTTCTGATCATTTAAATTAGGGGGGAAATCCCTTAAGCTACTAGTTGTTGATGAATTAGCACTGAGCACATGCTAAATGCTATGTACTGTTCTAAACGTATGAATTGTCTTGTAGTCTTCAATAATAATCTGACAAGGCACATGATATTATCCTCATCTTATATATAAGGAAAAAGAGGTCATGCCCAAGCTAGTGGGGAAGTTGGTAGGAAAGCATTAGTTCTGAATAAAACCCAGGTTCTGATTAAGTCTTGCTCTGGAGTCTGAGCTTATGTTCACCACACACTCAGTCCCAATCAGTGATTATGTTGAAGAAAATGAGAGGATCTCATTTGATTCCCAAGTTTTCTTGTAAAGAGGTTAAGTCAGGGCTTGTTGTCTCCTTTGCAAATTAAAAAGTTGATATTCAGAAAAAGTGAGAGACTTGACTTACATATACCAGCAGACTGTAGCAGAGACTTTATTTGAAGCTTGATCTCAAGACCCAGGCCCAAGTATTTCTACATCTCCATGCTACCTTCACTTGAAGCAGCTAGTCTTGTCAGGGTGTGCTCAAGAAAAAGAAAGATGGAAGCCTTGCCAAAAGACATTGCTGTACCTACTTCTGGAACCCCTGGACCCTTTTATGGGCATGCAGCAATTACTGTATTCATTGATCAAACATTGGTTGAGCCCATGCTTCCAACAGGAATGTAGAAAGATGGGGAACTCCATTTTTCTTTTAGTGATGTCCTGGTCACCACACCCCCTCACAGAACCAGCACCCTTTCCAAAGCTGGCAAATGCCATGTCCCAGCCAAGTACTTGACAGAAATTGAAGATGGCAGCCTAGATGATGGCCAGCCAAGAGATCCTGGATTCCAGCTCTGGAACTCACCTAAAATGCACTGTGATTTTTCAGGGATTCTTATTTTCTCCCCTGTAAAACAAGAAAACTAGGCTGGGTATCACAGAGCTGTCACTACGTAATAAGGGATTAAATTATATAATGAAATAAATGATTCTCTCATAACTAGCCTGACTGGGAATGAATGTGTGGGATAAAGTCAACTATGTAGACAGGCTGGTTTCAAATTTAGATCTCACCTGGGGTATGGCTCAACTAGTAGAGTGCCTGCCTAGTAATCATGACATTCTGAGTTCAAATCTCATACTGACTAGATAGATAGATAGATAGATAGATAAATAGATAGATAGATAGATAGACTTATATAGTCATAGATATATAGCCATAGATAGATATCTATATAGATACCTATCTATATAGATATCTATATATATCGATAGATATCAATATAGATATATATCTAATGCTTCTAATGAATGTGGCCAAGTTACTTTCTCTTTAGTTTCCTCACAGTTATTAGCTACCTTATAAGATTATTACTGAAAATTATGAGAATTGTCAGTGTTCTCAGGATTTTCTCAGACCTGTCTGCCTCTAGGTGCTTGGTATAGAGAGTCAGTGGAGGAATCTGTTCACCACACTTTCTAGGAGGTTGTAATTTTCTAAATAAGTTACCACACCTTAGTCTGTAATAGAGGTTGATCTGTAATGATCAAAACACTTGTGTGGCTATGGGGATGAACATATTATCACCTGGATTCTCACAGTCCTTCTGTGAGATGAATATGATTCTCTTCACTCTCTAGGGGAGTGAATTGGGGCTTAGAGGGTTAACTTCTAGCTCTACAACCCCATAGGTAGCAAGATATAGAGTTGGGTTTCCATAATACCATATGGCTAAGGACAATCCCTTTCTGCTACCCATACACACATAACCCCTGAAGTCTTCATGTATCAGCCCAACCACACGGGGGCATGGCTAGTCTTAAGCTTAGCCTGACAAAGACAAGTTTGTGATCACCTGACCCCGCTAAGACACCCCAGGTTGCTGAGAAAGAGCTTGCTGCGTTACAGAGGTGAGCTTTCCATTTCTGACTTCTGTTGGGCTAGAGCCCCAAATGGCCTACTTGTGCCAAGTACTTGGCAGCTGCCAGTTCCAGGGGGTTACCAACTACAGCGTTTTTGAGGTTTACTCAGCTTTCATGTCTGGCCACATTCAAACACTTGCTAGGCCTTGGGCCAGCCTCAGGAAATGCCTCTGGCAGCTGCAGCTGCATCCAAATAGAAACAACTCCTTGATGCTCAGGGAGGCCTTTTCCACATGTCTGAACTCCAGGAGTGGAATGGGATCCAGACCCTCAGAACGCTGGCAACCCCAAGCCCCAGTGCATCAGTGAAGAGCACCAGCAGGTGGACTCATACTGGGGCTCCCAGTTTAGGGAAACACATTCCCAGCTGGAATCACACACATAACATAAAGCCATATACTCCCTGTGCCCCACCCCCTGGATTTCAGCAGTGAAATCCAGCCAGTTTACTTGTCTTTCATTGGCAGCCTTACAATCTGCTGTGTGTGGATCAGGAAAATGAAGCCACAGAATAGAGTAGAAACCCTTTCACCACTTGATTACATGCATGCTGTTATTCCCTTTTCTCATTCATCTCAATCTGACCACTTCCTAGTTTTATGGCCCAGGGGAATCATTCTGTGACTCTGTCTCCTTATCTGTAAAGATGGAGTTGCTAGTTATACTTCAAGGGAGAATTCATTGAGAGTAGGTATATGAAGTGCTTAATGAGTGCCTATTATATACAGCATGTGGTATTAACTTCTAGTCACTTACAGAGAATAACTCAACCATCCAGTAGCTAAATATATGAATCCTGTATATGAACACCTGCCATACCAACTGTATGGCAGACTCTGCTGGCAGTGGGAATGCAGCTATGAATGTCACCTTACCACTTTCCATAGTATAAATATTCCTGTCCAATTTTAGGCTACCAGTCATGTCATTGAATACACAGAAGTATACTCAGTCAGCTCTCATAAGCTTGTGTAGCTACTTGTTATAGACAATACACACTGGGACTCCTGCATTGAACTTCAGATGAGAAATCAAGACTTGAGGCTTTTTCCACTTGCCATGAGCTACTTGTTCCTCTCATTTCTACTTTTTTCTCTATCCATTCTGTAAAGAAATCCTTGCTTACTGATGACACATTTGGCCCAGTGTAGATTATCAAACATTTCACAGCTTACTGATCTATCTTCTTAACTCCTGAAGTTAGAAAATTGATCATTCATTTTATCTTTCAGCATCAGGAGAATAGTCACTCTACTGTCTCACTTTGCTTTACAGTCTTTATGGCACGTGGTATCCATTTAGTTATGACCTGTCTCCCCACTTTAATATAACATCTGTGAAGGCAGGAACATTGTGTGCGTAGTACCTAGAGTCAGCCACTAAATGTTTCTTGAACTCATGGATAAGTGTGCGATGAATTCCCAGGCTATTAACCGGATTGTGTTTGCCCAGTTTCGGGAACTTGAGTGTGGCAAGAGAAGACCATATGGTTCTTAGGGCAGACCCTTAAAGGGTATGTCTAGTTCAGTTATCACTCACTTTGCATACTGTTCTCCACAGAAATAACATACACCCTAGGAAATTAAATGTACCTATAGGGTAGCCCCAGGAAAGCTCAATTGTAGAAAGCTGCTTTCTATCTTGAGTGGATCAATGTAGCACACTATTGGTAGGATTTATACTTTCAGTAAAAGGTATCTGTCACATTATCTGCCTAGGAGTCTTTCTCATTTTTCTAAGCACAAAAATTCCTTTGTTTAAGGAAATACTCCTAGCCAAACTTCAGCTCTCCAATTTAATTGGATGTCATCATGTTCCTGAAAATCCCTTACTAGTCACAGCTGGTTGGATGGGGGTGAAAAAGTTATTCGAGCTAAATATCTCTCCCTTTATTTGGTTGGCATTAATGAAGGAAGGTGTTTCAATCTTTCTCTGGTGGTGAAAGAAGTTGCAGCTGGGAAAGTTAGAAACTCTTGATAACTGGACACTGCCAACAAGGAAAGCCAATCTTTTTTATTAATTATTTTTATTGTTATTATAAAGGTGATGTACAAAGGGATTATCATTTCATAAGTTAGGTATGAATACATTTCTCTTTGGACAGTGTTACCCTTCCTTCGCTCTCTGCCAGTTTTTCACTCCAGTCACCACCAAGTTGTATAGTTCATTTTCCGCATGGTGCCTACTGAGTACCCGAGCTGATTTTGTTCACCCTTAGTCCTTCCATAAGAAAGCCAATTTTTAGAGAAAGGTCATGATCTCAATAGGCAAAGTTTGGAGGAATAATTCCCTATGCCCAATGACTGGTTCAGGATTAAACAAATCTAAGCCATTTTGAGCCAATGAGAGCAGAGGAAAAATATATTGGAGTTTTGGAGAAATCGTTTATTTGGTCTTAGAAATAAAAATCATAGCATATGCTTTTGATTGCTGACAGTCACTTTTCATGGACAGAGGAATCAACATTGGTATGAAGCCAATCAACACTGTGGGACTCACAGCAGAAACTCAACAGGAGCCCAGCTCCTTACTAAGGTCATTGAGCCTCTTGATCAGCAAAATGTTGTCTTTCTGCCATAGAGCTTCTCCTTGGTGAGCTGATTCTGCACAAGTTAAATGAATTTCCTAATAAGTAATAATGAAGCACCTTTCTTGATACAGACATTGGTAGGAGCATTGCTGTGCAATGTCATTTGACCTTCAATCTCTGTGTAACAGATGAACAGTTATGCGTTCTGCTTGATGCCCTCAGAATCAACATGATATAGTAATTAAAATCTCTAGCTCTGAAGTCTGAATTTGAATCCTATCTCTTCCATTATATAGCTAGAAATTTTACTTGGGCATTTTTGCTTAACTTCTTTTCATTCTCTTATCTGTAAAGTAGACATAATCGTAGTGTTACCTCCAAAGGATTGTAAGACCTAGAAGAGATCAAAAACATGAGGCACTTGATGTAGGATCTGGCACAGTAAATATTAGACATTTTGGTGATCTATTAAGGTTGGCTCCATCTGTTTCCATCTCCCAGTATGCTTTACAGTATAAGTCAAATGGATAACAGCTCAGGTGACCATGTCATTTATCATCCAAATTGAAATGCTTTTTTTTTTTCTGTGATAAATGGTAACTTGGAGTACAGGGACAATCTGTCCTTAGGAAACATGGATTCACGATCACTTCAGTAATACCAAAAATGAATCCTGGAAAGCATCATTTTCCAGCGAGTCTTGTCAACTTTAGATGTGATTATTGCACTTGGTTATAACTTCCTGGAGTATGCAGGAGTATAACATTGTGGTCCATGATGAATGGGAGTTCTTTACAAGGAGACCATTTTAGAAGAGTTAGATGGCAACACAAAATTAATGTCTAGCATATTTCCTTTCTGCATTTATATTAACGGAAACTTTTTACAAGCTCTTTGTGGACAGCACTCAGCTTCACCATATCTGTAATGCATTTCAGAAAGATGCAAAGAAGACAACATTTGAGGAACCGTCTTAATGTAATTATAGGAGATGGATTATTATCCCAAGTTGAAAAGATGACTTTTTCTTTATTCTGTGCCAAAAGAAATTTCAGAAATGAGTTCAAGCTGTAATCTTCCCCGCTGCTACCTCAAGCATCAGTGTGACAGGGTCTCCGGCTCTAAGAGTACATGCTCTGTGCCAAGAAAGGCGACTGCCTGCAAAGACTGTGGGACATTGTTTTGACTCCAAATGAAGGTCTTCGTTTTTAGATCTGCGGGCATTCAGGGACAAAGCTACTTGACTTCTGGTGTAGTTTTGGATGAGGTTCCTAGGAAACACATATATGCCTTGCAGCCCTCAGGGAATTGGACTTGGTCTTTCCCAACTGGAGCCTCCAAACTTGAAATCAAGTTTTGATTTCAAAACTTGGCCCTGGGATGGGATGACATTGATCAGGATGCATTATTGTATTCACAAATTGACATGTTGAGTTGAAACTCCTTTGAACAACTGCTTAAGGATAATGAAAGAATAAAATAAAACTTTTGGGCCCAAAACAAAAGAAAAACAAACAGAAACTTGACCCTGGACATCCTTCCTTGCTGTTCCCAAGAGTAGAAGATTTAGAAAATGAAATTTTGGAGAGTTTGATTTAGCAACTAATGTGCTAAGCAGGTAGTTGCCTCCACAATACCTATTAAATACACACACACACACACACACACACACACACACACACACAGAGTACACACAGTATCACAGGAATGTTTTTGGAGGATGGTCTTGAGCACTTCTAATTCCAAGAATCCAAGCCACTGGGGTCAACTCATGAACCTTGACACTGCAGTTCAAGAATAAATGTGAAAAAAGGAGGGGTTGGGGGAGAATACATGTGACACAACTTGGCCCAAGCAGAGAGACTATCTTCTTCCCCCTGAGTGTGGACAAGGACACATATGGCTCTAGGGACACTGGCAGCATCTCCACACCCTGAGGGATGCCAGCTGAGGATACAGCTGTCTCACAGAGGAGACCAGAGTGGAGAGAATGGTAGAGAACTGGAAACCAATCACAAACAAATCATACCTAAAGCCTCCCTATGTTAGGCTTCTCAATTTCATGTTCTACAAATGCATTCCTATTGCCCTAGGCTGCAGGTTTTCTCTCAGGGACTTGTGCAGCTGGAAAGCCCTGTACAGTTCCCAAATCAGCCATTCAGGAAAGATACAGTTGCTCTCTGAATGGTTCCTTTGCAAGAATACAATTGTCATAAAGACTTAGAGAAAAGATGAATTTGAATGACATGAAATTGCCAACATTTGGCTATATTTGTCCTGAAAAATGGCAATTTCATGTGGTTCAACCAGTTAGCAAGAAAGTGCTGCTTTTTTTTTTAACTAAAGCCAATGTTTTTGCTCTACTTACACAATATCTTTCCTATCCTCTTCCTTTCTGACCCAAATCAAGGCCATCTCTTGCCCAGAAGGCTGCTAAAAAATCCTAAATAGCCGCTCCTGTCCCCCTCCAATCCAGGATCCTACTCCATCAGACTCACCTCTTCATAATGGAAATCTGCAGCGCTCCTGCTTGAAATCCTTTCATGGTGTTATTTCTCAGAAAAAAAATGACTTCAAGACCCATGAATGGCTCTCTGCAATCTAAACTCAAGGGCATCTAGGACAGTCTTAACGAGCAGTCTTTCTCCTTCTCACTTCCTCATCTCTGCTTAGGTTCTTTAGTTTGCCTAGAACATTCTCCCTATCTCTTGTTGATCACAGTTGTCTGTCATCAAATTAGCAAAGCCACCACAGTGTAGGAATAATAACTATATGTCATGGCACTCCCCTTCCCATTGGCAACAGAGGAACAAGTGTCAGATTTGGAAAGTATGAAGGAGTTCTTTGTGCATACCAACCAAATATGGGAGTCATTTGAAAGGGGTCAGGTAGAGAATGTGGTAAGAACCAATAGGTATTCCAAGCCTCTCAGTACTTCAGACCATGTTGTGATTGTCCTTTACCTCTTTGTTTTTTGTATGCAAGTGTTGAGTATCTACTATATACAGACTCTAGACTAGATCCTCAGGAAACAAAAGTCAATAGATTCCAGCCCTCAATAAACACTGAGTCCACTAGTAAATACAGGTAAATTAACACGGTACAATTTAAAACCACCTGCTGAACAAGTTATGGTAAAAAAAATCTAAATGCCTCAAACAAAGAGAGCCCATAAAATAGTTGCTTAAGATATAATAAACATATACAAGTGCATGTGTATATTATATGTCTATGTATAATACACATATATATATATATATATATTATATACACTCTCTCTTAAGCAGATTTTCTGTCCCATACTGTTATCTAGGGATCCAGGTTCCCCTAGGGTCTTGCCCTCATCTGCAGAGTGACAGGTGATTGGCCTGTTTGTGCTCCCACTAGTAAGAAAGGAAAGGATTTTATTTTATTTTATTTTATTTTATTTGAGAACATACTGTACAGAGGGGTTACAATTACATGGGCAGGATAATGCATACATTTCTTACCAAGCATTGCAGCCTCCTCCTTTGTTTACCCTTCACCTCCCTTCCCAGCCTCCCCCCTCCCCCCACCCAATCATAAGGAAAGGATTTTGAATGAACATGAAGTGAACTGTTTTAAAGCTCAGGAGTGGAAGTGAGTATATCATTGACTTGATATTGATATTTTCTTAGTCACATGAGCATACATAAGTGCAAAGCAGTTAGACTGGACAATGCACATTCTGTCTGCAGGTTAGGTACCACACGTCAGGTACCATCGTATTGTTATAGAAGAAGGAAAAAAAGAGACATCATAGACAATGAAACCTCCACGGGCTAAGTGCAGGTGTAACTAGAACACTGAGATGATAGGCGTCTTCCTCAGGGAGCAACAAACATGGACGCTGTCATGGAAGAAATGGCTCTTGAACTGTATACACTCTTACATGGCTGATCAGCTGTGGCATCACTCTGACTTTTCTAATGTTGAAGGTGTTACCTAATTACTGGCTCATCTTTCAGGAGGACCTGCTTTCTAAAGTTTTCCTGAGACAACTTATGTCCTCCAACTGTCCATAGAATGAGCCAACACTCAGTTGAGTCACTTTCCTTTCCAAGTAGATAGTTCCTTTTACTATGAGCACAGCACCTGGCCCTTCCATGACCCTTCATTCAGTCTACAAGAAGCATGCTTTTTGGTCTACCATATGTACAAGGTCAAGTACCCTTTCTGAATAGTCTTCTGTCACATCAAATATCCTTTAGATTTCTGGAAAAGGTGCTGGGTCCTCTGCCTTCTGAGAAATACAATTGTCTAGAGACCCTATGGTCAAATACTGAGAGCAAGGGGGAAGTATTATAGTAATAGATAGGAAAGGTGAAAAAATATCCATGACTCTGTCCAAAGCAACTCTTCCTACTGACTGACCTCTTCTGGCTGCTCTTCTACACAGTGCAAGTAAAGGAGGCTCTCCTGTCAGGAATAATGCTTAGCAAGTCAGGCAACAGGAGTTCTAGCCTTCTTTGTGATGTGGGGTGTCCTTGATTGTCCCAGGAGTTACCATTTTCAATTAAGTTTATGAAGAAAAAAAAAAAAAAAGGCTGGAAAGAACTTGCCTAGCCTATGCAAAGCCCTGGGATCAATCCTTAACATCCGAGAAGAGAGAAAAAACAAAACAAAACAAGCTCTCCTTCCCCCACCCTGTAAAAAAGGAAAACTAAACATTTATGTCTTTTTTTCAATATTGCTTTTATGGTATACTCATGAATTCATTGGCTCTAAATAGTAGACCATTGAGTTTAGTACAGTGGTGCATATCTGTAATCTCAGCACCAACGAGGCAAAGGCTGGAGGATCACAAATGTAAGGGCTGTCTGGGCTCCATAGACAGAATGTTGTTCCTAATACAAAATAAAACACACCGAAAAAGAAATAAGCAACAATAACAACAAATCCCAGATGAGTGGTGGTGGTGGTACATCACATAATCCCAGCATTTGGGAGGCTAAGTGGGAGATAGAACACAAATTCAAGTGAAGCCAGCATCCTCTTCAGTGAGACCCTCACTCAAAGGCCAATGTTGTTTGCTCCCTTCTTCCACCAGCACTCCGATCAGCCTCTCCCCCTCCTGCCTGAGGCTGCTGCCAGCCGACTCAGGGATGATCATTCTTCTAACATTTCTTTGTACAACTACTTAAAGATAAAACAAGGTTTAAAAAAAAGTTTAATGAGCACACACTCTATGCTGTGCACCACTAGTTTCTGAGGATATGTTTTGTATGAAAGGGAAATAAAATCTTGTACCTTGAGGAGCTTTTGCCTTTAAGTTGGGGCCAGGGAGGAGAAGGACAATCAGCAAAATAAATGCAATGATAGTATGATAGTTTGCTAGCTTGTGATAAGTGTTCTAGTAAACTCCCACCTGGTATCCTTCCAGATGTGGAGAGATTCCTAAACCTCAGTGGTTCACCCCCTACTCCCCCACAGAGGGCATCTAATAAGGGAGAGTGAATGGGATGTAAACACAATTAGAATACAATGCTGCTAACGTGAGTCAGAGAGAGGGTGTGTACAGAATGCTAAGTGACTAACCCTGCTGGCAGAAACAGGGAAGATTTCACCCTTTTTGTTTGCAGAACACAGTATTGTATTATAGAAAAGTGGGAGATAGCTATCTTCAAATGGGAGCTCCTGGCAGCTTTCCCCAGAGCCACAGGCAATTCCCACCCAGGGCTTGCTTGCTTCAGCTTGCATTCTTGCTTGCTAGTTACCTTGCTCTGGTTCAACATTGAGGCCAGAAGCGAGCTAGGTGGAGGGTGTCTTCTTATTCTTAAAGGAAGCGGAAGCACTTCATGATCAGTTCATGAGATCCATCGAGAAGAGGCCATCGGTGACTGTGACCAGTGTCCTTCTGTGAGCTCTAACCCCAGGCCCAACGTTCACCCTCTGTGTAATTAGGGGCCTGGCTGGGGCTGGTTCCAGGGTGGAACTCATCTATGTCTCTTTTTAGATGGGAAGGTCCCAGCAAGTACCTTCTGCCTCACAAACATGTTCCTTTGTAGGGGTCCCACCCAGCAGCCTGGCGGGGGACTCCCCATAGCAGCAGTTTAGTAAATGAAGCTGGACTGCAGAGAAATGAAGAATTCAGAGACTAGGATCCACCTGCATACACTAGAATTTATATTCTGATCTTTTCCATGCGACTTGGGGCAAATTGCTTGACCTCTCTAAGACTCTTTCCCTGTATTTACAGATAAGATGTGTGAGGTGAGATATACTGACTAAATAAGGCAATAGGATGCTATTTAGTGCAGATCCAGGACATCAGAATTGCTCAGTACAGGGCCATTGTCAGTAAGGATGAAAACTATAGTGAGGGTAGCTAAAGCTCAGTAAAGGGGGAGGGGGAAGGAAGCTATTTAACTAGTACAGCTCATTAGTAGTCAATTATGAAGTGGTGACCCTTCCATCATTGGCGGGACTCAAGTAATGAAGCTAGAAAGCAGATTTTCCATAAATCTCTGCATTTGAGTGAGAGGTGAGACTAGCTAGGCTTCATATATCTTACAAAAGGTAAAGCTCACCAGATGTCAGGTTAGCTGATTCTGGAGAATAGATTTACAATTAGAAGCATGATTTTTTTGGTCAGGCACAGTGGCTTATGCCAGTAACCCCAGTTTCTTGGGAAATGGACATGATTGATCATGGTTCAAGGCCAGTATGGGTAAAAATGTTAATGAGACCCTATCTAAAAAACAAGCCAGATATGGTGGTATACATCTGTAATCCCAACTACTCAGGATATGTTATATAGGAAGGTTGTATTCTAAGACCTGGCTGGACCCAATCTAAAATATAACTATAGCACAAAGGTCTAAAGCATGAGATCCTATCTGAAATATAACTACAGCAAAAAGGTGTGGTTTGGTGTGTGTGTGTGTGTCTTAAATAATAGAGCACAGCCTGAGGCCTTGAATCCAAATCTCAGTACAGAAAGCAAAACAAAAACCTGGGCTCTGGAGAGGCTCTGCTTAGGCTGGATTCAAATCTCTTCTCAGGGCATCAGGTTCTGTATTTGTAAAATGGCGATACTAATGGAATCCAGCATGAGGAATCATCATAAAAGCAGGGACATCCCCATCAGCATGGTAGCTTGCTCCAGGACTCAGTGGCCCGTGACTTATTTAAGATCTCAGCTCATTTCTCTAATACTTGGCACCTTGATTAAACTGGATGACTTAAAAAAAAGAAAGAAAGAAAGTGAACACCACAGTGCCAGAGTTTCTGGGTTAAGTAACCATAACTCACTCTGTAAGTTTTGAATGCTGGAAAGTTTTGACATGGGGAGTTGTACAGTGCCTTCCAGACTCCTGGGGACTAGAATAGGTCCACACAGCACTTCTAGAGCCCCTCTGTAGCCTGTGAATATCTCTTTAGCATGTCAGATGTGATTGTAATGATACTTCTTAATTTAAAAGCCCCAGGGGAGAAGCTCCTTACCTAATCTTAATAATCCTACTGGTTGTATACACACACACACACACACACACACACACACACACACACACACACACAGAGAGAGAGAGAGAGAGAGAGAATACTTGAGAAAATTATGCCCAATGAGTCACACTGTTATCAGTTGTGACCAAGACACCCCTGAGGACTATTCAGATGCCCCCACCTCCATTGAAGGTAAAATGGTGCAGGCAGAATCACTCAGGAGAATGCTCAAATAACGTCCTAGCCATCTCTGGCTTCCTCTTTGTACCCCTCAAGAGACCCATACCATACTTTAGGATCCCTTTTCTTCTCTTTCCCTCTGTATTCCCTTCTTCCAGAACAAAATACTGATTTACTATGTGACATTACATTATGCTTTGGCTGAAGACAACATTGCCTGAAGCTCTGCCACATTAAACTTTTTCTCTCATGGAATTCTGAGCCCAGGTTCACAAGTTTAATATTTCCATGAGCTCTGTATCAATTCTACTCATGTATTTTGCTTTGGAAGCCCACCTGCTTTTGCCCGTGGGCATCAGGCAGACCCCACACTCCTTAAAATCTCAGAGATGAGCATTATTGCCCAGACTTGACCTAACACAAGTCAAGGGATTGGCCAATGAGAGCTAATGAGTATCATTAGGATTCTTTCTGACAGGATGCAATCCTATACTTCTAGGGACAAAAGTGGAAAATGACCATATAGCTAGAGCTTACTAAAGAATGAAGCCAGTGCTGAGAAAAACAGATTCAAAGATGTAACAACACTAAATTATAATGGCATGACTTACATGCCTGGATCCAACTATTCCTGAAGCTTATGTCCTTTATTTTTTTAATTACATATATGAATATATATCTTTTTTGCAAAAGACTCTTGACTAACACATGTAGACTAAAAGTTCAACTTTGGATGGAGATTCATTCTCCTTGCCAAGCAAAATTTAGGATTACAGAAGTTAATTTTTAAATGAAGATAGATTTTAGGAGAGCAGACTGTTGATCTTCCACTGTCAGAAAAGAACTAGATCTCTATGAGATCAAACCTGAGCAAGAAGCAAGGTCCAGGTAAGAATTGAGTATATGAAGCATATAGCTCAGTAGGGAGACCTGAATCCCAGTTAGAAGCTGTTAGAGACATTAGAGAAAGCAAAGAAGGCTAAGGTGCTGATGGTTCATGCCTATAATTCTAGCCACTCTCGTGGCAGAGACTGGGGAAATCATAGTCCAGGCCAGCTGGGTAAGAGCAAGACCTTATCTGAAAAATAACCAAAATGACCTTTGGGAAGGTAAGGGGGGTGAGGAAAGAAATGGAAAATGCAGCAATGGTATCACTAGACACTATGTTGAAAATGAACTACACAACCTGTGGGTAGGATTGGGAGGGGAAAACTGGGAGAGAGCTGAGGGAAGGAACAACATTGTCCCCCAAAAATGTACTCATGACTTGATTTATGGCCCAAGTAATAGAGCACCTGCCTAGCTGTCATGAAGCCCTGACTGCAAACCCTATACTGAAATAAGTGAGAAAGAGAAAGAGAGAGAGAGAGAGAGAGAGGAGGGACAGAGAGGAGGGAAAGTAGGGAGAGAGAAAGGGAGGAAGGAAAGGAGGGAAGGAGAGAGGGAGGGAGGTGGGTGGGAAGGAAGGAAAGAAGGAAGGAAGGAAAGGAGGGAGGGAGGGAGGGAAGGAGGGAAGGAGTGAAGGAAGGGAGGGTATGATGGCTGGAAGCACTTCAAGCTTCTGCTCTGTGAAAATAATCACTTCTTCCTTTGCAGCAAAATGTTCAGGAAACACCTGAAACATAATTGCAGCTTCACACATTATTATCATTGTGCTTATTATTATTTATGTATAGAGTAGCAGGAGAGAGTCAATCCAAGGCCATCTAGGGTTGCATTAGTCAAGTTCAGGTGAACAAACCTAGATTAAAGTAGATTGAGCAGAAAGGAAGAACTCATTATAGACTTGGACTGAGGCCTAACCTGGATCTGAAGGCACCTTAAGCATGGGCCTAGCGCTTAGCCCCACAGTGTTCTTCCTCCATGCAACAATTCTCTTGATGTGTCTGCCCTATTTTCTCCAGGAGTAGCCTGACTTATTCAAACAATGCGAGAAATTTTGGAGATGACACACACTGTCAGAGAGGAACTGACTTGCTCTGCCTCTTCATTCCCAAGTTCCAAAATCCCAGAGAAAGCATGTGGTTGGCCCATCCTGAGTCAGGAGTGGAAACAGAGCCAGGTGCCAGTGGCTTACAACTGTAATTCTAGCTATTCAGGAAGCTGAGACCTGGAGGACTACCATTCAAAACCAGCCCAAGGGGGAATAAAACTCTGTGAGACTCCATCTTCAATTAACTAGCAAAATATCAGATTGGAGGCATGGTTTGAGTAGTAGGGCATAGCCTGAGTTTCAAGCTACAGTAACAGCAAGCCTGTATGCATGGACACATGTGCTGGCACACACACACACACACACACACACACACACACACACACACACACACACACACACACGAGAGGGAAGCTGAGGACGGGGAAAGTGGCTACCTGTGGTGAACACCACACTGCCCATCCAGATTCCTCCAACCCTTCACTTCCAACTGCCAGCAAATGCACAAAGGCATCTCTGTCCCAGCTGAGTGACAAGCTAGAAGTGCTGGTGACTCTCAGTCCCTGGAGATAACCCCTCAACCGTGACTATCTGTGATTGCATAGCAATCTCCCTGCTCCCTCCTGGGGTGGATAATTCTGAGGTCTATGGTTTGCACTATATGCTGGAGTCACACCAGAAAGGGTACTCTGTGGTCCCCAGAGGCAGGGGGCTTCAGGAGGAACTATTGGTCCAGCTGCTTGTCCTTTGCTGGGTCTCCTGCTGAGGTCCTTTGAGTCTCCCAAATGAACTGTGGTCTTGGGCATTACTTCTGGAGAAACACACAACAACACATCAGCTTTGGGCAAACCAAAGTCAGGTATCAAAAGCCGCCAAGGCAGTAGAAGAAGGAAGAAGACTCAGGAAGAAAGAAGCCTGGGCAAAGTGTGTGCCATGAAGGCTATTCTTCTGTTCCATTCTCCAACTTTCTGCAGCAGTCTTGGGCAAGGTGGGGCAATTAAACCAACAATATATAGACAGAACCAGAGGCAGGACAGATACTGCAAGGCATTTGTTCCTTGAGATTCTAGAGCTGGGAGTTCCACCAACTCAGGGGGTTAGAGTGAGTGTGGCTAAGTACAGTACTGTGTGTGAAGTGAGCAGCCGGGTCAATGTGTAATGGGTCAGGGTGTGCAAGTGGGGCCTTTTGTCTTGCCGTCTGCACACACAGCCATGCCTTTCTGTGTGACTCATTATTTCATATGGAAGGGAGAAAAATGAATGCTTGGAGAGGGGCTAGGAGTTGTGAAGGCTGTGGTGTTCCATCTACCTGTCAGAAATTTCAGAAATCTTAACAAAAGAAAGATAAAAACAACAAGCAAACAAAGAAAAGGGCGTGGTACAGGGTGACAGGGTGAAAATGGTGAAATGTGCAGGCTCTGTCCCTGGCTTGAAACCAAAAGGATGAAAAAGGTGAAATGTGCAGGCTCTGTCCCTAGCTTGAAACCAAAGCATTTTTGGTTCTGAGATAAAAGGCAGTGAGAATGGCCCATAATCAGGCTTGTCCTGCTAGGCAGCAGCCCCAGGCCATGGGCCAAGGCAGCACTCACCTCCTGGCTGGCTCTAAGCAAGCAAGGGGAGCAGCAGGTGAACTGATTCCCACAGGAGCTCCAGCTCCCATCTGGGGCCAGTTGTGTAGAAGATTCCCCCCAGATTGGAAATGCTAGGAAACATATGATGAGGTTCTGACAACACAGCAGTGTGTGTGCATGTTTGTGTACAGGTGACATAGGCCAGGATAATTACCTACCGTGAAAAACAAAACAAAACAGCTTAACACATCCTCTGATCTTTGGAATTCCCAGAGAACATTCTGGAGAAGTAATTCTGTAGAATTGCAGACCTACTAGTAGTAATGTGGTCTATATCTCAGACTACCACACCCCCATGCGTGCAGCCTTATGTTTAAAATTTTCTTGAAATCACAACTGCGCTGGGCTGTGGAAAGCCTGGCTTTTAAATTCTGCAACTGTCAGCTGACTTGGATTTCCTCTTCTCTGGGTATCAATTTTAATTTTTTTTTAACGTAGGAAGTTTCACTAAGAAAATGATTTCCATTTTGTTGTTTTGATCCAAAACTCAGCTTTCCAACAAAAATCCCATATAGCATTTCCATTAGCGAAGCTTCAGTTGTCATGAGGGTAATGGGTTCATGCCACTTGTTTAGACTTCCTTTTTTCTTCAAACAGTCCCAGAGGGATCCCTATAGAATCTTCAAATGCTAGGAAGCCACTTTGGAAAATACCCTAACTCTAAGTTTCTTCCAGCTCTAGAATTCTTGGGTTCAGACAAGCTATGGGCTATCAGGTTATGTTTAACCGTCAGTGGTGACTTCTCTTCATGTAGCCTAATGAGCTGGCTCTTCTGAGATATAATGCTGCTGCCTTGGTACCCACATCCCTTTAGCACCCTGAGGGGAGTGCTCACGGAGTAACTTACCCCAAAAGTCCTTATGCAAAGATTCTGCCCAGATCAGCCCTAGAACCTGTGCACTAGAACTGATAGTGGAGGTCTCAAAGAGATAATACTTGACCACTCAGAGGGCTGCCATCAGCCATGAACAAAGAGGGGCACAGCACAGATCCTTAACCTTGGAGGAAAAGGGGAAGCAGAGAGAAAGAAATGATGTTCCAAGCCAGGCACTGGTGGTGCATGCCTGTTATCTTTTAGCTACTCAGGAGGCTAAGATCTGAGGATCATGGTTCAAAGCCAGCCTGAGGAAAAAAGAGTGCATGGAGGTGTGGCTTAAGTGGTAAAGCTCCAGCCTTGAGCAAAAACAAACAAACAATTCAAAAACAAAAACTAAGAGACAAGCACCCATGCCCTGAGTTCAAGCCCTAGTACTGGCACCAAAAAAAATGTATTTTTTCTTAGTTTACAACTCTTTTTTAGTGATTCTGCATGCCCTCAGGATGGAGTGAAAACTTCTGCTAAGGACTTCTCTGCCTCCTCTTGCTTTCTGTCTTTTTTTCTTTTTTTTTTTTTTGAAACAAGAGGTTTTTTCTTTAAAAATTTTTATAAAAGGTTTTGCTAACGTACCTCAGACTGGCTTCAAACTCTTTATCTTTTGTCTCCGTCTCCCAAGTCTTGAGATTACAGGTGTGTGGCACCAATCATGGCTTATAATTTCATTTTCGAATTAACAAGCATTTGTGAAGACTTAAATGAGAATATGAGACAAAGTAAAAATAAATTAGATTATATCCAAATGACCATTGCTATCATCCACTTTAATTTCAATTCAATGTGTTATTCATGTATCTTTTCTTTTTTCAGTAAGTTGTTTATTTGTTCCCTTGCTCTACCAAGCCACTAACTGTTCTTGTCTATGAGCCTTTCCCTGCTTCTATCTCCCAGAACATTTTCCTCACCACTGAGCCAACTGTCTGCCTCAGCAAAGCCAACTGACTTCCATGTCTGCATCATTTGATTTTTTTTCTTTTTTTGGGGGGGGGAGGTGGATGGGGGATGAGGTGGAGTCTGAGGTTTGAACTCAGGGCCTTTCAATCACTTAACAGGTGATCTACTATCTGGAGGAACAGTGGCTCCTCTGACACGTTGGTTTCCACTCAGTGAGACTGATTGCTGATATCTGGCCTCCAGAACTATGAGATGGCGAATGCATCTTATTTTAAAGCACAGGAAACAAATAGAACTATCAGATGCCACTGCATTTGAAAGAGTGACAAGCAAAGGCTCTAAATGTTAGAAGCTGTCAGAATGGGGGGAGGGAGGGAGACAGAGAGCTGAGGGGTGGCACAGGGATTTGCTGCATGACTTACTGTATCTCATGACACCTCGACACCTCCTGCACTCACTTCTCCTCCCTGCAGACTGTGTTAGTAGGGGTGCTTCGTTGCCATCTGGGACTCTTCCAGTCAGAGGCTCTAAACGTTCAACAAGGGAGCAGTCTCTGCTTTGGTTTCTCCAGGTTTATGTTGCTGTATATACATTTGGACAGAGCTAAAGAAGAAGCTAATTGGAGAAAAATTCTTTAAGTTATCATTGTTCTTGGTCACACCTGTCCTGCCTGGAACTCAGAAGGAAGGATAGATTACTGCTTCACCTAGGGCTGGGAAGGCTTCTCTGCTCTTCAGCTCCAGGGGTAACTCTTCCTTTCCCATTGCAGAGACAGGAACACCAGAACAGTGCCTGCTCTTCCATCTATTTAGCTGCTTGTGAAACCGAAGGAGAGAGTTGCCTTTATTCCCATCCAGTTTTCTTGTTAGTAAAGGGTGACTGGTGGCCCCAAACTAAACCACCTCTTATGTTTGCTGGAAGGAAGACAGTAAGATTCCACTCACAGAAATACTTTGAAACATAAAGCTCGGAGCGCTTCAACTGCCCCATCTGTAGAGTCTAGCTCCAAAGAAACTGTCAAAACTACCCATTACTTCTAACCACAGGTTAGTAACTGATTACTATTTCCTTTTACCTATAGATCCTTTTCACACACACACACACACACACACACACACACACACACACACCACACACACACAAAGAAACAGAGGCAAAACGTGAGTTATCTGAGTATATAGTGGGTATATAGTGGATTATACATTAGAAGCCAGATGCTGGTGTCTCACGCCTGTGATTCTAGCTACTCAGGAGGCTGAAATCTGAAGACTGCAGTTCAAAGCCAGCCAGGGCAGGAAAGTCCATGAGACTCTTATCTCCAATAAACCAACAAAAAAGCCAGAAGTGGAGCTATATCAAGTGATAGAGTGCTAGCCTTGAGCACAAAAAGCTCAGGGATAATGCCCAGGCCCTGAGTTCAAGTCCCAGGATGGGCACAACAAAAAACAAATAAATAACTAAAATAAGATGAACAAATTAGAAGCAGTCACTGCTGTCCTTGAGACTGCATTTTTTGGTGTTTTTGTTTTGTTTTGTTTTTGATAGTACTCATTTTGCTCTTGCTTTCTTGAGCTATGCCTCCAGCCTTAATTTTGGCTGATTATTTTAGAGATAGAGTCTTAGATTTTTCAGTCTGATTTTCCATATCTCAGCCTTTTAAATGCCTAGGATTACAGATATGAGCCACAGATGCCCAACTTGTACTTTTAAAAATATGATGTTATTGTTATTGTTAAGGTGTTGTACAGAAGGGTCGTCATCTTATAAGTCAGGTAATGAGCACAATTCTTTTTTTGGACAATGTCACCCAGTTTCCCCCTCCAATCTCTGCTCACAACCAACTTGGATTTTTATTAGGCAGGCCAATAATAAGAGAAGCAGCATTTGCCTAGTGATAGGTAGTAATCATTTCATGCAGAAAAAGAATAGAACACAGAATATCATGGGGAAAATATTGCAAGTGGATGTATTCTATATTATTTGAAAGGAATAAAGGTTTGTTCAACTGTGTGTGTGTGTGTGTGTGTGTGTGTGTGTGTGTGTGTGTGTGTGTGTGTGTTGCTGGTAGTAAATCCAGGGCTTCACACATGCTTGGCAAGTGCTTTCCCATGGAGGTTTGCCCCTCTCCTCCCAGGCTTTTGTTCAACTTTTTTAAACATTTTTTTTACTTCAAGTACAATGGGAAGATGTGGTAGGGTCTGCGTCACATGGATAGTGATCTTAACTTTAATTTTGAAGGTCAGTGAGTGGAAGAGAGGTCACTTCGGGGCCTCAGCATCGCCTGTAGCAGGTATTGTGTTTCCCATCTTGTGAGCTGTAGTCTCAAAGAAGTGAAATGACTCACCCTAACTTTCCTAGGGAAGGTCAGAATGGGGCCTCCCAACCACCTCTCTCTCAGAGTGGAGCCTGGAATCTTTACCAGTGACCAACTCACCAGCTGCTGTCATTTCTCATAAATGCCCTGGTAACCATCCTAATAGATCTTCATGCCTATTCCTTTCCAGTACACTACACATTCTGGAAAGAGCTGTTGACCTTATTTTTTGACTTTTAAAAGTCAGCTCCCTAAAAGAAAACCTGAGGTCAGCTCTCCCAGCCCATCCAGGAAGAGGCTCTGGCCTCCTCCTTGCTGGCAGAGGAGATTCAAAAGCCCAGGCCTGCACCTAACAAAGCTTTGAAATGAAAATAAAATAATAAAAATCTCATAGAATCTGCTCCATTTCCCCTTCCTTTTCACATTCCTCTACAGGGATATTGACTGGTTAAGCCTTGTAGGTTATAAATCTGCTGGGTGGCTACAATTTCACAACCAGGAGTGAAATTCTTCACTCCCTAGGCTGCCTGTAGAAGCCTGGGCTGCCATCTCTCAAGCCCTTGGGAGCTGTTTTAGAAATACAAGAATGAGCTGGGGCCATGGGTGGCTCAAATCTATAATCCTAGATATTCTAGAGGCTGAGATCTGAAGATTGTGGTTCAGAGAGGGTGGTTCCAGCCTGGGCAAGGAAGGAAGGCAGGAAGGCAGGCAGGCAGGAAGGCAGGAAGGCAGGAAGGCAGGAAAAGAAATGCAATGGTCTCTGTGGGACTCTCCCCTCAGGGACTAGGATAGAGATAGAGGGGTCCCATGTGCTGTCAGTGTACCAAGGTCAGATTGCCAGAAAGCTGTATTTGAACCTAGTTCTTGCCCCCTCAGCCTTGGTTTCCCCATCATGGCCCTCAAGAGTGTGTTGGGGCCTCCCACAGGGCCCCATAGAGAAGATGTTCCACCAATATTTATGAATGAATGGGTGAATTATTGTTCCCCAAATACAGATAATTCTAATGTGTATCTCCTAGTATTATTGAAATGATTTAATGAAGTAACAGCACTAGAATTCCTAGTGGAAGTTACCAGGCTTCTTCTCTTCTCCCCTTCTTTCTTTCCTCTCTCTTCTTTCTCCACTGTATCTACTCCAGGAGGAGCAACATCTCCTTCAGTCCCTTTTGATTTCTCACTTTTGAACTTCTTCCTCCTGTTTCTCTTTTGGGCAGGAGATGACTAGAAGCTTGAAGGAGAGCCCAGAGCAAAACTTTTCAAAGCAAGCCCCTAAGTAGAGCCAGGGATCCACTGAGCACCCCCCAAGCCAGGTGTGGGAAGATCTAAGGCCTCAAGACAGGCCTTCCCTGGGTATTTCTCACAGCCTGTTGGCTGTTGGTAGACTGTGAAGCTTCTGTTCCTTTGACCTTTCTTCCTGAAAGTATTTAGGGGAGAATGTAGCCAGTGAGGTTTCTGACTTGGTTTGCCTGTGGGAAGACACAGAGCTGAGCTCTTACCTGCTGATCACCCTCCAAAAACAGACACAACCGTAAACCAAGCTCTGCTGGTCATATTGTATTTTACTCACACTCATCAGGAGCTGAAATTTTACCATTGGCTGATAATTGATCCTGAGTTCGCTAGATGATTCAAAGTGTCCCCAGGCTAACGATTTACTTTTTGTTTGTGATCTCTCTGTTAGTATATGGTATGAGGAGAGTTTCAATAAAATTCTGTTCAATAAATGACTTATTGTTGGCTGCATGATTTCCCTCATTTGTGATAACTAGAATGTGCCTATAAATCTACCAGTAGACACACTGGATGGTAAAAAAGAAAAAATACACTGGGCCATAATATATTTTACAGGTCTCTAGACATACACACAGTGAGACCAAAGGAACATATTCTTAGGACAGGATCACAAAGGCTCAATAGCTATGTGCACATCATCATATAAAATAATATTTATCGAAAAGAACTCCACAAAATGGAAACAAGAGGACTTTTTTCTTTGTTGCTGCTTTTGTTTTCTTTACCTTTTGTCTTATTTCTAAGGGAGGAGCACAGAAAATGTGGGACAAATGCAGCAGTGGTACTTACTAGATACCATGTTGAAAATGAACTATACAACTTGGGGGTGGGATGGAAGGGAAAAAATTTGGAGAGAGCAGGGGAAGGGGTGACATTGTCCAAAAAGAAAGGTACTCATTACTTGACTTATATAATATAACCCCTCTGTATATTTCCTTTACAATAAAAATTATATATACAATAAGCCGAGTGCCAGTAGCTCACACTATAATTCTAGCCAGTCAGGAGGCTGAGAGCTAAGGATTGCTGTTCGAAGCCAGATTGGGCAGAAAAGTCTGTGAGACTCTTATCTCCAATAAACTACTCAGAAAAAGCTGGAAATGGCACTGTGGTAAGTGGTAGAGCACTACCCTTGAGTACAAAGAGGTTCAAGGACAGCACTGAGTTCAAGTCCCAGGACCACCCCTCACACACACACACACACACACAAAAAGAATTATTTAGTGCTCATTACATATAAGGCCCTACTATATAAAGATGAAAGGGTGGGGGTCCCAAACTTTAAAAACTTTTATTTTCCAGGGAAAGCTCATATCTGTGCATACATAGTTTTCACTTTATAGTAGTAGGTTCTGTATTGTGGAATCTAGTATTGAGTATTAGTTTATCCATTAGTACTTACTTCTTGAAATATAGTCTGTGCTATTTTTTTTTTTTTTGTCCAGTCGTGGGCCTGAACTCTGGGCCTGGGCACTGTCCCTCAGCTCTGTGCTATTTTTAAAAAAAAAACCCTTTTATTAGCATAGATAGAAAATGTGTCATGTGTGTTATTTGTTCTTCAGTTTTCAGTCTGCTAATGAGAGTGAACTAAACGGCTATCTTTTTGCCAGGTGATCAGGCATTCTGATATTCGTTAGTATTGCATTCGTATTATTTATAATGTGAGTAATATTGTTACCTGAGAATGAAATGATAGACAAACAGTAAGTTTAAATCTACCTTCATGTAGTGTCACTGGCCTTTGAGTGTGCATTTAATAATTTCTTTCTCTCTCTCCTCCCAGTCCTTCATCATCACAAAAAATAAATCAGAAATTCTAAGTCCTGTCAGAGGCCTGCTGAGAAACTGTCTGCTTGGTTCTTACTTCTCTCTTCCTTTGAGCTTGCAATGTAATCTTTACTTACCGTCAACTCCAAGAGGAAAAAACATGCAGCAGGGTATTACATTGAAATCCGGACATTTTTCACTTGCCTAAGGAGAGATGGGGCCTGCGGGCTGGAAATGGACCATGACGCCATTACACACTCTGATTTTTCAGCTGGGAACTCATAACTCACATTGTGATCCATGATATGCACCAGGGGAGCTTGTGCTCCAAGGGGAACATGTTCAACACAAGACACGGAAAGATAATAACAGTGGATTCCCCACTCTGCAAAACTAATCAGGCATCCCTGAAAGGCTTGGCATCTTAATAGCAAAATCACCAGGAAAGGAAAAAGCCACTAAGGTATCCAGACATGGAAAGTTTGTGCAAACTCACTCCTGTCTAGCAGGAGCAAAGACGGGTTCCAGAATAAGCTCCATGATAATGAACATTAAATAACTTGGAGAATCATCCAGATACTTGGCCAAAGTCAATGTTCTTGTCTCCTTCTCCACCACCAGCAGCCTAGTGGCTGCTGTCAATTTTACATCGAAAATGGTCTTGTCTCAAACTAGTGACTTTTGGGGTACATAATTAGCTCACACTTATACTTCTATACTGTCTTCCAGTGTTCATCATCCTATTGCCCTGGTTTGTATTATGTGAGATTTCCTCTTTCTTATGCTACATGGAAGAATACAGAGGTGAAGTGACTTGCCCAAGATTATTCAATTAGAGGCAGAATCTGAACTAAAATTTTAGTTCTTCTGGACTTTACTGGGTTTTCTTGCTTCGTCTTATCTTTCTAGGGATCTACAGTATAGGGTTGCCTTGAAGGAACGGAGGTTGTCCTTTGCTTCATGTGTCATCTTCTTCAGGTTTCTTTATATTGGAGTTCAGATGGGCCAGAGTTAGTGACATCTAGTTGAGACATTCCAAGTATTTGATCTGTACACATGACAGACTATTCCTTTATGTTCTCTACCATTCTGTGTGTTTATTTCTCTTACGCCAGTCACCTTTGTAATCTAACCATATGTTTCTCTCAGAAATTACTTGTTTATCTTAGCACCCCTAATTTCTAGCATGTGCCAGGTTTCTAAATAAACTATATGAAATTATCACATAGTACATGTAATGATTTTTGTTTTGTGTGTGCCAGACCTAGGGTTTGGAATCAGGGCCTAGGCACTGTCTCTGAGCTGTATTTTGCCTAACGCTAGTGCTCTACCATTTGAGCCCCAACTCTACTTCCATATTTTTTTGGTGGTTAATTGGAGATATGCGTTTCACAGACTTTCTTACTGGAGTTGGCTGTGAATTGAGATTCTCAGATCTCAGCCTCCTGAGTAGCTAGAATTACTCATATTAGCCACCAGTAGCTACCACATGTGAAGTTTTAGGGCTCAGAGAAGGTTGAGATTAACAATACCCATAGAGAAGTGGCCAATGAATTATGTAAGGGTGGGGTCACATTACAGAAAAGACCCCTCTTACAGGCCTTGTAAAACTGACCCTGTCCCTAGATCTGAGCCCCTAGAAAGAGGGATAAGTACCTGGTGTTAGCCCCTGCAGATCTTTGCTGCATCCATGGGTAATTTTTTTTAAGTAGGGAAAAAGTACAAAACATCTGTTTTATATGAGAGCAATGGAATGTGTACTCCTTGAGTGGAATATGCTTCTGAATCTCCAGAGTGAAAGATTTTTATAAAGGTCAATCCTTCAAAAAAATTGAATTGAAAATGTGCCCATTTTGTGAATAAAGGGTACAATAAACTTGTTAGAAAGAATCTGAGAAAGTTCAAATTAGTAATTGCTTTTCCTCTATTTTCCTATATGCTTCTTTCTTGAAAAATGACAAACAAAATATCACTTACTGTTCTAATGATAACCAAAATAGGAAGCCAGGATCCTTCCCCTTCCTGAGCCTATTAGAAAATAAGTCATTGGTGTTGGACTTCGAAGCCCAGAAGCCTTGAAAAATTCTAAACTATCTTTTTCAGGCAGCCAAAGCAAAATCTAATTCTGTTCTGAATAGTTTACAGGTGAATTATGGCTGTGTATTCTAGATAAATTATCATAAATATTATCTGTGTTGACTATCCATCAATTAAATTGAATATTTGAGGTTATGTATTCAGTCTTCTTGACCACAATTCTCAGACACAGGTGTCATTGAAGCTGAGAAGCTTCCATACCCTTCTTACTATTATTTTCCAGCCTATACACTCACCTGTCCCTTACCTCATTAGGTGTTTGTGTGTGCTGACAACCCTAAAACCTACTTTTTTTTAACACCTTTCAAATAGACAGCACAAATTTGTACTGTCCTCACCATGTTCTTCATCATAGCCAGAGTTACTATGATTTTTTAATCTTTTAAAAATTATAGAAATCATTTTATTACTTGCTTTTAAAGATATTATCTCTAAGTAGTTGTACAAACCATTTAATAAAGGAGTTTATGAATACAACTCATCTTGATCAATGTCATCCCTTTCAACAGTCTCACCCATCCCTCCCAACCCACCCTTCCTTTGCTTTTCTTAATTTTACAGGATATACATAGAAATTTCATTATTTGCTTTATTAATGCTAGTTTTTCCATTGTCTTTGATTTCAGGATGAGAATTTTTGAATTGTTTCTTTTTTATTTAATTTCTGAGGGTTATTCACAAAGTTGGAATTTTGTCCTTAATGATCTGGTATGATATAAAGAGTCTGAGCGTTTATTTTCTCCATTTTAGAACAAAAAAAAAAAGGTTACGCTTCACTGAAGAATTCATCTTCTCCAGTTTCTGCAGCTAATTGAAACATTTTGGTTCAAAGAGAAGCAGTGGACCAGATTTCTGGGTCTTCATTATCCTAAGGGTAGTGTCAATTCCCAAGGCCAAATTTTTCTGGTTTTTCTCTTTACTCCCATTTGCACAAAGGCAGATACATAAAATTGAGTACACTAAGAGGGATCTCAATAACTGTTACAGGAGATTATAGACTCAAAGAAGGAGAGTTTGGAATAATTAGTAGAGCATTTGTCTTAGCATTATACGTGTATAATGAATGGTATAACTCTTCTTCCTTAACCATAGCTGACATCACTAATAAACCATTGAGCTTTATTTTTTTTTAATTTTATTTTATTTTATTTGAGAACATACTGTACAGAGGGGTTACAATTACATGGGCAGGATAATGCATACATTTCTTACCAAGCATTGCAGCCTCCTCCTTTGTTTACCCTTCACCTCCCTTCCCAGCCTCCCCCCTCCCCCCGACCCAATCATACCCCCCCCCCCCCCCCCCCACACCGACATTGTAAAGCTGTAAACCATTGAGCTTTAATAGCTGGCCTGAAAGATCTTTTCTGTACAATGTCCCCAATAACCACTACCTAGTCCTTGGAGTTGTCAATGAGAACCCAATGTACTCTAATCATTTTACATTATGAGAACATTGACACACATAAAGCTAAAAGCGACTTGTCCAAGATCACTGGGACTAGAATCCTTATTCCGATTAGCTTAAAACTCCCTCACTTATGAACCTTTGATAATCACTAGTCACTCATCATTATCACTATTGATAATTCCCCAGGCTCCAGAAAGAGCGCACAAGAATTTATACAGGACAGATTGTTTCTACTAATAAAACAAGTTTCTGTGGCCTGAAGGAATCCACAGGAACAACTAGTTAGGGACAGACAACAGAACATTGTGGCTTTTCCTTCTTTTCCATGAAGAGGAAAGAGAATAGAAGAGAAAATAAGGATATTTCAACAAGCATTATTACTGTGGGATTTAAAAAAACAACTGTGCCCCAGGGATTGGGGATAAAAGGACAATGTCCTTGTGCTAATAACCACCCACAAGAGGAGCCACCAACCCCTTCCTCCATGCTAAGGTTTCTGTCAGGGCTTAGGTTCTGCAGAAACTCTACTCTCCATGGATGCGTTTGACTCTCTAGACTGGACCCGGGGTCATGAAAAAATTGCCAGTGGTAGGATTGGATTAACACAGGGAATAACAAATTGCCAAAATAAGGGAGTTGTCCTTTTGTTTCTGAGAAAACAGATCCCTCAGCTGTTACTGCCCCAGGTAAGAAGTTAGAGAGTGAGGTGAGGGTGTGAAATGGGGCTGACAGCAAACCAACTAAAGCTGACTGGAATGTCTCTGGTCTTGGGCTTTGGACTCAGGATAGAAATTATAGGCTCTGTTATTCAGATGGAATGGGCAACCATTCTATCTCAGAGAGACTTTTGGACTTGGTTGATTTTAAAGGCCTAAGTGGAAAAGCAATAATGAGACAAAGGTGAATTTTGAACAAAATTTACTTTTTCCAGGTTTATCTATAAAAGTACCCCTCTATAAAGTGCTAATTAAACCTTTATCCTAAACAGAAATAGACTTTAAGATGCAAATAGTAGTAGTATTCTGAAGCACTGAGAGAACTGGGAGTAACAAAGAAGGAAAATGCAAAAGATCCTGAAAAAAATAAGAGCAAATTTCCATTCACCAAAGAGGGCAAGTGTGGGGAACTGTTCCAGCCAGGCTGGTGAAGGTGTGATGAGTCTTCACCTCTTTCTCCCCTACAACTCCAGGACTGAAAAGTGTGATGTCCGTGGCACTGGAGAAAAGGAAGGAAGTGCCTTACTCCTTCTGGCCAAGGGCAACTGTTTACAGGCCTGAGGCATTCTGTGCTTGTTGGGACACAGCCTTTAGGTTTGCCAACTTATTTATAACTGATTCTGAAAGAAGGAACAATAGACTTTGTCAGCCTTCTGCAACTCTTTTTTTCTTTTTGTGTTTGTTTTTGTTTTTGTGCAAGTCCAGAGGTTTGAACTCAGGGCCTGGGTGCTGTCCTTGAGCTTTTTTTGCTCAAAGCTAGGGCTCTACCACTTTGAGCCACAGAGCTACTTCTGGATTTTTGGTGGTTAATTAGAGATAAGAGTCTCACGAACTATCTCCCCACCCCACCCCCACCCCGTGCTGGCTTTGTACTGCAATCCTCAGATTTCAGCCTCCTGAGTAGCTAGGATTATAGGCATGAACCACCAGCTCCCAGATCAAAGTGGATTTCTTATTGAGAGTCATTATCCAAAAAGTTTAGGGCCACTACCATAAATCACTTAACAAGCATGCTTGCATTGTTAGGCATGAGTTATCAAACCTGTTTACTGGGCTCTTGAAAACTGGTGAAGAAAGCAGAGCAGACTCCTCAGGGAGCACTAGAATGGAGCCACCAGGAATTCTTTACTACTTTTTGCATCTAGATGTGATCAACCAATTTCTTTCTTTAATGGCCATTTAAGTAAGATTTTAGGCTTGCTGGCCAGATGGCTCCCTTTGTAAGTTGTCAAAGGTGGTGTAAATGACTGGGCAACCCTAAGTTCAGTGAATGCTATTTACAAAACACACAGCTTGCCTGTGGGCTATAGTTGGCTTTCCTCGACTGTGTTACTTTGGATAAAGAAAAGTGTTGGAATTGCCAGTCTCAAGCTATGACACATACACACACACACACACACACACACACACACACACACACACACACGTGCACACACATAAACACACACAGGAAATACTATCTCAAAGTTTTGTAGGTCATGAATCTGTGTGTAGCTTACCTGCCCCTATATTCTCACAATGTTGCAAATCAAGCTCCCAATTCAGGCTGTGGTCCCATATGAAAACTTCACTGAGGGAATCACTTGTGGCAGGCATCATGCTCATAGGATTAAGTTCTTTGTAGGCTTTTCCCAGTTCCTTGCCACATGAGTGTCTCCAAGGGGGAGCTCACCGCAGGGCAACTGGTTTCCATTAGAGTGAGTAATAAGAGAGCACCAGAAGGCCAGCAACAGGGAAGCTAGGGTCCTTCTGTAATAACCTTAGAAATAGCATAGCATCATTTTTTCCCCATATTATATGCACTAAACATTAGTCACTTGGCCCAATTACGTATTAAGAGGAGGAAGTTATACAAGAGAGCGAATAGCAGAAACCAGAAATTATCAGAATCTGTTTTAAAGGCTGCCTACCACCTACAGACTAGGTACTTCACTCATTCATTTCATTTATTCCTACTGTTTGTCAGGCACTATAGTAGGCAGTGAACAAAATAGAACAAATAAGCTCTGCTTTTCATCCGACATGAAAAGACTGACAATAAAGAAAAACAGGACTTCTTACAGAATGTCATATGGGAGTATTGTAGTTGGAGTATTTGGGATTTTCCTTCTCCAAAATTTCATATGCTAAATCCCTAACCCTTAATATGGATATATTTAGAGATTGAGTCTCTTTAAAAAAAAAAAAAAAAAAAAGCAACTAAGAGCCAGGCGCTGGTGGCTCATGCCTATAATTCTAGCTACTCAGGAGGCTGAGAGCTGAGGATTGCAGTTCAAAGCCAGCCCAGGCAGGAAAGTCTGGGAGACTCTTATCTCCAATTAACCACTAGAAAACTAGACATGGAGCTGTGACTCAAGTGGTAGAGTGCTGGCCTTGAGCTGAAGAGCTGAGGGACAGTGCCCAGGCTCTGAGTTCAAGCGCCACAACTGACAAAAAAATTAAAAAGCAACTAAGGTTAAACCAAGTCATGAAGATAGGGCCCTAATCCAATAGATTGGTGTTTTTATAAGAGGACCTTGAATCATTCTCTTCCTCTTATTGTTACTATGGAAAATCTTTGTCCTATGCATACCTGTAATAAGTCCCCCAAATCAACTCAGATGTCAAATAGACTTCCAGAGAAGAACCACAGTCTTATTGAATCTCCTTAAATGCTATGAAGAAAATACTCAAACTCTCTACTTCAGTCTCTCTTGGATAATTTTTAAATTATTCATTTTAGAGGTTACACAAATGGTCAATACATTATTAGTTTCTGAATAACTGCTGTGGATAATAGCTCTGCTGTGTGGATTATGATAACAGTTACCTAGTTACTTTTCAGGGGCCTGAATGCTGCTTTTGTTGAAAACACCGGTCACTTGGGCTTCTGATATCCAATGGGTGATTGGAATGAAATGAAACCAATTATTTTCTAATTGAATCTATCCCCTTTCTTGCCTTCATCTTTGGGTCAGATTCTTCTTGGCTCGCATGTAGTCATGATGATCATTGAGAAATGTTTTATCTAGAAGTACATTACAAGGTTAATTTGACCTAGATTTGCCTAGTAACTTTCTTATACTTCAAGGCTAAAGATACCTGCTAGCCACCATAACTTGAAGCCCCAACAATGAAGGGAATGAGAAGAGGTAGCGTGAGAATTCCTAAAGATCAATGCCTATTCTCAAAAAAGACACCAGTATTAGACCTCCCCTCTTGGCCCATCTCTTTCTTTGTCATTTTTCCTGTATCTGTAAGCTCTAATCTTCCTTGAACTGAGAAGCTAACTCTACTCCATTTTTTCCTATATCTCTAACCTTTCATCTTCCTTGAACTGAGAAGCCAACTCTACTCTATTTCTTGACCATTGAATATAGCTTTCTTCTCTTGGCAGTACTAGGATTTGAACTCAGGGCCTTGCACTTGAAACCATTCTACCACTTGAGCCACACCATAAAATCAATTAAAACCTCCAACACTGATCTTGTGGACATTAGTTTTTCTAGGGGATGAGCTTCCGGAATTAAACTTATTAACACTGTGATGTACAGAAAGGCCTCATGGGAGGACATCATGAGAAGACCGTCATCTCTGATCCAGGAAGACAGTCCTTACCAGAAACAGAATTTTTTGGTACCTTGATCTTAGATTCCAGAACCTCCAGAACTTTGAGAAAGTAAGTATATGCTATTTAAGACATGCAGTCTGCTGCAATTTGCTATAGAAGTTTGAGCAGATTAATACAGATGTAAGTGCCATGAAGAAAACCAAAACAGGGTAGTGTTGAGGAAGGTTCTCCATGTTAAATTCGGAGGTCATTGTAAGCCCATGCAGGTGCCATGTGAGCAATGTATGTGGGAGGTAAAGGAGTGAGCTGTGTAAATGTGGAGGAAACATTCGAGGGCCCAGCAGGTACACAGGCCTTGAGACTGAGTGGGTGCTCTTCAAAGAATAAGAAGTACGCCATCATGTTTGGGACAAAATATATGCCAAGAAGCCGGGCGCTGGTGGCTCACGCCTGTAATCCTAGCTACTCAGGAGGCTGAGATCTGAGGATCGAGGTTCAAAGCCAGCCCGGGCAGGAGAGACCGTGAGACTCCTATCTCCAATAAACCACCAGAAAACCGGAAGTGGCGCTGTAGCTCAAGTGGTAGAGCGCTCGCCTTGAGCTGAAGAGCTGAGGGACAGCGCCCAGGCCCAGAGTTCAAGCCCCATGACCGACAAAAAAAAAAAAAATATATATATATATGTATATGCCAAGGGTGGGAAGGAGAACATTCAGGGTACTGTAAGCCCTTATGAGCATTTTTGCTGTACAGTTGCAGGGAATGAAATCATTGCAGAGTTTTTAACTAAGTGGTGCATGACCTACCAGATGCTTTAAAGACAAACTTCAGCTACTGTACAGAGGAAAGATTGAGAAAGGCAAGGCTGTCTGCAAAAGGCCAGCTAGGGGACAATAATGGCTATAGATAGAGGAATTAAGTCTGCCTCTCACTTTCTGCTAAGAGACTCACTCTGAGTCTCTTCATTCAATACACTTTCAATTTGAGGTTAAGTGACATGGAAAGACTAGACCAGAGGCCAGGAAAGCAAATCCTAGTCCAGACTCCTTTGGTGAACTGAGGAATAAACAGCAAGTCCGTTGACCTCTGGGTCTCTGTATCCCTCTAAGTAAAAATGAGATGTTTGGATAAGATCCTCTTTAACTCTAAAATTATAATTCCATCATGCTATCAGTGGAAGGTAGATTTAGAACAAATGAACAGTTGAGTTACTGTTCACTGTAAGTTTGATCATAGTTTGTGGAAGGAAAAAAATCAGAAATTGCAGAGTTGAGACCTCAGTGAAAAAATTAAAAACCAAATACAGGCAAATTGATATTCTTGGGGGTAGGGGGAACATCTTTAACCTTTAGGTAGCTCTAGCTGAAAGGACAGAGATGTACATCAGTGAATTTTTCCAATGTAAATGAACAAAACAATCATACCCAAATCAGACAAGCATCTATAGTCCTCAGGAGTAGAGTGATATTATGGTTTTACAGACAGTCCAACCACTGTAATCTCTCCATGTTCCTACATGTTGAATGCAATGCACTTTGACAGGCGTTGCCCTTGAAATAAAAGGATTTAGGAGTATTATTTCATATCTATACCACCCCCTAGAAATTCACCTCAGTAAATGGCAGGAACCAAAGAAGGCATTCTTAAACATTCATGTAAAACATGTTGAGACTTGTCACGGCAGCCTTCAGAGCCTCCTCAGGCAGAGAAAAACACATATATCCTACCAAGTATCATTCCAATAATAAAATTATAATATTGTAATTGTTGTGGGTGTACTGCAAGAGATTTCAAATACAGTTTGTATACTGCCCACTGCCTACCAAGTACATACATATACTTAGTAGGTAGATGTCTGATTGGTAGGCAATGGGCAGTCCACGAATTTAACTAATTTATTCCTCACTAAAAACCCGATATTATATCCTTCATATTTGAATAAGTCATTCTTTTCCCTACCTCACACTTTCCTGAGGTGACACTTCCATGGTCTCACGCCAACTTCTGAATTTAATATGGAAACCCTTCCTCAACCCTACCCTGCTTTATTTTTTCTCCATGGTACTTATCTACTATACCAGCCACCATGACACAATGAAGCAGAATGAATATCTTAAGCAATATATATTTTCTCTCATTCTAGGGGTTGTAGAGTCAATGATTAAGGTACCAACAGATTCTGTTTCCAGCAAGGGCTAGCTTCCTAGAGCAAAGATAACTTTTCTCCCTGTGTCCTCACATGGGGTTTTTTTTGCACACGATAATATTACCAAGTCCAATTCTGATAGCTCATCTCCTAGAAAAATCAATGTTCAGGAGATGAGTGTTGGTAAATATTGTAGGTCTTATTATCCCTTATTCTCATAAGGGGAAACTAAAATTGACTTGCCTGAGGATATGTAGCTATTAAGTGCAAAGCTGTACCAAGTTCTTCTATCCCACAATGCTGATGGGCTAATGTGTTTTGTCTTAGGTAGGTTCTGGTTACTATATTCTTAATAATCACAAAGCCCTGAATTGAACATCAGTCACATATTATCCATATTTTATTTATCTTCACTCTGAGAACTAATGTACATTAGAGGACTTTAAGAATACCAAATTAAGCCGGGCACCTGTGGCTCACGCCTGTAATCCTAGTTACTCAGGAGGCTGAGATCTGAGGATTGCAGTTCAAAGCCAGTCCAGGCAAGAAAGGCCATGAAACTCTTATCTCTAATAAACCACCAGAAAACCAGAAGAGGCGCTGTAACTCAAGTGGTAGAGCACTAGCCTTGAGCTGAAGAGCTGAGGGACAGTGCTCAGGCCCAGAGTTCAAGCCCCATGACCGGAAAAAAAAAGAGAATACCAAATTAACTAGGCACTGGTGGTTCATACCTATAAGCTTACCTACCCAGGAGACTGAGATCTGAGGATCCTGGTTCAAAGCTAGTCCAGACAGGAAAGTCCCTGAGACTCTTATCTCTAGTTAACTACAAGAAACCAGAAGTAGAGCTGTGGCTCAAATTTGTTGAGTGCTAGCCTTGAGCAAAAAGAGCTCAGGGACAGTGCCCAGGCCCTAAGTTCAAGCCCCACAACCAATAAGACAAAAAAAAACAAACAAAACAAATTAAGCCAGAAACAATATTAGCCTATAGAGCTTCAAAACAGTTGCAGTCCATTAAAAAATAGTTTAGAGAGTAATTCTGGGCTATACAGTCCAACAAATCTACATTCATACTTCATCTCTACCGTTTAGTAGCCATATGGACTTTGATAAGTTGCTTAACTTCTTTCTATAAGCTGGCTATAACTATAAGCTATAACTCCACTTCTGGCCTTTTCTGAGTAGTTTGTTAAAGATAAGAGACTCATGGACTTTTCTGGCCAGGCTGGCTTCAAACCATGATCCTTAGATCTCAGCCTTTTGAGTAGTAGGATTATAGGCATGAGCCATCAGTGCCCAGCTAAACTGGAACTTTTTTTATTATAAAACAAGAACAATAATTGTATCTATTTTGTTAGATTCTGTGTGTGCTAAACACAGAAATTCACATTAGTAATGAAAACTATAGTGCTTTGCACATGGTAAAACCTTAATAAATGCTATAGAATACTTTTATTTACCTAGAAAATAAGTTTCTTTAAGGTTGCTAAGATTTTTTTTTGTTACTGTTGACCTTTCAAGCTGTTTTATGCATATGCTTGTTTGTCAGTAACAAATATCAGGGACCAACTTGGCTAGTCATAATTTTAATACTCTAATTCCCAATGAATTGGCATTGATTGGTGAATTGCTTGTTAATTCAAATCCTAAGATAGAAACATAAGTTTATAGCTGTCCCGTGTCTATTGCGGAACTCTGGTGTTAAATCCCCCTTGGCTAGAATCATGGGCAAAAGTCTTTTTAAGTACTCACAATGTTGATCTATGGCCTCACAGAAATGTACTCTTATCTTTTCAGAGGCTCAGACGTAAAGAGAATGTTGGAAATGAGGGTAGGCCAACTGGAGAGTATGGAAATTGCCCAAAAGTTACTGTCACCATCTAATTTCTTGATCAGTCTTTGCTGGTACCTATAATCCTACCTATGAAGTAAGATGAAATCTAAGGACTGAGGTTCAAAGCAGAAATGACCTGTGAGTGCCTTATATCCTATTAACTACCAAAAGGTGAAGCGGAGCTGTGATTCAAGTGGTAGAGTACCAGTATTTTGCAGATAAAGCTAAGTATAGCACCAAGGCCCTGAGTTCAAGACCCAGTACTGGCACAAGAAAGAAAGAAAGGGAAGAGAGAGAGAGACAAAGAGAGAGAAAAAGAGAAAGGAAGGAAGAAAGGAAGGAAGGAAGGAAGGAAGGAAGGAAGGAAGGAAGGAAGGAAGGAAGGAAGGAAGGAAGGAAGGAAAAGGACTATATCAAATAGTAAGAAAGAAAAATAAATTGGAATTAAGACCAGACATGTAACTATGATGGAGTTGGATATATATGTGGAGTTATTTCAGATGGGTTAAAATCTTACTTATTCTTCTAATATTTCTACTGCTGCATATATTGAGATGCTATTTTGAAATATTGACTCATGTTTTATTTTCCTCTTAGTAATTCCTTTTCATCCTCCAGGCCATCCACTATTAAAATTCTACTTTTAGACTAAGCTTATTGTCCTAGCAAGAACAAAGAATAAGAGTCAAATCTTGGCTTTGAGTTATAAAAGATCAAAAGTTAAACATAGATCGTGCATATGATGTAGTTTATACCATAAACCAACAGATGAGAAGATCTCCTTCTGACATAAAATTATAGAGCATATATAAGAAGATTTTCTGGTCTGCAGATGTGGGAGTGGGCTGAGAGAAAGAAAGAAAAGGAGGCTGGGAATATGGCTCAGTGGTAGAGTGCTTGCCTAGCATGCATGAAGCTGTGGGTTTGATTCCTCAGTACCACATAATCATAAAAAGCCCATAGTGGCACTGTGACTCAAGTGGTAGAGTGCTAGCCTTGAGCAAAAGAAGCTCAGGGACAGTGTCCAGGCCCTGAGTTCAAGCCCAGGACTGGCAAAGGAAAGAAGGAAAGAAAGAAAGAAAGAAAGAGAGAGGGGGGAAGAAGGGAGGGAGGGAGGGAGGGAGGGAGAGAATGTTTGCTTACAGGGGAAAAATAGGGTCTGGTCACTTACCTACTTGGAAATCAGATCAAAAGAGAACATACCACCAACCACAGATAAGTAGCATGTAACAGATAAGTAACATAGATGTGTGCCTCCCTTCCAAAAGATACTTCAAGCCTCTTAAAGATGTCTGAAGAGGTATAGCACTATTGGCTAAAGAACAGACCTTGGCATTCTGAGAGATGCCTGAATGCCACAAGCTAGCAGCCAAATGTTTCCATGCTCTGAGAGGCAGAAGACTGCAGGATGAAAGGTCTATCACGTTAGCCAACCAGGAGGAAATGTGTATATCATGCAAGTTCAAGAGATGCAGGGACATCACCAATCAGTAAAAACTGCAGTAGAAGCCAGGTGCCAATAGCTCATACCTGTAATCCTAGCTACTCAGGAGGCTGAGGTCTGAGGATCAAGGTTCAAAGCCAGACTGGGCAGGAAAGTCCATGAGACTCTTAGCTCCAATTAATCACAGAAAAAGCCAGAAGTGGCACTGTGGCTCAAGTGGTAGAGTGCTAGCTTTGAGCGAAAGAGCTCAGGGATATTGATAGTTTTCTGATGAAGGAATTTGTGGCCCAGAGAGTGGGGAGATTGAAGATACATTACCTTGAGTCATGGAGATACAAATCAAATTACCTTTTGCACTTGTGAAAATTTAATGATCATACTCTATTCTGCATCAAATTCATCTCTCTTTTCTATGTTTCTAGTTCGATACACCTTCTATTTAACATGGATCTTTAATTGCTCAGGGAAAAGACCCAAGCCAGGCACTGGTGGTTCCAGGCCTGTAATCCTAGCTAGCAGGTATCTGAGGATTAATGTTCCAAGTTATCCAAGGTAGAAAAGTTTATCTACAATTAACCAACAAAAAGCTGGAAGTGAAGGGGTGGTTAAAGTGGTCCAGCACTAGCCTAGAGCAATAAGGTGATACAAGAGGGTATGGGCCTGAGTTCAAACCCTAGCACTGGCGCACACGCGCATACAGAGAGAGAGAGAGAGAGAGAGAGAGAGAGAGAGAGAGAGAGAGAGAGAAAGAGAGGAAAGGACAAGGAAGGGACCCAAGAAGTTTTGTGGAGTTTTTTGTTGTTTTGGTTTGGTTTTTTTGTCAGTTATAGAGCCTGAACTCTGGGCCTGGCGCTGTCCCTGAGCCCTTCAGCTCAAGGCTAGTACTCTACCACTTGAGCCACAGCACCACTGCCGGCTTTTTCTGCCTATGTGGTACTGAGGAATCGAACCCAGGGCCTCATGAGTGCAAGGCAAGCACTCTACCACGGAGCCACCTTCCCAGCCCCCAAGAAGTTTTATGACCTAGTATCTGGTCATTTTCCCTCTGAGAATTATGGCCATAAAATAACTTAATTGGTTCATAAGCCTAACAGAGTGGTGGCTCACAAATTTCTCTGTAGGAGAGACTGAGGGACTACAGTTTAGTTTGTAGTGTTTCTCGAACATTACATTAAACTTTGATCAAGAAAAATAGCAACATTTTCCCAAGAAGCATTTAGTTACTCTTTATGTAAGACTCAGAGAATGTCAGTTGTCTAAATCAAAGAAGCTTTTATTGTTATTGGTTGCTGTGTTAGAAGAGGGTGTTGGGGGGGGAGGGGGCTTTGATTCCTTGATGCTAGTGCTGCTTCCAGCCCACCCAGAAGGCATAGGTCAGTATGGTGTGGTCGCCATCCTTCCATTACCAAGTGTGTAGTAACTCTGATGATATAACAAAACTGATCAGTGTGAGGAACTAAGGCAACTGATAATTGTGTCATAGCAATAAAGAGAAATGAGGGATATTTAAGAGGAAATTTTCATTTGATAAACAAGTAATTTGGTATGTCTCCTGTAAATATGGGGAATCTATTCTAAATGCACTAATGGCTGAAAAGGGGGAAAGGAATACTTTAAATCTCATAATCTCCCATAAGTAGGACTAACATTTTGGAATATATATTCCCTCTTTTTTTCTACATGTTTTAATTATTGTGAGGACAGGATGCTACAGCAAAGGCAGATTCCTATATCTTGTCATTTGTAATTTGATCCAAGTGATCTAGTGATAATCTGTGAGGAAGATCTCATTCCTGTTACTCCAGCTCTGCTCTGAAATATTTGATCCAAGTGATCTAGTGATAATCTGTGAGGAAGATCTCATTCCTGTTACTCCAGCTCTGCTCTGAAATATTTTAAGGACTCTTTGTTGAACTTTCTATCTTTCCCTAGTGTTCTTTATTTCTTCACAGGCCCCAAATCCTGGGGGACCACATGTTGGGTGTGGCCATTCACCCTTATATGAGAAGATGAGAGTGGTAAAAGGTAGAGAAAGGAGATTTATTACAACAAGGGTAGCCATGGGAAGAGGCCGAGCCCTTCAGCATATCGGCAGCCTTCTTTGGAGCACAGACATGAGCCTTAGGTTTAAATTAGGGGAGAGGGATGAGAGGGATGCATAGTTGAACAATCCCAATCACCGGTGACTTTAGTTGATCTTTGTTTCAGTTCTTATTTTTAGGTGTGTGTGGGGGGAGGGGGGGGGTGTGCATGCATGCATATGTTGAGGAGAGAGATTCCTGAGGACCTCCTATCCCTGGAGGGGAGCAATCTGGTCAAGACAAGCCATTATTGCCTGGCAGGTGGTATGTCCAAAGGAGATCTATTCCTTTCCTTGGGCACAATGTCCCCTACCCCTCTCCCCGTGTTGAGTTATTATTAATCAGTCCAGTCTTCATGGATTCCAAGGTAGAGACATGGCAAATGCCTCAGAGCAAAGACAGATACAACATAAAGCAAGGCTGTTTTAACAGCCCAAGTAAGGAACCAGTGTTTTTCAGTAAAAAGTGGTTTAAGTAAGTACCTGTTACAATTGTAAAATATATACTGTAGTATAAATGCGAATATACAGGCATATGGATATATATAAGTATGTAAGTATTTACTATAAGTATATACCATAGGGTCTTTTTCATGGCTCTCCTCTACCCATCTGACTTTTGCCCTTACTATAATCTCATAGCATGTTTTACTATTTGGAGAAGCTGCTCTGTGTCATTTGTATTTTAGGTATAATTCTAAGCTAATCGTGCCTTTTTAACACCTGAAAGTAGTGGCTTTTCACTACTGCTTTAGTTTTATTTTAAATTACAACCATATACCTGATCTCTGATGAAACAGAAAGCATCTTCAAGGCAGGAATATTAAAATCTTTTAAAAATCTTTCTTTTTTAAATCTTTTTCTTTTTTAAAATCTTTCTGCACCAGAATTATTTACTCACAAACTATAGTTTGCATTGAAAGTAACTAACTTCTTTCTGAGTTCACCTCAACATTGGCCAGAATCTTCTCCTTTCTAAATGCCCTGGGAATTCTAAGACACTCCTGTGTCACTCTCTCCTGAGGCAGACTACCAAAGTAGAAAACACAAAGAATTAAAGTTGATCTGCTCAGCTCCATGCCATTCCATATCTCCCCACCAGGAGCATTGCTGTGACACAAAACACAAGATCATAATTATTATAGAGGAAGAATGGAGATATGGCAAAGTATTAATGAATTTTATTCAGTAATTGCCCATGTAAAAGATGAAATTATCATTAGTTGTCATTTAAAAGAACCTAGTTGCTAATAGTCTCATCGCTTTTCAAATTATTTATTTATTATTTTTGTGACATTCCTGGGGCTTGAATTCAGGACCTGGGCTCTGTCCCTGAGCTTCTATTGCTTAAGGCTAGTTCCATATCACTTGAGCCACTTCTGGCTTTTTTTGGTAGGTTAGTGGAAATGAGACTCTCACAGACTTTCCTGCCCGGGCTGGCTTTGAACCATGATTCACAGATCTCAACTTCCTAAGTAGCTAGGACTTCAGAAGTGAGCAACTGCCGCCTGGCTTCTACATTCCTTTTAAGGACAAAAGTTCTAGTTAGCAGGGCTATTACATACTGGGCTAGATGAAAATGAACCTCATTTATTTCCATGACTTTCTGCATTTCTTAAAACAGGACAGAAGTTCTTGTTTATTTGTTTGTTTATTGTGCCAGTCCTGGGACTTGCAGGAGCAGAGTGTATTGCTGAGCTTTTTAGGCTCAAAGCTAGCACTCTATGACTTGAGCCACAACACCACTTCCAGCTTGTTTGGTAATTTATTAGAGATAAGCATACCATGGACTTTCCTGCATGGGCTGCTTTGGAACTTTGATCCTCAGATCTCAACCTTCTGAGTAGCTAGGATTATAGGCATAGGCCACAGCTGCCTGGCCTTCTCTTTCTTTCTTTTTACAAAGTTCTTTAGGTGATTCTAACATGGCCGTTTGGGAACTAGTAGGCTAAAGCATGTTGCTAATGAGACTAAGGCCATTGCAATAAACTTGTTCACTTTTTTATGACATAGTCTACAACATTGCATCAAAACCATTAGGTACGGTAGGGGACCCAGAGAAGTTGATTTACTAATATGCTGTTGTAAGGTGTATCATCCCAGAAGCCACATACAGAAAATTGGAGTCCTTATTATACGGTTAACAGGCTGCAGGCCGCCAGTTGTTACAAAGGCCCGCAACACGCAAATACACATAACGCAGGTTAGGAAACATGCTGAAGAGGAAAGAAAGAACAAAACCAATACCAACAAGCCAATCCAGCTCAATGGAGAGCTAAATTGGGACTCCATGATGACTGGAGATGAGCCAGGACACAGGACACAGTCACGGAGACACACGTGGCATGGAGTCCTGGTGGCTAGGTTGGCCGGGGCCTAAATAGGTCGGTACAGGGGGCAGATCCTCAGGAAATTCCCAGTCCCAGGCACTGGACTGACAGATTCAGTAACCTATCATCAGCCAAGTACCTGCCCCTGCCTCCAGGGGTCCAGGCATGCCCATTACCTGGGAGGCAGGTGATGAGGGTGGGGGGGGGGGGGAGTTTCTTTCTCCCAGTATAAAGACAAGATGACAGACCCTACCATCCATTATGTGGCCAATATAGCACTGGCCAGACCTGACTTCCTTACTTCAATGCTATAACTCTTAAAGAGTGGATGAGAAACCTACCCAAGGTATATCTATTTGAGGTCGTTTTACTTTTTCATTCTTCATCGATTGTGCTTTTAACATTTGGATAAACAGGACTTTGCAGGAGCTGCTCTTCTATACGCAGAGGAGGCAGTGCTAAGTCAACAGGCACAGTACCAGCCCGTCCTCCCTGCTCCCACCCAGCCAACCCTTTGGCAAACTCTCTTTCCTACTTGCTAGAAATGCTGCGTGGACTATTATCCATAAAGATCAATTCTCTTAAGTCACTCCTTAATCACAAATTACTGCACAGTAACTAAGCATTTGTAATTACTAATAAGATGAGGCTGACAAGAGCAAGATGAGAAACCTAGCTGCTATTCTTGGAGAGTTCAAGTGTAGTGAGGCCTGTGTGTAACACAATATTATATACTATCAGGGAAAGGCTTGGGAGCCTAGAAGAAGAAGTGGACATTGACCAGCTCTGCTGTGAAAGTCCTCAAAATTCTAACCTTGTGGTTCAGAAGTCAGCCAGCTGGCCCTGGGCACAGACCAAGACAATGTGTTTGGTGCTGTTGTTACCATTACTGCAGTTTTAGGTCCAGCTGTAGAAGAGCCAGAATCCTGGCTGCTAGCACTTTTTTCTTTTGGTGGTGCTGTTCCCATTTCCCAGGGCTGCCCTGCAACAAGCTCTAGGCCAAAGCCCTTTAACAAGGCAAATGGCCAGAGGCTGCTTAGATAGGCCAATTCTGTTTACATGAGGGTATCCAGTTGCCTGAATTTAGGAACCACCTTTAGACAAGGATGTTGAAACAGTCAGAGTTACAACTGGAAAAAGTCTATGAGAAGACCAATGGGCAAAGGAGTCAATAAAAAAAAAAAATGCCAAATGACAGCAACGTCACCAGGGTAAGGGTATGAAGGGAAGACTGAAATCACTACATCTTCACTGACACTGCTCAGCATTATGAAGGAAGAGATGGCTGTCTATCTGGGTAATGACCTCCCCAGAATGCTTGTGGATTCTTCTCCGTTAGCTATTTTCTAAATTTCTGGCCTCCAAAAGTTAGACCCAAACTGAGCTCTAATGGAATCATTGTCTGTGCAGGAATGTAACCATTCCATCACTTTGCTGCAATCTAAGGCTAGAATAGCTATCCCAGAGTAGGTCATATTTTTCTTGGGCATCCTTATCTGCATAAACATTCTGAGCTGCCTTTTTATCTGACCCAGATGGTCTATAGTAATTTCCTATGATTAGTTCTCGGTTCCTTTTATCTGTTATTCCCATCCAAACATACTTTGTCCCTCTGCCAACTTATTTATTATGTGACATTCTTTCTCCCTTCAGACACAATATCCGCCCTGACCCATATTGGCATAATTCCCCCTAGCCTTCTGTGTCTATCCTTGTATAAACTTTTCCATATCCAAATGATTCCAAGTCTGTTTCTGGTTTTAGCCCCTCCTTAGTAATCCTTGTTACATAATGTGTCTATTATATCTCTTGCTATTTGTTTTCTTTCAGTACACTTCTTACCATGCATCTGAAAGCCATTTGTAAGGAGAGCTGTTTAGAATTTGCTTTTATTTTTTTCCTTTGGTTTCTTTTAGGGCTCTGCCTCCATCCTTGGAGTCCTTTTAATCTCTGACTCTCCCTCTCTTTCCCAAGCCCCTCCATTTCCCCTTACCATGCTATTTTATATCTTCTTCTCAGATGTATGCAGATTTTACCATGGTGGCTTTGTGTATTGCTGTGTGGTTTTTGCAGAAGTTGGCTGTCTTTCATTAACTTTCCAGCTTCTACCATTCATTTGTTCCCATCATTCATTGAATGAGAACTCCATTCAAAAATCACTTTTATCTAGTGCATGCCTAGAGCCTGAAGGAAGGCTGATAGAAACTTAAAAAGAGAAAAAAAAGTGTAATAAACTCATTTTATACTTCCATTAGATGACTGTGGCTGTCTATAAAAATTCCAAAACAGCCAATTGAAAATGAAAATCATTCTAACCAACTGCCTATTTGGCCTACAGAAATGTTGAATACTTTTTTTTCTTATTAAATTCTGAATTCTATTTCCCTACTCCCTCACCCAAATATCCTTTTTGTTGTTGCTGGTTTTTTTACATGCAAATGCATGTGAGCATTTCCATCTCCAGTATTGGTAAAGGAGAGAGAGAAAGCAGTTAGCATATGAGAAGTCTGGTGGTAATTCAAATATTTTCCAGGAATGTAAATTTCCTTGGGAGGTGGGGATCTAGATATTCAGTTATCTTCATTACTCGGCCTCCCTGGGTCTAAGTTGAGAATAGAGACAATATTACTCATAATAATAACTCAGTGGGACTTTCATCAGATTGTTAAAATGCTGCTGAGGAAGAAACGTTTTATTAATGATAGTCTATAGACAAAAAGATAACTGGTAGAAAAAGTCCACCCTGGTGTCATTTGGTAAGTTTTTATGCCAGGGAACTAGTCAGTCACTCAATAACCTTAAAACAGAGTGAATTTTTCCTGTGGGAGTAGTTCAGTGCTTACTGGAACCCAGATGGACAAAATGAATTTTGTTTACCTGCAGGCCAAGTGTCCCGTGCTGAGATCACAAAGTGACAGCAGCCAGCGTAGTTCCCAGTTATAAAGATAGAAACCACCAGAGGAACTCCAATTAGAACATTGTTTTTAGACCCAGTGAACAAATTTCAGCGACAAAATTCCCAGATTTTTCTTGAGATTAAAATGTGTGAGCCAGCCGGGTGATGGTAGCTCACAGCTTTAATCCTAGCTACTCAAGAAGCTGAGATCTGAGGATCCCAGTTCAAAGCCACCCAAGGCAGGAAAGTCTGTGAGACTCTTATCTCCAATTAACCACCAGAAAACTGAAAGTGGCTCTGTGGTTCAAAGTGGTAGAGCACTAGCCTTGAGCAATAAAACTCAGGGACAGTGCCCAGGCCCTGAGTTCAAGCCCCATGACAAAAATAATAATTATTATTATAAATAAATCTGTGGACCAATTGCATATTCACTGTTTTTGGAAATATAAAAATTAAAATGAGGGGGGGCTGGGAAGGTAGCTCAGTGGTAGAGCACTTGCCTTGCATGCATGAGGCCCTGGGTTCGATTCCTCAGCACCACATAAGCAAAAAGAAAAAAGCCGGAAGTGGCACTGTGGCTCAAGTGGTAGAGCGCTAGCCTTGAGCCGAAGAGCTGAGGGACAGCACCTAGGCCCAGAGTTCAGGCCCCACCACCTGACCCCCCCCAAAAAAAATTAAAATGAAATTAATCCTATTTGTATTTGGATTACCAGCACAGAAATGAAAGTCATGTTGTCTTTGTGAAAATAGCAGGGAAAATATTTTCTAGATATGTGATTATATGTAGGTTACTTAGTCAGCTTAAGCATCAGTTTCCTCTGCTGTAAGAAATATAATAGTACCTTGCAAATAAAGCAGCTATGAAGAGTTTTTGTGGTTGTTGTACTAATTTTTTTTCTTTTGTGTTAGTCCTGGGGCTTGAACTCAGAACCTGGGAGTTTTCTTGCTCAAAGCTAGTATTCTACCACTTGAGTCAAAGCTCCACTTATGGGTTTTTTCGTGCTTAATTGCTTAATTCGTGTGCTGTCTCCAACCCATGATCCTTAGATCTCAGCCTCCTGAGAGGCTAGGATTACAGGTGTGCGCCACCAGCACCCAGCAGATATTTTTTTTCTTAACTGTATGGAAAACCCTTCTTGCTTGGCTCAGCATGTAGTAAGTACTATACTCGATTAAAGCTTTTTGTTATCATTATTATTTTAGAAAGCCAAAGCCCTAAAAAGAATTTCACCTGCCCAAAGCCTCATAAATGTACTTTGCAAAGAATAAAGTCAAAGTTCACTGAACTGTTAAAACTTTTCCTATCATACTGCTAGCCTGGACTTGTCCTTTGTACTCATTCTTCTATGATTTTGGTCACATCTAATTATCGTTTATCACTATGTAAATTGTTCATTGAGAAGAGAATCCCTATCACTTTAGGCAGACCTTTTGGCCTGAGTATCAGGTACTGATTTGGGGACAGTTTTGGTATGTCCCTCTAAAGTCCTTTCACCTTATAGATGGTAAGCTCACCATGGAAGTTTGTCTTCTATTTATATGGATGGACCCCTGAACCATGTCAATTTCTAATTGTTATTCTTCAAATATAGGCCAGAAAGCAACTCAGTAGCATTGGTCATTATATATTACAAATATTTCTAGTGTTTTTTATTATCAATGTATCATTAACTCTGATATTTTTACTGTCACTCCTTTTACAAAAGAAACCACCAATACTCAAAGGTTAAGTCACCAAGATTAGGAAACTTGTCCAAGGTCACAGTATTCCTAACCGCCTGACAGAAACACAAGCCAAGAGTGACTGACACCAAATCTTCATTATCATAAAGAAAAGTGGGGGGGGGGGGGAATTCACACATTACTTATTCAGATACAATTTAATCTGATTAAAAATTCAAGTCTAAAGAAAAAGAGTGAAGCTGGGCGCTGGTGGCTCACGCCTGCAATCCTAGCTACTCAGGAGGCTGAGATCTGAGGATAGCAGTTCAAAGCCAGCCGGGCAGGAAAGACCGTGAGACTCCTATCTCCAATAAACCACCAGAAAACTCGAAGTGGTGCTGTGACTCAAGTGGTAGAGCGCTTGCCTTGAGCTGAAGAGCTGAGGGACAGCGCCCAAGCCCAACGACCGACAAAAAAAAAGAAAAGAAAAGAAAAAGAGTGAATAATTTTGTAATATAATGCAAGTATATATGACAGCAGCATCAAAAACTTCAATGAGGAGGCAACAATACTCAGTAGGAAACGTACCCATTACCTTGCTCATGTAACTGTAAGCCCTCTGCACAGTATTTTTACAATAGAAAATGTACCAAAAAAAACCTCAATGAAAATTGTTGATCAATGAGGGATGGGAGAGAAAGGAAGAATAAATAGACTGTTGGGAAATGGGTACTAATGAGAGGTGGTGGAGCTAAGTAGAAGGGTGAAAGAGGTTGAATATGGCCGAAATAAATTATTTGTAATGATGAAAACAAAACAATTAAATCTTTTAAAATTGCTTTGGGAAGTGGAACAAGGAGACTAGAGAAGATGAACTGGTTGAAATACATGGTAGCTGGGTGCTGGTGGCTCACACCAATAATCGTAACCACGCAGGAGGCTGATTTCTGAGGAGGGCAGTTCAAAGTCTGTGAGACTCATATCTGTAACTTACCACCAGAAGCAGAGCTGTGGCTCAAAGTGGTAGAGTGCTAGCTTTGAATACAGAAGTTCAGCAACAGTGGCCAGGCCCGGAGTTCAAGAACCACAACCACCACCAACAACAACAAAAAGCCATTGTAAATGTGTGGAAACATAACATTGAACTCTGACCCACTCTGTATTAACAACCAATGTACACTAACAAAAAATAATAACAAATGAAAAAAACATTTCTACTAGAACACACACAGTTTTATAAAGAGAAGAACAAATTCTACAGAGCCCAATTATCTCAAGCATAGACTTGCCCTTTTTCTGGAACAATTTTAAGTTTTTTCTTTACCAACATTATTTATGCATCTTCTTTTATCAAGTGATAAGTTCTGACTGACTTTTAAGCACAAGAGATCAGATCAATTTTAACCTACAGTTTGGATGATGTGTGTTTAATTCAATCCATACACTATTTAATTGTAGAAGAATCAAAGATCTCTTTTATGTGACATTCTTTCTCTCTTCAAACATTCTATCTGTTTTGATCCAACCAGGCTTTATGTTGGGGTTAGATTTAGCAACTGTCAAAAACACTTTCATAAGCTTGTTACAAAGCACTTCTACAAGAGAATCAGCTGAGTAAATTTAGGTCCCAACACAAGAAAATATTCTAACATTATTTTTAGAAAATAAAGACCCAGAAAGATATAAGAAAAAGGAGAGAAAGAAATAAGAGCAAGCTCTAGTGTATTTATTCTAATATATTTTTATCTGAAAGTATATATGTCTGTATAGTATGTATTACATATGATATAATAAACTAACAGCCATATTTTATGCCTTTATTCAATTATATAAAACATTTCCCCAAATCATAAAGTCCATTTAGCCATTAAAAGAAAGGTTATCAGTCAGACAAGGAATAAGAAAATCTATGGAAAAGCAACTTGTCAACAAAAAAGTCCTTACCACTTCACATTTAGCATCGAGGATATAGTCAGCAGCTGACTTATGTTACTTAGCAACCTAGATATTAACATTGTATATTCTTTGGCTTTCTCATCAGCACAAAAAAAGCAACATAGAACACAATGCCTTTATAAAGTATTTTGCACACAACTGATTTGCTAGAGAACTTTCCTCCAACCAAAGCTAATGTGATTCTTGAGAAGATATATGTTTCTGACTTTATATTTCCCTTCATAAAGAACTGGTCTATTTTCACTTTCTTAACATGATCTTGGGGCATTCATGGAGTAGGCAAGGCCACCAGAATTTTATCTTTGGGGGATTGTGCTATCTTTGGGAATTGTTCTAAAGTATACTGGAATAAAATGCAACTTTAATAGGGTAAAAGGACACCTTACTATAGAATAATTAGCGGGATCCCAGAGAAAAGGAAAACTCCAACCCCACAGAAAGGTTACAATCGGTCTCATTGAAATTGAGTGTCTGCACACTTCTGAGGCCTTAGGCCTCAATAAAATGGAAAGAATGCAAAACCCAGTCCTGGAGCTAAAGCTCAGAGAAATAAAAAACAACAGATGCAAGTGAAAAGGGGAAGGCTAACACATGGAGACAAATGATACAGGAAGTATGGAAACATTATGTCACAAAAGTAAAAAGGATTAAGAAAGGACTCAGGACAAAGAGAAAATGTATATGCCATTCATAAAAATGAGTAACACAAGCATCATAAATAAATGTCCCACAGTGCTTTATACCAACTGAAGACAGTAAAAGACTCTGAGATCAATAAAAGAAGAGCTCAGTGACAATATGATATATAATAAGAAAAGATGAAGAGAATACAAAGCTACATAAACAGATTAAATAGCCAAATTAAGCTATCATAGTGTAAAATAGCCTACACTAATAAACCCGAGTAGAAACAACAGAGGTAATATAATATTGGATAATCAACTTGAGTGCAGGATACAAAAAACAAAGAGATGAAAATAGCTAAAATAAAATAACATACATGGAAGATAATAAGGATCTAACATGATACTCACTGGGATGATAATGGAATCTACCAAAACATTAAAAATATGTGGGGAGGGGCTGGGAAGGTGGCTCAGTGGTAGAGTGCTTGCCTTGCATGCATGAGACCTTGAGTTTGATTCCTCAGCACCACATAAGCAGAAAAAGCCAGAAGTGATGCTGTGGCTCAAGAGGTAGAGTGCTTGCCTTGAGCTGAAGAGCTGAGGGACAGCACCCAAGCCCAGAGTTCAAGCCCCACGATTGACCAAAAAAAAAAAAAGTGGGGATATCATGCAAGAAGTGTTTCCTAAAGCAGAACAACAACTAAGTTAAAACCTTTTGCATCAGTAGCAAAATGGGCAGGCCCAGAGTTCAAGCCCCACGACCGACAAAAAAAAAAAAAAGAAAAACAATCTACTTATCGCCCTCCTTATTTCCTGTGAGTAGCATTGACTAAGGAAAGACAATAGGGAAAATATCTCTAATGTTTTGAAGGAACGAATACTGTTAAACCCAGCCAAGCACTGCTTGAGAAAAGGCAACATAGAAAGGCTTCTATGTTTCAGAATAAGCTGATATATCACACTTTTCAACAATCCACTAAAACAAAAGGGCCACAATAAAAAAAAAGCACCTGAGACAGTAATTTAAATAAAGATCTATGTTTTTTAATTATTATTATTTTATTGTGAAAATACTTTAAAGAGGGGTTATAATTACATGGGCAAGATAATGAGTACATTTCTTATCAAGTATTGTAGCCTCCTCCTTTGTTTCCCCTTCCCATCCCTTCCCATCCTACCCCAGCCCCCCCCCCCCCCACCCCGCACCAAAGTTGTAAAGTTCATTTTCGACGTAACGACTTGTACATCTCATTGTTGCAATGGGTCCACCTGTATCCCTATTTAAATGATTTGTTTTTCCCCTTCCCCTCCACAATTTATACCGACATCAAATACAGTGAAAGCAGGGGTTATACTGTGGGGGAGGGACATACAAAGCAACAAAGAAATAACCTTATAAATGTGTTAGAAATAATCGCATGAAAGAAAAAAAAGATTTGAATACATATCTTAGGGTTCATTTCCCTAACATCACCTTATCTGACCTTTTCTGGTTGACTCAGACATATACTAGATATTGCAAATAAGGGAAAACATGGGACCTATGTTTCTTTGGGCCTGAATTACTTCACTTAATATAATTTTTTCCAAGTCTTTCCATTTCCTAACAAATGGGGCAATGTCATTGTTTCTGATGGAGGCATAGAATTCCCATTGTGTATATATACCACATTTTCTTGATCCATTCATCTACTGAGGGGGCATCTGGGTTGGTTCCATATCTTAGCTATGGTAAATAAGGCTGCAATAAACATAGTCGTGCTGGTAGCTTTAGTGTGGCCTTGTTTGTGATCATTTGGGTAAATGCCCAAAAGTGGGATTGCTGGGTCATAGGGGAGCTCTAGTGAAGTCTTTTGAGGAACCTCCATACTGCTTTCCAAAGTGGTTGAACAAGTTTACATTCCCACCAACAATGCAATAGGGTTCCCTTCTGTCCACATCCCCTCTAGCATCTGTTGTTATTAGAGTTCTTGATCATAGTCATTCTAACTGGGGTGAAGTGGTATCTCAATGTTGTTTTCATTTGCATTTCTTTTATGGCTAGGGAGGTTGAGCATTTCTTCATGTGTCTATTGGCCATCCTTCTTTCCTCTTCAGAGAAGTTTCTCTTTAAGTCTTTAGCTCACTTATTTATTGGGCAGTTGTTTCTTTGAAGATTTGTTGTTGGGGGATTTAATTTTTTGAGTTCCAGGTATATTTTAGATATGAGACCCTTGTCCGTTGTATGGCTAGTGAAGATTAAAGATCTATGTTTAAGTCACTAAAAGGATTATGACTACAAATGAAAAAAAAGGTAAACTCTGACCAAATCAAAACATACATATAGGTGGGAAAGAAGAAGGAAGAATTATGAGTTTATTTTTCATCTTTCTTCTGAAGTAATCTATCGTAAGTAAAAAAAAAATACATAATTCCTATCCATCATTTTATTCATTCACTTTCATCCATATCTGCTTATCTTAAATAATGATGTTCATCAGGTATTGAAGTACCCAGTTTCGGATGCCCCCTCACAGACCACTAGAGACCATGATCAATGCAAACAGCAAAGAGTCGTTTATTGCAAGCTCAAGCTTGGTCCTCCACGCACTAGGTAACCAGTGACACTAAGAGGCCCTGAGCATAGAATCAGCACAGCTTTTATAGTATTGAACAAATAACTTTAAGGAACTTTTACATAAGAAATGACATGATTGGTTAACATTTAAAGCAAGCTAAGCTGGGCAAATATGATTGGTTGATCTTTACAGAAAAATATCCTTGTTCCATAGCTTGACCACAAACAGTATGCAGGGACAAGTTTTCGCCTGGTTGATTGGAACAGTATATGGTTTTCTCGGAACTGAAACTCTTAGCCCTTAGCCCTAGGTCACCCGGGGGGGCAAAGTCACTCGCCGGCAAACACCTGCTTTCTTGTAATGGCGGCCGTCTGGCTCCTTACCTCTTTCAGTATTAACTTTACTCATTTCTGGAAGATGTAATTTTGAATGATTTTTAGCTTTCATTTGTCACTCCTCTGTATTACTTGAGTTTTCAAAAAGACATCATTATCATTAGTATAGACCAGTATTCCACTAAAATTGGCCAGAAACTCTGTGTAATGCTTTTTTTCAGAGAGGAGTCAGTCTGCCACCATTATAAATGGACTTGTTGCTCACATTGACAAATAAAATTCAACGTTGAGGTCTCCAGGCTCCTCCTTTCTGGAACTCAATAGTCATGCTGTGAAGAAGTCTCAGATGAAAGACCACAGGAAGAGAGTCTAACTCCAACCATCCTGATGAGGCCCTGGCCTGGTGATACCAGCTCTTCCCCGCTGAATTGCAAGTGATTGCAGCTGTATGATTGGGCTGAGCCCAGGCAGAAATCAGAGAAAATTCTAATCAATCAAAACGTATGAGACATAGTAAATTATTGTTTGAAGTTGCTAGGTTTTGGAGTTCTCTCTCAGGTGTGCAGGTGCCAGTCTTCGGGCTTGAACTAGGGGCCTGAGCACTGTCCCTAAGCCTCTTTGTACTCAAGGCTAGTGCTCTACCACTTGAGTCAGAGCACCACTTCTGACTTTTTCTGAATAGTTTATTAAAGATAAGAGTCTCATAGACTGGCTGGCTTGGAACCATAATACTCAGATCTCAGCCTCCTGAATAGCTAGAATTATAGGTATGAGCCACCAGCACCAGCTTATTTCTTTCTCTTTTGAAAATATTTTAGTGGATTTTATTATGACATTGCCATATGTGTATATGTTGTTTCTTAGATAGCTATGAGAGACTGACACAAAGAAAAATACATTCAATACTCTTAAGAACCTAAATAGGATACTAATATCCCTATTCTATATAGTAGGAGGATTTCTTAATCTGTGAAGCAACCTGCTTTTCTATTTATTGATGCCTCACATTTCTGTTACTACATTTGTCATACTCTCACCAGCCCACTTCGCCCCACACTGGATATAACTCAGTGGCCCACTACACCACCAGCACCAAGTTTGTATATGTCTCAAATACTTACTGATGGTAAAAGATGAAATAGAACCAGGACTTAGTATTAATGATCTATTACTATGTAATAAATTACTCTAAAACTTTTCAACTTAAAACAAATGAAAGATATTTACTATTGTATACAGTTTCTATGAAGCAAATATTTGGGAAGCAGCTTAAATTGGAGATTCTGACCTGGTCTTTCATAAGATTATAGTGAAGATACTCATTATAATACCAGATCAGACAAGGAAGGAAGGAAGGGAAGGAGGGAGGGAGGGAGGGAGGGAGGGAAGGAGGGAGGGAGGGGGCGAGGGCTGGGGGAGAAAGATGTACAGGTTGTTTCTCACTGCAGAGCCCAGTAGGGAGAGAGAAAAGCTCTGCACCAAAATTCAGGGCTTTATCTATCCAACGGGAGGGGTGACTTTTTCCTTGATTTCTGTAAATTCAATTGAAAGCTTGAAATATACCTCCAGTACTGACAACAACAAAAGAGTTAAACACTTGTAAAATCTTGAACAAAATTATACCACTGCTAGAACTCCAAAATAAGGTGAGGCTTTTGAGAAATCACTAGAGAACTATGGATGTGGAATTCATTTCTAGCAGTCGCTGCAAATCAGCAACTTAGTGAACTTTCTTTGCAAAGTTTGACCTCTCCCAAACTTAACAGCTCATCACAATGTCTAAATTACCAGCTATTGCCTCCTTCTAGCTCTTAGTTTGCATTCCTGGAATTGTCCAATGCTTTGAAGGGATGTTTTCCCTAGATTCCCCAGCATAATAATGCATTTCTTTGCTACTCTATTCTAAGTATCAACAGGAGAGAATTGCATAGGAAAACTTCCCACATTGTTTTGCAATCTGACCTCAAAGTGGAAAAAAGTAAACTTGAAATGTGAATTGAAGGATACCAGTAGCTTTCAAAGCTGGGGCCTCAATAGTCTTGGTAAATGTCTTACAAAGGCAAGGTATTTAGGACTCACAATAGTCTAATTGGATCAACTCAGTTTTCCAAACCTTCCTAGGGTTATTCAATATCTATCATGTTTTAAAAGTTCATCTAAATCATTCCAAGCCCGTAAACTAGCCTGGCGAAGGACCTGTGCAGTGTTTGATTCATCCCTCTAATTTCACTTTCATAATGTCAAATAGTTGCTGCCTTTATATTTCTCATAACAGATGTTGTCTAATTTTAAAGTACTAGAGCTATACTTACTATATGAATAATGTGTATGGATGTCCTTGGGCACAAACCTCCTTTATTTTCTGTAACTAATTGTAATTTATTATTGCAAGCCAAATTGTTGCCTTGTGCTCCTCCACTGTAACCCTCCGCTTCCTATCTGTTGGGAAAGCAATTGCTCTGACCTGGTCCATTGTTATTATCTGTTTTCTCCTAGTGTCTGATAAGGTACATCCCTTCCACATTATTTTTTGGTCTTTTTCCTTTAGGTTCACCAGAATCCATTAAGATTAGCATTGCTTCACCATGGCTACCAGCTGATGGCCTCATGTACTTATTTCTTCAAATGTGAGCCTTCTTTAAGTCTGTTGGCCTCTCGAAGCCAGCTCTAGGCCTATTTCATATTGTGTGTCTAACAGTTTATGAAACTATATTTAGACCAACCTGCAGAGTTGCTTCGCTTAGCTTCTGCTGTTCTGAGGCTTAATGCTTAATGCTTATTAACAGGTTTGTCTGGGAAGCCTGACTGTTTCAAACCACGTGAAAGCATTAGTGAAAGGATCCACTACATCCATCCCAGGGGACCACGCAGAGGGAGGCAGGCACAGGAGAAAGATTATTACAAGGTGTATTAGAGGAGCCATATGTCCCCTGGAAAGAGAACACTTGGCAGCCTGCGCTATAGGTGGCAGCAGGGTCTGGGCGGTAGGAAGTGAGGTAGGTGGGAGCTCAGGTGGGTCTGGGTGGAGAGAGGGAGGGGCCAGCTGTATGGCGGAACTCCAGGGCAGGGAGGAGCTCAGCTCTGGGTGGAGCTGAGGACCAAAGGTGGGCATAATGCTTACACCATGCGCTCATATATAAAGACTAAATTTCTATGTCTTCCACTTTTCTCAAATATTTCTGAGGTATCTCCTGGGCCACAGCTGCACAGGAGCTCAGAATCCTTTCTCAGAGACAGTTTCTGATGACTGGCTCCCTTTCATCCACCTCCGTGTATTTACTTTAAAGGTAATTCTTTTGAAAGAATTATACATTCTTTTCAAGGTGATAATCATATTAAACGTATTTACTAACTCATACAGAGTTTATCTCTAGATTTTCTAAGCCAGACATAGAGCATGTAGAAAATCTGTTCCATTTCAAAGATTCTGTTTCTTTCCAAATCCAAAGCACCTGGCTTTTCAAGACCACTGTCTCCGCTTAGGTTCAGTAAGTACTAGTGTGTGAGGATTACCCTAACAAAATACCTCAGATTGGATGACTTAAAATGGGAAATTTGTTTTCTAGAACTCTTGGAGCTCAGAGGTGCAAGTTCAAGGTTGGTTTCTCTCCTGAGACCTCCCTCCTTAGCTAGCCGATGGCTCCTCTGTGCCTTGCTTCATCTCCCCTCAATCTCTGTGCTAGTTATTCTCTTCTTAAAATATATCAGGCATATTGGAAGGTGAGTTAAAACCTGTATAGCCTTAAATACCTATGCAACTTTCTAAAAGACGCCAGCTCCAAATACAGTCACTTTCTTAATAAACGTGGGATTGGATTTCAAAACATGAATTTAGGGAAACCAGTTGAGCCCATAATACAAGATAATGTATTTAGAAACTCAGTATCTACGTTTTCTTCCTTCTCTGATGCAAATAAATACCAACTACTTATTCCCCCCAACCCTTTTACCTACACCTCCTTTTTCATAATCACCCTTTCCTTCACTGTCATTCTTGTTAGCATTATACCCACTGTTGGTCCTCAGCTCCACCCAGCCCTGAGCTCCTCCCTGCCCTGGAGTTCCTGACATACAGCTGGCCCCTCCCTCTCTTCACCCAGGCCCACCTGAGTTCCCACCTACCTCAGTTCCTGCCCCTGGACCCTGCTGCTACCTGAATAGGGACAGGTGTCATGTGCCCCCTCTTGGGGGAAATATGACTCCTCTAATAAACCTTATTTATAATAATCTTTCTCCTGTGCCTGCCTGCCTCCCCTGGGGTGGATATGAAGGATCCCTTCAATTCTGCCTTTCATTACCGAGTCTTCTCCCACATCTTTCCTCCAGCTACCGTTCCTTGCACCTTCTACTGTCCTTTCAATTCCTTCTCCTTTCTACCCAAACTCTGCTTCCTCTCATGTCCAGCCTCTGTTCCATCCTTTAAATTTTTAAAGGTCTCTTATACCACAGATGACCTCTTGCTAGTGTATCTTCCTTTCTTTTGTGTTGTCTTCTTTGTAGCCACGCATAGCATTACAGAAAATTCTCTTCTATCTACATATAGTAGGAAGAAAGGAACCTACACAGAAGGCTCCAGAAGGGCACTGGATGGAAGCAAGCATTGTTCTGTCACCATACAAAGGCTTAATCCTCAGCCTGGCCATAGCACAGCTCATTAGCTTGCACTCAGGGTCATCCAGTGTCCTCCCTGGAAACGCACCTCCACCCTCAGTCCCTTCGTTTTCCAAAGACGGCTGTGACCTTGATCTTAATAAGGGAGAAAATCAAGTAAAATACTGTTACTCTTTGCTGTTAGTCTACCCACTAGAGTTTTCTCTATGGAAACAGGAGATAGAGGGGCACATGGCCTCCAAGAACAATCTGAGTTATCAAGTAGAAATTGCTGTTGCTGAAAAATCTATACAGGAAGGCATCATATGCCAAGCTGCCTAAATCCTTCCTATGATCCTATGTTGACTCTGCTTAAAAATTTTCTGTTGAGGGGCTGGGAAGATGGCTCAGTGGTAGAGTGCTTGCCTTGCAAGCATGAGGCCCTGGGTTCGATTCCTCAGCACCACATAAGCAGAAAAAGCTGAAAGTGGTGCTGTGGCTTAAGTGGTAGAACACTAGCCTTGAGCTGAAGAGCTGAGGGACAGTGCCCAAGCCCAGAGTTGAGGCCCCACCAAAAAAAAAAAAAGACCAAAAAGAAAAAAGAAAATTATCTGTTGAAAAAATGTATTTGTTGAGGATTAGGAATGTGGCTCAGCAGTAGAGTACTTGTTTATCATGAATGAGGCCTTGGGTTCCATTTCCATCACCCCTCTTCTCCCCCACCAAATTGTATATTGAGATTGATCCTCAATGCACAAAAAGCTGTAAGAGCTAATGGTTCCATACCAAAGTACTGCACAATAGCCACAGCTCTGCATGGCTGTTATTTATGATCTAGAGGGGGCTAGATACCAAGGACACAATCTCCACTTTGGACGCTGAGTTTGGCAGATTTGCCACGTGTCTTCTTTATATACACAGCTTCCATGTTGCCATTTTAGCCTACATTTAGTGGCCAGCCTTGAAGAATGGTGTAGGTCATCCTCATCATTCAGATGACAACTCCTCTCTCTTTCTCTCTCACTCACACTCACACACACAATTTCTTCAGCAAATAATAAAAAACGACTTTCTCTGTGATACCATTTCTTTCTGATACTGTTGTGTGGTAATTCACTTACACCAGGGAAGTGCGTATCTTTTGTAATCTCCCCAGAGTAAGATCAACATGAATCTTGTCTGTATAGCTGACTCCAAATGACCAAAGTAACAAAAGTTCTAAAGATATATTTTACTGCTCAGAGCAAGGGTACCTCAGGGAAAATAGTGTTATACAAGTACCCTGTAGTCAAGCCAACTTGAGACACACAATGCTAAACCTATACTTTTCAGAACCTTTGATAAATGACTGTACATTGAAAATTTCAAAGAATTTCTGTAGCATTTTGCACATGTATTTGACAACAGAATACTTTGCTGTTGAGCATCTTACAAGATGTGCTTCATATGTTTGTTTGGAGAGTAGATTCCTTACTGCTGAACTTCCTCCTAAGAAAGGAAAGAACTAGTAAACCATGAGTAATAGATCATTTGGAGCCATCTGATGTGAGTTTTTAGCTGTCATCTGAAATATCACTGTGGCCTGCCAACTGGAAGAGATGTTCCCTGTCACAAAGCATTTTCTCTGACCACTCTGAGCAAGCACAGACCTCCTCCCCACTGCCTGTCCTTCCATGGTGTTTCCTAAGCCAGCTCCAATCAACCCCTGGTCCTGGATCCTAGTCCTAAAGACTCACTTAATGCCTTTGCTTTCAATCTTCCTGACTTGCTGTCACCATTGGGTTCTCTACTTTGACTATTTAGTGATGGTTGTTATTTTCAAGGACTACCCTCTTATTTGCTGTAAGACTTGGCTCCTGGACTGTGCTTTGAGAGAACTCTGCTTATATGCACCCATTCTTCTCGACCTACCTTCACCTGCCTGCTTGCTTCTGCCTCTCCATACATTGTTTGCAGCTTCTCTCTAGATTAGTGTCATAGTCTAGCCCCATCTTTGACCTTAACTTGTGACTTGGCCCACTGCTATGAAATAATATTGACCATTATGAAATATTGAAAGAAGGGCTACAGACTGGCTCAGTGGTAAGAGCACCTGTCTGCAAGCATGAGGGCTCGAGTTCAAAACCCAGTTCTGTCAAATATATATATACACACACACACACATATATATATGTTATATAATGTATATATAAATAATTATATAAATACATAAAGGAATTATGTTGCTATATGAAAAGCTTGCCCAGCTCTAGAAGGAGCATAGCATGAAGACTAAGATTTGATGCTAGTGTAAATTCTTTCAAATTCCTCATGGTTTTCATGTAATACCACTCTAGTCAGTAGGGATCTTGGATTCATTTTGCATCAATAAGCAATGGTGTTAGTAAAGACTTATTCTCTCCATCTTTCTAATATCTTTAATCTACTAAACAACACTCCATAAACCCTGAATATTCACATTTTATTAAGGGTTACAGCAGTTCTCTACTTGTAAACCAGAGATGATAATCAGCTTGTCATTTTATTTGATGTGTTTTTGTTTTTAGCTATTTTTCTGTTAGAGTACTGGAACACCAGCAGGCAGAAGTGCCTTCAAATTAAAAATGTATTGTTAATATTCCAGACCACACACACGTGGTTCTTCATGTGGCTTTGAATTTGACTGCTGAGATGAGTGAGTATGATATTTTGAGGATAAGAAAATGTGCCCAGCTCAGCCTGTTTTGCAGAATTTCTTTGTTCCCAGAGGCAAACTTGGCACGGTTTTGTTAAAGGTTCCGTTGGAGTCAGGCATGTTCTTTCCCCAAGGTCACTTTTCAAAGTCTTTGTCAACCAGTTTAATGAAAGGTAAGTAGGCACCTGCCTTCAGCACCACCAAATAGCTTCAGTTCCAAAGTTGAATGTGTAGGGACATTGTGTGTGTGTGTGTGTGTGTGTGTGTGTGTGTGTGTGTGTGTGTGTTATACACATGTGTGCAGAGTTGAGGGCAAGAAACAAAATCCTCATTTAATGATATGAGAAAAAAATACCTAAGTGATTTATGAAATTGCCAAGGTTATTTGTCAACTAATAGACAGGTGCCATCATGAGTAGACATCAGAAAGATACCTTGCTGCTGATTTTCATGAAGCTAGATCAGCACTTAGGAAGATCTTTCTACCACTTGGATATTAATAAGGTCTTTTGTGGGTCATACAAAATTATCCATACGGGCAGACAAGAAGCATATGTGTCTTTCTTTCCTGTTAGGTACCAAATGATTTGGAGGATCTTACAGGGCCAGACAGGAGTGGAGGAACCCTTTTCATTACCCATCCTTGACCTTTACAAAAGACTTCAAATATATTGTAATTCATATGTTAAAGAAATACGATGTCTTTACGCTGAAGTAAAACAAATTCCATAGCTGCCCTCAAAGGCAGCTCTTCTCATCCACTGTCTCAGTATGTTGAATCCACAGACTAGGTGCCTTATCAAAAATTTTTTTTTAAAATTGGCTCATGTACCTGATCCAATGTTGAGGTACCACATCTGGGGATAGACTTGCTGGCAGGTGGGGTGCAGGATGTCACATAGAAATGGATAGGGAGGACAGGACTGACCTAAGCAAACTAGCTTTTTTTTTCCCCTTTGTCTTTTTTCTTTTTTTGACCAGTCATGGGTCTTGAACGTTGGGCTTGGGTACTGTCTGTCCCTCAGCTCTTCAGCTCAAGACGAGCACTCTACCACTTGAGCCACAGTGCCATTGCTGGTTTTCTGGTGGTTAATTGGAGATCAGAATCTCATTAATAAGATTATTTCTTTGTTGCTTTGTATATCCCTCCCCCACAGTATAACCCCTGCTTTCACTGTATTTGATGTTGTTATAATTTGTGGAGGGGAAGGGAAAAACAAATCGTTTAAATAGGGATACAGGTGGACCCATTGCAACAATGAGACGTACAAGTCGTTATGTCGAAAACAAACTTTACAACTTTGGTGGGGGGGGGGAGGAGGGCTGGCGGGGGGGGGTAGGGGGAGGATGGGATGGGAAAGGGAAACAAAGGAGGAGGCTACAATGCTTGATGAGAAATGTACTCATTATCTTGCCCATGTAATTGTAACCCCTCTGTACAGTATTTTCACAATTAAAAAAAAAAAAAAAAAAAGAATCTCACAGACATTCCTGACTGGGCTGGCTCTGAACTTGATCCTAAGATCTCAGACTCCTGAGTAGCTAGGATTACAGGTGTGAGCCACTGGCACTTGGCACAAACTAATTTTGTTGCAGACCTACTCTTAAAGTGACTCATTTATTTGTTAGTGGAATCATCATTAATCATTCTTGAGGTTTCATCTATTCATGAAGGCAAAGTTCCAGTCACCTCTTAAAGGTCTCACCTGTTAATGCCCCCAATGGCATTAAATGTCAACACAGCAGAGCCAACAAACCATGGTGAAACCATAGACTCCACCAAAACCCATCAAACTTTGTTTCTTAGGCTCTCTCTTCCTCTACAGGATAAAAGATCACTCTTTTTCAAGCCTGGATGGTGTGTGCATGCTACACACAGCTCTGTTATAATTCAACGTTAGTAGCTCTCTCCATTCCTCCCTTCCTTTTATCTTCCCATCCTCTCTTCCTCCCTCCACCCCTCCTTCCTTCCAGATATATTCACACAGTCTCATCAGTGAGTCAAAAGTAGCTACTGTTACCCTTCAGTGGCTGGGTCCTTCCTCTCTATCTTATCAAAGCTTTCCCATCTCTCAGTGTCAAATTCATACCATGAAGTGAATTTTAAACACTCAAAGGGAGTTTTCTGATCATTTATTTACCCAGCGCTTGATATAAATTCTCAAAAAAAATTTTTTGTTGTTGTTGAGTAAATAGCAAATAATGAGATTTAAACAGAGGCCAAGAAACCAGAAAGCCCTGGGGTATTGATGAAAATGGCAGACTAAGCCCTGCCCCAGCAGCAAATCTTACACGAGCAGCAATTATTGTTCATCTATTCATTTCTTTGATGGGTATTAAGCCCCAGCTCTGTACCAGCAAGGTTCACTAGGTTAAAACTGCAAGATACAAAACTATGTCAGATTTTGCTTCTGTTTTCCACAAACCTATAGTCTCATAAGGGAAATTAGATAGGAACATCAATAACTAGGACTCAAGGTTGAAAGTGACAACAGCCAAATGAGAAAAGCTAGTAGAGATGAGAAGAGGAAAGAGACTAATAGCTTCAGAGGGAATTCAAATGGGATTTTATTTTATCACTTTGAGAACCACCAGATCGATGCCATGTACATGTGACTCCACTGCTACAGATCAGCAGGGGTGTGAGGGTGGGCAGCATACACACAGGAAAAGCTGAGGGCCCCCACTGAGAGCAGGGAAGAGATGATGCCAGCCAAGGCCAGCAGAAAAAGTTTGCGAGGAAAAATAATCAAGTGTGCTATGTGTTACCTTCCTGCTGGGCCTCTGCCTTCCTTCACCTGAAGCTGAGTCAATGAGCGCGTAAGGGGATCCCAGAAGTTTGGGTTCCTGGAGAATTTTGTGTAATAACCTCATCTGGTTATTTCAAGGTAAGAAGAATGGCCAGAGAGCAACACACTGCAAGCAAGCAGTTACATCAAAATTAGGATTAGGAACAGAAGAACACGCTGGTTGTATCAAACAACCTGTGCTTATTTCCAAAGGCTCCCAAGACAAGACACTCCAACTGGGTTGGTTGGCGTAACATAATAGACTTTTACCATTTCACAGTTGTAAAGGCTAGAATTACCAAATCAAGGGGCAGGCAAGCATGCTCCCAGAGAGGATCCTTTCTAGTCTCGGGTAGTTCCTACTACCCCTCCCCACCCCCAGCTCCTTTAGATACATGACTCCATCTCTGCCTCCATCTTCCTGTGGTAGTTCTATATCATCAATGGCCATCTTCATAGCAAAATACCAGGCCTAATTGATGTGGAATTTACCCTACTCCAAAATGACATCATGTAATTCTATCTATAATGGTCATGTTTCCAAATAAGGTCACATTCTGTGATAGTGAGGGTTAAAAATTTGGTGGGACAATTCAGCCCATCACAATATCTTTGCCAATCTTTGGTATTATCAGTCTTTTAATCTTTATAGTCTACCCAGGTGGGAGGTAGTAGCTAGTTGTGGTTTTAATTTGCATTTTCCTGATGACTGATGATGTTTCCTGTTTTTTTATTTATCTATAAGTAATTTATTTTATGAAGTGACTCATCTTTTTCTTATTCACTCTTTTGTCGTTTTGGTGCTGATTTGAAGCTAATGAATTATGCATATATATCCTGAATTATACATGTTTTCACTGCTAAAATTTCTCTTAATATCATGTCTAAGAAATTTTGCCTATCCAACTATTTCTGCAGATATCCACCTATATTTTCAACAAAGTTTAACACAAGAAAGTGATGAATTTCTTTCAGATATTTTTCTACATCTATTGAGATCATTACATTTACTCCTAGGACTTAGATAATATGGTGAGTTATACTGATTAGTTTTTGAGTATTAACTAACTCTTGTATTCCTGGATTAATCTCCTTAATTATATTTTCCATTTTATATATCAGTAAGTTGAACTTTTTAGTATTTTCCTAAAGATATTTTTATTTAATATGAGTTAAGGATATTGATTTTTACGTTCCTTTTTCATTTGAGCAAGAATTGGTAGGATTTATTTATTTTGCTAATCTTTTCAAAACACTAATGGTTTTGCTGACTGTATTTCTATTTTGCTTATTTTTTGTTGTAGTCTTTCTCTTTTCTTTTTGCTTTGCATTTAATTTGTTGTCTTTTTACTAATACGTCACATTAAAATCTCAGATTGTTACTTTTAAACCAGTCTCCTGATCTAATATATACACGCAAAGCTTTTTCTCTAATCAGTGTTTACTGTCTCCTACAAATTTCATGTCTTTATCATTTAATTTCAATTTTTTTTTGTTTTTTTTGTTTTTTTGCCAGTCCTGGAGCTTGAACTCAGGGCCTGGGCACTGTCCCTGAGCTTCTTTGCTCAAGGCTAGCACTCTACCACCTGAGCCACAGTGCCACTTCTCACTTTTTCTATTTATGTGGTACTGAGGAATCGAACCCAGGGCTTCATGCATGCCAGGCAAGCACTCTACCACTAAGCCACATCCCAGCCCTGTCTCTCTTTGCATTTTGTGATTAATTGGTTGACTGATTGATTTATCTTTGGCAGTACTGGAGTTTAAGCTCATGACCTTGTACGTGTATAGCTGGTGTTCTACCACCTGAGCTTGCCTTGTTTTCTAATTGGTTATTTTGGAGATGGTGTTTGGTGAACTTCCATCACCAGGAACTCAACTTCTTGAGTAGCTAGGATAAAAGGCATGAGACACAGGCACATGGCTATAATAGTCCTCACAGCTAGAGTCATATCAGTTTATACAGACTGATATATATGTATATTTTAACCAATAATTGGATTTAACTCAGAACTTGTGCTTGATAAACACTCTACTATTTGAGTCATGTCTCCAGCCCAGCTTTTTAATGGTTGTTTTGGAGATGGAGTCTCATGGATTTCATACTGTGCTTTGAACTATAAACCTCTGGATCTTAGTTTTCTCAATAGCTAGAATTACTGGTATGACCCACCAACACCTGTCATGTGACTTTTTAAAAAACATGTGTGTGTGTGTGTGTGTGTGTGTGTGTGTGTGTGCAAGCACGCGTGTGCATGTGTACTAGAGCTGAAGCTTGAACTCAGGTGAGGGCTCTCTGTCTGAGCTGTTTTGCTCAAGCCTTGCCCTCTTCCACTTGAGCCACAGCTCACTTCCAGCTTTTTGATAAAAATCTTTTCTCCCAGGACTGGCTTTGAACTATGATCCTCAGATCTTAGTTTCCTGAGTAATTAGGATTATAGGCATGAATCACTGGTATCTGCACATCTTTATTTTTATTAGTATACATCAATAGTAGAAAATTTCATGATGATAATTCTATAGAGGCAAACAGTGTTCACTTTCTACAAGTTCATACCCTCTATTGTATTCCTTTAATGCCTCTTTCTCTACCTCCTCCCATTTTCAAACACTATCTGGTGAAGGCAATTTCCCTTTTATATTCCTGTGCCTTTAGCCATCATTATAATTACTAACATTTTATATCTAGATTCCACATATGAATAAAAACATGTGGGCGTTTTTGAGCTTCATTTATTTCACTCAACATGTGATAGCTAGTTCCTCAGTTTTTCTGTAAGCAGCAGACTTTTATTCTTCTTTATAGCTGATATTCCATTGTGTGTGTACACCACATTTTCTTTGTTTTTCTGATCCGTTGAGCACTTAGGTTGATCTACAGCTTGGCCTGGTGAACAGTACTATAATAAACATGGGTTTGCATATTATCTATTTTGTATATTGATTTACATTCCTTTGGATGTATGCTCATGAGTGATATAGCAGTGACATAATGTAGGCCTATTTTTTCATTTTCTAATGATCCTCCATACTGATTTCTATAGTGATTACATTAGTTTCCATTCCCACCAACAATTTAGGAAGGTTCCTTTTGAACCTATACATCCTCACCAGCATTTGTTGTTGTTTTCTTGATGAAGGCCATTTCTACTGGAATGATATGGAACCTCAATGTAGTTCTAGTTAACTTTTCCTTTATGGCTATGGATGATGAACATTTTTCTATGTATTTACTAGCTAAATATCTAAAAGGGAAGTTCAAATGCACTTCTTTTGAGAACTGTCTGTTCAATTCATTTGCCCATTTATTAATTGGATTCTTTGTTCTTTGGCTGTTGAATCTTTTGAGCTGTTTATCCATTCTTGGCATGAATCTTTTATCCAATGGATATTCCAAATGGAATAACTGGCAAATATTTTCTCCCATTCTGTAGTTTGTCTCTTGATTCTGGTAATTATTTCCTTTGACGTTCAGGAGCTTTCACTTTGCTGTGATACCATCTGTCAATTCTTGTTCTTATTTCTTGAGCAACTAGAGACTTATTCGGCAAATAATTGCCTAGGCCTTTGTTTTCAAGTGTTTTACCTGTTTTGTTGTAGTAGTTTTGAAGTTTCAGGTCTTACATTGAGATCTTTCATCTATTTTGATTTTTTTTAAATATGAGATGAAAGATAGGGGTCTAGTTTCAGTTTCCTTCATGTAGACATTCAGTTTTCTCAAAACCATTTATTGAAGAGGATGTCTTTTCTCCAATGGATATTGTTGGCTGCTTTGTCAAAAAGGTGGTTGTAGCTATGTGGGTTTATTTATGGATCTTCTATTTTGATCCACTGGTTTTCTTGTATTGCTATACTGTTTTTGTTACTATGTCTCTGTAGTATAGTTTAAAGTCCAATATTATTATACCTCTGGTGTTATTCTTTTGCATAGGATAATTTTTGCTATATTAGGCCATATATGTTACTATATAAATTTTTAGGTTGACTTTTCAATTTCTATAAAGAATAATATTGGGATTTTAATTTTTTATTAAAAGATAAAATAAAATAAATTTTATTTTATTTTATTTTTAATTTTCTTTGCTTGAGGCTTGAACTCTGAGCCTAGGCACTATCCCTGTACTTATTTTGCTTAAGGCATAGTTTCACTCACAGATTTTTTTTTTTTTGGTATGTGGTTAATTGGAAATAAAGATCTCATGGGCTTTCCTGCTTGGGATGCTTTGAACTTCAATCCTCAGATGTCAGACCCCTGAGCCTGGTGGCATTGGGGTTTTGATGGGAATTTTACTGAATCTCTAGATTACACTAGATAGTCATTTGTCTAATATTGATTTTCTCAATCAATTAACAGAGAGATCTTTTCATCCTCTAGTGTTTTCTTCTATTTTTTTTCAAAGTTTTATAACTTTCATTTGCAGAGGTCTTTCACTTGCTTATTTAAGTTTATTTATAGATATTGCTTTTAGGCTATTATGAATAGAACTGTTTTCCTAATTTCTTTCTCATCTTGCTTATTGTTGGGATCAAATATGCTACTGACTTTATATGTTAATTTTGTACCCTGCTACAAAGCTGAAAGAAAGTGTTTATCAGCTTTAGGAGGATTTTTGCTTTTGATGGACTCTTTAGATTCCTTTAAGTATATAATCATCCCATCTGTAAATAGGGAAAATTACACTTCTTCCCTACTTGGATCCCTTTTATATCATTCTCTTGCCTTATTGCTTTGGCTAGAATTTCTAGTACCATATTGAATAAGAGTAGAGAGGGTGGAAACCCATGTGTCATTCCTATCTTTAGAGGAAATTATTTCAGGTTTTCCCCATATAGTACAACGTTGGCTATAGATTTGTCTAATATAGTCTTTACGTGGGTAAGATGTAGGTGTTAATGTCTCTCAGTATTATTATGTTGGGTTTGATCTGGTTTTGCACATTCACTAGTGTTTGTTTAGTGATATTGGCTCACCAACATTGGTACATGCAAGCTAGTCATTGCTCCTTTTGATAGATAGTTCCATTTATTAACACAAAATTACTCCTTGTGAGCAAGGCCAAGGATGACAGCAGTCTTTACAACCATTTGCCAGAGTTCAAAGAGGGAGACAGAGGTGGCAATTCAGTAAAACCTGCAATGACTCAGATAAATCTTGTCCTAATAGCCATTGCTCTCTCCAGGCCATATACTGAAAAGGACATGCTGTAGCCCTTCTAGACCCACTCCACTGAAGGAAACAGGAGCCAGGCATCTGTGGCTCAAAATGAATCCTAGCTACTCAGGAGGCTGACATCTGAGGATCAAAGTTCAAACCCAGCCTAGGCAGGAAAGTTTATGGGATTCTTATCTCCAATTAACAACCAAAAAACTGGAAGTGGAAGTGAAGTGTGGCTCAAGTGGTAGAGCACTAGCCTTGAGGAAAAAAAGATAAGAGACAGAGCTCAGACCCCAAATTCAAGCCCCAGGGCACTGGCACAAAAAAAAGAAAGAAAAGGAAAGGAAAAGGAAAGAAGAGAGAGGGGGGAGAGAGAGGAAAGGGAAGGGAAGAGAAGGAAAGGGAAGGGAAGGGAAGGGAAGAAAAGGGAAGGGAAGGGAAGGGCAAGAAATAAGGAAGTAGAACTATCTCAGTCTGTAGGATCACTTCTGATTAAGACCTAAGAGCCTTTCTGTGAGTGGTAACTACTCATTCTCTTAGCTTAAGTTTTCACTGTCCTGGGGTGGTATGCTTGGGCATATGTTTTCCTTCCACATATTCAGTTAGGAATCCTAAGAGGATGCATAAGGTCAAGTACCCTGTGGTCCCAGAGCCTTCAAGGACCTGTATAAAATTCTCACAAAACCATCAGGTTTGAATTCAGGTGGTGAGCATTGTCCTGTGAGAGTCTCCTAGCTGGCTTTGAATAGCAATCCTCAGATCTCAGCCTATTGAGTTGCTAGGATTACAGGTGTGAGCCACCAGCGCCCATCTCATAGCCAAACCTTCTACACATCCATAGTGTACTTGCTCCATACTGTGGCTTTGTTGCTGCCCCTTTCCTGCTCTCGGAAGCTGCTATACTGACAGAACCTCAGGAGACTTGGGCTCCATTACTGCTTTCCTCTCTGGACACTCATTGCATCAATGATTCTACTGTTTTCATCATCTTTCTCTTCTTAAATGTCTTCTTGGTTGTTATGCTTCTCAGAAAGAATATTTTTCAATCAGTGTTGGAATGGCTATCTGTGTAGTCAACTTCACATACATAAGCATCATGCTTTAACACCCTCCTCCGGAGCCTGACTCCTGGTCCATGCTCAGATACAGTAAACCACACATGGATCAACTCTCCAGAATGCAAAGGATCACATCTAGATTAGATATATTAAGAGCATCTATTGCAGTGATCCCTTTGTCTCCATCCTTGTGGACCAGGTCCAACAGCTAGAAACCTGCATCCCCAGTAGATTCCATGGTGTGCCCTCAGACTTCAGGCTACTAGAAGTCCTTGAGTACTGGTGACTGGAAACCACATAACAGCTTTCTTTTCCTTCCAGACTTCAAGAGCTGAGGTACAGAGATCATTGCAGATAACTTTCTGGTTACTCCGGGATGGGCACCCGGCAGTCTCCATGGGGAACAGGACTGGCTTTTCCTGTGAGTGCACAGTGCCACCAGCTTTATTAGATATCATTCTTTGCTTCTCTTTCCAAACCCTCTAGTATCTTTTGGGCAGCCAACTCAACCTTGGCATCCAGGAGGCATTTACAAGCCAGCACAAAAGCCTGGGCAGGCTCCTTGCTACACTTCTGCTTCACCAGAGCAAGAGTTCTGCCAGCTTCTGTGGCTGCCATAGGAACACAGTCCAAGCTTCTCTAACTTCGATCCAGTAATCTTCTGCAATATTTTATTTTTCACTCCTGGAGTTTCAATTGTTCTTTTATAGCTTCCATTTATTTCTCATTATTCCTTGTCAGATTACCCATTCTGCCCATTTTTTCTTTTGAAATTTTCTCTCTGTGTCTCTGTGTGTCTCTCTCTTTCTCTGTATTTACAAGAATCCCTGTCCTAATGCATCTGTGAGTCTGTCATCTGTGAGTCTGCTTTTCCTGTTTTCTCTCTGATACTTCCCTGCTTCTTCAAATACCCAGTAATGCTTAATTTTATCTTCGCTATTGTGCAAGATACCTTATAGATGCATAGTTTTTGTCCCCTTGCATTAGAGAAAACTGAGGTTGTACTAGCAAGCAGTGAAGTTAGTGGTGAATCACTTTAATTTTGAATGGAAGTTTGGTTTAGGTTTTATCATGGTGTATTTGTTTACATGTTTACTTTAAATGCAGCTATTAAAACTGTTACCTTGAAGCTTTCATTTCTTTCTGAGCTCCTTGGGCTCCTACCTGATATATTGGTAGTTTTTGGAATCACTAAAGGATCTTATGGAAATTTGAATAGTAAATATGACTATTAATATAAACAGTATTCATTTTTAAGTTACATACCTCATCAGTCAAGACTGATTGTTCATCTTTAATGAACAAATGCTAGCCTGGGAATGTGGCTTAGTAGTAGAGTGCTTGCCTAGCATGCATGAAGCCCTGGGTTCAATACCTCAGTACCACATACAGAAAAGGCCAGAAGTGGTGTTGTGGTTCAAATGGCAGAATGCTAGCCTTGAGTAAGCTCAGGGACAGTGCCCAGTGCCCCTGAGTTCAAGCCCCAGGACTGGCAAAAAAAGAAAGAAAGAAAGAAAGAGAGAGAGAGAGAAAAGAAAAGAAAAAACAAAGACAAATGCTCTAGCTTGTTTCAAATTATCATACCTCAAATGACAACTACTGTTAACTCTAGACCCTGGCTTTATTTTTTTTTAAGAAATATATTTATCACCCCATTTTTTTTTGCTTCAGCTATATTATTACTTAAGATGGGGTTAATTAAGATAAAGCAAGTTGCCAGGCACAGGTGAGTCATAGCCTATAATCCTAGCCACTCGGAAGGCTGAGATCTGTGGACTGGGGTTGGAAGCCAGCCCTGAACAAAAAAATTCTATGAGACTCTTATCTCCAATTAACCAACAGAAAACTGTGACTCAAAGTGATAGAGCCCTAACCTTGGGTGAAAAAAAACTCAAGACAGCACCCAGGCTCTGAGTTCAAGCCCTATGACCAACAAAAATAAATAAATAAAGCAAGCAAGTCAATCAAAATAAAACTACTAAAAATAATAGTACAATTGATACCTGGATGTTAACATTTCTGAAGAAGTGTATGAGTCACAAGTATTAGGGAAAAGGATGGATGGAAATAAAGTATAAGTCCAAAACAAATTTAAGTTAAAGGAAAGAATTCATTTATGATATTATTTGAATAATGACACATGAATAAGATAAAATAGTTTTAACTTACTCACAGGGGACATATTCCAAGTCTATTAGTGGGTGTTTAAGCCATGGATACTTTTGTTTTTGTTGTTTTTGATCATGGAGCTTGAACTCAGGGCCTGGGTGCTGTCCCTAAGTTTTTTCACTCAAGGCTAGTGCTCTACCACTTTGAGCCACAGAACCATTTCCAGTTTTCTGGTGGTTAATTGGAGATAAGAGTCTCATTGATTTCCTGCCTAGGCTGGCTTTGAACCACAAGCCTCAGATCTCAGCCTCCTGAGTAGTTAGAATTAGTCATGAGTCACCAATGCCTTGCTGCCATGGATACTTTTGAACCTGTTATTACTATATGTTTTCTTATGTATACATTTTTATGATAAAGTAGTCATGTACCTACTATGTCATAAATTCAACTTAAAAATTACACAAAGCAAGAGAGTAACAATAACTATAAAAGTAAAACTCCTATAACGTACTAAATAAAGATTATGTAAATGGAGCTCTATCTCTCTGTCTCTCCTTAAGCATCTTCTTGTTTACTCATCTTCTTGTAGTGATACTGAATGAGACAGTATCTATATGATAACATGAAGTGAGGTAAATGATGTAGATACGTTGACTCAGCATTAGCCTACTGTATAATGATACTTAAACCAAAACACTACAGTATCACAACAGTGATAATTGGTATAGCTATTAAGTAATGACAAATGAGTGGTTAATCTCTATAGCATGGATACCCTGGTCAAAGGAAGGAGTCATAGCCAGTGAGATTGGATAGACAACCTATGCTACTCAAAACAGTATATAATTTCATGTTTATGAATTGCTTACTTCTAGAATTTTCCATTTAATATTTTCAGACTGTGGTTGATCATAAGTAACTAGCTATAGCTAGGCAGCACTATCTCATGCCTGTAATCCTAGCTACTTATGAGGCTGAGATCTGAGGATCATGGTTCAAAACCAGCTGGGACAGAAAAATCCACCACAAGACTCACCTCCAATTAACAAGCAGAAAGCCAGGGGTAGAGCACCAGCCTTGATCATAAAAGCTCAAGGACAGTGCCCAAGCTCTAGGAATGGCACACACACACACACACACACACACACACACACACACACACACACACACACATTTATTGTTGGTGCTGAAGTAAAGAGTTTTGGTCTTCCAAAAAGACTGAGTACATTCACCAACACTGAGGAATAAGAACACACACACACACACACACACACACACACACATTTATTGTTGGTGCTGAAGTAAAGAGTTTTGGTCTTCCAAAAAAGACTGAGTACATTTACCAACACTGAGGAATAAGAGAATTTCTATTTAAGCTACTATAATTTGATGCATTAACTAATATAGTTATTAAGTGTTTATGCCTTAAGTTGAGTTGAAAAATGGGGTCAGTACTGGCTTCTGTGCATTGGATTTTTTTAGTGCCCAGTTAAAAGTTTGTAAGTTTGAGATTGCCGAACGGTAAGAAAGAATTAGGTTCCTGAGCAAGCTTATATAATTTTTATTTCAGCCTGAATCTTCCGTTCTTTCTTAGCTCTCTTTCCTCCACTTGTAAAAGGCATTCCCCCACACAAGACCCATGAAAGGTGGCAGAGATTCACATGCCACCATTGTCTAAATGCAAATCCATGACAACCTGAATCCCCAGTGAATGTTTGAGTCACTGTTAATGAATCAGTACATTCATAATTGGAAAATGAGCCTTTTCTCCCTCCCCATGACTTGCTGATATCTCTCATTAGCTGGTACTTCTGAGAATGTCTGCGATAAGCATCTGAAGCCAAAGTTGGATGGAGAAATAGTCTAATCCTATTGATAGGAGAAGAAAAGGGAAAGGAGCTAGGGGTTCTCACCCACTTTATGGAATTTTAATTAAGCTGCGACTTTGTTGTGTGGTACACAGGCAGCTGCATTTTACGTATTGAGTGGCTATAAATAGAAGAATTAATATAGGAAAGATTAAAAAGCTATGTGGATAATGGGTGTCTGTTACCTCCTGGAACACTATTATGCTTTTATTAAAGAATGCCAGTCTGCTTACCTGCTTCTATGAGATTTAATTTTTGAAGCAAGAAAGATTGGAACCACAATTTTGAGCCCTGGAGGGGGGAGGCATGGAAGAGAACTTCACTTTTAATTCTCACCTATAATTCTTCTAGGTTATAATGAATTATACAGCAGTCATGTTTTTACTTAAAATCAAACTTTTAAAAATAATTTTCTTAATTTAAAATTCTTCTTTTAAAAAATTAAAACCCATTTCTGTGTTGTTCATTGCTTTCAGATCAGTTCTGCATAGAGTCAGGCATGTTGGCGCCTAACTTGTAGGCACACAACAAATAATGTGAGTGAACACTTGTGTGGGGGGGGGGGGGGCGGAGAGAGAGAGAGAGAGAGTTCTGGCTTGCTTACTTGGCTGGCACTCTACCACTGGAGCCATGCCTCCAGCCAAGCTTTTTTGTGTCGGTTGTAGGGCTTGAACTCTGAACCTGGGTGCTGTCCCTGAGTTCTTCAACTCAAGGTGAGCACTCTACCACTTAAGCCACAGCACCACTTCCAGTTTTCTGGTTTTCTGGTGGTTTATTGGAGTCTCATTGACTTTCCTGCTCAGGCTGGCTTTGAACCGTGATCCTCAGATCTCAGCCTCCTAGGATTACAGGTTTGAGCCACCGGCACCTGGCTCCAAACAAGCTTTTTGCTGGTTATTTTGGAGTTGGTGTCTCATGGACTTCCATGTCTTGGCTGGCCTGGAACCACAGTCCTCTGATTTTAGCCTCCTGAGTAGCTAGAATTGCAGGCATGATTCATCAGCACTGAATTCTAAACAAATATTTAAGGAATAAGTGAAAAAGAATTTTTAATGTTTGTTCCTGTCTGTCTAATGGCAGCCATGTTCATTCACCTGCTCTGCATCCATAGGTGATCACACCTCCCAATCTTGTCACCATATAGTCTTCCAAAAGAGCCAGCTGAATCTTCTCTTTTAGCTCTTCTTAGACATGATCTAAGACTTTTCCCTTTTCTTAATGTCACCAGGAGTCTCAATGCTGGATGAAGACTGGGTGGGTTTGAGTGTTGCAGGAAATGTTTGTCCTCTCTTCAGTTGCTTCCTGGCACAAAGAAGTCTATGCCAATCTATAGGAATCTCCTCCTTCCCTACATCCTGGCCTTCAGATTTTGTTACTTTCTAAGGTTTGACCTCAGGAGTGATGGTCTTCCTAACAGGGTTATTTTGTTTGCTTGTTTTCTGTTGTTAATGGAAAAAACAGCATCTTGATGGTAGTTCTAGCTGCAGACAGTAGACTCAAAAGTGGTAGAGGAAGCTAGGTGACGGTAGCTCATGCCTATAATCTTACCTACTCAGGAGGCTAAGATCTGAGGATCACGGTTCAAAGCCAGCCTGGGCAGGAAAGTCTGTGAGACTCTTATTTCCAATAAACCACTCAGAAAACCAAAAGTGGTACAGTGGCTCAAGAAGAGCTGAGGAGCAGCATTCAGGCCCAGAGTTCAAGCCCCATGACCAACCAAAAACAAAAAAAAAAGTGGTAGAGGGACTGCCTACCAAGATCAAACCCTTAAGTTCATACTCCAGTAGCATAGAAAAGATTCATATTTAAAGAGATTATACACATAAGAGTATTATGAAGGTCTGATATAGAAAATAATTTGTAGCCATAAAGATGAGTGAAATTCTAGCATTTTCAGGGACACAAATGAAACTGCAGAATATTAAGTTCAGTGAAGTAAGCCAGACTCAGAAAAGCATTGTCTCTCATCTATAAAGATATCTATCTATCTATCTATCTATCTATCTACACACACACATATGTATGGACTTTATATAGAGACTTTATATATAATTATGTATAATTTATATATAATATATAAATATACTTATATTTATGTATACCAGGTATAGATATGTGTGTGTGTATGTGTGTGTGTGTATGTATACCTGAAGGTAGAATGGTGATTATGATGGATTAAGAAGGGTGAGTGCACCCTATATACATGATGTATTGTAAAACGTAGCACTAAATCCCATTAATATTTATAATTGCAACATGTTAATGAGAAAAGTTAGACCATTGTTTGCTGTTCAAATATTATTCAACATTTTCATTATTAAGACTATGAAATATTATTCCCACGTGAGCCATAAAGATTCTCCTAATAAAAATTCCCTTATTATTCCCAGATTCCCTGAGAGAGCTAAGAAATCTCTTCATTTCTTTTAAACATGGCAGTTTATATTTCAGTTCATTTTTCTCATGAAGAGATCACTCTGCATCAACCTCTGTCCTGGGGTTGGGAGGGACAGGGAGGGGAGGGGAGAAAAGGGGAGGGGAGGGGAGAGGTAGGGTGGCAATGATACTTGCAAGCATCAAGGAGGAAAAATTTTTCCTCTGTCCTAGTAGTTCTATTTTTTTGAGTATCTACAAATTAAGCTAATTATGGACAGATTAACAGAAAAAAGGCACATTATCTTTATTAACATGTCTGTGTATAGGAATTCATTGAAAAAAAAAAAAAAGAAACTCAAAGCACTTAAGTCCAACTTGAAAACACCAAATCTGAGTGCTTTTAAACCCATTAAACAAAAGACCTAGTACCAACTGAGCCTGGCATTTGTCCTCTAAGTTGCAATCTGGCATCTGTATCAAGCCTTATATGATAACTAGCATCTCTCCAAGTATTTAGCAACAAAAAGTTATTGGATTAATGTATTAGAGAGGAGCATTCTAGGCTGGAAAAAGAGTGATAAAGTTCAAGACACGGATATTATGATCAATGGTTATAAAAATAATGATTGCCTTTTATTACATGTTAATCAGTGCCAGATGACATAAAATCCCCCACTTGCGAAAATACACTGGATATGTAATAAAAAAAAAATCAAATCAAATCAAGCTGGTGTATAACTCAGTCATACAGAGTCCATTTAGTTTGTGGGAGGTCATGGGTTTAATCCCTAAAACAAAACAAAATTTACAAAATAACTATTAGACACAATTCAGTCCAGGGCATTCATTCCCTGTCCTCTCCCCTTAATTTCTATCTGCACCCCCTCCTCGCCTCCCCTCCCCCCCCTCCACACCACAGGCAACAGCTGCAATGATCTTAATTCATTCCAGCATCAATTCTAAGTTCTAAAGTCCAAAATCTCATCTCAGTACTTGACATATAATTTGGGTTTTTTGTTTGTTTGTTGTTTATATGATGCTGAGGAATCAAAGCCAGGGCCTCATACATGCTAGGCAAGCACTCTACCACTAAGCCACATTCACAGCCCTGAAGCCAGGCAGGTAATATGCTTCCAAAATATGAAGGTGGAACAAACACTAGATAACTACTCCCATCGAAATAGGAATGAAGTAAGAGTCCTATGCCAAGATTAAAATCTTTGCAAAGCCACAGCCAGCACATTGTATGTTTCAAGAAGAATTCTCTTTGTTCAATACTCTGCTTTCTAAACCCACAAACATGGCCACATCATAGCCATGACTCTACTGTGAATCTCATCTCTGTATCTCTGTTAAGTGGGAGTCCCATCCAAGGCTCTGGACAGCCATTTTCTGTCCTCTTGAGTGAAAAGTGATGGCTCCCGCCTTGGATATCAACAAGGCAGATCAGCCTTCTGTATTGTTCTTAGCTTGCCTTAAAGACAAGCTCATTTGTATCTGAAGAGAGCCCTGTGGTCTAGTCTTGTAAGATCTGAGAAGTCTCACCATCTTCCTTCATTCTGTCCCATTTCTGTCCACTTAAGTTCAGTTCCACAGGGTAGCTGATTAGGTCCCTAGTTCAAATGCACACTAACTTATTTACCTAGTTCTTCAGTCTCAATCGTATTCCCCTAAGAAACATTTTCTCTAAGAACAGTATTTTCTCTCCCTCCCTCTCCCTTCCCCTTTCCCTCTTCCTCTCACTTTCCTCCTTCCCTCTCCATGTCTCCCTTCCCTTCCATCCCCTCTCTCTGTTCTCTTCTCTGTCCCACTCACCCCCAACCTCCTCTTCAAGATAGGCTGAGAATTTTCCAAATCTTTTAAGTTCTAATTCCTTTTGGCTTAATAATTCCTCTTCATTTGGTTTCTTTTCTCTACTATAAGTCGTCAGAAGGAACCAAGCCAATCTAATACTTAACCCTTTGCTTAGAAATGTTCATTGCTAAATATCCAATTTCATCACCTGTAAACTCCACCTTCTACAAAATACTACAAGTGTGGTTTACCTGAATTCTTTCAGCTTTATACCAAGGGTCATCTTTTCTTCATTTTCCACCAGAATTGCCATTAATGACTATGTTTCTAGGGTGCAGCTCAAAACTCTCCCATCTCTTTCTGGCCATTATCCCGTTCCAAAGTTGCTGTCACATCTTCAGGCTTTTGTTACAGCAGTATCCGAATCCTTCTAGATCAGTTTGGGCTCTGCCATGGCAAAAGCCAATAGACTCATGGCTAAAACACTGGAAATTGTTATCAGAGTTTCAAAGAGTGGGAAGACTAACATCAAGTTGCTAGACAGTGCAGATCCCTGAACACTATGGTCTTTTCACTGTATCCTCCCATGGTTCAAGGAGAGAGGGAGAGGGGAAGTGGAAAAGGAGGAGGGAGAGAGAGGCTGGGAGGGGAGAGGGAGCTGGAGAGAAAGAAAGAGGATTTGGTATCTCAGAGGTTTGCACCTCTGAAAATGATGTCATTTGATCGTCCTCTAAATCCCAAAGTGGATATTTTTTAACCCTAACTTACAAGTGAATAATCTGAGGTTTGGAAGCCAGACACCAGTGGCTCATGACTGTAATCCTAACTTCTGAGGAGGCTGAGATCTGAGGACTGTCCTTAAAAGTTAGCCCAGGTAGAAACATCTAAGAGACTCTTATCTCCAATTATCCAGCCAAAATTCCAGATTAAAAGCCTTGCTGGTGCAGTGCCAGCAAAAATAGCAAAGCAAGTAGGTGAGACCCTGATTCAAGTCCTGCACACACACACACACACACACACACACACACACACACACACACAAAACAACAACAAATCTTGAAGGTTGGACATTTATGATTTATCCATGGTCATATAAATGCCGAGTATCACTGATGGGTTTCAGATCCAAGTCTTTCTCACATTAATGCCTCTGCTGTATAACTTCAGTACAAGATGCATAGTTAGTCCTCGGAGAGTGGGGATGTAACACAGGAAACAGTGTTTAATTCCATGGCAACATATTAGAATATATCTGATAAGGAAAAGGGAATGTTTAGGAGTCCCCTTTCCTTGGTCTTTCACATGCCCCTAATATCTACAAGACAGCAAAGGCCTATCTTCCAACACTGCTCCGTTTTTATTTTCATGCTTGTTTTGCTAAGAACTCTCCTCCAAAATACTTCCTTTCTTCCATCCAGCCATGAAAATAGTATGAAAAATACTTTTCTGTTATATATAAGACATAAACATTGAAGAGCAGAAGTGTAATTTAACAGAATTCATTTTATTTACTAATAAGGAAAATTAATTCCTATCTGTATATCTCAATGGACATGTCCAGAAGGTAAAAAGAGACCAGAACTGAAGAGAACACGTGTGACTATCTGGTCACAGTGGAAATGCCAAGATTAGGAGCCTGCCTGAAAAGATGCTCCTGATTACATATGTCGACTTTCTGTGACAGTATTTCTCATAGATGAAAATAAAGGCTTTGTCTTTGCATTTTTATGTGATGTAGAGGTAGATTTATAATTAAATCCTCAATTCATTTACTTCTCAAAGAGAAGGAAAACTTACATATGGTAAAAATGTTAATACAAAAAAGTATGAGAAATCTTTTTTTCATTGCCTGGTGCTCTATAACCTGAGCCATGCCTCCAACCATGAGAAATCTCAATATATGAACTATTTGAAATAGTAAGCACAAACAGAAAATCATATGTATTCATTGATTTCAGTATTATAAAATGTAAAAGCATTTTTATGAGATTCAGGGGTAAATAGGGATGCTAATGGTTGGGCTTTTAAACTATTTGTGGCTTTTTTTGTTTTTGCTTGAGAAGTTAATACAAACATTTGTAGTAAAGAAAACAAAGTATTTCCAACTTGAAATAACCTTTTTAGCCAGTTACTAAGAAAACATTATTTACAGTTTTTCCTTGCCTCATAATAAAAACAATGATAACTTAGTTTTGTTCCCAAGACATGGAAATATCAATTGTTTGTTTTTCAAATGGAAATCTCCACACAAAGCATGTTTTCTGACTTTACCCAATACATTTTATTTAAAGTTTAATGCATTTAAAAGAACAATATTATGTAAATCTTTGTTACAGGCCACCACCTCAACCAATTTACTGAAACCCCATGACAGCTTAAATCCCATAACATAACATTGTATAATGGCATTCTTAAAAATATTAAAATCTAGTTTAAAAAAGTTCCAATGGTTGTTCCAGAACTTTGTGAAGATTTAAACCATGTGATGGTAAATTATGAGGATTCTGAAGATCTTTTAAGACTGGAAAGCAAAAGCAGACGTCTAATTTCTTCAAGTATCCTTAATTAGCCACTAGTCACAAACTTTGACAGTTAACAGACTCCATAATCTCATACATTTTATTTGGAATGGCTTTGGCATGTTCTTCTCATGACACAGCTTTAAGACATTAGTATATGTTTGAAAGGTTTCATAGATTGTGAGGAACAGAATCTGTTTTAATATTAAAACTATGTTTCTCTCTTATAAATTATGGATGACCTTTAATCTGGATTCAGATAGATTGGTTCATGTGCATCATTTTTCTTTTTTTCTGTATCACATGTAGATATATAGCATCATTCCTTTATTGTTAAATATTGTAGGAACACAAAACAAATTTACAAACTGAAATTGAAATTGTCTTTCTAGTGATTTTTCTTATGAATGTAGATTTCTTGCCCTCTAATTTATAGCCTCCTATTTTTAAAATGTAGATTGCAAACAGTTTCAAATTGAGAATCTACATAATAATAGTTTTTAGTGGCTCCATCAATTGGATGGAATACTTAGTTTATAAATTCCTCTCTGGTGGATGGGTTAAACATTTTAATGTTTAGAAACCAGACTTCCCAGAACTTCATATACTTCAGTTGTGGAAAGCCAACCTATATGTACAGGGGAAGACTTCAGAGTTATGAAAAGCCAACCTGTAAGTACAGGGGAAAGGTTAATATTAACTAGAACTCAGCTGATTAGGGTAAACACAGTAAAAACACATTAATAATAATAATATCAAGAAAAGAAAGAAATATATTTAAATGACTTTCATTTTTATATTTGGTATTTTTACTCACCTTTTCATTACATGTTATCTTATATATTCACTGTAGAAAAGTTAGAAAATAGAGGTTTCTCAAAAGATTCCACTTAGAGCTCTCCTGTGACCCAGGAATCACACTTTTGGGCATTTACCCAAATGATCACAAACAAGACCATACTAAAGCTACCAGCACAACTATGTTTATTGCAGCATTATTTACCACAGCTAAGATATGGAACCAACCCAGATGCCCCTCAGTATATGAATGGATCAAGAAAATGTGGTATATATACACAATGGAATTCTATGCCTCCATCAGAAAGAATGACATTGCCCATTTGTTAGGAAATGGGAAGACTTGGAAAAAATTATATTAAGTGAAGTAAGCCAGACCCAAAGAAACATAGGTCCCATAGTTTCCCTTATTTGCAATAACTAGTATATGTCTGAGATAAGCAGAAACGGTCAGATAAGTTGATGTTAGGCGAAATGAGCCCCAAGATAAGGATTCAAATGTGGTTTTTTTTTTTCTTTCTTGCAATTGTTTCTAACACATTTATAAGATGATTTCTTTTTTGCTTTGTATGTCCCTCCCCACGGTATAACTCCTGCTTTCACTGTATTTGATGTTGGTATACTTTGTGGAAAGGAAGAGAAAAAACAAATTGTTTAAATAGGGATACAGGCGGACCCATTGCAACAATGAGATGTACAAGACATTATGTCAAAAGACAAACTTTACAACTATGGCGGGGGGAGGGGGTGTGCAGGGGGGGTGGGAGAGGAAGTGCGGGGGAGGGGGGGATGGGAAACAAAGGAGGAGGCAACAATGCTTGATAAGAAATGTACTCATTACCTTGCCCATATAATTGTACCCCTCTGTACAGTATTTTCACAACTAAAAAAAAATGCAAATAAGGTAAAAGACAAGAAAGTCATTCTAAATCACATTGTCTAGAAATGGAATGCATAGCATCTAGAGCCATAAAACTTAAACCACCAGAAAACCAAGGACTCTAATTTATTTCATTAGTCTCTACAATATTCTTCCTACTTTTCATCAGCTCTAAGGGGTCTCCTCTGGCACTGGTTCAGAAATTGAGTATTTCTCCATCAGAGGGCATATAAAATAATCAATAGTCTGGGAACACCTCAAAATCTGCCACTTGTCCCCCATTTCTATGCCAAGAAACAAAATTTTGTCATCAAAGGCAATGCTTTCCCTTTTCCACTAGAAAGGGGATTGATTGTTTTGTGCTAATAATGGGGCTTGAACACAGGGTCTTGTGTTTTTACTGGATTTTTTTTTGTTCAAGGTTGGTGCTCTACCACTACTTCTGGCGTTTTGCTGGTTATTTGGAGATAAGAATCTTTTAGAGCTGGGGCCAGTGGCTCATGCCTGAAATCCTAGCTACTCAGGAGGTTGAGATCTGAGGATCACGGTTCAAAGTCAGCCCAGGCAGGAAAGACCATGAGACTCCTATCTCCAATAAACCACTAGAAAACTGGAAGTGGTGCTGTAGTTCAAGTGGTAGAGCACTAGCCTTGAGCTGAAGAGCTGAGGGACAGCACCCAGGCCCAGAGTTCAAGCCCCATGACCGACAAAAAAAAAGAAAAAAAGAGAAAAAAAAGTATCTTTTAGAGTGATCTGCTCAGGCTGGCTTTGAGGCCAGTCCTCAGATCTCAGCCTCCTGACAGCTAGAAGTTCAGGGATGAGTTACTTGGCCTTGGCTCAAGACTGTGTTTTAATGATTTATTTTCTTCAGTCTGTCTTTTGTGTTGGTGAAGGTGAGGCTCACTCAGGGAATTCTGGGCTCCCGAATCTCAGCATCCACTTTGGGATCTACAAGTACTTAGAGACTGCAAAAGCCTCTTGTTGAAAAATTTCATCTCAGACTTGAAAGTTCCTCTAAAGTTAACAAAATTACTGTGAAATCACCTGTTGTTCTTGGTATATTTGTACATAGAGCAAAAGGGATCATTGCTTTAATCCTTCTAGAAATAGCTCTTGAAGAGGAATGAACCATGGAAAGATGCTGAAATATATTCAGAATTCTAAGGTGACAAGAAAACTAATAGTTAAAACTCCAAATTCCTATTTCTTAACACACACACACACATATACAGAGAGAGAGAGAGAGAGAGAGAGAGAGGCTCAAGCTTTAAGTAATCATATGTAGTACATTAGAACCATTGAAAAGTAGGCTGGGAAGGTGGCTCAGTGGTAGAGCACTTGCCTTGCATGCCTGAGGCCCTGGGTTCAATTCCTCAGCACCACATAAGCAAAAAGAAAAAAGCCGGAAGTGGCGCTGTGGCTCAAGTGGTAGAGCGCTAGCCTTGAGCTGAAGAACTGAGGGACAGCACCCAGGCCCAGAGTTCAGGCCCCACAACCAGACCCCCCCCCCAAAAAAAAAAGAACCATTGAAAAGTAAATACCATTCATGAAAATGGACCCACCTATAAATTCTTTTGAATTAAGATATTTATTAAAATTCTTCCTTTGTGTCCCTGAAATCTTACTGTTCATTGAATTTATTTGAAACTCCCAATTACAATGTCATTCTTAGGAAAAAAATATAAACTTAATTAAAATGATTACCTTTAAAACTAAATTTCCAGGAATATAAAGTATTTTAATCTGTCCTCCCCCAATATATTAGATTGAGCAAGTTTATTGAGTATTTTTATAACATGGAATAATGTTCCATCACCATTAGTCAATATCTGATTTAACTCTAAAGTGAGAACTGTAAAATGAGAAGAACACTCTACTCTTTCTTCACATTCCTTCCTGACTTCCCACTTCTATCTGTTGCATTTTTGCATTATAATAGCAATTACAATTGATGCGTGTCTTGTCTGAGCTGTTTCCAAATATTAAAAATAATACATTCAATTTTCACATTTATATCTTTGTAACATTTTTTAACATTGATTCAGGAAGTGTGTTAGTCTTACTTTTTCCTCTAGATGATTATTTTCTGACCCCCCTATCACTCAGAAAAGAATATCCTTTATTAAAACTATCCAAGGAACTTATTTTCTTACATTATTATTTACTTTGCTTCATGTTTGAACATTATTTTATTGTATAGCTTTTATTTTCCCTAGAGTCTTTAACTGTTCTTTTTTCCCTCACTCATATCTATATTTTATTTGTGGATTCTCAAGTTGCCCTGTCCTCAAAATCCTATCATCTAAATGTATAGAATTCCTAGTTTTCGGGACTGGGAAGGTGGCTCAGTGGTAGAGTGCTTGCCTTGCATGCCTGAAGCCCTGGGTTCGATTCCTCAGCACCACATAAGCAAAAAGAAAAAAGCCAGAAGTGGCGCTATGGCTCAAGTGGTAGAATGCTAGCCTTGAGCTGAAGAGCTGAGGGACAGCGCCCAGGCCCAGAGTTCAGGCCCCATGACCGGACCAAAAAAAAAAAAAGAATTCCTATTTTTCTACAAAGAATTCCATGTAACAAAGTTCTGTCTACTGAGATGAGGCCAGAAATCTGTAGGACTCCTACTAAAGCAAAAAACAAAAAACAAACTTGGAAGATTTTTCTCTCTGCATTTTCTCCTCTGGAGGATTTTTCCCTCTGCATTTTCTCATCCTGAAGCTAATAGCCACTACACACTACAACTGGCATTCTACTATCTGTCTTGAATCATAACATGACCTTAAAAATAGGAACAAGATACTAGATTGATGTAATAGAAATCTAACTACCTAGGTCAAAATAATAATGGGCATCTATCATATTGATTGGCCTACCTCTGAATTTCTTTTTATGTAGAAAGGCAGTAAATTGCTATCTTGTTTAAATTACTGAATTTTATTGTCTATCACATGTAACAAACCTAATTCTAACTGATATGAACTCTCAGTTTCTAATATGTCTTTTTCTTCCTTGCTTTTCTTAGTTGTAGTCCTAATGCTGTCTTGTAAAGAATATTGATTGATTCTTTTTAATGCCCATTATCTGAAGTTCTTTGTTTGGGAAGTTCTCTATTTTATGACTCTTAATAGGAGAAAATAGACCATGTCACTTTGTAAACGGTGAAAATACTAGATAGTTGTTAGTAATAGGCAATTCACCAGGACATCATGGTTGATAGCCTTCAGAAGATAGAATATTAATAGAGAATGAGAACAAAACACTACCTAGTTTATAAAAAGCCTGTGTCCTTGTATGTTAATAATCCATTGACAGAGACCTATCCAGTACTCTGAGGGCTCACACCTGTAATCTTAGCTACTCAGGATGCTGAGATCTGTAAGGATCACAGTTTGAATTCATCTGCATAGGAATGTTTATAACTCTCCATCTCCAAAATGACCAGCAGAAAATTGGGCTGGTGCCATGGTTCAAGCGGTATAGTGTCAGCCAAGTAAGCAAGCCAATTAAACAAAGGCAAGACCTTGAGTTTAAATTGTGATACTGGAAATGAAAAGAAGCAAAGAGAGAGAAAGCAAATGAAAAAGAGAGAGAAAGAAAGAGAAAGAGAAAAGGAAAGATAGTTTGTAACTAAAAGGTCACTATAAAAATGGAATGTAGGTATGAAAGGTGTAGTTTAGTGGGACTATGTATGCCTATATGCATGAAACTGAATTTCTGAATTTGATCCTCGGCACTGCCAAAAAATAATAATTAAAAAGAAAAAGAATGAAATGTCGTTTTGGTTGTTAACCATCGCTGGTATAGCTCTAAGGATGGATAGATAGATAGATAGATAGATAGATAGATAGATAGATAGATAGACAGACAGACTAACATATATATGAAGAGACATACTTATAGAGATATATCTACAGATCTATCTATCTATCTATCTAATTTCCATTCTTTGAGCCATTTGTCTTTTTTGTTGGTCATGGGGCTTGAACTCAGGGTCTGGGCACTGTCCCTGAGCAATTTTGCTCAAGACTAGTGTTCTAGTATGTTGAGCCACAGCTCCACTTATAGTTTTCTGGTGGCTAATTGGGGATGAAAGTCTCACAAACTTTCCTGCCCAGGCTGGCTGTGAACCACTATCCTCAGATCTCAGCCTCCTAAGTAGCTAGGATTATTGGTTTGGACCACCGGTGCCCAGCCTAGTCCTCTTTTACTAATATATTTTTTTTACCACCTGCCTGTGTCAGTCTCTCAGCTACAATCTACTCAGTTGACTATCTACTTATCAGCATTAATACACTGCTTCAGTTATTGCACTTTTAACCATCAATGACAATTTCCCGCCAAATGATCATCTTCTCTAATATCTGGGTAGTTATTGTTATCCCTTCCCCTTTTTGACACAAATACCAGAATTATCTGGGAAAGTTCTTAGATATGCAATTGAAATTTTGATTAAAACTTTATAAAACCAACAAATGTATCCCATTATGCCCAATCATTTGCCAAACCTATGTATCCTGACTCCACCATGTCTCTGGAATCCATTTCCTTTTTCCCAGGAGAAGACACAGTCTCTCTAATAGCAGCTGCTGTCGTGGTGGTGCACATTTTCTTCACTTGGCCATGGTATGAGCCATGGTATCAGCCATGCTGGCATCATTCCCTCTAGCCTTTCCTTCACCAACCTAGGCCTTTCCAGTGGAATCTTCCTAAAGCACATATACATACATACATGCATACATAATACATACATACATACAGATAAGATGTATATGTATATATGTACACATACATATATTCTATTCAAAACCTATCAACATCAGTTTATCTTTTCTGAATTCCAAGAAAAAAAAGTTAGTCACACTGCTCTTGGCATCATACAGTTACTACTTACCTTCTTTTCCATGCTGGATTCCACACTAAAATTTAGCTTTGCCCCTTCCTAACTATGAAACTTTAGGAAAATTACTTAATCCTTTCAGATATTGTTTTTCAATCTTTAAAAATGGGAATGTTGGCCAGGCTCTGGTAGCTCATGCCTGTAATCCTAGCTTCTCAAGAGACTGAAATTTGAGGATTGCAGTTCAAAACCAGCCCAGGCAGCAAAGTCTGTGAGACTCTTATCTCCAATTAACCATACAGAGAGAGAGAGAGAGAGAGAGAGAGAGAGAGAAGTGAAACTGCTCAAGTGGTAGAGTAACTATCCTTGAGCCAACAAGCTCAGGGATAGTGCCCAGTCCCCAAGCCCCTGGACTAGCACACACATAACCCCTTATGGATGTGTGTTTGTGGGAGGGGAATAGGAGGGGGTGTGATATGTTACAAGTGAAAGTTGATGACATATCAACTCACAGGGTAGCCATGAGTATTGAATGAAGCAGTCTACACAACAGTGTGTAAAATGGTGTCTAACAAAAGAAAGGCAGTTGTTACTATATTATCTGCTCATTACATAGGTCCATTGACTTGACTGTTCACGAGTGCCCGAGCTGATTTATTTCCTTATATCTGCAGCTTGCTTATGAATACTAAGCAGACAGAATGGACTTCCCTCGCTATCTCTAATTTATCTAATCCTACCCAGAATTCAAGCCTCCTCTCAAATGCCTGCTTCTTCATAAAATTTTTCTTAAGTCTCTAATTAAATAAGACGTAATGAAAATAGTGAGACTTTGAAACCCAAGAGCCCTCTATCTGCATTCGGACTCTCCACTAACACTTAATAACATACGCAGGTTGGGTTGAATATTTTCAAAACTTTTCTGAACCTAATCTCTCACCTTTGTAACCTGAGCTTTTTTGAAGACTATATGACAGTATGTTGCCTCCAGCTTACTGAGACCACAGTGACTAATGCAGCCAACAAAATATTCATTCCTTTTTTTCTTTGTCTCCTCAAACTCAACAACCTAGTCTTCAACATCTCAGAGTGTGTAGCATGTTCAGCATTTGGTTATAATTTCAAGTACTTACTTTATACCCTACTTCGAGAAAGAGTGTTTTATTTATCTTGGAGCTCCATACAGTACCTTATACGGTTATTTTCACATAGTAAACACTCAATAAATATTTATTGCATTGGAATTTTTTTTAATTGCCAAATCACATGAGCAAGGGCAGAGGAAGGAAAGCTTATCTCTGCTGGGTGGTCAGGAGAACTTGAACTCAAACTAGGATTTCAAAAACAAGAAGGATTTTAAGAAATGGAGAGAGAAAGAATGAGGACGATGTGAGTCCAAACAGAGCTGGAGCTCATGTGCCTATGCAGGAGGAGTTAGAACCTATTAGTGTGGCTGTCGCTGAGGACGGAGTGTATCTTTATAGACACACTTTTTAAATTTTGCTCTTGAAATCATTACAAGCTCATGGGTAAGGCACAAAAACATAAAAAATTTTCACCTATACCACTTACTAAAATTTTTAAGTTGCTATCATTTTACAAAGTTGCTTTACCATTCTCTTTCCTCCTCTGAATTGCTTACATATGTTAACAACAATGTGGCCCTCACAGAGGGGTTACAGTGACATATGTAAGGCAGTGAGTACATTTCTTGTCAAACTTGTTACTCCCTAATTCACTTTTCTCCCACTCTCCCCGCCAAGTTGTACAGTTCACTTCCAACATACTATCTTGTAGGTATCGCTGTTGCATTGGCTCGCCCTCTGTCCTTTTTTTTTTTTTTTGGTCGGTCATGGGGCTTGAACTCTGGGCCTGGGCGCTGTCCCTCAGCTCTTCAGCTCAAGGCGAGTGCTCTACCACTTGAGCTACAGCGCCACTTCCGGTTTTCTGGTGGTTTATTGGAGATAGGAGTCTCACAGTCTCTCCTGCCCGGGCTGGCTTTGAACCGCGATCCTCAGATCTCAGCCTCCCGAGTAGCTAGGATTACAGGCGTGAGCCACCAGCGCCCGGCTCGCCCTCTGTCCTTTGTCTCACCATTTTGTTTTCCCCTTCCCTTCCCTAATTCAGATAAAATCTCCTAACTCCCCCATGCTGTCCAGGAGTCAGTGCAACACTACTCATAGTTGTCATGTCTTTATAGAGTTTTTTCTATCTAAATTATTACTTTGAAGTTCCATTGTCTTTCATGACCTGAGCACTTTCAGAAAAGCACAAACTGGAAACTTTTTATATGACCTTCCGTTTAAATTTGTCTGATATTGCCTCATGATTAGTTTTAAGGTTACGCATTTTTATCAGGAATATTCCAGAACGGTGTCAAACAGAGGTGCAAATGTCAATATGCCTCAGGATTGGTGCTTAACTTGGATCGCTCATTGAGGTGGTATCTGCCAACTCTCCTCACTGTGTGGTCACTATTTCCTCTCTGCCATCAGGTAGTATGTATACACAGTGGAATTTTACTCATCCATTAGAATGAAAACACCATGTTAAGTGAAGTAAGTCAGGGCCAGAGAGACAAACGATCCATGTTTTCTCTTATATGTGGAAGCTCGATTTAGTTTACAAACTCATAAGTAAATACGTTGGGTGGTATGCAAGTGTGTACAAATATACTAACTGAAATATGGTAGATTCAAGAGAAATCTCATTGCAGTGAAAGGCAAAAGAAAACACTAGAAAGCCGGTACTTGAAAGAGGTAAGGTGGGGTCAAGGAGAAAGGGGTAGAAGAATGAAAAGGACAAGAGCGGGAAAATGAAGAGAAGAGTACACTGTGTCTCCTACAAAATTAAGAAGCTTGAGGGAAGGGGCGGGGTGGGGAAGGAAGAGTAGCAATGTTGAAAGGATGTCATTGATCAAGATGTATTCATAAACTGCTTTGTTAAATGGGAACTCCTTTGTACAACTAAAAGATAATTTAATAAAGAAAAAAAATAGTTTTAAAATATAAAAATTACTTTAAAATATTAGAGAACATAAAAGAAAAAGTAAGTCATATGTGAGGAGATTTACTGAGGCCAAAGGAATAGTCTGTTCTTTATCAAAGGGTTTTTACTTCCCAGCTTTAGCACCTAGGGCTGTTCTTACCTGAATCAGTTCTCTCACAAGATGGTTTCTTAAATTCACCATTTTTTTTTCTATATTTTAGTTGTAATGTCCCTGAGCTCTTTTGCTCAAGGCTAGAACTCTACCACTTTGAGCCACAGCTTCTCTTCTGGATTTCTGGTGGTTAGTTGGAGATAAGAGTCTCATGGACTTTCCTGCCTGGGCTGGCTTCAAACTCTGATCCTCAGACTCCTGAGTAGTTAGGATTGCAGGCATAAGCCATCAGCGCCCAGCTGGATTCTTATTTTATTTGACAGGTCACTATTCATTATTTGATTTTGCTGCTCAAGTTGTCCTTTGATCTTTGGACACATAGCCTTGTTTCTTTGAGTACAGACTTCCTCTGACACAACAAAATGCTCCAGGATCATTGCATTTTCCCTGCCACATGGGTGGGCATCATCACTTGTAAGTGTACCCAGCAGGTAACCCTATGTGCACTCGTGTACACACACACACACATATCTGCACACACATATATACACACCAACACACGTCTCTATAGTAACATCTGAAATTTACCAACATTCCATTTCCTATCTACTGCTACCAGTAGGCTTTCTCATCTATATTGTCCCCTGTCTTTACCCAAAATGAAAAAAAAAATGACGCCAACTCTTACTAATATTCTTATTGGATCAATCTCTCTGTACAGAACCAATCTCTATAACACTTACTACCTTCTGTCTTTTTAGCACTAACTGAACTAGCTATCTCACAAGGCATGCTCTTGGTGCCACCCACATTATCTCCAATGGATCACCCTCAGCTACTAGTTTGGCCTAACAAAATTCCAAATAAGAACATCTTCAGAGCAGCACGTAAAGGAGCAAAGTATGTTCCCCTCATTGCCTTATTTCTATTTCCATTTGATTTTGTATGTGTGAATTATTATTACTTAGGCCTCACATTGTTTATAAGAATTCATATTTTCTTGCCGTATATAAGGACTCACCGAAAAACATTGTAAATTGATTTTCCCAAGGTAATTTTATTTTTACATTATTATTCGCATAAATTGGTTGTACAAGAGGAGAGTGAATTTTGACACGTCTAAATATGCATACAATGTATGCATATTAAATTCATCCTCTCTATCACTCTCCTCATCTTCCTCATATCCTGACTTACATTTATCTTCTGCACGTAGAATTCATCCAAATATCTTTTGGAGTGCTGATTTAGTGGTCATACATTACTTGTTTTTGTTTTTCACGTCAAGTTTATGTTTGATCCTTAATTATGAATAATTAGATATCAATTATCATTGCAGGGTTAATTAATATCATTGCTGCGTTGATTAATCTAGTTTAGTAGTTGTTTCCTCCAGCACTTCAATCATTCTATTTTCTCCTTGCTTTTAATGTTTCTGTTGAGAAACGCTGTTATTCCGATGGGTTTATTATTGTACTGCTTTTCTCTTGCAACTTTCAGAATTCTTCTCTTGGCCTCGATACTTAATGTTTTAATTATGATTGTTGAATTATGACTTAATTATGATTTTGTGGGGTTTTTTTCTGGTGTGATCTTTAGCGGACCTAAATGCTTCATACAGCTGAATGCCTGCTTCAGGATTTTCAAATTTTTTCTCTCTTATTTTATTGAATGTGTTCATAAAAATAAGCTTGCACCACTTATTCTTCTATGCCCATGATTTTTAGATTTGGAATTTCAGAAGTGTCTCAGAAGTTTTTCATGGTCCACTCACATTTCCTTTTTTTTCCCCTAGTCTTTCATTTGATGTTCTGATATATTTGTGCTGTCCTCAGGCACTGATATTGACTTCCATTTAACCCACCCAACTGGCAAGACTTCCCAGTGTTATTTTATGTAATTTATAAAACTTTTTGTTTTGTGAATTTCAGTTTCTTTCTAAGGATTTCTATGACTTTATAAATTTCTATTTCCTATCCTTCACTGTCTTCTTTACTTTAGCTCTTTATTTGTATACTTTTTGAGTTCCTTTAGCTGTTTATTTGAAGCCTCTTTGAATTAATTTTTATATATGTTTTATATCATTTTGTTGATTATTCTTATAATCATATTTTTTAGTTCTTTGGGCTTTCTTTTTTGCTATCTTCAGCAATGATAAGTACCAAGTAAAGGTTAGATCTTAGCAGTATTGTATAAAAATGTATGAATGTGTTCCTGATACCTAGTCTTCTGTGAGGTTCAAAATTAATATTGAAGGGTTTTTAAATAAAGACTTGTTTTATTTTTCTGTGGCTTAATACTTATGAACCTTTTGGGAAACAGACTGTTAGAAACTGACTTGAAACTAACTTGAGTAAAATGGAATGATTTAGGGAAAGAGAGATTTCAAGACCAGATCCAGAGAAATCAACTAAGAATCCATTCCAAATGAGTTGAAAAAAAAATAAATTAATTGATTCAAGTAGGGGAAGTACATAGCTGGAGATAAAGGGCATTAAATATAAAGAGACAGGAGGATCTAAAAATGTATTAAATAATGGATATAAGACAGGAAAGAATCAAAAGTATTTCAATGATTTCCTGTGATCCAGTAGAAATGTACAAACTAAAATGCCAATTGAGTTCTCCTAGCTCCTTAAATGAAACACATTGAAATAAACAAGGAGGTCCATGGGCCTCTCTCAGTGGCCTCTGAATTCCCAGGAGAGTTGATGTTCTCTTGACAATCTTGGCAATGGTTCCTGTGTCTCCTCTATATATTATGTACCTCACAGCATGGCAGCCACACTTACATTGCTGCTCCTCCCTTGATAGCCACCAAAAACCCATGCACACTATGCACTTTGGACATAGCAGGCATTCGTGGTAATTTGGAGAAAGAAAAAAAAAGGCGTTTCATAGAATTATAACAGACATCAAACAAAATGAGTTTCCCCATTGTAAACTCTTTTTTTTTTTGGTCAGTTGTGAGGCTTGAACTCTGGGCCTGGGCGCTGTCCCTCAGCTCTTCAGCTCAAGGCGAGCGCTCTACCACTTGAGCTACAGCGCCACTTCCGGTTTTCTGGTGGTTTATTGGAGATAGGAGTCTCACGGTCTCTCCTGCCTGGGCTGGCTTTGAACCGCGATCCTCAGATCTCAGCCTCCTGAGTAGCTAGGATTACAGGCGTGTAAACTCTTCTTGAACCTACTTCTAGGAATTAACCTTGAGCCTTTACAATACCAAGTTCCAGCCTGTCTTCCTCTTTCTAGCGCTTTCTTTATCTTTGTAACTCTTTCTTCCTTAACTTTTCATTCTTCTGTTTCATGAGTAAGCACACACACACACACACCCTTGCCCCAAATTCTTATCCTATAAGAGTGATTAGGTTTTATTTCTTGAGCACTCTCTTTTCTTCAACCATTGCCTTAAAAATTACTCTCTGGCTTGTGAAGTTTTGTTTTGTTTTTTTTTTTTCAAAAATATCCTTCTTTCTAAAAGGAATTCTGGTGCCAGTTGCTAAGATAAAAAAATATTTTTCATGCCTTTCCAAAAACTAAACAGCTCCAGAATTTCCTAAGTCTGAAAGAACATAAAGTTTTTCGGTAGCCTTCATCCCACTGGTTAAAAGACACACAAAAAAACACAAACAAAAAACCCCACCACACTTAAATACAATAAGCAAGGACTCTTTTAATTAAATTAGTCTGTTGAACTTAATACTCTTTAGCATAACAACTTGGAGTTAGAAGGATTTCTGGTCTCTGCCCAGAGCCTGTAATACTCTATGACTGTTCTATGTCTGTGGCATCTAGCTGGCATGCATTGCCACACTTTTCAGCAACATCTGGTTTATGCAATGATAGTTTCCAGTTGCTGGTATCCTCATGTCTCTTGATCTGGTGGCATCTTGTTGCCAGTTCTAACAGATGGCCCATTACCAATGTCAGTGAGAACTTTCCTCCCCAGCCTCTAGGCATCCAGAATTCTGTAGAGGCAGAATCAGGGCATCCCTAATTCCTCCTGGCAAGATGGCTCCCATGATACCTTGAGAATTTTGTGGACATAGCTTCTGCCCCTGCTCTCCTCCACAGCTTTCCCTAGGTTCATAGAGTAACTAGGAGTTTTGTTGTTGTTGTTGTTTTTGCCAACCAGGACTTGTGGTAGAACTGGGAAGCTCTGTCCCCTTTCACTTTGCCAGGCTTCCCTACCATACCTTTCAGCTTGGTCTGGTCAAAGCAGGACTGCCTGTATCCTTCCTAGAGCAAGGACAAACCCTACAACGTTGCATCTCCTGCAACTCACCTGCTTTGTTTTCTAGCATCTCTGTACCCTTCAGACTGTCTGAAGGCCTCCTCCTTCATCAGAAGCTCTCCCCCAAGGTGATTATGTGGCCCTGTCTCTCAGACAAGAATGGCAAAAGAAAATAAAAAACAAGAAGAGAACCCATCTAGGAGATTTTTGGTTTGGTTGTTTTTTTTAAAGAAAATACTGTAATTGTTCCCCAAGAACCGAGTACAAGAGTGATTATTTGTCCTTCGGGAGCTTACAAGTTAATTGGAGAGTGAAGACAATATTTAAGAAACAAAATAATGCACAAGGCACCCCAGGGTCACCGGTGATATGGCCTGTCCTGGGGTCAGCTCAGCTGGTTAGTGAGCTAACTGGGAGAGAGGTGGCATGGGCAGCCTTCCTGTGCCAGACCAGATGGAGCAGCAGGCCCATGGCAGTAGAATTCAGTCAGCTGGCTAAGGTCCTCCTTAGAAACCTCTGGACAGTATTATACTAAGTTGATTTTTTTTTTTCCTCCTTGAGTGTTACTGCCTGAGCAAAAGGAATTTTGGACAGACAGACATTTTGCAAACTGATAGATGTGAACTGACTGGGCCCAGTGGAAAATATACTCATTACTCACATCTTATTTTCAGCTGAAATGTTAACAGCTATGGGGTGTGTTCCAGAAGGGAACATGAGCCTTTGAGGTCCATTTAGACTTTTCCCTATGAAGGAATGTCCTTGTATAGAGCCGTGTGCCTATGGTTTACAGTCAGTCATTTTTCTTTGGATATTTCTTAGTGCACTGTGTGCAGTTACAGATATAATCCCGTCAGTTAGATTTCCTTACTTTGATAACACACTAATTTTTCTGTTTGTCTTTATTTTTTTATTCAGTGAGTTACAAGAATAACAAAAAAGCTTTTAAAAATATTTATACTTACATACATAGCACATATGTAATGTATATATTTATACACAAACATACAGCATATGTAATGTCTTTATAGAATATAGGTATGTAATTAGGTGTGTGTGTGTATGGATGAAAAGAACACATCTGTTTGGGTACATACAAAAGTTCTCAGCTTCATTTCAAGGTATGTACACCCCATATGCTACAAATAAAATGTGTTATGCCTTGGAAATTTTACTTACCTTTTCACCTTCCAAACTCCTATTGATTCACCAAGAACCAGAGCAAGCTGGGTACCAGTGGCTCATGCTTTTAATCCTAGCTACTTAGGAGGTTGAGATCTGAGGATAATAATTGAAGCCAATCTGTGAAGCCAACTCTTACTCCAATTAGCCACCCAAAAAGCCAGGAGTGGAGCATTGGCTCAAGTGGTAGAGCAGTAACCTTGAACACAAAAGCTCAGGGATGGTGCTCAGACCCTGAGTTCAAGCCTTAGGATGAGAGAAAGAGAGAGAGAGAGAGAAAGAGAGCTAGCCCACAATCTCCCCATCCATTGTGCTGCTATTGTGCTAGATTTCCCTGAAGTGTTTCTTGTATATGTGCTTTTATTATTTTATATACCTGTCTCCCCTCCTAGACAATGAGCTCTTTGAGTGCAAGAACAGGTTCCCATTCATGTTTGCTCTGCCCCAGACCCTAGCCCTTGGGCATATACTAAGCACTCAATAAACATTTTATGAATGAGCAAATGCAGTTTTTGAATAATAATTAAGGCTTTGAAGTGAAGATTCCCCTTACCAAGCCTGGAAAGGGACCTTGAGGAAGGCTGGAACTATTCTGTAAGACAAAGGAAAGTTAAACTATATCAGTTCTTTTGGAGAGGTGTTTGGAAGAGACCACCATGATGTCATGACAATAGCTTTTATATTTAAACCTTGGAAAACAGACATAATACAGTGGTTGATTTTTCAGAAAAGAAATACAGAAGAGAGTTAAGCTCATTGAAAGTTGAATATATAAGTATTGGCTTTGAAATAAGACAGTTTCCCCACTTACTATGTGACTTTGAAAGATCTTACACCTTTCATGGGCCTCAATATCATCATTTGCAGGGAGAAAAAAAAGAATAGTACCTACAATTGAGTGAGGAGAAACTGAGAAATGTTACCCAAGGCACTGGGGATATTAATGTGAGTCAAGACTTAATCAGGAAAATGTGAACTACTTCATAGTTCAGGAGACTTGTTAAATAAAGACTAGTAGGACCTGAAAGAGTCAAAAAAGGTACATTGAGGAAATCTAGGAATCCTCATAGCAGGAGGTGACTGCCATTCCTAAATGGTATCAGGGAAACCAGAGCTGAGGGCATCCAACAAAAGGAAACCATATTTAGTGACACCTAAAATTATGGAGGAGACCTGGCTGTTTCTGAGAAGATACTATATAAGGCAGAGACAAAGAGGGGACAAACACTTGGACTCTTTTTGTTTTTTTTTAATCTGCCCTTCCTCTCCCAACATAAATCAAAGCAACAGAATAAGAGATGGATTTCAAACCTAACACATTGCTCATTAGTACAGTCACAGGATGTTTAGGCTGTGAGGCATGGAACATTGAAAATAACAGTGGCTTAAATAAGATAGAAATTTGTGTGTTGGTCATAGAAGTTCTCAGCTAGGAGGTTTAGGGGTAGCCAGCATTGGATTCTGTCAGAGATCCAGGTGTCCCCCAGCTTCATAATCCCTTGTGTTTGCCCTTGATCTCATGGTGAAAAATGAGTACACACATGTTTCAGGAGGTAAAAGGGTAAAATATGTGAAGACTCTTATCTCCAACTAACCACTCCATTAAAAACAAAAAGCCCAAACCAAAAGAGGTGCTGTGCCTCAAATGGTATAGCACTAGTCTTGAGCACAAAGAGGCTCAAGGACAATGCCCAGGCTCTAAGGTCAAATCCCACAACTGACAAAAATTAATAATAATAAAGTTCCTAGAAATGGTCCACTTGACCAGAACTTAGTCACATGGCTATAGAGACCTATAGGAAAGGCTGAGGAACAAAATAAAGCATATACTGGGCCTTACACTCACTCACTCACTCACTATTGGAGGAATGAACGACCATAATAGGGAGGGAGGATTGTGAACTAAAGGCTCTTTGACTATATACATAAAAGTATTGTTCTCTCCTGTGGCTGATACTGCAAGTTAAAGTCAAGGGTTTTATAATTAACAAATCACATTTAAGAATCAGGCAGGGGGGTTAGGAAGTTGTCTCAGTGGTAGAGCGCTTGCCTTGCATGCATGAGGCCCTGGGTTCAATTCCTCAGTACCACATAAGCAGAAAAAAGCCAGAAATGGTGTTGTGGCTCAAGTGGTAGAGCACTAGCCTTGAGCTGAAGAGCTGAGGGACAGTGCCCAAGCCCAGAGTTCAGCCACCATGACCAACCAAAAAAAAAAAAAAAAAAAAAGAATCAGGCAGGATGGTACACATGTGGTCATCTCGGCTACACAGGAAGCAGAGGCAGAAGAATCAAGAGTTTGAGGCCACTTGAGCAAAGTTAGCAAGACAAAAGGGATGGAGGCATAACTTAAGAGATAAGAGTGCTTGGGTACAATGCCCCGTACCATCAAAAAAAAGAAAAAGAAAAAAGAAAGAAAAGAAAAGGGAGGAAGGAGGAAATTACATTTTTCCAAAAGAAAATTATCACTCTGTTTCATTGAAGTTGAATGTTTTCTTGTACCATCTATATATTATGATTACTCTTTTAACACTAATTAAACACCCACCATGTGCTAAACGATAAACAGGGTACGTGAATAATGTAGTTTTTGCTCTCACAGTGATTACCAGAGAAACTCAGTAGAAAAGTCAATAGAAAGGATGAAGATGAATTTGATGTTTGGATATTAAACTTTTTTTTTCTTGGTATTAGGGCTTGAACTCAGGGCCTCGGTGCTATCCCTGAGTTGTGTGTGTGTGTGTGTGTGTGCTCTACCACTTGAGCCACATCCAATTCTAGCTTTTTGTGGTTCATTGGAGATAAGAGTCTTATGGACTTTCCTGCCTGGGCTGGCTTTGAACCATAATCCTCAGATGTCAGCCCTCTGAGTAGATAAGATTATAGATGTGGGCCACCAGCACCCCACTGGATATTAATTTACTGACATAGCATTTCCCCAGAAAGTTGTAAAAGTTCCTGATTTGGAAATAAGAAAAAAAAAAAGAATAACCTCCATTTATTGGAGAAGAAAGTATATGGTTTGTCCTTCTTCATTTCCAAAGACCATCATGGCCCTACACAAATCACATTAGACCAAACATGTATCCCCTATAACTATCTAATGCATACATATTACATTACTTATCCTGTAAGTATTGTGTATAGCATTTATGTAAACGCTTATGTCTCCCAAATATATTCATTCATGCATGCATGCATTTACTAATGAATTTGTCCCTGTATTCCTGAAGTCAATAAATATACCATTTGCTTCTGAGAAGACATTAAAAGACTGAGCAAATTTACTTTCCTCTGAGAGAAGAGATTGCCCTCTGAGAAAGAGGGTCAAATGTTATCCTACATGATGGAGAGTGGAAAGGTGATGCTTGGTCCAGGATGAGGGAGCATCAAGAAGAGGCGTTTACCTCTACAGGGGTTTTCTAGGGGCTGGGGATTCCAGTGGAATCTCCAAAAACAAGAGTGCCTTAACTAGAAAGTGAGCAGACATTCCCAGCAGATAAGCCAGCTGGTGGCCCTCAGGGGTGCAGAATCAGGGGTTGCAGTTAGAGACGGAAGTAGATTTTTTGGGTTTGTGCATGGGATGGAGGCCAACTGGCAGGGGTGGGTGGGACAAAGAAGGATGTCTAAGCCAGATTGTGCAAATTATGTGGTGCTTAAAAATTCCATTTTATCCTGAAAGTAACGTGGGATCACTGATAAATGAATATCGGGGAAATGAAGTGAGTTAATCAGGTTTACAAAGAGAATTCAAAATTGATTCTTAATTTCAATGTTGACATTCCCCAGACAATTTCCTCCCTGAGATAGGCAGGCAGGAAGAAGGTCTACTCAGTCAGTGCTGCAAGTTGAGGGGAAGGATACCAATGTCTAAATGCCTAGAGTAAGAGAGGGAACCATCCAGATGTTTGTGACATGACATTTCAGAGGAGTGGATCCAACATGGCTCATCAAATCCAGGTCTGGGAACCTGGGGTTGAGAGTGGACTTACATGGGCCAGGGAGGAAGAGCGGGTGAAATGAGAATCCTCTAGACTTGCTTTGGAGACTTCCATCCAATATATATGTATGTATATGTATGTGTATTTGACAGCATGAATCAGGGAGAGCTCAGGCATTGAAGGGTTCTTACACACCTGGAGCTGCAGGTACACTTACAATGGCTCAGGACACCCATGTACTATGGTAGAGGTTCTAGAATCATCCAGTGTCATAGGCCATCAGTACAAAAGGATCACTGATCTGAAAGTGATCAACACATGCCTGCATTTTGGGAAATTCTCATTTTGAATTACTCATTCTCCCAGTTGCTATTTCCCTATCCGTTCCTGCCACAAAGCTGTAAGATGCTAAGGGCTGGGAATGTGCCTGTAGTAAAGTTCTTGATATGATGACACAGGACAGAACTGTACTTGAGAAGATAACCTGGGCTTAAGTAACGACACCATGTCATATTACTTCTAAAATGCTGGGGGAAACCTAAATTTCACTAACCCTCAGTTTCCTAATCTGTAAAATGGGGTTGATCTTCTCAATCTCACAGGTTCATTTTAAGAATAAACAGCTCATGTAAACATTTAGCATAGTACCCAACATTTAGTGAGGACAGAGTTTTAGGGATTAAATGAGATCATCCCAATTAAAATACAACATCCTGCTTAGAACCTAGTAACAACTCAGAAAATGTGAGCCACTGATATTATTTCCATATATAGGCACTGTTTCACTCTGAAACCACTGCCTGGGGTTCATTTGTTTGCTCATTTAAATGCCTAGATAGGGCATTTAAATCTCTAATTGCTATGTACATGAATTTGTATATTTCTAGATCTTGCCTCTCTATCCAGTGGACAGATTGTACTAAACCATCCTTTGTACATACTCCTCACCTGTGAATGCCTTATTATATACTTATACTATAGTTGTTCTGATTTAATTTCTTGATAATATTATCATGGTGAAATAAAGTTTTCAGGAAAAAGTTAAATTTTGGTGAGATGGAAAGAACTATACTGCTCACTGTCTCCAGTCAAGGGCTCACCAAACGCATGGGAAGAATCATTCAATTTCAGAATAAAGAAAGGGCTAGCCCTTCCCAGAAAACTGGAAGTAGTGCTGTGGCTCAAGTGGTACAGCACTGGCCTTGAGCTGAAGAGGTGAGGGACAGTACCCAGGCCCAGAGGTCAAGCCCCTTGACAAACAAACAAACCAAACAAACCAAGGAAAGACAAAGATGAAAAAAGAAAGGGCTAGGTGAAAGTTAACTCTTGCTCTTTGTTTTCATATACAGGTTAAGTTATCTTTAACTTATTATGCTTATTATACAATCAAGAGGAATCTGGCTAAAGCTGTCAGTATGTTTTTATTGTTTTGTTAGAGGTAAAAAAAACCTATATAATTGCCCATAGAAATTTTAGTGTCTTCTTTAGAAATATTTAGATACATTTGAGCTGCTACTTAGTTTAGCCAAGGAGTCTGAGTAGTCTCTGCTTTAAATCTGTTTTCCACACAACTCAAGCATAATTTCTGAAAATGTCTCTCCCCTAGTGTGTGTGTGTGTGTGTGTGTGTGTGTGTGTGTGTGTGTGTGTTTGCTGCTCCTAGGGCTTGAATTCAGGACATGGGCAGTGCCCCTGAGCTTTTTATGCTCAAAGCTAGTGCTCTATCACTAGAGCCACAGCTCCACTTTCACCTTTTTGGTGGTCAATTGGAGATAAGGATCTCATGGACTTTCCTCCCTGGGCTCCAAATCGTGACCCTTCAATGTCAGACTCCTGATTAGCTAGGATTATAGGCATGAGCCACCAACACCCATCTGACAACTTTTCTGTGACTACCTATCCTTGACAGGATAAAGTCCAATTCCTCTGGTAAAAAGCAAGGCCTTCGACTTCACCAACAGTATCATTTGCGGCTATTAGGATCCCAAGCTTCTGCCACTGCCTTTCTTCACATGATATTGCTGTTTTCCTTGTATAGTTTGGAATTTTTTCTCTCCAAGATTCATTCTCTCTCTCATCTTCCTTCCCTTCTCCCTCATCTCTACTTCTCTTCTTGCTCTTCTCCTCCTTCTCTACTTCCTCCTCCTCCTCCTCCTTTTCATTTGCTATCTCCCCTGGGAAACCTGTGATCTTACTAGTTAGATTTTGTGCCCTTCCCACAGTACTAAACATCTATCTGCTTTTCTAAAGCTTTCAACATTAATTTTTTTTTGGGGGGGGTCCGGTCGTGGGGCCTGAACGCTGGGCCTGGGCGCTGTCCCTCAGCTCTTCAGCTCAAGGCTAGCACTCTACCACTTGAGCCACAGCACCACTTTCGGTTTTTTTCTTTTTGCTTATGTGGTACTGAGGAATCAAACCCAGGGCCTCATGCATGCAAGGCAAGCGCTCTACCACTGAGCCACCTTCCCAGCCCCTCCACATTAATTTTTTAATTCAACACATATGTCTTAGTACCTACTATATGAAAGGTATTATTTTTGTCCCCCCTCCCACATGTTGACAAAGCTCACAAAAATTCTTGCTTTCACAGAGCTTAAAGTAAACAAAAGTAAGCAAACTCATATTACATTAACTGGTATAAATATAATACAGTAGGATAGAAGAAGGAGTTCCTGAAGAGAAGGTAATCAGAGATATAATCCTAAGTACAATGAGAGGGAGGCCTCCTTCCATATCTGTGCATAGCAGCATTGGTGAGAGAAAACATTTTCCATAGGTTTCTTGCATGTTCGCATGGCTTGTGAACAGGCACTAATTGTCCTTTATTCCGGACTATATTTTCAAAATTATTTGTTTTGTCTACAGCCTTATCAGAGATACATAGTGACTCTTTGAAGCAAAAAGGCAAAGACTCTTTGAGCAAAGGACACTTCTATTTGTATTTCATTATACAAAGATTATGGTTACCTGAGCTTGGAGTTCTTTTCTTTCAGTGCTACTTGATGTGTGACAGTGTCACCTTACCTGGCCCTCTTCACGTTGCCCTGTGGGAATCAGGTCGTGGAGGACACACCAATGCTGAGCCTCGGGCCTACTGCTATTGCTGGGAGTAATAAAGTCTTTTGTCTTTAACCTGTGAGTCTTTGCCAGCACCCAGCTCTGGTGGTCTTACTTGTTGGATTACGTACGAATAGGAGAAAGTCTCAAATCTTTCATAGTTCTTAAAATTAACTATAGATATACGAACATTCAAGATATAGGGAATAGTAAGTGGAAGGCCCTTAGGTATTTGTTGCAGATGCCATTATTAGTCTTCTGCAATAACTAAGACATTCATAAGAACAATTAATCTTACTCACCTTAGGACCCCAGGCATTCAAGAAATGGCACACAGCACATTCTCAAAAATGTTTGTTGAAACAAAATAGGGGAAATTTTTGGTGCCTTGGAAATAAGGATATTTTTTAGGAAGAAATCCATGGACTCCCATGGATTATTAAAATTTTTCTTCTTCACATTCAGAGAAATACAATCAGGATAAGAAGGGCAAACACATTGAGACAAGAATCATCCAGACCTGGGTTTCTAGCCCAGCTCTAAGTATCCAGCCCAGCTCTGCTGCTCAGTAGCCTGTAACATGGGTCAAGTTCCTTAACCTTTTGGAGCTCCAGTTACCCTGTGTATAAGATTGTAATACTCTTGTCTCCTCTCTTGATGCTTAAATGATAGGATACAGGAAACATGCTAAGAGTTCAAGAAAAGATATGGTGTACCTTAAGTACAACAGCCAGCCCATGGCAGGACTTCAGAAATTTCTGTCTACTACTGTTATTCCATGTTTCTTAGCTTACAATTTGATTTTCCCAGGAAATGGGAAATCTGATGATTTATAAAATCAGCAGGAAGATCTGTGTCCTAGAACTCAGTTTAAAACCATTAGCAATGTCCATCCACATAACATTAAATCACAATTGCTTGAGATTGTGTGTGTGTATGCGTGTGTGCTAGCACACATTTGTGTGCTAGTAGTGAAGCTTGAAGTCAGGGCCTTGCTTGTTTTCAATTGGCTTTTCTGCTCAAGGCTGGTACTCTATAGCTTGAGTTCCCTCCTCCTTCTCCTCCTCCTTTTCTCTCCTCTTCTGCTTTTGTTTCTTCTCTTCCATGGTTAATAGGAGGCTTTTCTTCTTGGGATGTTTTCCAATCTTGATCTTTAGATCTCAGCCCTCTGAGTAGCTAGATTACAGACAGGATCCATCAGCACTGGCTTGCTGAGATTCTTTAATCTCATAGACTTAATAAGCAGGAGCTCATTTATGTACTGAGAGTTACCAGCTCCATTTTCCTGCATTCTCTTAGCTCATCATGCAGTACACTTTGCAGTGGGTTATTCTTTTGAACCCTGCCACTGGCTTTATGCTGAACACTTGCCAACTTGGCCTTATTTCCATCTCAGCACATTCAAGGGGAAACAGGGTAGCTTGGAGACTCTCTACTACATTTCGGGGAGTCTGACCAGGAGCTTCGCAAAAATAGCTTGACATGGAGTATATTTTTAGGGTGAACATCTTCGTCAGTACCATGAGGTAGCCCAGTACTGATGAATCTTGGCTCTCTGAAATGGAGAAGAGGAGCCAGTTTGATGAGGAATCTTGTTCTTTTTTTTTTTTTTTGAGAGCACAGTCCACACCACCCCTTCCCCTCCCCCCGCCCCCCCCCCCCCCCCCCCCCACGAGGACTCTTGTTCTTAAGCAGTCAAGGGCAAGGTTGTTAGTGCAGCTTCCCTTTTCCCCAATTTTTTAGAATTGTGTTAGACTTTGTGGTAAGGAGCAAGGCAGATCTAGAACCTGACAGGTGATTCTGCTGCAGATGTCTTATAAGCTACACCTGGATACAAACAATGGGCAAATGTTGGTGCTTCTGGAAAGGAAGCAAGCAATGAACTGTTCTCCAAGCTGGTCACAAGTATGGCCTTTGGGGAGAAAGTAAGGCTATCAGGCAAGTTTCATGTTTCAGCCAAGTTTTGTTGGGTCTTCGTCCGTCCCACAAAAGACGGGGTCCGAGGAAAGGTAAGTGCGGCTCTCGCCCGTTCCCCAGCCTCCCTCAGCCCAGGAGACAATCAGACACAGCAGGGAGCCAAATCCAGCAGGTAGAAAACTCGTTTAGTTACAGAGAGCAGCCCTTTTTAAAGCCAAAAAGGGTGGGTGGCATGGCAAGGGAAGAAGAGGAACTAATCACTGTCAAGGTCACACCCTATCATGCACCTAAGCCTTCCTGGGCTGGTTAGGCACTGATCAAAAGGTCAATTGGGCTCTGCCCACTCTACTCTCTCCCAGCACCATCTTTGCTGCCCATGTGCTCTACAGTAAATTGGGCTCTGCCCACTCAACCCCTTCTCAGCGCCATCTTTGCTGCCCATGTGCTCTACAAAGTTTATGTTCTTCGAGGCTGTGGTATGACACTCTTACCAATTTTTTCATCATTTTGTATCTCCGCATTCTGTGTCATTTTGTATTCAGATCTAACCATATCCTCTTTGGGCATGATAACACTGGATAATTGAAATTAATCTTTAGGACTGGGAATGTGGCTTAGCAGTAGAGTGCTTGCTTACCATGCATGAAACCCTGGGTTTGATTCCTCAGTACCACATAAACTGAAAAAGCTACAAGTGATAGAATGCTAGCCTTGAGCACAAAGAGGCTCAGGGACAATGCCCTAAGTTCAAGCCCCAGGATTGGCAAAAAATTAGAATTATCTACCTCAGGAGTAATTCTAAGGAGGAAGATAGGAGTCTACTATAGCAGAATAGGTACATTGGATTTGGAAGGAGAATGTTCTGAAACGAAATTAGTTTTAAAGTCTTGGTGATAGCTTCGGTGATGGGTCCCAGGTCGGAATTCTACTTTCCCTTCTGTCTTTCTTAGCTTACTTGTGATTATTGTCTCATTATATATGTATATATTTATACACACATTATATATATACACACATATATGTATATATTTACTGGATGCTATGCTAAGTGCTCTATGTGCCTTTCCACAATAACCCTGCTAGCTGGTATAGTTGATATCATACAGGTGAAGAAACTGAGACTCAGAAAAATTACAGTGTGCAGGATGACACATATAATAAGCACTGCTCTTAGGAAACAAACCCAGGGTTTCTAATTCTAAAAGATTCACACTTTTAGATAACATGCTGTATAACTCTGTATATACACACATAGGTACATCCAGACAAAAATATATACCTGTGTCTACAGGCATATATGATCATTTCTACATATGCACATATACATATACATACAGAGATGCACAGCAATACACATGTGTAAACACATGCTGGATTGGTTTGTTTGTTGTTGTTGTTTTTGTCGGCTGTGGGGCCTGAACTCTGGACCTGGGCGCTGTCCCTCAGCTCTTCAGCTCAAGGCTAACGTCCTACCACTTGAGCCACAGTGCCACTTCCCGATTTTTCTGCTTAGTGCTAAGGAATTGAACCCAGGGCCTCATGCATGCAAGGCAAGCACTCAACCACTGAGCCAACTTCCCAGCCCCAGACCTTGCAGTACAGTAATGGCACATAACACTCACCTGAGCAAGTGTAAAATGCATACTCCAGGAGCCCGTTCCTCCCTCCACATACCTCCAGAGATTTTACTTCAGTAGCCTGGAATAGAGCACAGGATTTACAGTTTATTAAGGGCACTCCAAGGCTCTTTAGATAGCGGATGGACATCACTGAGAAAGAGCAGAGTAGAGAAAACAAAGCTTTAAATGGATGATCACAATAGCACTTGTTAAATGCTGGGGGAGTACAGCTGGGGGAGGGGTGAGTGTTGAGAGAAGAAGCATCAGCATCAAAGCAGGAGTCATAAACTCAGTGGTGTGGGGGTAGGGGTGGGGGTAGGGCTCAGAGAAGGCATCCATATTAATGGTGGAGTGGGTGGGTGGCTTACCAGGTGGAGAAGGGAAGGCTTTGAAGACTCTTGTGGATTGTGTGGAGGTAAAGGGATAGGCCTTAGCAAGACCACCCTCTTTCCACTGGGTCAAACAAACATGGCAGACACTAAATGATGGTCCTACCAGGATTCTGATGCATCTGTCAGAAGGGGGCATAGAGTGGTGAGTGTCACACTGTGAAACTGTTTCCCAATTCAACCGACAACACCATTTGGAGAATTGTTTATACATTTTTGTCAGTCAAAGGGCTTGCACCCAGGGGCTGGGTGCTGTCCCAGAGCTCTTTTTGTTCAAGACTAGTGCTCTACCACGTTGAGCCACAGCTCCATTTCTGGGTTTCTGGTGGTTACTTGGAGATAATTGTCTCACGGACTTTCCTGCCTGGGCTGGCTTTGAACTAAAATCCTCAGATCATAGTATCCTGAGTAGCTAGGATGACAAGTGTGAGCCACCAGCGCCCAGCCCAATTAGAGGATTCTGAGTAGAAAAAGGATCATAGTGAGGTAAGATGGGCCAGAGAAGCTTAACAAGAGGAGCCTTTTCTTTTTTTAATATGATCAAACAAATAAAACAGAAGGTTTCACTTTACTGTCAATGAAAGAGCCTCCAGGTTCTAGTCCTGATGCTACTTTACACCTGATGAACCTCTGGGCAGTCCTTCCTCCCAGTTGCTTAGTTAGGATCTCACCATCAGTCTATGGAAAGGTACATGGCTGCTTTGCTGCTTTGCATACACACACACACACACACACACACCCCACATATATCACATATATTCACAAGTTCCAATCACTTCCAAGTAGTGACTATCCTGGGCTCCTGAGGCAGGAGTCACCTTTGCTGGCAAGAACAGGTGTGGACTCTGGTTCAGTTTTGTTTTCCTTTCCGTTGTTTTGGATGGAATCAGAGGGTTCATTTCTGAAAAAGAAAGGGCTGTGTTGAGTTTAAGAGCAAAGGCCTCGGAGTAAGACTTGTGCTTAAATTCTGGATCGGCCTCTTATCCCCTGGGTGACCTTCGACTATTTATTCCACCTCCCAGAGCTTCAGTCTTTGTTACCTAAAAACTGGGATAAAAATACATACCTCGCAGGGGTATGTCGCAGGGATTAAACGATAATGGGTGCAGACCTGAGAGCTCCGTGCAGGGCACGGGGTAGCCAAGCCAGTTACAACAACAACAACAACAACAACAACAACAAAAGCAGTCTGCGGCTCCCAGAAAGGAGAACTATTGCCGTTAATATCATCGAAGGAAGAGCACTGAGGCACAAATGGCTGTCGCCTCCTTGCAAATCTGGCAGAAAGCCAGCCTGCCAGAACTTAAAGGGACTTGAGATGGGTGGGACCTGGCGCGGGGTGGGACCCGGGAAGCCCGCGCGTGGGCGGAGGTGGTGAGGACGGGTGAGGGTTCTTGGGGCGCCCCCCCCCTCTCCCCGGGCTGGGCTGGTACGGGAGAAGAGAGGCTGGGTTTTCGGGGGGGGGAGGCGGGGAGGGTGGGCCTCGGCGTCCGGGAGACCCGGGGTAGCGGCGGGAGCGAGGGAGAGAGAGGAGGGGCGACCGGGGGAATTTCCCCGCCTCTCTCCCTCCTGCCATAAATCACCGCAGTCGCGGCGGCGGAGCCGGGAAGTGCACGGAGCCGGAGCGCAGCGTGGTGGCACCAGACACCTCCCTTCTCCCACCTCTTTTCTTTCCTCCAGTTGTGTGTGTGTGTGTGTGTGTGTGTGTGTGTGTGTGTGTGTTCAAGCCTCCCCCCCTCCCGCTCGGTGACTGCCCCGGCCGTGCCGCCGATCGCCGCTCCCCCTTCGGTGTCGCCGCCCGCCCTCGTCGCCTTGGCCGCGCGGGGGGACACAGGGGAAGCGAAAGCGGCGCGGCTCCGCCTGTCACCCCCGCAGGGCCACTCCGCACACCCCGGCCTGCGGGTACCCCGACTCCCGGAGCCGTCCTCGGAGCCGCCGGGTGGTGCGGGCGCCGGGCGATCGGGGAGCGCTCGGCCGGCCACTTCCTTTCTCCCGCCCGCCCGCCCGCCGGCCGCCGCAGCCCGGCGATGGTGGCCGCCCGCGCTCCCGCGCTGTAGCCGGGCGCCCCCTAAGTTTGGGAGCCGCCGCCTCCGCGGCGCACACACCCGAGTGCAGACCGGGAAGAAAGTTTTGCAGGGTGCGCAGGTCGGGTCCTCCCGGCTTCCCTGCGCCGGGAGCCCTTCGGCGGGGAGTGGCGGGAGGCAGCATGGCCCGCGAGGCGGAGGAAGAGGAGACCGCGGAGACGGCCGCCCCGGCCCTCCGCTGTCCGGGCTCGCGGGGCTGGGCCGGAGCCGAGGCCAGAGCCGGAGTCGGGGCCGGGGCGCGGCGGCTGCCGCCCCTCTGGCTTCTCGGTCTGATGGCGTGCTGGCTCCTCGGCGCAGTGGCCGACGCCGACTTCTCCATCCTGGATGAGGCGCAAGTGCTGGCCAGCCAGATGCGGAGGCTGGCGGCCGAGGAGCTGGGAGTCGTCACCATGCAGGTAGGCGACCCCCTTCGTGTCCCGAGCTTGCCGGGCATCCTGCCTTTCCCTCTGCCCAGCAGCGCCTTTGGCTGGGCGCGAACCCCTCTTGTAGGCACCGAGCTCTGTGTCCTGCTGGACCCCTGTCCCTCTGTCTTTGGCGGCATCGACCCGTTGACTGAGCACCAATTCCTTCCTCCCACCCCCACCTCCATGCACCCCCTTTCCTCTGCAGGATCCCCTCTGCCCGGAACCCACTTTTGCCTGCCCAACCCCCTTTGCTGAGCACCTGGTCCTTTATCTTGGTCAAGGATTCTCTGGTTTCCTCGCACCTCTCTTCCTAATCTGCACACATTTTCCCCCTTCGTCGACTTGTTTTCTCCCGGCCATGCCTTGCAGAGGCCCCATGCCCTCTTTGTGTCCCCATCTCCGGGCAGCCAGCCCCGCCTGGATCAAGCCATTTCCCAAAGCCCCCCAGCCCGCCCCCCTTGGCCACTTCCCATCCTCCCCGGGAAACTAGGGCGCATGGATGGGCGCTGGGAAGGAAGGAGGTACCAGAGCTTACCCAGTTGCTTCAGGGCCCACCCGGGGGTCCCGGAGAACAGTTCTGGAGCAGTCTCAGCCGCCCCCTCTCCCGTCGTCCGGGTGATCTGGGGGGAGGGGCTGGCCGGGTAGAGTCCCCCCGTAACGTCCTGGTGGGTGGGTGGGTGGAGGGGTGACTCTTTTTGTTGCTTTAGGTTTATGCTGTTTGTGGGTTGCGTGGGGTCGGCTGTACAAGCTTTTATTTTTGCATTTGCCTTTTTTGTTTGTTTGTTTGGTGTGTGTGGGGGGAAAGGATCAAAATGGAAAGGGTTCCTATTCCTCCAGATTGTTTAGCTTGTCAGTCTCTTCCCAGGAGAGGAAGAGAGACCTACAGAAAAAAAAAAATGGCTCGCGGCTAATAAGGAATCCTGATGTTGTTACTCATAAGGCACAGTAGTAAAAAAAAAAAAAAGCTAAACAGCAACCACCTGGAGATTCTATCTCGAAGTTATTATCCTCATCTTGGCCGAGAAGACTCACTCAGTTAGGATAAGTTAAGATGACATTGTGAGTGTGAAACCTTTAGTATAGCATTATTTAACACTGTACAGTCTAACCACAGTGATGGTGATGAATGTGGTCTTCGAAAGAGCGAAGTTTCCAGGAATGTATTATTGGAAGAGGCTTCTGATTTCGATCCTTCAGGGACTATCCCACCTCTCCCACAGGGAGAGGTGTTTTTGAACCACTTTGGGATTCAGGTTTCTGAGAGTTTTTTTTTTTTTTTTTTTAACCCTTCCCCCACCCCAGACTCCCAAGAGGCTACAGTTTTCCTAAAGCGAGTTCCACAGATCTCCACTGTATCAATGGCCATTTTTTAGGAGGTTGAGTCTAGCTTTGCTTGAAAGGTAATTTTACATTTATTTGCACACCCAGCACTGAAGTACCCTAGAGTCGGATTTTCTTCATTTGCATAAGAATAGATAAGCTTTTAAAATACATCTTTTAACTCTCTCTGCAGATCTTTCTGGTTCAGATTCAATTATAATTTTTTCCATATGCATTTTCTGAATCCTGACTGTGGCTGAGTTCTTAGAGGGAAATGACTTTTGGAGGAGATGGAAAACTGAGAGTTACTTTTCCCTAGTGAATGTTTCAATTCAGAACACAAACAATTGTCTTGTAAAAGATTTAATGCTTTACAGTCTTGGACTTTGCTTTTAGGATTAAGTGGCATTTGTTGCCTCCAGCCCTGTGGTTTGGTCAAGGGATCTTGCGTGGGTCTTTCCCCTTTCTCCCTGTAAGCAAAGGACTTGCTTTTTTTCTACAACACTGACAGCCTTGGCACCCTGTCCTTGACAAAAGGTGAAATTGGATCCTAACACATTGTTATTCAGGTAGGGTTCTAAAGCAAATGTAGTTTTAAAAAGCTTCCCCGTAGAAAAGGGGACACTTTAGGGAAAAAAAGCTCTGGTCAGTGGGGGGGTTGTGCCCAAATGGCCCTTTATCTCCTTTCTACTGGCCTCGCTCCAACACCTTTGCTACCTCTTTGTGGAAGCCGACCTCCTGCAGACAGGGTTTTGTCTGGTAAAATGTGAAGTGGCTTCTCTCTTTTTTTGAAAGGAGTCACACTTACTGTATTCAAATTCCTCTTCTAGAGTTGTACATTGATCTACCACTTTGCCCCAATGTGGGAAAATTGGGGGGAAGAGTCTTTTTTTTTTTTTTAATGTAGTTAGAACTGCCAGCTCTTTTAAGGCGGATGGTGTGCTTGTAAATAACAAAATCTAACACAGGCTAGATTTCTAACTCCTCAGCATAAAGGTTGTGAACCTTACATGCTTCTATAAACCTTAGGGATTTGCTCAGTGGATCTAAAGTTTAATGTGTTTTTGGTTGTGTTGATGTAGATTAAGGAACCCCTTTCCCCCCTATCTTTCCTTTTGCAATGTTGGATTTTTATAAGTATAGATCCAGCTGGTGGCTCAGAGACAGTGGATTGTGGAGGTTAAGTTGAGCTGGGTTAGACTCCCACGCAAAGATGGCTGTCAGGGAAAGGATTCTGACTCCTTTCATTTGACCTTGGCATTTTTAGCAGACCACAGTCCGCCTTAGGACAGCATTTCATTTTATGACAAAGTTTCTGTAGGCCAATTTCCTAATTAAAATCAAAATTTCTGACTTTTGATTGTTTCTGTTGCTGAAGGTTCCAAAGGTAGTTTTTAATATTGAGAAATTGTACCGTAGCCTCTACACTAGGCCTGTTGTTTTACAGCAGTTCGAATGGCCATGCTGGAGGTTGCAAAGGGTGATTTTACAAAAGTAAAAACCGGGTCTTTTTTCAGCTCTGTAGTTTCCCATGACCATCTTGGTGCCTGATGATAGGGAAGACATTTTAAAAGGCAGCCTATCTTAACCAGGTTCCTTGGAGTTTTCTGAGGGCCACCTACTTGTGATTATTTTGTGTTTTTTTTTTTAAATAATGAACAACATTTTAAAAAATTTTAAATGATAGGCACCAATCAATTTAACCAGTGCCCCTGGGCAAGCTGCCACTGAATACTGCCCCCTGGCCGCAGACTTCATACATCATGAGTAAAAGTCAAATCTAATCATCAACTCCTCAGGGGTCTGGTGGAGTTCAGCTATCAATGTGTGACTTGGGAGGAGAAAGCGACTGGTGTCCAGGGAGACTTATTTCTGCTTATTCATTCATGCAACAAGTTTATATCAAACAGCCTCATGCACAAAATAGAAAAAGCCTCATGGTGGATATCTGGAGACATGAGTTTCAGCATTGCCACTTGCAAGTTGGTTGATTTATTTTGCAAAATCAGGAATGCTGTTTTTTTTTTGTTTGTTTTTTTCCCCAAGAATTTTGCTTTGTGGGCTTCATGGAGATAGTGCATATGAAGGCACCTGTTAACTTTAAGCTGGGTCCAAGAGATGTTGGTGGATGTAGCTGGTCTTTAATAGAGAAATATTCTCTGAAACTGAGCTCTGGGATACGTGTGCAGGGGGGTTGTCAGGAGGTATTCCAGCACAGTCCTTTAAGGAGTTTGCCTTTTGGAGGAGGAGTAGGATTGCACAGGTAAGATGGTTAAGCAACAATGCCTGCTTGTTAGAAGGCATGTCTGCTCTGGGAGCCATTTCACCAGGCAGTTACAAGGCCCATTTAACATTATATGACAATACAGGCTTCCTAACAGCAAGCACCTGGCACATGGCCAGTGTGCCCGCCTTGGTGTTAGCACTAACACAGCTCTTTTGGGCTGGGCACACTGGCCATGTTCATTCACTGTGAACTTGGCAGTCATACCAGCAGGTTGGTCAGACAGCTGCTATATGGGGCCTGGGAAGGGAGGTAGGGAGGTCTATGGAGTGGGGTCTTTCCAGACAGCCAGAAAAAATACCAGAAACACAAACTGAAGCTTCATCTCAAATTGGAGGAAGAAGTAGCAGCCAGGATAGGCTCAGCTGGAGTAGAGAGGTGTCTATTGAAAACGGAGAGCAGTGTAAATAGTGACTGTAGCTGAACAGGAATAGACAATCCTCCTCTGTGAGCCATAAAAGAGCAATGCATAAAGTCATGCTCACTTTTTACATATATATCCAGCAGTCTTCCACTCCAGGTATCTTGAATGTCTTTCAGTGAAAAGTGACCCCTACCCTTAATCTCTCAACTAATCACAGAAATAGACACACAAAGACCTACAATCCCACTTTTTGTTAGCAGTAGAGAGATTGGTGCAATGGTAGAGGGACCACAGTGCCTTGTCCATGCTTATCATTTAGTCAAGGAAGTCATCTGCTTTGGTCTATTCAATGCCACCGCGTGGAAGTGGAAGCAGTAGCCTCACATGTGAAGTGTTAACGACATCAGCAGTCATTAGATAATTTCTCATTCCTTTTTGGTGGCACTGGACAAGGTTAGCTGGTGCATCTTGAACCCATCACAAGGAGGTGACTGTGATTCTGTGCTTCTGTAGTTCCCAAATCTGAGTCCTTTGACTGTCATTCTGGCACTTGTATGTGTGGGAGGTGGCGAGGTGGAGTGGGGGGGGGAAGGTCACTGAGGCTTGAACCCAAGGTCTGTCCCTTAGCTTTTTCACTCAAGGCTGGCACTCTACCACTTGAGCCACACCTCCACTTTTGACTTTTTGGTGATTAATTGGCGATAAGTACTCCCATGGTCTTTTCTGCATGGTCTGGCTTTGAGCCAGAGTCATCAGATCTTGGTCTCCTGAGTAGCTAGGATTACAGGCATGAGCCATGGGTGCCTGGATATTCTGGCACTTTTGTAGTGATTGGACATAAATATCTTTGCAGCTCTATTCCAACTGCTAGCTGATTTGCAGTCTAGGGGAGGCTTACATTATCCTCAGACTCCTGTGTCCCATACCAGGAATTGAATACTGAAACAGAAGAAAACAGATCACTAATAGATGACTCAGAGTTGAACTTGAACGAAAGAATGTGCCCAAGAAAAACCATGTAGAATGAGTTTTTAATCTACTTGTGTGTGGAGGGGCAGGGACCTGGGGGGGGGGTGGAGTAAAGAAAGACACTATGCTTGGAACTTTGCTGCTGCTGCCGCCGCCCCCCCCCTTCTCTACCTCCACCTCCTTTTTTGCAATAGTTCTATTTTCTATTATAAGTTAGCTTGATGGCCTTCATGATGTTCTTGACGGTTTTTTATATCTGAAGGTATGTTATTCTGTGCAAATGTCTGTATCTGAGTTCTTTTATCTAAAATCAGAGATTAATATCTTTTATTTATTCAATAAATGTGACATGCAGTTAAATATTAAAGGACAAATGTCATAATTAGTGGAAGCTTTAATCAATTAAAAAATAACCCAAAATAGAATGCAAACATTGGATGGATTTTATTTTTGATTCAGTCTGCTATTCTTTTGATTGTAGAATTGAGTCCATTAATATTTACGGTTATTATAGAGAGATGTGTCATGTTTCCTGTCATTTTCTTGATTTCTTGTATTTTTTCCCCTTTCTGCAGTTATTAAATTGATCTTCTAGTGATTTTTGTCTGATGTATCTCTTTGATTTCGATTGTTTTCTTCAGATTGTATTCCTTCCTTTAGAATTCTTTGTAATGCTGGCTTAGTGCTCATGTATTCCTTTCATGTTTGTTTGTCATGGAAGGTTTTGGTACACCATCTAATGTAAATGATGAGTAGATCAGTTTGGATTGGCAGTTGTTAATCTTCTGCGCTTGGATTATACCATTCCAGGCTCTCCTTGCATTGAGGGTTTGTTTGAAAAGGTCTTCAGTGATTCTGATGTTCTTTCCATTGTAATATAGCCTCTTCTTTAATTTTGTGGCATTTAAAATCACTTTGTTGCTATTCATGTCTGATGTTTTTACTGTGTGTATCAAGAAATGTTTATTCTTAGATCCAATATACTGGGGGTTCTATATGCTTCTGATAAGCAAGTAAGATTTTTCTCTTGTAAGAGGGAAAAATTATGCCTCGTCCTTCCTCAACTTCCATTTCTCTAACACCTGTATTAGCTGTCTTGGTTGTATTTTTCCTGCCAGTGGTACTTGAGTCTTAGAAGGGCTTGGGAAGGGGAAGAAGATAGTTTCACACTTTATAATGTGTCGGTGCTATTTCTGGTTGCTGCTGGCTGAGTTGCTTCCTTGAGCTTAAGTGGATAAGTAGGCAGGAACTTTTCAAAAGTCTGGAATTTTGATATTAGGTAGAGTGAGATTTATTTTGCATATTCTTGGACCTGGTTTAAGAACTTATTGAAATTCAAAATATGAAAGGGCAACAGGGACAACAATTTTGACTCAACCCATTATTAATGATGTAACCTTCAGCCTGCTATTAGCTCCCTCTGAGGACAGTGTCTTCATGCTTCCTGTAGCCCTAAGGGAAAATATGTTTTAAAAGACAACATGAGTTCTAACATAAAAGTAATCAGTAAACAGAAATAAAAAATATAGGAGCAGTCTGTTTGGTGTCAGGGTACAGAACCAGAAGGCAACAAACATTTCTTGAGCCAGAATGAAACAGAAACATAACCCTTAGAAACTACCTTTCATTGTAGTTAATCCTCTGCCATAGTTTCTGGGGCACAGTACAGAGATCTTCAACATGTGCTGCTCCAAAGAAAATATTAGGCAATCTCTAATTACTCTTAAATCTTTTATTTTATTTTTTTCTGGTTCCTGTTCTGGGGTTTGCACTCAAGGCTTAGGTGCTTGCTGTTCTTGAGCTTTTGTGCTCAAGGCTAGCACTCAACCACTTGAGCCACAGTTCCATTTCTGGCTTTTTGGTGGTTAATTGGAGCTAAAAGTCTCATGGACTTTTGCTTTCCAGGCTGGCTTTGAATTGGGTTCTTCAGATCTCAGCCTCGTAGGATTATAGTTGTGAGATACTGGTGCCCAGCTTCCTCAATCTGTTTATTATAAAAATAATAAAAAATGTACAAAGTAGGGAAAATAGCCGAAGAGTATAGCTTAATCAGTTATTGGCTAGTGGTTAGGATGATTTTGTCTCTATGTCTGCCTCTACCTGTTCTTCCCCTTCCCTAATTATATGAGGCAAATTTTAGATATTTGAATTGAAATTTAAAATATGTAATGTCAACATGAACAAATTTGATGTAGCTAATGGTGTAGTTTCTGGCATATTGTAAGATCACTCTGAACTTAAGTGACTTCCTGGTGTGTGTTATATGTGCATGAGTACATGGGTGTGTATTTCCCAGTACTGAAACTTGAACTCAGGCCTATGCTTTGTTCCTTACCTTTTTCGCTCAAGGCTGGTGCTCCATTTCTGGCTTTTTGGTGGTTAATTGGAGATAAGAATCTCATAGACTTCCTGCCCAGATAGGCTTCAAACCATGATCCTCACATCTCAGCCCTCAGAATAGCTAGGATTATAGGCATGAGCCACCAGTTCCCAGCTTCTTCATGCATTCAGGTTTAATTTATATACTTTTAATGTGTTATAAATTATATTTTGTTTCACTGGTATATAGAATATTCCATTGACAAAAACACTTTGAAGCATATGATATACATAAACTTTGTTGTGATGTTTGGCTTTTTCTCCCTAGACCTTTACAAATAGCTACTCTCCTTTTTTGGACATGAGTAACTGAACTGGAGATCAAATCTTTTTTTTTTTTTTTCTTTTTGTTGATTGTGGGGCTTGAACGCGGGGCCTGGGTGCTGGGTGCTGGGTGCTCTTTTGCTCAAGGCAAGCTCTACCACTTTGAGCCACAGCTCCACTTTGGGTTTGCTGGTGGGCTAATTGGAGATAAGAGTCACATAGACTTTCCTGCCAGGGCTGGCTTTGAACCAGGATCCTCAGATCTCAGCCTCTTGAATTGCTAGGATTACAGATGTGAGCCACCAGTGCCTGGCTGGAGCTTGAATCCTGAGAGCATGGTAGGCAAATGTTGTGCCACAAATGATATATTACATCCTCAGCTCTTGAATAGCTAGTACCTTTGCCCTTCCAGATGGAATGCCGAGCTTCTTTGGGAAGCTCTTCTGGGTCTCTTCTGAGTGGGCCTTCCTAGCTCTCATTTTCATGCTTGTTTTCCCGTAAAGCTGTGAAGTTCCTTATTTCCCTCATGGCGGGTTTATAGTCTGGCCACATGTATGTCTGAGGCAGCATGAACCACATCTGTTTGCTCCCTGTTCTCTCCCATTTGCAGAAGAGGCAAGAATAAGATAAGGAGACAAGCTGTAAATGGGAGACCGGGGAAGGTCAAAGAGGAAGAGCTGATCTTGCACATATTTGTTTTCTGATTAGGCTGTGATGTCTCCCTGCAAAATTGGATGCTGCAAGAAGGCAAGAATTATAAGGGACTTCTTGTGTCTTCCCCAGGAATTCCTAACAGGGAGACTGAACCAGCTTAGATGGCTCAACAACTACCAACATACTTGATTCAGAGTACTCCATAGCTAAATCTAGTGTTTACAAAGGTTAGATACTCAGAAGGAATAAGCGGGCCACGCGTGGGTCTCTAGGGAGAGGTGATAGCTATTGTTAACAGGGGGCATGTGCCAGGCTAAAGGAGGACAGACACTGCTCAGCCCCAGTGACGGCTGCCAGGGCAATGTTGGGCCAGTGTTGTTACATCATTTTTGTTTTTTTGGAAGTGGAATGTGTGGTTTTATATAAAATCACTTGATTCTTAAAATGTTGGCAACGGATTCAGATTTAAAAAAAAAATCAAACAGCATTGCATGGGCCAAGCTAAACACATATGCAGACTGGATCGAGCCAGAGGCCACCAGTTTGTAGTGTCTGGGTTAAAATTGTTCATTGGATTCCAGAAATTAACGCTAGTGCTTTTGTATAGGTTATGGAGACTGATTTTCACTTCTCTGAGTTCCTTTTCCTCAAGGCTTCTTCTACCACTTGAGCTACAGCTACACTTCTGGCTTTTTCTGTGATTAATTGGAGATAAGAGTCTTTCCTGCCCAGACTGGCTTCGAACCATGATCCTCAGATGTCAGCCTCTTGAGAAGCTAGGATTATAGGTGTGAGCCACTGACACCCAATGAGACTGGATATTTTTATGCTCGATAAGGAGAAATTTCTGATGAACAGTTATAAAATAGATTGCCTTGGGAAATGAGGTCCTTGTCATTATAACTACTTCAAATATTTCTCGGATGTTGCTTTTGTTCCAGGCACTATGCTAGGCCTGAGATATCCATCAGTTAATTTCCAATGTAACGTAATTATGAGAGAAAAGGTTCTGAATGCTTGGAGATGATGTGTCAGAGATGTTAACCTGCCGGAGGGTGTGAAGGCATTCTATTCTAGAAGGCTGCCCTGAGAAAGTGGAATGACTAACAGACTCTACCGAGTAGAGGTCCCAGGAGGTTCCTTATTTAGAGAAAACATAGCACTCTGAGGAATAGAAAGATGGCATTAGGATCTTGAGCTTCAGAGGAGAAAGGTCATATGAGAGGCCAGAGAAAATAAGCAGAGGTATGGCGTGCCTAGAACTTTCATGTCAGTCAAGACTTGTTCGACAATTACAGAGCATCCAGCTCCTACTGACTTAACAACAAAGAAAGCTGTTGCCCCATGTAGGTGAATGGTCTAGGGTGGATCATTTTGTGCAAGACTAGTTTTGGGTCTGCAGGATATGGCCATTACCATGTTTCCTTTTCTGCACATTCACAATAAGTGTTTTCCCCCAAGTACTAGGGGAACTGAGATAGGCTTGAACTGAGATAGGCGCTGTACCAATTGAAACACACTGCCACCCATTTGTGGGTTGGTCATTTTCAAGATTGGATCTTGCTTTTTGCCCAGGCCAGCCTGGACGGTGATCCTCAATTTGTTCTTGCTTGTTATCATACCCAGCCATTGGTGAACTTTTTTCTGTGAGAAAGCTTGGAATCTAGAAAACTCAGCTGAAATGATTTAGGATTCAGGTTCCGTTTAAAAAACGAAAGACTGTCTGCAATCATAGCGTGCTCTATTTCTGGGTCCCATGTATCCAATTAAAGGAGGACCTGTTCGGGCCCAAAGACAGACAAGTTGGCCAGCAGCCCACTAGGATCCACTCTGAGGACACAGAAGCCTTGCCCTTGTCATGTCTTTTTTTTCTAAACTCTCAGATCTCTAGGATCAAAGAAGGGCTGAAGGACCACAGACATAAGCTTCATTGTATGGACACTGAACCCTGGTTGGAGCATGGCTCAAGGACATATTAGCACAGTAACACTTGATCTTGGACTTGGACTTTTTTTTGTGTACCGGTCCTGGGGCCTGAACTCAGGGCCTTGGCACTATTCCTGAGCTTTTGTGCTCAAGGCTAGTACTCTACCACTTGAGCCACACAGCTCCATTTCTGGCTTTTTGGTGGTTAATTGGAGGAAGAGTCTCACGGATTTTCCTGGCATAACTGGCTTTGAACCATAATTCCTGAGTATCGAGGATTACAGGTGTGAGCCACCAGCGCCCAGCTGGACTTTAACTTTTTAATACGTTTTGTGATAATATACTATAGGAACTCCATTTTTCCCATTGCCTTAAGTTGCAAAATGAAACTCGTTTTAGTACTATATTCCTCTTTTGAAAAGAAAGTTGCTTTAGCTGTTTTAGGACTTAAATTAGAATTTAAAACTGATGATCCTACTTTGACAGTTGATGGGATTATTTTGTTATTACTTAAATGCCTAAAAGTTAGTGAGCTACTGAAGGAAGTTCAATAATTCTGAAGCCTTATATGCTAGATATTTTTCTTTAAAAAAAACAAAAGCAGCTGGGTGCTGGTGGCTCACACCTGTAATCCTAGCTATTCAGGAGGCTGAGATCTGAGGATCCTGGTTCAAAGCCAGCCCAGGCAGGAAACTCCGTGTGACTCTTATCTCCAATAAACCACCAGAAAACCAGAAGTGGTGCTGTGGCTCAAGCGGTAGAGTTTTCATCTTGAGCTGAAGAGCTGAGGGACAGTACCCAGGCCCAGAGTTCAAGCCCCAGGACCAGCCAAAACCCACCCTCTCAAGAAAAAAAACAAAACAAACCCCCCTCCCAAAAGCAGTAAATTTAATTGATCAGGAGCTATTATTTATTATTGTGAACCTGTACTACCAAAGTAAGTTTTTGTTAAAAAGGTAAAGTAGGGCTGGGGATGTAGCTCAGTGGTAGAGGTACTTGTTTACAAGCATGCATAAATCTTAGGTTCTAGTCCTACTACCACAAAAATGAATAAATAAATAAAAATCACATTAAAATTAAAATAAAAAGGTACCATTTAAAAAACCCTGAGAGCCAGGCTCTGGTGGCTCACACCTGTAATCCTAGCTACTCAGGAGGCTGAGATCTGAAGATTGCCGTTCAAAGACACCCTGGACAGGAAAGCCCATGACACTCTTATCTTCAATAAACCTCCAGAAAGCCGGAAGTGGCACTGTGACTCAAGTGGTAGAGTACTAGCCTTGAGCTGAAGAGTAGAGGTACAGCGCTCAGACCCAGAGTTCAAGCCCCACAACCAGCCAAAAAAAGCCAAAACCCCTTAGGATAAGAATAACTTCGGTTGTTTATTGTTTGTTTATGCAAAAGCCACAGAAGGAAATTTCACCTGTAATTTTCAGGCATATTTCTGTTTTGAAAATGTACTTCATAATTTAGTATCTCTCTAGTTATTAGGAATATACAGTCTTGTCACTTTTTTAAAAGTAAAATTTGTAATAAAAATATTATTATTTTGGAGAAGAGTTGATGATTAAACTGTCATTTGAAAGTTGAGCACTGGTGGCTCATGCCTGTAACCCTAGCAACTCAGCAGGTTAAGATCTGAAAATGGAGGTCAGAAGCCAGCATGGGCAGAAAAAAGCTCTGAGACTCTTTATCTCCAACTAACTAGCAAAAAGCCGGAAGTGGAATTGTGGCTCAAGTTGTAGAGCTCCATCCTTGAATGAAATACGCAAGTGAGTTTGGAGGTCAAGCCCCAGTAACAGAACAATGAATGAATGTATGAATGAATGGATAAATGTGTAAATAAATGTCATTAAATACTTCTTTACCTTGTCCTCTTTCTCTGAGTGCAGATATTTTCCTGTGCTTAAGATAAAACAATTTAGAATCATTTCAGCTGTGGCAGAGCTGATAAGATATATGTTAGGGGAACAACATAAACTGAGTTAATTACACAGATTGAAAAGTTCCAACACTTAAATACCAGAGTAGAGCAGCTGAAAAGTAACTTCTGGCCTATATTCCCCTGGAATTATTATGCCTTATTGTAATTGCATAGTGGAGCTTGTAGAGAGTTCTTATTTTATACATGATAATGTCTTGGTTCTTTCCCAACCATAACAAGTTTGTTGTTGTTGATTTTTTTTTTTAGAGCAGTCAAAGCCCAATACTGCAGAGTTGTTTTTTGTTGTTTTTGTTTTTTATTCTCCCTGGGTTTAAAAAAGTTATTTTTTACACGAAGTATTTTAAAAGATAATTTCCAAGTCCTGGTGGAAGGACAGTGAATATCAGTAAACCAGTGAGAATAAATCTGAATTTTTAATTAGGCTTTGAGTTTTTGCTTCAAAGTGTGGAGACATCATTAGTGATGTAAGTCTTGTTGCATTAGCAGAGACTGACATTTTACTTCAAACGCCCAGAGTGCAGCTGTCCTGTGCAGATAAAAGTTGCCAAGTGTGGTAGAGCAAGGTGGATTGGTAGATAATTAGCTGTCCCACATTACTGCAGTGTGGAAGAAGCCTGCCAGTCATGGGCAGGAAGGGGGAGTTATTAGTGGGAGAAAATCCAAGTGTGTCATAAAGCAATTTAGAATCATTTCAGCTGTGGCAGAGCTGATAAGATATATGTTAGGGGAACAACATAAACTGAGCCTTGTATATGATGGCCAACTTTTCTTTCTTTCTTCCTTTCCTTTCTTTCTTTCTTTCTTTCTTTTTTTCTTTCTTTCTCTTTCTTTCTTTTTCTTTTTTCTTTCTTTCTTTCCCTAATTCAAAAGAGAAATGGCCAGAAATTAATGATCACGAATACATGGATTCATCAACTCCATTTATGAAATAACTAGCTTAAATTCATCTTCATGAATTTCCATGTCATCTAAGTGTGAAATAAAAGGATATGTAGGGAGAAAAATCACAGAGAAGCCATAAAAAGCTTGGGCAATTACTATGCTGAATATAACCATAAAACAAATATTTGAAGCATGTCATCACGCTGATATAAAATGATACAGTATTTATAAAGGATTTGAGGTAATATTTAAGTCCATATTTATGAGCAAATCTATCTGTATACACATATATGTGTGTATATGTATTATTTTAAATTTTTTTCTCTGATCATTGAATGTATCTGAAAAATAAGAGGTGTTAGAAAGACCTATTGAGATTTTTATTTTTATTAGCCCTTTTTCGTTTTTCTGACAGTAGTAGGGATTGAATTTAAGACCTCATACTTGTTAGCCAGGTTCTCTGCCTACTTGAGCCATTCCCCAATCCCTTTTAGCTTTAGTTTGTCTTTCAAGTACGGTCTCATGCTTTCTTGCCTGGGTCCAGTCTTAGGTAATGATTCTCCTATCCCTGCCTGTTATGCTACCATGCCTACCTGGACTGGGATTCTTATCCACTCTTGATCACTGGCTAACATGAAGCTTCTTGAGACTCTTTTCTCCATTTGATTGCTCCCTGAACTCTGCCACATCATTGCCCTCCTTTCCTACTTCCACCTCCTCTTACTGAACATCTTTCTCTAAAGTTAGTGCCTTGTGTAGCAACCCAGAGACAAGAGGTCTTGAACTAGGTTGGGGGTTGTGTTTTGCTTGCTATGTCTTTTCGGAATGAAGGATGCCTGAATGAATGGTCACTGCAAGAGAGAGAGTCATATATTTTTTATTGTTTGTTCTGTATGTGTGGGTGGGGTGAGGAGGGGAGGTGCTTTAATCTTGGGCTATTTGACCTAAAGTTGACTTAACAAGCCCTTCTATGAAGTGAGGAAATTTGCTTTTCCTGTAGTCTTGGGGAGAGGTATCTAAACCATGTGCTAATTATAAGCCCATAATACCTGTTATAGATGTTTCAAGTTGGAGATCCCTGGAGATAGCACAAATTCAAATAATCTTAAAAAGGAGACCTGGGCCTGAGACATAGCCCAAGTGGTAGAGTGGTTGCCTAGCAAGCTGAGGCTCTGGGTTCAGTCTTTAGTACTAAGGGAGGTGGGGAACCTGGAAGATATTATTTGCGTGGGTGTCTATTCAGGTAACAAAGGTGGGCAGAGTTGCAAGTAGTAGAGATGAGTTATTAGAGTATGAATTCCTGCTGGTGATAGCCCTTCTTATTCATCTGTGTAGTCTTTATGTAGTTTGCACCATCTGGAGCACATCATGAGAACTCAGAAAAAGTCTAGATCACAAAAACTACCCAGTTAACCTTTAAATAACCCATTTTGTAACTTTCTAATAATTACTATTGCAAATTAGCTTTTGCTGCTTTGTGGACTTAATCTAAAATGTTTGGGGTCTCTACTTGCTACAAAAAATTGAAATGTTGCAGATAAGTGGACTACCTAGTATAATATCAAGCACTTGGGACTCCTAAGTGGGCAGTAGTTGTATCTGATGTATAACTGATTCATGGTAGAGAAAGTTAGGCTTTAAGCTGCTTTATCCTAAAGTTAGAATTCATGTTATATTATTTAACAAAGATTTTTGAGCTCATATTGTATATCAGACCTATGCTTGGCCTCGAGTTTAAGTTAATTTGAAAGAACAACCGGGCACCCGTGGCTCATGCCTATAATCCTAGCTACTCAGAAGGCTGAGATCTGAGGATTGTGTTTCAAAGCCAGCCCTGGCAGGAACATTCATGAGACTCTTATCTCCAGTTAACTACCAGAAAACCGGAATAGGTGCTGTTCTCAAGTGTAGAGCACCAGCCTTGAGCTGAAGAGCTCAGGAACAGTACCCAGGCCCAGAGTTCAAGACTCACGACCAACAAAGAAAGAAAGAAAGAAAGAGAGAGAGAGAGAAAGAAAGAAAGAAAGAAAGAAAGAAAGGAGCCTAAGATCTTTAATCTTAAGGAATATACAGCCTGCTAGTGAAATAGGCATTGAACAAATAATCATATCAATAAATGTAAATGATAAGTTTTGAGCAGTTTTGTGAAGGAACCACAGGGACTTTAGAAAGAATACCATTTATAAATGTAACTTAGGGATAGTATGTGTAAGTTAGTAGTAGAGCACTTACCCATAAAATAATGAGTTCTGCCAGGTACTGATGGTTCATGTCTGTAATACCTACTAGCTCCTTAGGAGGCTGATCTCTCAGGATCGTAGCCAGCCCATGCAGAAGAGCCTGAGACACTCTTATCTCCAAGGAACTACCAAAAGGCCAGAAATGGAGCTGTCGCTCATTGGTAGAGAGTCTAGCCTTGAATAAAAATGCATAAGTATATAGTGTTCAGATTCTGAGTTCAAGCCCCACGACTGGCATGCAGACACACACACACACACACACACACACACACACACACACACACACACACACACACACACACAGATGAAGAACAAGAAGGTCTTGTGGGGAGTTGAAAGTAAGTGATGACTTGGGCAGGTCTGTGGGGAGGCGGGAAGGACACTGATGTGTTTGAATGGTTGACAGAAGAATGGATAGGACTGCAATGGAGTCAATTTTATTCTGGCATGAAGAGGAAGGGAGCCATTGGAAGCGTTTAGACACGGGGAGTAATCAGGTTGACTTCGCTTTAGAAACCTAGTTGCCTCAACACCCTCACTCTCATCACTTGGTTCTATTACTCATGCTGTTGGCTTATGTTCAGCCTGAAATAAAAGAAGTGCACTAATCCCAGTCCTCCACGGGACATCATACCCTGGAGCAGAGGATACCTCTCTCTCTCTCTCTCTCTCTCTCTGAAGGATGCTTTCCCTTGTCCTAATGGAACATTAGTGAAATATAGGGGGATAGGATCACATAGGTCCAATCAGGAGCTAATTCCGGAGCCCAGTTGCCTAGATCCCCTAGAGCTATGCTGACTCCACTCACATATTGTGATGCCACATAATCCATTGATTTGGACAGAAGGGACATATCTCAAATGTCCACTTCAGTAATCACTGTCAGCTTTCCAGTGGCAATAGAATACAGGGACCAATTTGGACTGTTTTGACTATATCATATTTATGCTTGAATCCCCTCTCTTTAAATTTTTTTTTTACTTGATCACAAATTTTCCACAGTTTACAAAAACCCAACTTATTATGATTCAATTTAAGATTCTTTGACTTTCCAAGGCTGCTAGAGCAATAATGCGTTCAGCAGAAACCATAGTTTGCTTTTTGACTTTATTTAGGATATGGTTATGTGGTAGGGTACTTTGATGCTGGGCTCCCTGTCTATCATATCACTGTTAGGGTCACATGATTGCCACTCTACTGTATTGACAGTGGGTTTATTTAATATCATATTTTGTGTTTTATTTCCTTATATCTATAAAATGCCTATTTATGTGTATACAACATATATTACTGTATGTTACATATAATAAAAACTGATATAATGTAATACTGTATATAATATTATAAAATGGACCTTGTGTTAGATGATTTTGCCCAACTGTAGGCTCAAAGTGTTCTGAGCTGTGTTAGGGAAGGCTAAACTAAGGCTAATACACTGAGTAAGCTCAGTGTATTAAATGCATTTCTGACATCATATTTTTGGTTTATGATGAGTCTATGGGATGTGAGCCCTTTGTAAGTTGAGGAGCATGTGGACTTACTCAGCACCTGCTGTGCTATCTAATCTCAGGGGTGGCAGGAGGCAGGGCAAGTACGTGATGGTGCTAAGTCAACAGTGAGTATCTGGAACTGCCTAATCCATTTGCTTAGTGGAAGAATATAAATCAGTTAAGTACAATGGTAGATCCGACACTGCATATAGCATAATATAATTTTAATATTTTGTGAAATGATTGTGGTTTGGAATTGTCCAAGCTGTGAGTTTACATTTTATAAACATATTGCAGATGCATCATAATGGTAATTTGGAGACAGAATCATGGTGTGTGTGTGTGTTGTGTGTGTGTGTGTGTGTGTGTGTGTGTGTGTGTGTGTGTGTATGGTGGGGGGGGGTATTCGTGTTGCACATCAGTCCTAAGCCTGAACTCTGTCCCTGAGCTTTTTTTGCTGAAGGCTAGTATTCTACCATTGGAGCCACAGCTTGAGTAGCCAGGATTATAGGTGTGAGCATCTAGTGGCAGATAGTTTTAGAACTCAGGGCCTGAACACTGTCCCTGAGCTCTTTTGCTCAAGGCTAGCACTCTACTACTTTAATCCACAGTGCTACTTTTGGTTTTCTGGTGGATAATTGGAGGTAAGAGTCTTATGGACTTTCCTGCTCAGGCTGGCTTTGAACCATAATCATCAGATCTCAGCCTCCTGAGTAGCTAGGATTACAGGTGTGAGCCACTAGTACCAGGCTCAAGTATACTTTTTTTGCCCCTCCCTCATGTCTTGTTTGGCTAATCCTGTTTGTTCCTGGCTGATGTTTAGAAAAGTTTCAAGTAAGTTGAGTATAGTGGCTCATGTCTGTAAACCTAGCTACTTGGGAGGTAGAGATGGGGAAAATCACAGTTTTAGACCAGCCTAGGCAAAAAAATAGTTTGACTTCCCCTCAACTGGTGGCTGAACACACTGGTATGGCCTGTTACCCCAGCTATGGGAAAGCACAATGTTGGGTTCAGTGGCACATGCCTTCATCCCCAAGGAATTAAGGAAGCAAAACTGAGGACAGCCTCCCCAGCTGTACTGGGGAATAAAGTAAGACGCTAGCTTAAAAAAATAATGCAAACAGAAGCTGGAGGCATGTTAGTAGAGGCCTGACAAACAAGGCTCTGAGTTCAATACCAAGAACTACCACTGGAGCTGGCTGCTGGTGGCTCTTGTTCATAATCCTAGCTACTCAGAAGGCTGAGCTCTAAGGATTGTGGTTCCAAGCTAGTCCAGGCAGGAAAGTCCATGAGACTCTTGGCTCCAATTAATCACAGAAAAAGCTGGATGTGCCACTGTGCATGAGGTGGTCGAGCACTGGCCTTGAATGAAAAGGAGTCCAGGCCAAGAGTTCAAGCCCCAGGACCAGCAAAGAGAGAGGGGTGAGCAGGTGGGAGGAGGGAAGGGAGAGGGAAAAGAGGCAGGAAGAAGAGACAGGGGGGAGGAGAAGGAGAAAGAAAAATTACAAGTCGAACTGCTAGCTTAAAGTATGAATTTTAAACAGCTATGGCAGTTCATTCGGTTACTAAGTAATTGTTAATATATCTCCAAATAAACATAAATTCAAATTTCATTGGATTTTTTTTTTTGTCAGTTGTGAGGTTTGAACTCAGAGCCTAGGTGTTGCCCTGAGTTTCTTTGTACAGAAGACTAGCTTTCTATCACTTGAGCCTCATTCCTACTTCCTCATTAGATTTTAATAAACAATTTTTGAGAAGTTTATGGCTCTCGAGACAAGTAGCATCTGGTTTAGATACTTATTAAAAATTTACTGGGTAGGGAATCTCATTATGACATAGTAAAATATAATCAAGGAAGTATGACAGATATGCTTTCTGAGATTCTTCTAAAATGTTTCTTCTATTTGATGTGCTCAAGAGTTATTATAGGACTTGCATGTTAACACGGTAATTTCTTAATGAATATTATTTGGTACTTTGCTTATTAATTATTGCCATAAAGATACACTGTTACTGTTTCCCAAAATACCTAACATTGAATGAAGAGGTGGAATATCTATAGATATAACTGTACTATTACTCCATCTTTCTTTTTTCTTTTTTTTGTAAGTTGTGGGTCTTGAACTCATCACCTGGGCATTGTCTCTGAGCTAATTTGCTTAAGGCTAGTGCTCTGCCACTTGAGCCACAACACCACTTCCGATTTTCTGGTTTTTATTGGAGATAAGAGTCTCATGGACTTTCTGGCCGGACCTGGCTTTGAACCGTGATACTCAGAGCTCAGCCTCCTGAGTAGCTAGGATTACAGGTGTGAGCCACTGGTGCTTGACAACCACTTCCTATTTTCTTGTGGTTAATTGAAGAGTCTTATAAAGACTATCCTGCCCAAACTGGCTTTGAACTCTGATCCTCAGATCTCAGTCTCTTGAGTAGCTAGGATTACAGGCATGAGCCACCAGCACCTGGTTCCACCATTCTTTCAACACACAGAGTTGTTAAGACCTGCCAAGCAGCATCCCTTATGCAGTGAATTGAGGAATATTTTTGCTTGGCATCTGCAGAGGGTTGATTCCCAATGCCCTACAAAATTAAAACCCAAGGATACCCAAGTTCCTTATTTAAGGTGACACTGTGTTTGCATAGGACTAACAGACATCCTCTTAGCTACTTAATCTCATCCATCCACTTGTATAGTATAAACCTAGATCATCCATCCAACAACAATCAGCATTTACAATGTAAATAGTTACTGGGAAATAATGACAAGAAAAAGTTATGTATATTCAATAAAGATGCAGATTTTTTCACCCCCCCCAATGTTTTTTATCATTTGATTGAATCCACAGTTGTAAATCTTACTGTATCATGCATTTCTTTAGAATTAGACTTGCTTTTTATATTGGTCTTTCAGTTGTAGGACGAAATAAAAACTATATAGACAGATATTGGACTATTACTATTTTTATTATCACACTAGAATCCTGTAAGTGCCTTTTTCTGCAGAGCACTCATAGCTCTGTAGAATACCTTGAAACTTGTACAAATGAATCTTGTGCTGAATCAAATTAACCAGGAAAATTAAATAAATAATGAAGCAAGTAATGCTTCATTTAAAATCTATTAATGCCTACCACTAGCCAGGCACTCTTGGGAATGCTGAAGATAAAGTAGTCATTAAACTCTGGGCCTGATTTCCTGGGTTGGGGTGATCTTTCTTCTGGGGAGATTGGGTGGTAAACAGGCTGGGAGCAGCAGGGAACCAGGGTCAGGTGGTGGGGGTGGGGAGGGTGGGGGATTATTTGTGTGAGGAGCTCAAGGCTGTTGCTTCCCAGGTGGGGATGGGTCATGTGCCCTGGAGAACTGATGTTGGGATTAACTCTTTTCAGACTAGTCTGCCTTAAATTGCACTTCTTATTTATGGCATTTTCAGATGACTCACAAGAGGTCTGTGAACAATTACTATGCTTTTCTCTTCTTCCTTGTGTGTCCTCTACTCTTCCTCTGTGGTTTTTGATTTCTTTTAGAGCTAAGCTGCCAGTTGCCCTAAGACTTTCCCCATTCCCCAGCCCCCATCTCTGCCCTTCCGGTAGGCATGCATGTGCCTTTTGAAGGAATGCTGCCTTCACACTAAAAGCTTTTTTTTTTTTAAAGTAGTATAAAGCCCTTCCCTGATGGCAGGACATATGGACGTTTCCAGCAACCCCAGTTTGCAAACACCCTGGCTTCCAATACTCATTTTTGTGAAGTTTGTTGTTAAGAACAACATTCACTTGCGGAGGTTGTAAAAACAAGACCCAATTCTCAGGCCAAATCACAAAAGCCTGTTTAGAGAAACTTGGATTTGAATTCCGGCTCTCTTCCTATTCTTCAGAGGCTTAGGTTCTTCAGGGTAGAAAACTAGAGAAGACTGGACATGGGTGGTTCATGCCTGTAATCCTAGAATTACAGGGAGAGTTTTACTCTCCCTGTAGAGGGAGATTAAAAAAAAATTGAGGCTACCCTGGGTACATAGTGAGTTCCAGGCCAGCCTGGGGGTTGGGGGTGGGGTAATACAAATAGATATAGTTGTTGTAGGTTTAAGAGAATATTGTTAGAAGGTTTGTGAGAATATTAAGCATGATACCCAGTGCCCGAGATTTCATTATGAGCTTTTGCTTTATGTGAGGGCAAACATTCCTGGGTTTTCACACTTTGATGTAATGATCCAGGGATGAGAAAGGAATAGGATGACTCTCCTATGTCATTAAGGCTGGAGAAAAAGGTATTATAACACAGGTAGCTACCATTTACTGAGCATTTACTATGCACTACATGCCATGCTAAGCACAGGTTAAGTACTGGCTATTATTGATTTACTCAGTCACCTTCCAGTGGACCAGCCTGGCCTCTGTTCACTGCTTACTTGTTTCCAGTTCTTTCTACTTAGCTCTAGTCCATCCATGAAGAATGACTATTACTTGGTGACATTTTTGGCTGTCACTTGACAACAGCCCTCTCTCTGGTCTTACAGGTCTGACTGGGCCTGGAAATGTCGCCCTGTGATGTTATGACTTGAAAGATGGCGGGACCTTTTGATCCTAGCCCAGGGTTTGTTAGCTACAGGGGTTTTGTTAATAGAAAACACTCACTCACCTCTAGGGGGGGAGAAATTAAAGCACATACTTCCTTCTCTCTGACCTCTGAACTCTTGCCATTTACATCAAGTACTTGCTGGGAAAGACGACTAAATTAATAATCTGCCAGATAGTTCTCTTTCCGCCCCGCCTCACTTTCAACTTGGCATTTTGTCCTCAAGTTGGTGTTTTTTCATCTAAGAAGATGCCTGTCCTTAGAGTCTGGAGGGAAGGTGTAATCAGAAGCAACATTCTTTGGCCTTTCCATAACAATTAGAAAGTAAAGTGTGCAGTGACCAAGTGATTTAGCTTTTAGGGGCCTCAATTTTTTCTACCTGTATAATGGGGGTTTTATCTTAAGTGATTTGTGGTGGCAACCAAAGGAAGGATTATACACAAAAATGCATGTGCTCTTATTATGTTTCTGAGTTACAACTTTTTTTTTTTTTTTTTTTTTGCCAGTTGTGGGGTTTGAACTTGGGGCCTGGGTGCTGTCTCTGAGCTCCTTTTGCTCAAGGCTAGCACTCTGTCACTTGAACCACAGCACCACTTCTGGCTTTTTGGAGATGAGTCTCATGGACTTTCCCACCTGGGCTGGCTTTGAACTGTGATCCTCAGATCTCAGCCTCCGAATAGCTAAGATTATGAGTTAACTTTTTTTACTCTCAGAAGAGGCTATTAACTTTATATACCAGGGGAATAAAATGCAGAGCAATATTATCTCTTTCAAATGGTAAGAAGTAAAAGTCTTGCTCCTTAATTTCCAGTTTATGTAAAAATTGAAAGTAACATCTAGAAAAACTTTGCTTAACTGTTACATAATCGATAGAGACCAGTATGATGTTATAATATTAATAATGCCTTGACTTTTTTAACCCTGCTTCAGGATTCAGACAGACAATGCTTTCAGTGGTTCAGATGGTTAATTCTTAATGTGTGAATGTCAAAGTTTTTCTATATGGTAACTCAACACAGTGGGAAATGAGTCCCTATTCTTCAAAGATTGGTCCCTCTTTGTTTCAAAAATTAATAGAAATGAGTAGCAAGACCCTATTTTGCTATATTAAAATGATATACAAACCTGGTGTGGTAATGAACACTTGTTAATCTCAGCAGTGGAAAAGTTGAGGAAGGAGGATTGTGAGTTTGAAGCCAGCCTGGGTTCAAGGGAAGTCTGGACAATGTAGTGACACCCATCTTAATAAATAAATGAACAAATAATGAGTAATACACAGTGTGAACCATCTGATTTCTTTGAAAGATCTCTAAGTTTTCTTCCATGGCTAAAGATAATTTGAAGCTGTGGATATTCATGAATCTGTGTGTGTGTGTGTGTGTGTGTGTGTGCACGCACGCGCATGTGTGTGCGTGTATGTTGCTTGTGTGAGTTTCATTAGAAGTTTGGACCAAAAGGTAAAGAAAAGAAGTTTTTTCTCTGTTCCTCAACTTTCATCCTATGCCACATTAAAAAAGTAGCTACATTTTTGTTGTTGTTGGTCATGGGGCTTGAACTCGGATTCTAGACCCCTTTCCCTGAGCTTTTTCGCTCTTTCACTTTGAGCCCCAGCTACACAGTGGTTTATTGGAGATAAGAGTCTCATGGACTTTCCTTCCTGGGCTGGCTTTGAACTGTGATCCTTAGATCTCAGCCTCCTGAGTAGCTAGGGCTACAGGCGTGAGCCATCAGCACAGGCCCGGTAATTACTTCTTAGTCAAAATCTGTCTAGCTGTACTCCACTTGTTGTACCTGTAGAGTTACAGTAGGTATAAAGACAGGACCTGCTGCTGGGCCTCCTGAGGGTACTGCTCATATTATTACAAATGTGACCAGCGGGACTATTTTTTTTTTCTTAACTTGGTTTAAGGCTAGGGAGTCCTGGAAGACATTGTGATATGAAGAGAGCAGTGTTTATCCTTGAGGATTCCCCCTGGCATTGCCTTCATTAGACAGTTGTCTGTTTTCTTGCACCTAAGTTTGCTTTGGATTCTGCTCCATGGTGACTCTTTTTGGACTCTGGACTTGCCCTTCTGTTCTCTCTGAATCCTCATCACTTTCAGGAGGACCAAAATAGGCTTGTAGGAAGTGCAGAATGGTGAGCAGAATAATGAATGAATGAATTAGGGAATGAAGCCTAGGGTTTACCTAATCTCTCTGGATCTCTTTCCTCACATCATCATCATCATCATCATCATCATCATCATCATCATCATCACTTCCAGAGCTGTTACATCCCATGTGATGTCTCTGAAATCCCTTGGTGAATTTTGAGATCATGCACATATAAGAGTTTGAAAATACTTCTTGAGCAGCAATACAACTTCTTATTTTCTGTTTTCCGTATCTAGACAACAATAGGACTGTGGGCCAGCTTGCTCTTATATAATTCATTCTTTGCTAGGAGGAAGCATACTTAGGCAAAGTGCTTCCTCATTCATTAAGCCAGTGATCTCATATATGAGATATATGGTCGAGGCATCTCAAATTGTGTGTTCTGGAAAAATGTATAATAAGTTTTGTTGGAAAAATTGCTTATGACATTTTGCACTTCCTATGACCATAGATATGGAAAGCAGTGTGAAAAGTTCATGTTATGGCTACAGGAAAGGGTTATACCTCTCTTCTTAGGGCTTAAAAATTGGAAGGGATGTGGGCAAGGTGTTTGGGCCTATAACTGGACAGTATGAAAAAGCTAGCGTAAAGGTGCACCAGAGCAGATACTAGCGCCCTGCTGGCCACTCTGGCTGTACCTTCATTACCCCAGGAATTACCATGGAGCAAATCAGTTGCTCTGCTTCCAATTTATAATCCTCCCAGCCATACACCTTTTCTCCTTCTCTAAACATATTTTGTGGGGCTGATTTAGTGAGCTCTCCGTGGTCCTCATAAGCTCCTTAGAGAAGTGTATGCACATTAAGAGGACGTATTTAATAGACACAGTGCGCCTCTGTGAAAGAATGCTTTGTGTGAGGAGCCTTTGTGTATTTATCCATCTCACAGCAGTTTGTGGGGTGCTTCCCAAGTCTCCCAGACTCTGAATGGCAGGGCTGGGAAGGACCCTGCTCCTGGATAATGGAGAGGGAGAGTACTTGGGAGGGGGTAGGGTGGAGGCCAGCTTTGGAATGCAGAGACCACAGTATTGGGCTTCCTGAGCTGAACATCTAAACATTTTCTCTTCTTCTTACCCCCAGCTGTGGACTTTGCATTTTCAATGAGGGCTCCACTGCCCATGAGCTCCGGTGAAAGTGGATCACTTTAAGCCTACAACAATGGTGCCTTCTGATCCTCTTAGTTAATGCTCTAGATAACTTTCTTTCAGACCAGGTAGGGGCTCATAATGTAGTATGGAGACTCTGGCTTTGTCCTGTATGTCACACGAAGTTTCTCCTCTCCCCTAAATATCTTCCCCCTCCCCGACCCCATCTTTCCCTTGATGTGGAAGAAATCTGTGTGTCCCTCTATATGCGTAAGTGAAGCTGTGTCTATATGCGTAAGTGAAGCTGTGTCAGGGACATATCTTGTCCATGATAGGATTGACTTATCAAAGGTCAAAACTCTGTTTCCCAGCAACTTCCCCAAACTTTGTTACACTTTTTTTTTCCCCTTTAAATTTAATTTATAGGCTCCATGCTAGAATATTTACTGCCTGTTATCTTTCAGTGAAACCAGGGGATTTTATCCTTCCTATAATTGTTAGGGGAGTGGGGGGGCTCTTATTATTTTATTTGCAAGACTTTAGTGCTCATACTTGGGATACCTTTTATGTACCACGTATTATGCTAACTGTTCAGAGTTCTATTTTAAATGCAGACAGTTTCCAAAAGAACAAATGTTTTGTTTAGAAAGGCAGGAAGTAGAAGAGGTGGGTGGGATTCAAACCCAGGTCAACTTCTGCCTAAGCACTTACATTGATTATATTACCCAACTCAGCATAAACGAATTCCCATAGTATTTGCTGTCTGCTTAAATCTTCTTTCTTTGTGTAGGAGGCTCTGGAGAATACGGTCATGACTTATGGGAGGAACTGGTATTAGTAAGGCTCAGTCAACAGGAAATACATTACAGTTCCAGAGGAAGAAGACACATTTGCTTAGTTCATTCCTCTGCTCTGTGAAGGCAGAGGTGGACCTTGCTCTATCCTTTTTCCTTAGGGAAAATGAAATGCATGTAAAAGTCATTGGAAAACTGGAAGTAAATGTGTATGTTAAGTGTTATTATCATTATTTTTGGAGGAAAAGAAAAGAAAAAGAAAACAAAACAGGGGAGAAAGTCTTAAAACACAATGTTATATTCCAATCTCGGGTAAGTTTGATTGTATTCTGAAGTTCTTTCCTGATTCATTAGGGAGAGTTTTCTTCTCTATGTACTTAAAATTTATTTCTTCTTGCCCTGCTCTGTTGAAACATATAAAGTGGCTACTTTGGTTGCTCACAGGATCTCTTCATTATAATTGAGAGATGTTAATTTTTTCTTTATCTTCCAAGAGATTTACAATATACATACAAAAGGGCATGTCCCTATGCCCTTGATCTGTCTGCCAGGATTGAGGTTGGTGGAGATTGGAAGAGAGATGGAAAAATACTCATGATCAGAAAAGAAAAGCAATACAGTGCCCTTCTGATTTGACTCTGCACCAAGAGAATTGCCTTCTTTTTGATCCCTTTTGAATCTGTGTCAATGTAATGAGTTTTCAAAGGGCCCCTAGTACTAACATCCTCAAATTCTTCATATCAGCCTATTTATTCCATCTCCACATTTCCCTCTACTTTATACTTCTATCTCCTTTTTTATTCATTTCTTCCTAGGTTTGTTCTTACAAGGAAATCGAACAAAATTTGCAAAGTCCAATTCATTTCTTTAGAAAAAAACAAACATGTAAAGACTTGTCACCCTTTCTGTTGGCTGCGACTTTGGTAGCTGTGTTTTAGTTTTACGATAATATACTTAAATAGCTTTGAATGTACTGCCAAAGGCAAGAGGGCACTTAGAAAACCTTTGCGTTTATAATGATTTGTTTGCCAATCTGGCTGAGGTCCCAGGCAGTGCATCCTAGAACATGGGTGGTGTTGAAAGCGACTTGATGTTTAATGCTTGTTTGAACCCTAAGCTTGAGAAGGAACCTTTGAAATATGTGGGATAGTTCACTATGCTAATAAGCTCAAGATTTCATAAAAGATGTCAAAATTGTGAAAAATAGTCCACCTTCTTCTTACTATTTTCTTAATATTTTGATTGCTTTTTTTTTTAAAGGAAAGCTTATTAATTGTAATCGTATTTAAGTTTAGCCTAAGAGGTAGTATGCAAGAGAATAGAGAAAAATCTAATAGTCATTGAAGTAGACAATCATCTACATGTGGCTCATCCCTTAATCTTCTCCTGAATCTACTTGACACCTTTTCTGGTCTAATTTTCTAAGGCTACGTGCTGACTCATATTTCCTCTGTCTTTTTGTAGTCAATGACATCAAATTTAGGATGCTTGTTGTACTTGTAAACTATAGTGGGTGGTAGAGTGAGACTTCTCTTTCTCCTAACGAGAGTTTTAATAACAGAGATGGTGCACTGGGAATTGAGAACAAGAATCAGAGACATAACTTGAGTCAAAGTCTCTTCCAGTGGAGCAAAACTGGGAAAGCTTTATTTATGGGTCAATTTATGGGTCAGTGAAATCAGATGCTAAAGTCTGACTACTTCTGTACAGGATAGCCATGCTTGGAAGCCCAATTTCCTCAAAACCTAAATTTTCCTTAGAAGTTGCCTTACAGGGGGGGAAAAGCTTTGCTTAAGTGGCTTCCTGTCCTGAAGGTTTCCATGGAGAGGACATTTTCAAGATTAAAGGACTCTAGCTGTCATTTTGAAGCTGAAGGGCCTTAAGATTTATGTTTCAAAGCTAGATAGGAATTTAGTCCTCCCCCCAGCTCTTGGTTTAATCATTTATGTGTTGATTTGGGAAAATTTACTTTTTCTTTCAAAAATACTGAGAATTGAGACATAATCAGCCTCATTAGCTATCAGATTTATTAGCTTGCAGGAAAGAAAAAGAAAGAGAAATAGTCTGTAAGTTTTCCTAGTGTGTCTACTTCCAAATGAAAGCAGAGTTTTTATTCTTTCTAGTATTTTGATCAGCCATTTTCTGTCTACCTACTATGTGCTTCCTAGTGCTCTGGGAAACCTGGGGTTGACAAAGAAAGAGGAATACACCCTGCATCTGGCTCACTGACATAATGGATTGGGGAATCTAAAGGACCATCCTTGTTTTGGCATTTTACTTCCAATTAATCATAGGCAGGGCAAAGAAAGTAGGGAAGGACAGAGAAAGACCCTTAGACAGGAAGAATGAAGATTTTTCACAGTCAGGTGAGGTTAATCTGATAGATATAGGCATTGAGGCTATTTGGGGTTGTAGTTCAGGAAAAGTACCTATGTATGAGCACCAAAATTGGCAGACATCAGGCCTTGATTTATCCTCCTCCTTATTTGTGCAGTCTCTATTCCTAGTAAATGAGTCAGCCATGGGGAGAAAATAACCAAAACAGCTGCCCATTTCAGTAGCAAAGAGCTAGGGGGAATTTACCAGAAGACCAAGGATGAGTATGCGTTGGAAAAACTCTACAGATAATGGACAGTTTGGAGGTAGGTATCAGAGAGAAAGCAGAGATGACTCACAAGAGACAAGTATAAAGCTATAGATGTAGACAGATAGATTGATATAGATACAGAGATCAGAATTTGTTATTTTATTTTCTGTAGTACTGGCCTTGAATTCAGGGCTTTGTGCTTGTTAAGCAGATGCTCTGCCACTCGAGCTATACCCTCAGCTCAATTAGTACAGCTTTTGAAATCATGGGATTCGTGGTGCTCAAGACTAGCATAGGGCTCAGTTCTCTTGCATGGAAACTATTTCTCACCATGTTTTCTCATTATTTGCAACTGAAATACTCTGCTCATAAAACTTTTCAATTTCAACCTGTATTTGAATGGCTATTTCTATAGCAGTTCTTTGCTGAGAATACTTACTGAGATTTTCAGAGTTTACTGACTCTTTCTTTTTGTGTGGGAAGGTACCTTCAGGGCTGATTTCATGTTTTAAATAAAAGGAACCTGAAGCACAAAACAATGTGGCTTTTTGCCCATATTTGCTGAAAAGTAATTGGTGATGGGGCCTAAATGAAAGGCTCTGTCTCTTGGCATTGAATTCAGTGGCACTTCTATCCCATAATTCGAACTCTCAGTATTTGAAATGCAAGGCAATGCTTGGTTCCAGGCTTCAACTTCTTGGCTCTCAAGTCTGGTCTTCAGAGTTTATCACTTCCCTTTGAATACTCTCTTCATTCTCTGGTCTTTTGTTTCCCTGTCAGGATTGAAAACCACAACTCAGTTGTCTCCTCTCTAAGAACCTTGAGGAGGTTGTTGGTTGTCATGTGGGGCTGGTTAGACAGTTCTACACCACAAGGTGAAACAGTGGCTTGTATTGATCATCCCATCCAGTTCTAGCTTGTACAAATGGAGGGATATGCCTGAAAAAGTTTGACTCTTATATGACTCAGCCTTTAGGGGTGAAATGAATGGATTTGGGTCATGCACTCCTAAAAGCAATACTGACCAGCTGAGAGCTGAACCTCACTTAGTAGCAGCAATCTCCAGGTGTCTTCCTGTCTCATGACAAAATTCTATGAACAGAGTATTGCCTGGCTTTGTACAACTGTTGGTCAACTTTGTTCAGACTAAGTGACATTTAGGATGGCAAATGACCAACCAGTCCCCTGTTATATGCTGATTATTGTCAGTTTTCTTATCAACAGCCTTGAAGACACCTAAGCGTCCATAAAATTGCATTCCAAAAACCTGAACAATAGTCTTCCTTAGTTGGTTTTCATCATACTCAAAATATTGGTGAGAACACAAAGTGAGTGACAGAAACCTACTACTGACAAAAAGGAAGCCAGATACACCACATACACTGCAGGACACTCCCAACTCTACGGAGCCTAGCAGAACCTTTTGTCTGAAAGTTTGTACGCTATTAATCAGAAGAGGCTAAAACTTTGGTAGTTCTTTTTAGTATTCACAGAATTCAGGGAGTCCATGAACTTGAGGTAGAAGCAAAACTCTAACAAACTAAGTGAAATTTACCAGTTCTTTTCTGTAGATAGCACAATGATATTAGCAGTGCCTGGGATTTTTGTCACTAACAACTTGAAATGAAAAAATTCTCACTACTTTGAAATTACAGTAGTTATTAGACCAGCTTCTTAGCTATATTCATAAAGAAGCATGTATTACTATATCGTAACTTAAAATACTTTATAGTTCGTGTTCCTTACCACCCTCAGTCCTCTATTTTATGCCTTCAAACACACAATGATGAGAAAGGATTCATGTACTTTCCCTTCATTGCCCCTGAGGTCTGTAGCATACCAAAAGCTAGAAACTCTCCTGTCCCAGGAGTTGTTCACACCTGTAATCCTAGCTACTTAGAAGGCAGAGTTCTGAGGATCAAGGTTTGAGCCAGCTTGGACAGCAAAGTCTGTAAGACTTTATTTCCCCACAAACCACCCGCTAGCAAAATACAGAAGTCGAGGCATGAATGAAGTAGCAGAGTGCCAGCCAAGTGAGCTAGCCACATGAGCAAGCTCAAGGCCCTGAGCTCAAACCCCAGTACCAATTAAAACAAGACAAATGAAAACAAAAATCCCGGCAACTCGATAGCTCTTTCTTGGACAGTGATGTCTTCTAAGAATTGCTGTGGTTGGCCTCTATTTGGAGATGTTAGCATCTCACATGTGACTTCTAGTTTTGCCTCCAGAGGGCAAGAGAGGTTTAGAGAACTCTCCCATTTTCTGGTAGGCTTTGGTTGCTATTCCAGTAATCACTTTTACTCACAACCTATTGGCCATAGTAGGTCACCTGATCCTCTTTATCTGAAAGTGAGGTGGGTAGGTGGGGAATACTTCGGAAGTCTGATAAGCAGCAGCCATATTTGTTACTCAGTGTCATGTTGTTCAAGGTCACAAATGTTCAGCACTTTTCTTCAATATCAAAGGTGCCCAATAAATACACCATTCTAAATAACATCTTTGATTGGGTGGATAAACA